>NC_140592.1:151320252-152069627 GCF_964204655.1 Triturus cristatus
ACAATGTGCTTGTGGAATCAAGGGCTTTGTACTGCACCAGTCTCAACAGTGCATGCAATACGCCTGTATATTTCCCACGGTGAAATCCTTGTGACCCCTTCAACCATCGACACACTTTCTTTGTCCCACCACAACCCACATTCCTTTTTGTTTACCTTCTTAGCCTTTACCCTGAACTCTTGTGTTGGTTGAGGGAAGAAAAAATATGCAAACAGGTGTATAGGATCAGAACAAGCAGCCATGGAAGCCTCAACCCGAAACCAAGGCGAGGATGGTACATTAATGCTCCAAGTCCATCTTGTGGCACTCCATTTAACTTTCCTTCCCCTCTCTTTTTATTTTTTGTTGTAAGTTGCAACATAGTAGTAGCATTAGTATCCCTAACACACTCATTATGCTTTTTTGTCATACTGGAAGGCGGGATGAGAAGGTGGGGTCAAAGCCTGTTTTCAGTGGTTGGCAAGTGTAAATGTACACTGTGGAAAATTGCCTGGTTGTGTTGTCTTGGTGCCAAGTACTGGTACAGTTTTTGAAACTTGTCCCTTAGTTTTTATCTGCTTTTTAAGGGGGAGTCCTGATTTGCAATGAAAAGTGGTGCTAAAGTAATACATAGTGTACTGGGCGGTGCTTTGTATGAACAGGGGCTTTCCATGGGTGGTACATCAGCATACATATTCAACCACCCACGGATTCTGATGCAAATCCCTGTCAACTGAAAAAGGTAGACAGGACTTTGTGCTGAAAATTCTTCGAGGCAGAAGTAAAGTTTGAGTAAAGAGGCAAACTATGTAAAAACATGATATTTTGTACTGGAAGAATACCCTTCCAGTACTAAACCTATGCTGGACAACACACATTCACCCTTTCGCTGTTATGTTATGTTATGTTATGTTATGTTAAATAAATTTATAGGGGCGCAACTAACACCATTAGGTTTCTTGGCGCCAAAGTAAAGAGAGCAGAAGATAGCGCAAAGGCCGTTTATTGATAAGATTCTGTGAAAAGAAAAGTTTTAAGGGCAGATCTGAAGCTGGGGTAAGAAGTGGTCAATCTCAGGGACAAGGGGAGGGAGTTCCAAAAAGTGGGAGCCAGGAAGGAGAACTTGAGCCCGCCGTGTTTCTTCCTCTTATATCTAGGGATGGAAAGCAAGACCATTTGGGAAGACCGGAGAGTGCGGGAAGGGACGTAGGATTGAAGAAGGGAAGAAATAAAGAGGGGGCCCTGGCCGGCTAGAGATTTGTAAATGATACAACCCAGCTTGAACTTACAGCGGGCGGCTACAGGGAGCCAATGAAGGCTCTTTAGGAGGGGACGGACATGATGATCTCTAGGGAGGCAGTGGATCAGGCGGGCAGCCTGATTCTGGATCAGCTGAAGCCGCCTGAGTTGGTAGGCTGGGATGCCTACATAGAGCGCGTTGGCGTAGTCTAACCTCGATATTACAAGCGCCATCAGGGCCAAGGTAAGAGCCTCGGAAGTAAGTAGCCGGGAGATTTTCTTAATTTTCCTTAATTGGAAATGGCTGGAGGAGACTACCGCGCTAATCTGGGGCGTCATGGAGAGATTACTACTGATGACGACTCCCAGACTTTTAACACAGTTGGCGGGGCTAGGTGGACTGCCAAGGCTGAGAGGCCAAAAAGAAGAATCCCAAGGGTTGAGGGGACCCCCGACAAGAACGAGTTCGGTCTTGTCGGGGTTGAGCTTCAGATGGTTTGAGCTCATCCAGTTGCTGATAAAGCACAGGGTATTTTGAAAGGTGGCAATAGAGTCAGCAGAGGAGTTGATGTTAAAAATTAGTTGTATGTCATCAGCATAATTGAATGCTGTGACATTGAACTGACGGAGGGCACGGATAAGTGGGGAAAGATACAAATTAAAAAGGAGGGGGGAGAGGGAAGAGCCTTGTGGGACACCACAGGACAGTTTGACCTGGGAGGCAGTAAACTGGGATAGTCTGACAGCTTGATGGCGTTGGGTCAGAAAGGATCGGACCCAGGCCAGAGCGGTGCCCTGGATGCCTGCCTCCCTGACACGATCGACCAAAATTTGATGGTCGACCGTGTCAAAGGCGGCCGACAAGTCCAGGAGGACCAAGGCCTGGCAGATGTTCACGTCCGCGCCCCTGCGCAGTTCCTCCATAACAGAAAGGATGACGGCTTCTGTTGAGTGCGCAGGTCTGAATCCAGCCTGCTGGGGGTCCAGTACACCAGATTCTTCCACAAAGGAGCTGAGAGCGTGAGTGGCGTGCGACTCTAGAACTTTGCTAAGATAGGGAAGAAGAGAGATAGGGCGAAAGTTGCTCATGATGGAAGGGTCTGCCGAAGGTTTTTTGAGGATGGCAACCACCTCGGCCTGTTTGAAGGGTCCCGGAACCTCCCCTATGGCTAGAGAGTTGTTCAAGAGGGCAAGGGGGGGGTCAGGACAGGCGGTAAAAACTTCTCGAAGGACCGAGGGGAGGCAACAATCGCTGGGAGAGCCAGAAGAGACGTTGTGTAGGAGTGAGAGAAAGTTATCCTTGGAAATAGGAGGGAAGTGAGTAAAGGTGTGTGTGGGAGAATAACTGGGGACACAAAAGGATGTAGGGGCAGGTGGGGAGGTGGAAATGCTAGTTTTAACTTTGGTGATTTTCTCCACAAAGAATTGATTAAGAGAGTCGCACAAGGATTGAGAAGGGAGAGGGGCTAAGATGACTCTTTCCGGGTTGGATAATTCATCCACTATAGAAAAAATATCTTTAGATTTATTGGATGAGTTTAAAATTTTGCCTGAGAAGTAGCATGATTTAGCCACAGTAATAGCGTTCTTGTACTCCTTCAGCCGAGACGAGAAGATAATTTTCGATTCGGGGGAGTAATCCCGGCGCCAGCGTCTCTCTGCCTGGCGGAGAGTAAGTTTGTGTGCGCGGAGCTCAGCGGTAAACCACTTTTGAGCATCGTGCCTGCGCCTTGTCTTAACCGGTTTTAGTGGTGCCACAGAGTCGGCCGCGGCGGTAAGCCAGTGTGTGAGGGTTTTGGACTGAAGGTCGATAGAGATGTTGGGTCCAGTCATGAGTGGGGGTGAAGAACTCAGGAGAGCCGTAAGTTTGTTAAGGTCGGCTTTATTCCAATTGCGCGCCAGGAAATTGGATTGGTGGGCAGCGGTGATAGGGGAAGACAGGAATACGGAGAAAGTGATGAGGTGATGGTCAGACCAGAGACAAGGGGCGATGAGGGGAGCAGAGATGGCAAGAGAGGTGGTCCAGACTTGGTCTAAAATGTGGCCTTTAACATGTGTGGGTGCATGTATATGTTGAGTGCAGTTAAGGCTCAACATTAGGTCAGAAAAAGCACGCGAATCAGCAGTTTCATGAGTGTCTGATGGCCAGTAATTAAAATCGCCCATGATCAACACGTTGGAATTGCTGATGGTAAGCTGGGTGATCATGTTACCGAACAGGATAGAAAAGTCAGGCATAGATTGAGGGGGGCGATAGGTCAACACCAGTGTGTGTACATTGGAGAAAGGTAGTCTAAATTGCACCAGTCCTAGGGTAGAGAGCAACAGTACCATATCTTAGTCGGGATGTATGACATTACAACACGTGTCATTACAACGCGTGCAGTTACATCGCATGCGTTACAACGCATGCGATGTTACAACGCTATGCCATTACAACGCAAGTCTTTACATCGACTTGCACTAGATGGCGTGCTAACATTAGAAAAGTGTAATTTACTATTCCAACTCCAGTCCACGTAACAGTAGGGAAGGTGTTGGGATAGTAAACTACACTATTTGTAATGTTAGCACGCCATCTAGCGCAAGTCGATGTAAAGACTTGCGTTGTAATGGCATTGCGTTGTAACATCGCATGCGTTGTAACGCATGCGATGTAAAAGCTGTGCGTGGTACAAACCGCGTTGTAATGGCTGTTCCCCTTTAGCCGATATGGCACTGTTCTGTTCTCTCCCTTTCTTGCAAAGCAGCACAATGCCGCAACTTTGGTTGCTGTACTGCATTGCATTAAATTCTGACACTACGTTTTTTATTGTCTTAGCAGCGACGAGCCCTTAAAAACAATGTGGTAATTTTGTGAAGACTTTGCACCACTGCAAAGTCAGGCAGTTTGACACAAAGTGGTGCGAAGCCTTAAAATGTAGTTACTATCCAGCCCCAAAAATATTTTGCACTGGAAAGTTGCCTTTAAAATAGTGCAAACAGCACTTTGCTCTTGTTTGTGCTACTTTTCGTGAAGGGATGTTTCATGAGAGCTACTTGTGCCTCCCATCACTACCACCCATTGTTTAGGATGTAAAGCCAGACCTATAAAGATTGTTCGACCTGGTTTTGTGTCCAAAATTAATAGCTCATTGAGAAAGGTGCAAAGTTAAAGAAAAGTTTTAATTTCTCTAAACATTTCTCTTATTTGCATACATGCTGCCCTGTACAGCATTCACCCAATGTGTGAAAAGTTAAAAAACTTGTCTAACCATTGGATTTTGTATTAGAAAGATATATTTCCAGTGTAAAACTGTAGGACTTGGCCCTTTTTGGCTAAAGTCCCTAAACTTTTTCCTTTCCCCGAGACCTTTTTTCTGACATGGTGTTGCCAACTTAGATGCTTTGGACACTTTGCCACTGCTAAACAGCGTCAAAGTGCAAGTGCTCCCTGTATAAAGTATAATGGTAATTGGTTGTCCATGATTGTTATGTTTGCCTTACTAGTAAAGTGCACTATGTATTCCAGGGCTGGTAATGCAAATGCTACTAGTGGGCCTGCAGCACTATTTGTGCCACCCACACAGGTGGCCTTAAAAAGGAAACTCAGTCCTGCCTTTGCAGTGCCTGCGCACAGTTTGTTAAACTGCCATGTTGTTCTGACAAGTGCACTCACTTGCCAGACCTTACCCTTCCCTTTCTATGCACATCAGACACCCCAATGGTAGGTCTAGGGTACCCCCTGGGCAGGGAGCAGTGCATGTGAAAAGTAGGACATGTCCTAAGGTGTGTGCCATGTCCTGACAGTGAAATAATCTCTGTTTCGCTTTTCACTGTTGAAAGGCCATCTTGCCCATAGGACAGAATGGGGAGACTGTGTAATATGTTTTCCAGCCTATCTTCCCAAAGGCTTAAGATGAAAAGGTGAAGTTTAGTATGCCTGAACTCACAATGTAATAACACATCTTTTTATGAAGGTGGTTTTTGCATTGTGTGTTTAGAAGCGACTCTTTTAGAAGTGGCTGAGCTTTTGTGCTTTCTGTGTGTCTTTGCCTGGCTGTGGATTGTCTTGACCCAGGGGACAGCAACAGGCTGACCTGCATCTGGAGTGTATGGGGAGGAGTAGCCCCTAGAGGTGAAGAGGCCTGGGTTGCTGCTATAAAAAAATTGTTCCATCTCCTGCTGAGTGATTGAGAATCCAAACCCCACTAATTAAAGGAAGAAGGTGTCACTGGAAGGGAGGCACCCAGAACTGGTTTGAACAGGGGTCAGTGCTCCCTGAACACAAAGACTTCAAAGCCATTGAGGGGTATAACTATGAGAGCTGAAGCCCCTGTACTTTGGAGAATGGCTTGATCAAGTGTGAACAAGACTGGCGCTACTTCGTGGTCAAGAGGACCTTTGCCAAGGAAGAAACATCTGAAGAGACTAAAGGATAGGACTGACCCTTGCTGTGTGTTCTGGAGCTGGCCTGCAGTTTGCTGTTTTAACCAAGGAAAGGCTAAAGGAACTTTGCTGTGTGCTGTGTCCCCCAGCTTAAAAGGACTTTGCTGTGTGCTGTGTCCTGAAGTAACTTATCCCCAAGGGCCCGAGGTGAGCTGGCTCCCTATTGCAGAGACACAGGAACACAAAAGTTTCCATGAAAGTCTCAGCGGCGCTGTGTGTGCGTACTTGTTGCAGCCTGAGACATAACAAAATACCTGATTAGCTTATTGCGCATTGCATTATTCCTGCAAAACGAATTACCTGATTAGTGTATTACGCATTGCCTTATTTCTGCATAACGACGTACCTGATGGTTGTATTACACACTGCATTATCTTTACCTTGCAAAGTGCCTGATTGTTGCATTACGCATTGCATTGTTTTTACATTGCAGAGTGTCTGATTGCTGCGTTACGCCTTACAGTGTTTTTACATTGCAAAAGTGCCTATTTCTAGCATTACGAACTGTATAACATGATATTAGGATGTTTAGAAGTGCTCATTAATACCGCCAGAACTTACAAGGGCTGGGTGGCTTAACAACCGGCCAGGAGAAATAGTACACAAACTCATATGTTGGATTTATATTGTGTGGTCTTATTGTATATCTTTTTATATAAAGTTTATACTTGTTTTTATAAAACTTGTGTGGAGTCTATTTGTGGTGTCATCATTGGGTCGTTGTGAGCATGGTTGCAAATACTTTACACATTTGCCTTGAAGCTAAGCCTGGCTGCTCGTGCCAAGCTACCGAGGTGGTAAGCAGGGCTATCTCAGAAGGTGACCTTCCTTTCCCTGACGTGGAACCGCAGGTCCCTATTTGGCCTAAGGTACCTACCTCAGCCAACCAGGAATCCCGAATCTAACAAAAACCTATCCTATTCAACATTCACACCCCTGTGCACTATGGTGCAAAGATGTGTGTGTGGCACTAGGCAACCTTTTTGTGCGCCAGTACTGGGGAAGAGAAAACAGCATGCCATTTGTAGTAAATATTGCTCTGCCCTGCTCTCTTCCCGAGAGCAATGTTATGCAGCTAATTTGGTTGCTGCACTGTGCTGCATTGCACAATTGTTTTGTAAATCTGCCCCAATGTATTTTGTAGCATGTGCTGGAAGATGGTAACTCATGTGTCATCAAGTTCTTTGGCTCATATTTATGCTTGGGAGACAGTCAAAGTGTAATTGGTGTTTCTATTCAAGTATCATTTTAACATTTAAAACTGGCCTTAGGGCTATGATCCGTTTACCTCGTCTCCAATTTGCTTTTCTCCCTCATTCGTTTATCCCAAAGCATCTGGACCTCATGAACACTACATATACACTTTCTGATCAGATTAATCTTGCCTGATCCATCAGCAAAGCCAGCCTACACACACTCAACATGTGATGTCCCAATACTGGATTGGATGTCGGGCCCCACACCAGCTCGAGTGCCCAGTGGGGATTAAAGCTGCTTTGGATCTCTTTATCAGGTAATTGCGCATCGTAAGCCAGCAGCAGCTTGCTGGCAACACATGAGACCCAATGCTCTCTCTTACACGAAGGAAAACTCGACACAGCTCCAGAGTGACAAAGGCATCTTTAATGATATTCATGAATGCGGTGACAGGCAGTCCATGAAATGCTAACGGCAGACGCGTTTCAGCTTTGGTATGCTTTCTTCAGTGCCGGTTTCACGGCTCTTCACTCTCCCAGAGGATAAGACAGCACCTGGACTTTTGCATTTATTGCACAACGCGCTGCCCCCCCGGCAGTCTGATGAACTATACAAGGTCGAACTCTGCATTTAAAGGGGAGAGAGAAAGTAAATTAAATTACCTGATAAAGAGATCCAAAGCAGCTCATGCTGCTAATGGGCCTTTAGTTAGTTTTCGCCTGCTAACGCCAGTATTCCTATCGCCTTCACGCTAGTGTTAGCGGCAGTTTTCACTGCGGCTCCCTGAAACTATCGCCATGTAGCGACGTCTTGTACATACGTCCCTAATAGGGCGATAGTTTTCAGCGGTTCGCAGCGGTAGGAAAACTGTCGCTAACTAGCGTTAGCAGTAGTTAACGCTAGTCCTTGTACATATGGCCTTTAGTACTTTCCTAATTTGTAAATTATTCTGTAATGCACTATTCTGAGAACCTTCATGTCATTGACCGCATGCATTTGCATTTATGATCGCTGTAATGCACTCTTTCAAATTTTTTTACTAAATCTAGAACTCAATTATTGCGTCCGGCCTTACTTAATTGACTGTCTTTTAATATGTTGAGGGGTGCCTTTTCTTACCAACACATTGCCTCATGAAATTGAGGCTAACATCATCTCTGACTCATCAACTTGTGGGCGAGTAGTCTAAGTAATATTTTGGGGTGTACAATTTTAGGTGCTCCCCGTGCCCACAACAGATACTAAAAACCAACTACATAAAAAGTGTAAAAATGATATATTGTCTAATTCCGTAAACCTCAGAAATCTACCTATCTCAGCCATCCCTCTCTTGCCCTGATCAGTGGAACAGGAGAACGTGCTCAGCATAACATTAAATACATTTTTTTGCCACTTTTTCGAAAACATGGTAAATCTCTACTATCCCCTTCACACGGGCATTTGTCCCTGCCAAAGCCTAACACACACCTGTATTCCTCTTGGCCCCCTGAGTTTGAGGGTACAAGAAATGTATGGATATTTTATGGATTCAGGGTACGCACAGGTGACAATCTGGTTGCAGTGCATTCAGAAATGTCCAAATCGCCTGAAAGTAAAATATCAGATTCAAGTTCATGTCAATTGGTGACAGGTATCACCACTGGGCCACATAGAAACATACCACACCATGTATTTTCAACATCTATGTCCCCTAAGGATTCTATCACCCTGATTTAGCAGACAGTCGTGTGTCTGTACCCAAGAAACCTGCCAGATGCTGTTTAAAATTTTCCTTAGCCAAGGAATGGCCTGGGAAAAAATTAAAACAAACAGTGTCTAGCTCTTTGCTTGGGGAAGGAATGGTGTGTATAATAAGACACAGAAATAAGTCATACCCTGTTTTTTCTCTAAGCCTAAGAAACAATACAAATCAGGTCTGGCTCCTTGCTGAATCAGAGGCACACTGCTCCTTCTCCTCCCAATGCTTTTCATGGACCAAGAACTTTGAGGGAAGCAGATGAGGGTCAATGCACCAGTAATGAGTCAGCCAGTGTTTGGAATGTACTTACGCTAAGGAATCTATACTCAATCCGGCTCCTTCCTAGGGTATAGATGTTCTTGTCTGCACCCCACCATAGAGCAAGATGATGTTTGGATATTTTCTTACTTTAAGACCAAATTCCAAAAGCATTTGCTCATTGCTGGGGTAGATTATGTGCGCTTGTGTCCCACAAAAGATCCAGGCACAGCTTGCATGTTTTCCTAGCCTAAGGAAAATTCCAAACAGGATCTGGTTTCTTGCTTGAACACAGAGCTGTGTGTCTGCACTGTAAAAGAAGTCAATGTGAATTTCTTCTTAGGCTAAACAAATCCAAACAGTGTCTGACTCCAGCTGGGGCACAGACTCGTAGCCCCTTCCTTTGACAACAGTCCTTGCACAGAAAGCAATATGAGACGAAGAAATTGTGTGGAATTAAATCAGGAAGTGAGAATTGGAAGGGGGGCTAGGCACAACCCTTGTTCCTCTACTTATAATTCTCATATTCCAGTTCATGTATTCCTTTGGTGGGATGAGCAGGTTGAAAGGAGTGTTAGGTGCAGGGAGGTACCTCCATACTCTTTCCCACCTCCCCTCCCCTCAAGAAAAAGTGCATCGGGCCAGTGACTATATTCAGGAGGCAGCTGGGTAAAGTGACAGATGCCCTTATCTGCTGCCCCTAACCTCATCTTGGGTAGGACATGGTGGGGGCTAGGTAATCCCGCCCTCATGTGACATCATTTGCACTTCAACAAGGTAGCCCAGTAGTGAGCACCGGTCTCCATCATTCACGAGTTTGCTGCTGCAGAGAAAGGTTTGCGTACCGGCAAAGTCCCTCCCAGCAATCTGACCAAAAGCAGGAGATTGCGCCCCCTCAAGGGACAAAAGGATTTTAAAAAAAGGGCATCTGAACAGCGAGGAATAAAAAAAACAATGCCATGTGTATGTAAGCAGTAACGCATCCTCACAAAACCCCTTTGCGGCATATGTACATTCAACATATGGACAGTCAAGGGGTTAATGATCTGAAATCGAGTCAAAACAGAAGCTGCACCAACGTTGTTTTTAATCGTTTACCTTCAGGTCACTCGGGAAGCAAGCATGAACTGACACAAAACTAGGTCAAGTTATAGCACAGGATATAGACTGGAATGATCATTCATGCCTGCCCATGGTTTATTGGCACTGACAGCCGAGGACACTGGAAACACAGCACAGCCATTTCATCGTGGGCCCTTGAAATGCGTCTGCGATCAGTGTATGACTGATATACTCATACCACAATGCAAACCTTTATACTTTATTCTACTGCTTAAAGACAAGGGAGGTTAACCCAAGAAATGCATTCACTGATTCCAGTGTCAGCTCTTTGAAAACCAGAATACGATTTTCTCTACAAAAGATATAGATGTCTGCAAAAATACAAATTAGGGACTGAATCAAAACTATACAGGACAAAAAGCTCCCTTCCACATGCAAAGTTAACAGCATTTTAACATAAAATCTTAAAATTATGTATTATATTAAAGCCATATTGCACTAGCATATTGGTCCCAAAATGCAAATAAATACAGTTATATTATAGCCATCATCATAGTTTCTAAAATACCATTAAAGGTAAAGCTCAAGTCCGGCTCCCTATATTACCTTAAATTTATTGAACAAATCTCTAATTCAAAAGACATTCATTTTAATAATATCTGACTGCTCCAGCCTTTGCATCATGAATCTACTGAATTCAGTACTGACAGGTTTCTCCAAGGCTACAAAGAAACTACAAGAGATGCTTGATTTATAATTTGCAAAAAAGGCACTTAGCCCTTAAAACACGTTTTCAGGATAAATTTATTCCTATATCGGGTTGAAAAATCCAACAATAACACAAATGTCCTTGTTCACATATGACAATTCTTGTAAACATTATCGTCGCCCTTTCTACGCAATACAGATACAAACTGCTAGAATGGCAGTGCAACCTTGCAGAGACATTTCTGAGTTATACTGTTTGCACTGCTGGAATTTTGCACCTTTGATTACATTAACATTTTGACTGATAAACTGCTCAATTTCTTTGTGTGAAAAGAACACCAGTCTCCCTCAGAACAGGGTGCTAGAAGATTTTCACACTTCACAGACTTTATTTGTTCAGATGGAAGACCCTCTTTCTGTTCTGTATAGCTCATGCCCCAGACCATGATCTTGCATTTTTTTATTGCATTTTTCAAGCCATAAAATCATTGAAGGTGTCCAACATCTTTGTACATGGAACTCTAGAATTAGCAAGTTCATCCTGTTAACTGTATGATGATAATTTATTATCGCCAT
This sequence comes from Triturus cristatus, assembly GCF_964204655.1. Lineage (NCBI taxonomy): Eukaryota > Metazoa > Chordata > Amphibia > Caudata > Salamandridae > Triturus > Triturus cristatus. The sequence goes on from NC_140592.1 coordinate 151,331,438, forward strand.
ACAGTTTACAGGATGGACTTGCTAATTTTAGGGATTTCACTGATGTCAAAGCTCGGAGCTACGGGAATTATCATGCAACAAAACGGAAAAAACAGGAGTCCATAAGGCTAATGAGCTATTTTGGACCCCCAGGCGAAGTCATATTATAGTCATTAAACCAATCTTGAGGTCTAGTCACAGCATTGTTTCAGAGATTTTGGACTTTTTTCAATGCGCCTACAGTCTCCTTGATCTGCAGTTGGGATAAGCATGCAATGATTTCCTTTGTGCTATTTTTAGTTGTTGCTGTGTTTCCCAATATAGGTCTGCGTGAGAGTGGCTTGACCACTATTGGAAGGGTTTTAAGAAATGCTCCATGTGAGGGCCTGATAGAATTGTAGCATCACCTGTATTTGTTGATTCATCTATCCCCCAATGATTCTCTATTTTCTGCTAATTTTTCCTTTCTTTGCAACAAGATCTTAGATTCTGGTCTGATGTGCTTGATTATATGGGGCAGTGCTCTTTATTTCATGTTTCTTTTAATGAATCTCTTTTGTGAACTCTTAAAGGCAATTAAACTGTTTAATTTGCCTGTATTTGTATTCTTTGGTGGCCTCCATGGGCCCCAAGAGGGTATTTGTTTGGAAATCCACATAAAATGTGGCTTTCCATTTAGTGAGTAGTTGCTATGTCAGACATAGTGGTAGTTTGTATCAGTTCCTTCTCATTTAAAGGGAAGTTACTGGATATTTCTTTCATCTTTCTTCTAGACTGCTTTATAACAAAGACAGTATTATGGCCATTCTTAATCCACCAGATAATATTTGGATCTGTACAGAGGGGCCACTTTTCTATTTGTACACATGATTTCTGGGATTAACTATCCCACTGTTAAAAGAATGGTATGTGCAAGCTAGATTCTTGTGAGACTGTATGAAGTGCAAATACCAGACCCTCTTTTGTAAAGATTTAGGAGACAACAAATACTGTCTGATCTTCCCTAGTGTACACAGTGGACACCCATGTTAAATCCTCAGAGTGTTTCTCAATTCTACAGGACCTTCCTGGGAGTTTCACCAGAGGCCGATCATAGCACTATAGTCCCCTGCCTCTATAAAGTGGTGGATCGATTTATCCTAAGGATGTTGCGTTTTTATGTTCTCTTCCGGTCCGAAGTATGGTTTTGAAGCTATTACTGTTTTGAGTAAAGGGGGTAAACGCTTATAAGATAAAGGATGGATTTATTTCTAAGAGTAGTGATATCATTTGAGTTGTGTCCTCTAGTGCACGGCGCATCAAAATATTCCAGACCACGTCCGTTTCGCATCTTATTTGAAGGTTTAGGTTCCAGTAGACTAATCGAGAAAGCAGTACAGGTCTAGTATTTAGAAGGCTCAGGTTATTTGGAACAAAACTATGACAAACTGAGAAAGGAATTATCTCCACTATGTGACCCAATTTTTTTTCACAATATCTGGTATGTTCCATGATGCTATTTAATTTACTGGATGATACCTAACATTAGCCAGTGATGGTTACCCTTCGTTGCTTTCTCTGTATTCTCTTTGTCTTTGATCCTAGTGCCATTTACATTTGGTAGGTTTGTAAACTTTGCAATGTTGTTCCCTCCATAGCTAAAAATTGTTTTTTTTTAACAACTGTGTTTCTTCCTTAAATCAGGGAAGATGGTGATCTTAGTACAGTAAGCCTTCTGTTGGTGCCATTTTTAGAATGAAAACCTTATACTTTCTGGAACAGCACTTTTTCCCCATTGTTTCAACAAAAACCAAAGCTTTATATATATTTGCTATTTTCTCGATCCCTCCAGGGGATACAGGGGATGCAGCTTTGGCCTGGATACCTTTTGATGAAGAAATGTTAAGAAGTCCTAATCGCAAAGTGACCCAAACACCAACAAATGCTCCGAATTGGAATGGACCCCTATGAGTCAACGGGAGTAATTTTTCTAACTTTAGGGCTTACGGACACTTCTTCCTGCAGAAGTTTGAGCTACGTTTGCTCATTATCTTAAGTAGCACAGATCCACTCTGTTTCACCAAAATAGTATGTTTTAGTTTCAATGTATACATTTAATTTACTTTAGATCGGTCCAAACAAATGGCATCACTATTGGGTCTAAAAGGGTCTCATTTTTAATATTTAGTGGAAATGTATTGGGTCCCATCAAGGTTGTTCTTAAAGCAGTATCTGTATTACAGTATTAAATATCAATTTGTGGATTGCTGAGGTCACCGCATCCATGGCCCAGAATATTTTGATTCCCCCTGGGCGAGCATTCAGTCTGTGCAAATGGTCGCAATTTATGACTGAGACTTCTATTTCTTAGATGAGGCTTTTAACTCTGTAGCAGGTCCATTCTCAACATCACTCACAAAGAGGCCGTTTACAAGAAAATTAAATTTAATAATTTAAACATGCAGCCATCAAATAAAAATGTATTTCCTGTCAATGGACTGCTGTGTTCCTCCCAAGAGAGACACATTACAATAACCTAAAAAGAATTTTAAAAATCGTTTGCTGAGTAATGTTGTACTTTTAATTTACAAGCATCTTTGAAAAAAATATATTTTTTACCATTTGGTATTATATCAAAATTAGCTATGTGCAATGTCTCAAAGTGTTCGGATTCAGAATTTTGAGTCTTTTTAACCTTTAAAAGAGTCACAAATTGCAGAGCTTGCAAAATTAAAAAGAAGAGTGTATTTAGGGGCTGATTATGAGTTTGGCAGCTACACCGCCAGCCCACGGAGGGTGGGATAACACCACCAAGCCGTCAGCATCCTGACTGCTGCATTACAACCTTACCACTGGGCTGGCACTGTTGCCGCGGTGCAGCCAAGGTGGCAGAGTGCTTCGGTTCTAGAAGAGAGCCTGGAGCCGATGCCTTTGGCACTGCTACACCTCCAGCAAGTCGGGCACACTATTGCCATGCACCATGCCATGCATGGGAAACAGTGCTCGCACCGACATGGGTATCGTGGGGGTCTCAGATAGGCCCCGACCACAAGCCACATGGGCTTATTTGCCCTTGGGCCCTTTTCTGAGGCTCTATACCTGCTTTTCCGTTGACCATTTCATGGCAGTGTCCCCGCCATGCAAAGGTCGGTGGACAGGTCATAATACACATGGTGGTGCTGATGCTGGCACCATCACCATTGACAGCTGCTGTCCACCCCGCCGCGGGAGCTCAGATCTTGGCGGAGGCGGCGGTCTGAATGCGGTCTCCCTGCCTGCATCGTAATTCGGCTGTCGGACTGATAGGTATGAGGGCGATCTGACCACCAGAAAGCGACGGTGGCTCCTGGACCACTAGGGAAATCATAATCAGGCCCTTAGTGTTCTTTGGCAGTGGCACTAAACCTTTCCTCTTGATGCTCAATGCAATGAGTGGGAGTTGGTTGACAGCTGTTGCATGGCGTCTGCACACTGCATTTCCTTGCCACTGAAATCCAGCCCTCTAAAGGTCAGAACCTTCAGTGACAGGGAGTCTCCAGTGTGCAGCTGATTGGTGGTGCCTTTTATTCACTGCTACTGAGAGGTCAGGGCAGCCCTGAGTGAAATCAGATAGTTTTTTCCTCAGTTTGAAGGTATAGATTTCCTCAGTGTGTCTTCAGCACGTCCTCGTTATACAAGCCAGCGTACAATCCATATTTTTTTCAGCAAGCTGTAATGGTTATTGGGTGTATGTTTGGGGCGGGACTCCTCTTCCGCCCCGCTGGGGTATGGCAGAGGTGGACATCTCTGCACGGATGGCAGTGGCCAGGCATCCACTATCTCCTCTACTGAAAACAACTATTTGGGCAACAAAAAGAAAATGACACACAAGAAACTAGCTGTTGATTTCCACAAAACATGAAGGTTTCTTATTCACATGGAAAACCCACCAAATTTAGTCGGCCAAGCGTCCTCCACCAAGGAATCCAAAATGATGTCAGTAAGCCGTGAATACAACGGTTTACCTTACTAGTTATATACATTCCCACCATGGTATGACAACATGAATGACTATCCACTTTATCAACTTTGCTGGGAATGCACTGACCAGTTCTGCACACCATGTCTCTTTCAATCTCAATTTCACTGATTTGCCAATCTCCTCCTTGACAAAGGCTTACTGCTAAAACGCGTCCTTCCTTTTGCACATAAAGTTCTGTGCAAAACCACTTGGTGTACTGTCTTTTTCATTTCTAGTGCTGAATGAATGTTGACTCTTGATATATATATATATATATATATATATAATGACAAAATTAATGCTAAATATTTATCTTTTTCACATTATATTCATTTTAATGTTTTTGATATTTACAATTTTTGTACTTTTATTCCAGTCTATACAATAGTAGGGAAAGTGTTTGACTCCCAGACAATTACATATGTGATTAGTCCTATTAATTTGGTAAAAATGAAATTAGTACTGATTTACTTAATTTCAATTTATACATAAAAATCAATTAAAATTTAGGTAACAAATATCACTGTACAAACAAGAATTCAACATTTATAACAAAATAATAGATGTAAAAATAAATTATACATCATTAATTACCAAGTAATAAATAACATAGATCAGTTATTATAAAAAAAATTATATACTGATTTTCTTTTGAACCAACTAACCTAAAGAAATAAAACAGCATTCAGAAATACATTTGTAGTAAACATAAAAAACTAAAAAACATATGAAAATAAATAAAACAGTACGACAGTTACACAATCATTAATAAATGAATGAATTAACATAATTAGTAATAAAATAATGAATTGAAAAATAACATTCCCTTATATTACATTTAATTTCATGTATTTACCATCCTATTCCCTTACAATCTCAGCAACCTGTAACTAAAATGTGACTTATATAAATCAGCATTAAACTATTAGCATAATTAACAATTATTTAAATAATTAACAATTAGAAACAAAGTAACAATAATCTTAAATTATGTATTACTTAATTAACATCCTACCCTATATCCCTACAAACCACTACTAAAATATATCTTACTATTACTAATAATTAAACTAAAATTTCAATTTCAATTTCAATTTTAAATTAAAAATGTAACACTTAAAAAAGTACAGAATTAGTAATTAATTGAATAATTAATTAACAATAGAAAGCAAATTAATAATAAAATCTAATATTTCTTATTTATATAACAACCCACTCTATCTCACTACAAACCCAATAACTTGCAACACTATATATTACTAATAAAAATTAAAAAAACACTAAATCACCTAAAATTACAAAGTCTTTTTTTTAAAATGTATAAAAATTGTACCAATACCTTAATATATTAACTAAAATGCACTGTGATAATTTTTTTAAAAAAACATTTCGCTACTCTATTACCAATTTCAAACCTTTGTCACAAAAACCCAGTCTTGAACAGACAGTAGGCTAGGTAGTCCCTCCTTCTTGGCACACCAACTTGAAAACAAAATCTCACACAAGTTTTCGATGACAAAGGGGGTGAATACGAGCATTCCTTATGGACCTCCATGCCTAATACTAACATTGAAGCCTTTGACTTGTTCATGCTGCAGTTTGCCTTTCTATTAGTCCAGTGCATGCCTAATGCTTTGCTTTTTCCCTCTTGGATGGACCGTGTAAAGCATTTGTCATGCCTGCCTGCAGCCAGTGCATACCCATGTTCATGTTTCCTCTTGTTCACAATTGGGCTTGATAGAGCTTTTACTCTGACTGCCTGTATCCAGTCCAACTGTCGCTCCTTAGTAGTGCCTAAATAGCATATACTATGGCTGTGTTTCTCCTGTGCATAAATGTAGGTTAATGCTTGCTCATAGCTTTTGCATAGAGCCCTGAGCTTATTCACCATAGCTAGCTGTATACAATGCATCCCTGCAGATCACTCAACTATCATGCCACAGAGATTATAAACAGCATCTGCTAAGACTGCTAGGTTGAGTAACTGAGGGACTGTTCCTCTGATCACATCTGGGTGGATCCTATAGAAGCATGCTCAATCAACTGAAAAATTAATGTACATTGTATGTGCTTTATCTCATATTCCTCTGCCTGCCATTACACACATTGGTTCAACAATATAAGACAAGATAAGAGCACAACTCTGGTTACTCATTTCTGACACCATAACATGTCCCACATCAGTCATAATGTAATGTAACACTTTTCCAATAAAGCACTCCTCTGTGGTGTAACAAACTACCTGCCCTCTAATGCACTTTAGCATCTGGTCAGGGATGTGAAGCGGCATATAAATGCAGTGACAATGCAATACAATACACTGACAAAAATGTGAATCTATTCAACTCACACTCACCCTATTAAAGGCAAATATGTAAATCTGCATGAACATTTCCACAAGTCATTTCCATCTTGGGTTTCTAAGTGGCAACATAAACAACTTAAGCTGTATTGCCATTGTCTAGAACAATGGTTCACAACTTGTAGTCCGGGTACCCCTGGGGGTCCGTGATGCCAACTCATAGGGACCACGACTACATAGAAAATGTAATGTTATTAACATCTTAACAAAGTGTTTATGAATTAAGAATAATTGAACGTTTTTAAATATTCTATAAATGGGTAGGGATTTCAAATTGGAGACTTAAATAAATTGGTGTCTTCAGATTGATTAGTGGGAGCAGTGCAAGTGCATCAAGCAGCATATAGTATGGACAATGGATGGCATCAATTGAACTTAGAAAACCTTGCAATTAAAATTAAAATTTAGATTTTTTTATATTTGTGAATTAATTAAAATATTTGAACATTTGAATATTTGTTTGAGAATGCTTTCCATATTTTTGTGCATTATTTTTGCAAGTCAAATTATCGAACTTGCTTAGGATTCAGTCTCTTGAATTCCAATAATGATTCATGGGGGCCCCGGATTCCAGTAATGCTTAAGTGGAGGTGCACAGAAGTAGAAAGGTTAATAACCACTGGTCTAGAATGTAACTTTAGGCTTCATAGCTGGAAAAAGCTTGTTCTTGATATTTTGCATCTATTGTTCCATTTGTTATTCATATATAATAAGTAAATGCTTTGTATAGGATGGGTAGGGAATACAGAAATGTGCAAGGCATGTGAAGAGTAGTGAAAAGGTGAATATATATGATAGTGAAACATAATTTTGAACTTTATTATGATGGAACAAGATTTATCTAAAATTAATGGATTAATTCTAGTGCTGGATTTGGGAACTGCTTTACACAGAACTAAAAAACAAATTGCTTATTCCTCTGTAAATGTATTATCAATCTGATCCTGCCTCTCTTCTTATTTTTCGGCAATGTGGCTAACGTCATCACACTATGAGCATTTGCTATTGCTTGTAAAGTCACTCTGCTGAATTTCAGTTGATGTCTATAAACATGAAAGTCGTGTTGGATATCCACTCCCTTCTCTTTAAATAGCTACAAATATCAGTACTTGAATGCATATTTTTATCATGCAGCTTTCGCTTCAGATATACTATGCATTAAATACATCTTTGTTGGTCAGACAACTGTGAAATGCGTTCGAAAGAACACAAAACATTGCTTTGGCAATGCTTCATGATGATTTATCTCCAACGATGTCTCACTGTCTGGGGCTATTAAAATAGTTGAAAGAAAACAGTCTACCTACATGTTTCCAAACAACTTTGTGGCAGAGACTGTCAGTGTTTCTGGCTGACCTAGGTTATCCATTCTAAACCTAACAACTGCCCGTCCTTACCTGAGCCCAAGGCAAGTCGGTTTTCCATTTAACTCCTAACATATAAGAAGTCTACAATTAATGTTTCACTCAAGGTTCCAAACTAATCAAGTACGTTTGGTGCTAACAAACGTGATAAAACTGGTGTCATTTACAAATTAGTTTTACAACCTCACATTTCTCGGGTCTTCGTGGATTTAGAAGTATGCATTTAAGTCAAATTAAAAGTAAAGAATAAGAAGAAGAGTCCAGACAACTACGGAAAAGTCCAATGCCATGTCCTCTGCTAGTGATTATTAAGTATTTTCCATACGTACACATTCTGGTGAGCATGATGAATACTGAAAAAAGCACGCAGATAGACCTCATGGCATCCCGTTAGTGAAGCTACTGTATCATAATATATGTGTGTGCAAACACACATACATATCGGTATATATATATATCTATATATATATATATATATATATATTCACTGAAAAAAACATAGGTTTCAGGGGCGTTATAGTTAGCTGGGCATTTCACTCATACAAAACCATTGAAATTCCCCCGTTATAGTTAGTTCAGCTAACTATAACTCGCGCGCCCGCAATGCACTGCTGATGACGTCACATCTTACATCATTCATGACATGGTCAGTGACATCACTCATGACATCACTGATGACATCTCAAATGACATCATTGATGACATCACTGATAACCCCATCCAGTGAATGTGTGTTTTTCTGAAAATTAAATATGTTTTATATATGTATATCTCAAGGTCGATGGACATGGTCAGTGACATCACTCATGACATCACTGATTCTGATTCTAAGGTTTTTTTAAATGCTAATTTCTAACTATAATGTATCTGAAACCTATGGTTTTTTCAGTGAATTTCAAAGGTTTTTTAAATGCTAGTTTTTAACTATGCCTACAGAGGTAGGACATGTGAAGAAAGAAGAAAAAACACACAGAAAGAAGCAAAGGAAATGCAGAAAGAAGCAACAGAAGTCCTCAAAGACGAAGAAAAGTGCAGGAAGAAACAAGATGTGCAGAAAGAACAAACAGAGGAGCAGAAAGAAGCCTTGTTGCAAAATCATCCTGTACCCTCAACTTTTTCAGACGGGTACTGGTGGTAACTGAGTCTGACTAACCAGTCCTAGAGCCAGTGCTATGTTAAAAGACACTTAGAATACAGTTAAAACACCTACATACACTAGGGAACACTAGGCGTTGGGGTCCCCCTGTGATTAGCATGACCTCCTCTGTAAGCACCTAGTATATAATAGGGCAGGGGGATTAAAACTACCTCTTAAAACGCGCCACAGGGTGCGTTTGCACACTGGTGAAGCGGGGGGGGGGGGCTGAGATGACGTGTGCAAACACGAACTGTGGGTTTTTGCAAGTTGAGGGATAAAGTCCCCTTGAATCCTGAGGGTCCCTGGGGACCAACTAACCCACCAGGTATGTCCAGTAAGTGCCACAGACTTGCATTGCAGAGAGGTGTAAAATGGGGCATGGCCTCGGACCACCTCTCTGCAACGCAGCTCTGTGTTGCTTACTGGAGGTACATGGTGGACTAGTTGGACCCAGGGACTCTCAGGATTAAATATGACTTAATTCCCCAACTTAAAATGCACCACAGGGCGTGTTTGCACATGTCACCTCAGGCCCCGTCCCCTCCCTTCCCCACTGTGTAAACACGCCCTGTGGCCGTTTTAAATTGGGAGATTAAGTCCCCTTGAATCCTGAGGGTCCCTAGGGTCAAACTAGCCCACTAGGTACCTCCAGTAAGCGCCTTTGCAGAGAGGTGTAAAAAGTGGCACGGCCTGAACCACCTCTCTGCAACGTATCGCAGTGGCGCTTACTGGAAGCACCTGGTGGGCTAGTTGGCCCCCAGGGGCCCTCAGGATTGAAGTGGAATTATTTTCCCCAACTTAAAACACACCACAGGGCGTGTTTGCACACGTCACCTCAGGCCCCGTCCCCTCCCTTCACCACTGTGTAAAAGCGCCCTGTGGCAGTTTTAAGTTGGGAAATTAAGTCCCGTTGAATCCTGAGGGTCCCTAGGGTCAAACTAGCCCACTGGGTACCTCCAGTAAGCACCACAGAGCTGTGTTGCAGAAAGGTGTAAAAAGGGGCATGGCCTCTGAACACCTCTCTGCAACGTAGCTCCCTGGCGCATACTGGAGGTACCTGGTGGGCTAGTTGGCCCCCAGGGACCCTCAGGATTCAAGGGGAATTAATTCCCCAACTTGCAACTCGCCAGGGGGCGCATTTGCACAATGGTGAAGGAAGGGGGCGGGGCCTGAGGTGACATGTCTGCAAACACGCCCTGTGGCGCGTTTTAAGTTGGGAAATTAATTCCTCTTCAATCCTGAGGGTCCCTGGGGGACAACTAGCCCACCATGTACCTCCAGTATGCGCCAGAGAGCTACATTGCAGAGAGGTGTTCAGAGGCCACACCCCTTTTTACAACACTCTGCAAAGCAGCTCCGTTGCGCTTACTGGAGGTACCTGGTGGGCTAGTTGGCCCCCAGGGACCCTCAGGATTGAAGATGAATTAATTCCCCAACTTAAAATGCACCACAGGGCGTGTTTGCACATGTCACCTCAGGCCCCGTCCCCTCCCTTCCCCACTGTGTAAACACGCCCTGTGGCCATTTTAAATTGGGAGATTAAGTCCCCTTGAATCCTGAGGGTCCCTAGGGTCAAACTAGCCCACTAGGTACCTCCAGTAAGCGCCTTTGCAGAGAGGTGTAAAAAGTGGCACGGCCTGGACCACCTCTCTGCAACGTAGCGCAGTGGCGCTTACTGGAAGCACCTGGTGGGCTAGTTGGCCCCTGGGGGCCCTCAGGATTGGAGGGGAATTATTTCCCCAACTTAAAATGCGACATAGGGCGTGTTTGCACAAGTCACCTCAGGCCCCGTCCCCTCCCTTCCCCACTGTGTAAACACGCCCTGTGGCCGTTTTAAATTGGGAGATTAAGTCCCCTTGAATCCTGAGGGTCCCTAGGGTCAAACTAGCCCACTAGGTACCTCCAGTAAGCGCGTTTGCAGAGAGGTGTAAAAAGTGGCACGGCCTGGACCACCTCTCTGCAACGTATCGCAGTGGCGCTTACTGGAAGCACCTGGTGGGCTAGTTGGCCCCCAGGGGCCCTCAGGATTGAAGTGGAATTATTTTCCCCAACTTAAAACACACCACAGGGCGTGTTTGCACACGTCACCTCAGGCCCCGTCCCCTCCCTTCACCACTGTGTAAAAGCGCCCTGTGGCAGTTTTAAGTTGGGAAATTAAGTCCCGTTGAATCCTGAGGGTCCCTAGGGTCAAACTAGCCCACTGGGTACCTCCAGTAAGCACCACTGAGCTGTGTTGCAGAAAGGTGTAAAAAGGGGCATGGCCTCTGAACACCTCTCTGCAACGTAGCTCCCTGGCGCATACTGGAGGTACCTGGTGGGCTAGTTGGCCCCCAGGGACCCTCAGGATTCAAGGGGAATTAATTCCCCAACTTGCAAATCGCCAGGGGGCGCATTTGCACAATGGTGAAGGAAGGGGGCGGGGCCTGAGGTGACATGTCTGCAAACACGCCCTGTGGCGCGTTTTAAGTTGGGAAATTAATTTGTCTTCAATCCTGAGGGTCCCTGGGGGACAACTAGCCCACCATGTACCTCCAGTATGCGCCAGAGAGCTACATTGCAGAGAGGTGTTCAGAGGCCACACCCCTTTTTACAACACTCTGCAAAGCAGCTCCGTTGCGCTTACTGGAGGTACCTGGTGGGCTAGTTGGCCCCCAGGGACCCTCAGGATTGAAGATGAATTAATTCCCCAACTTAAAACGCACCACAGGGTGTGTTTGCATACATGTCAACTCAGGCACCGCCCCTCCCTTCACCACTGTGCAAACGCGCCCCGTGGCGCATTTTAAGTTGGGGGATTAACTCCTCTTGAATCCTGAGGGTCCCTGGGGTGCAACTAGCCCACCAGGTACTTCCATTAGAGGTGTAAAAAGGGGCATGGCCTCAGAACACCTCTCTGCAACGCAGCTCCTTGGCGCATACTGGAGGTTCCTGGTGGGCTAGTTGGCCCCCAGGGACCCTCAGGATTCAAGAGGAGTTAATCCCCCAACTTAAAATGCGCCTTTGCAGAGTGCTGCAAGTAGGGGGCGGTCTTTTTTTTTTTTTTTTTTTAAGAAGGGGGGCTGTGTAGCCCCCTTCTTTTCCTAATATTATTGGCCCTTGGGACCCCATCCCCCAGGGCCTGCCCCTTATTTTATTTTTTATTTTTTTTAAATTAGAAGGGGGCCACATGGCCCCCCTCCAGAGGCCATAATCGGCCCCGGGGACCCCATCCCCCGGTGCATGGCCATTTTTTTAATTTTAATATGAATTTGGAGGCCTTGCCCCCCTTCTCAGGCCCTTTATGGCCCCGGGGACCCCTTCCATCGGGGCGGGCCTTTTTTTTTTTTCGTTCTTTTTTTTACTTTAGTGGAGGGGCGCCGCGTTGCCCCCCCCCCCTCCCGGGCCACTAATAGTCCCAGGGACCCTATCCCCCGGGGCTGGCCCTCTCCGTTGGGGACCGTGGGGGGGTCCCCAATACCCCACGGTCCCGCTGGCTCCCCGCCTCCTGCGGGAGCCGGCATTGATTTTCCACATGGGGGGCTGCTAAGATGCAGCTCCCCATGTGAAAAAGCAATCTGTTTTGGTATTTGGAAGAGAGAGCAGGTTTCCTGCTCTCTCTTCCAAATACCAAAGCAGAGTTTGCTATGGCAGGGCAGGAGCCGCGAGGCTGCGAGGGTGGGCACCCTGGGACACTGCAGGAGCTGGCCCTGGGGGGTGGCGGTCCCCAGGGCCATCAAAGGCTCCAAGGGGGGCCGTGTGGCCCCCTCCCACTTAATTCAAAGCCCCGGGGGTGGTGGCCTTGGGAGTCCGTAACGGACCCCCTATTTTAAATATTTAGTGCCCCGGGGAGGTCGCGGTCCCAGGGCCGTGTGGGGGGGCTCGAGCCCCCCACACAGGTAGTTTATTTCTTTTAAAACAGGCCCCGGGGGTGGCGGTCCCTGGGGCTGTGGGGGGGCTGTGAGCCCCCTGCAAATATGTAAATAAAGCACCGGGGTGGCGGTCCCTGGGGCTTGGGGAACCTTTGAGCCCCCCCACCCATTTCTTTTTGTAGCCCCGGGGGGTGGCGGTCCCCTGGGCTGGGGGGCTGAGAGCCCCCCCACATATTCGAGAAAAGCCCTGGGGGTGGCAGTCCCCAGGGCTGGGGGCTTCTCTTGGCCCCCCATTACATTAAAGATATTGCCCCCGGGACTTGGCCCCCCGGGGGCTAAATACTAACGAAGCACGCTAGCACGTTCATGAATATAATTAAAGCTACCTTTATCACTCTGGAGCTGTGTCGAGCTTTCTTTCGTGTAAGAGCGAGCATTGGGTCTCATGTGTTGCCAGCAAGCTGCTGCTGGCTTACGACACGCCCTTTCGGTCTGGAGCAGCGCAGTAAAACAGCACCTGGACTTTTGTGTATATATATATATATATATATATATATATCCAACAGGGTGACCCTCAACTCCAACTGCGGTCACAAATCGAGGCGCACTCTGGCATTATTCTTAAATGAATTTATTAAGCACACGGACAGACGCGTTTCGGCATAACGCCTTCCTCAATGTCAAAAGTCCGATTTCAAATCACTTCTATATATACAGCAAACACATTTTTTTCTCTTTCTAAGACAGTCGAGATCAAAAGGGGACTGGCAGTGCTTTGTCATTTCTGGTTTTGGCGGCCATGATGTAGTGACCAAATCAATACGAAAACAATGTAAACATTATACAAAGCCAATGCCAAATTAAATCCAACATGTAATACATTGAGTTCAGAGGTCAAAGTCAGCAATTAATTCATTGTACCTCATTCCATCATAATATATATACAATCCTGCTCCTAATATCACAATTCATTGTGTTTCAAATTGACTGCGAATTTAATGTACACAACATAACCATAATTTAATCCTGAATGGACATCGTATGTCAAAAAACAATTAAGCCCTGGATGTGCTCGTCATAATTGTGCCCTGGATGGGCAAATTCCATCATTTGCATAAGTTCATTTCCATCCTTCTCTTAACTGTTCATTAGTTTATGTGGACCCATAATTCTTCCTCATTATTAAGTCCTACTGGGGCTTTAGTTTGCATCTCCACAATATATCGTGATTCCAACTTTCTCAAATTTCTAGTTCTGTTCCCCCCTCTTTCAGTTTTAGGAATGCGGTCTAGACAAAAGAATCTGAGTAGATTGGCATTTGATTCATGTCTCTCTTCAAAATGCCTTGCAACAGGATATGCTGCATCTCTATTTTTGATAGCACGCATGTGCTCCAAGATTCTCTTTTTTGTGGGATGAATCGTACTTCCAACATATCTCTTATTGCACGGGCACTGTAAACAGTACACCGTGTAGTCAGAGTTGCAGTTCATGAGTTTGTTAATTTTACGTCTAGACTTCCTTCCTGGTATGCTATAGTCTTTCACTTTACAGCTATTTTTGCATGCCTTGCAGTTCATGCACGGAAAAAATCCACTAATCAAATCCTTCCTTTTGGGTGTTTTTGAGAAATGACTCCTCACTAGCTTTTCTTTCAAACCCGGTCCTTTCCTGTATGTAATCAGTGGGGTCTGTGGGATGACGGATCCAATTATGTGATCTGATTTCAGTACCTTCCAATTTTGTCTAAAAATTTGGAATATTTCTGTGGATCCTGTTGTGTATTCAGTTATCATCCTCACATTTCCCTGGGGTTCTGAAATAGATGTTTTGCTCCCCCCTGCTTTCTCTAATAGGAGGTCCTTTCTTTCTACCTCTCTGATTTTCCTTTCTGCATTGCTAAGGGTTTCTTTTCCGTATCCCCTTTTGCGGAATCTGTTATAGACACTATTGCTCTCTCTCATAAAATCTTCATCTAATGAGCAATTGCGTCTAAGTCTCACCAATTCTCCATATGGTACTGCATTGATAACACTCCGGGGATGAAAACTATTAGCGTGCAATACACTGTTCCCTGCAGTGGGCTTCCTGTAGAGAGTGGTTTCCAATCTATTCTCTTTTACAAAAACCATGAGATCAAGATAGGGTACATTGGTTGGACTAATGCATTCAGTGAATCTCAGATTTAAATCATTCTTATTTAGATCAGTTATATAGGACAAGGCCTCGTCCATCGACCCTCTCCAAATAATAAAGAGGTCGTCGATATAACGAGACCATAAAATCACTCTGTCTAACCAGATTTCATTACTGCCTGCCCAGGCCACGTGCTTCTCCCACCAGCCAACGAAAAGATTCGCGTAGCTGGGGGCGAAGCATGTGCCCATCGCAGTACCCTGTTTTTGATGGTAAATTTCTCCTGAAAATAGAAAAAAATTGTTATATAGACAATATGCAATGAGTTCCTTTAACATGATGTTATGCTCATAAAATTTCAAATGTCTCTTTTTCAGAAAAAACTCCACTGCCTCCAGTCCCTTCTGATGTTCTATGCTCGTGTATAAACTCGTTATATCGAGCGTTATCAATAGCATATCCGGTTCCCATTCTATATTGGTGATAATCCTCAGAAAATCCTTAGTGTCCCTCACATATGAGCTTAAATCCGTTACCAAAGGTTTGAGAAAGCAGTCAATATATATTGAGGTCTTTTCAAGTAAACTGTTTTTCGAAGAGACAATGGGTCTCCCTGGTGGATTTCTAGTGTTCTTATGCACCTTCGGGAGAAAATAAAAAGTTGGCAATTCAGGTGTTTCGCAGATTATATATTGAAAATCTTCTTCTCCCAGTATGCCCTTGTCTCTCCATTGCTGTGCTAGTTGATGAAAATTTTGTATACTCAATTCATATTTCATGGCAGTTGTAATTTCATAACAACTCTCATCAGAAAGCAGTCTTCTCGCTTCCTTCAAATAAAATGATTTGTCCATTAACACCACATTTCCCCCCTTGTCCGAGGGTTTGATTACTAGATCCTCGTCATCACTCAGATTTGCTAGCAGCTGTTTCTGATTCCTGGTTAAATTTTCCTTGGTCATGTTTGGACCTTTTGCTTGTAACTTTTTCAGGTCCTCAATTACCAGTTCGTGAAAAGTGTCTATTGCATCGTGGGATGATTGTGGAATGTACCGTGATTTCTTCCTTAGGGTGCTCATTGCGCCTTTTTGCGTGATTCCCATCTCTTCCAAAAAGTCTATTGTCTCCCTTTCGTCAGATTGACTACTACTTATTCCTGTTTGTAACTCTCTCATGGCCTGGAGTGCTTTCAGTTCCATTCCTGTGAGGGGATCACCATCCTCCCTAATGGCACTATCTGTTTCTCTGGCCTTCTGCGGATGTAGCACATGAATTTTCAACAATTTTAGTTTCCGTATAAACTTATATAAATCTATACGTATGTTAGTGTAGTCAAACTGTGTAGTCGGACAAAAGCTGAGACCCAGTTCTAAAATCTTCGTCTCCTCTTCAGTAATATGACGGTTGGAGAGATTGATCACTGTTTGTTTTTCTAGTCCCACTTCTAATTCCGTTTCCCCCTCCCTCCTCGTTTGCTCCTTGTTCTCCGTCCAACCGGTGAAGTTTCCCTTGCCTTTCCTTCCCCTTCGTGTTTTCCGTTTCTTCTTTCTGGGGGGTGGGTTCTTATCGGTGGACGTTGCCTGGCTTCTCTCATTAATTGATACTCGTGAAAAAAAGTAGTTGTTGTTGGCACTGCTAGATTGGTCTTTCTCCTGGTCACCTGCTCGCCCTCAGAAACTTCTACTTCGGATTCCGATGTGTCCCGTGATGACACCTCAGTTGGTTTTTGCTGTAGTAGTTGTTTTCTAGGGGCATCGTATTTCCTGGCAAACGTTAGAATTCTACCCGATTCATAATCGTTCTCGTCCCTTAAAAATTTGGTTTGTTTGCGATGTTTGATGACACTTTCATAATCTATTAACCGCTTCTTCATGCCCTGTTGTAATTCCTCCTTCTGCTTCACATCTTTATCCAATGCTATTAATGCCTCAATTTCCTTAATTTCGTCGAGTAGTTTCTGTCTGTCACTCCAGGCATATTTAATCAAAATTTTCACCATTCCTTTTGCTGATTCAGTTGTATACTCAGCCCATTCTTGTAATAATAGGGGATCTGGGTGTTCATATGACGGTGTGGTATAAATGCGCAGCCCCCTTGGGATACGATCACAGTCTATATACCTCTGCAGCGAGGTAGCCTCCCACCATTTCCATTACATTAAAGATATTGCCCCCGGGACTTGGCCCCCCGGGGGCTAAATACTAACGAAGCACGCTAGCACGTTCATGAATATAATTAAAGCTACCTTTATCACTCTGGAGCTGTGTCGAGCTTTCTTTCGTGTAAGAGCGAGCATTGGGTCTCATGTGTTGCCAGCAAGCTGCTGCTGGCTTACGACACGCCCTTTCGGTCTGGAGCAGCGCAGTAAAACAGCACCTGGACTTTTGTGTATATATATATATATATATATATATATATATATATATATATATATATATATAAATATATAAATATATATATATATATATATATATTTTTTTTTTTTTTTTTTTTACGCTTTTGACACAAAAGACACAAATGAACTTCCACTCTGCCTTACAGTACCAGTGTCAGCAACGTAGCCTCTATCCATTATATGTTCAAAGAATCCTCATCCCACAGTGACTGCATGGGAACAAAGGAAGCAGCACACCAAATTACCACACAAGTTTAGTGTGCAGGTACAACAACAACGCGTTTCAGCTTCACTGAAACCTTCGTCAAATTACGTGAGCAAGATCAACTTCCCATAAAAATAGACTTACAATTCATTGACACAGAAGACATACTCAAGAAGTCATGAGAAGTACCTAGAATTCTCCTCTTGTTCAAAACAAATAATCTATTTTCTGATATCAATGACACCAAAAAATAGGTACATAAAATGAAACAAATTTACAAACAATTGTACACAGAATTGTATGTCTGTAATCCCATAAATATCATAAGCAACTGTCAAGCATATATATGGCAATTTGCCATGATTTCCATTTGTATTTGTTACATCAGTTTTGATGAAAATGTTACATCATTTCTTGCCTAACTGACAGTATCCAGGAAGGACCCATTATAGTGTAAAATCAATTTGCATGATTGGCAACTGTGTCCATCTGTAACCTTAATATTACAATCTCATGGGGTTTGAGCATAGTTCCATAACAATACAAAACAATCCAAGTACGTGAAATTAAGTGCATAAATCCCAGGTAGCCACTTATGTCAGCATGATCTAAATAAATGTATTATCTGTGACCCCATCAATTATCTTTCACATACATGGGCCAGTGCCCTGATTCAAATGCATGTTCACCCTTAGATATGCATCGTAATATATTATATATATTTATATATCATGCCTCTGGGGTCCCAGTTGTTTCTAGGAATACTACTCAAATCCAAACTTGTATTCCAAGTTTTATATGTTCTTAAATTAGTTAATAACAGACCACTGGTTTGACAAAAAATCAATCAAAGTACCTCCTATGGACTTCTGCTCCCTGCTAACAGCAATGTATTATGTTGGTTATCTATTACCCAATAAAAGCATAAACACTAACACAAAAAAGACAGAAGCCTTACAACAACGTTGGATAGGTAAATAGCTGCTGGCAGGATATCTTGATCCGTTTCCCAGCCCGCATCAATGTAGGCAGGGAAACACATCAAAAGTCTGCTTCCAGCCGACAGGAGCATTTTTAAAGCTCCTGATCTATAGGTGTAGTGGGCTTTATGTTTGCTCCCATATGACGGGAGTTTAAAAAATGCTATCACTAGGTGCAAATAAGCACAAGTTTCCCTGTCCGTGACATGCGTGCAGAGAAACTGCTGTGTCCTAGGATTGGGTTTCCCGGGACACAGCAAGTGAGCTAGCCTAGTCCTATTAAAGGCTCGGGGAGAGGGGCACACAGTCCCCCTCCCCTTAAAATAGACTTGGAGAAATGGGGTCCCCAGGGCCAAAAGCAGCTCAGTGAGGAGGACTTTGCACCCCCTCCCCTTAAAACATACTTCAGGCCCTGGGCGATGGGGCCTTAGGGGCCAAAAACAGCCCAGAGAGGGGGTCACAAACATCCTCCCTCCCCTAAAAAATAAAAAAACATTGTTCCCCTGGCCCACCCTGGGGGGGGGGGGCGGGGGCGGTTGAATAAGAAGCACGGGTGCCCACACTTTTAAAAAAAAATATTGCTGAGGATTTGTGGCAAAATGTAAACCCTGCCGCCAGGCATAGGGGGTCAGGGTATCTCTACCTTGCCCCCTTATATCTTTCTTCTTCAAAAATGTAGAACTCGGGACCGAGTCCCAGGTCCTAAGATGGCTGCCACCTGGTTGACATGGTGGCAGCCAATCAGATCTCACTTTGAGATCTGTCAGCTCTCCTGGTCCTTAGCGGAGTGATGTGTAACATTTTTGTTAACCTTAATTTCTCCAAAACTACTGAACAGATTTACACCAAAACACAAAAAGCACTTCTTCTGGACCAAGATCTAGCTTTCTGTCAAATATGGTGTAACTCGGTTCAGTGGTTTTGGCTGTAGCGGTGTCTAAAGTTCCCATTGAGAAAACACATTTTGGGAATCCCCCCTTTTTCTCAGCCCCTGCTTGACAGATCACCCTGAAAGATTATATACACAAACTACTCCAACAGTGGCACTTTTATGGAAAGTTTTGTGGAGATTCGTCAATTGGGGCCAAAGTTATTAGCAACCTAAAAAATGTATTTCCTATGGAAGCACAATCCTAAATATAACTACACAGTGGCGATAAATGTAAATATATTTCTACATCTACATTTACATATATGTATATAAATTTATGTATGTGCATGTATATATGTGTGTGCATATACACTATTAGTGTATATAGTGTGAGTGAAGTTTGTGTGTTGGGGGGACTGAGAGGACTTCCTTCAAGAAAAGAATCAAATAAGAATATATTTAAAAAAATTAAGGCATGCTTAATTCAAGAACGTCAATGGCCAGAATAAATAGCTAAAAATTACAAAGCTTATACCTTTACACGAATATCATCTTTCCCAAAACTTTGATCAAAGGCAGCTCCTCTTGCCATGCATGATAGCAAGGTGGCTTTAAATAGGTCAAATTCCTTACAATTGCTAATTTCTCAGCAGTTAGAGCACAACATACAAACTTTGTAGATAGGTCAGAACTCTCCTTGGAGATACAAACACATTATTTTGTAGACTACCCTGACTTTACATATGTCACAGAGCATTTCAAATGTAACTTCAAATATGTAAACTATGAAATAAGATGCAATGAGAAGCTGAAATCTTTATTCCACTCAGTGATGACCAGTTGATGGGTGGAGTCTTTATATATGTTTGTTAAAGATTAGAATATCAAATATTTGGGATGTCCACTGAGTAATACAGTGGCAAAAGGTCCATAATGGCTGAGACAGACCTTCTGCTCTAACATTTCAATGCTTCTCTTTCTTTGTCCTGTTTTAATTGTTCTTATATGTGCATAAGTAAGTATGTATAGGATGAATATAGCAAAAGTCAGTATGGCACTATGCAGGGTCAAAGGATGCAGGCAACAAGTGATTTGAGTGGTAGCTAGAATGTGGACTGTTCTGAAAATAATAAAATGCACTAAAGGGGTGCAAAAGGGGAAGCTGAGCATTTCCACTATCCAGATGCTAAAATATAATAGCTTGAACAGCAGTTCTGAGGTTACTTTCTGGGAGGAACAGTTTCCTTACTAGGCCCTCTTTAGCTTCCTGGCAATATGATCCTTGAGGGTGAGGTTAGTGCAGCAGTATGAATCCAAGTGACTTGGCATTGATTGAGAGTTGGAGTTCAAAGTCATCCAGGTTCATGTCATCGGGCCAGGTTTGTTCGATTGCTTGCTTGTTGCTCTTGTCATATAAAAGGAATTCTGTTTTGGTGGATTTAGCTCCAGCTAGGTGCTCTACATTTAGGTCTGGGTGAGGGGTAGGCACTGTTTGAGGCTCTGGAAGTCAAGAGTCTGTCAAGTAGAGTTGTGGATCATCTGTATATTTTTATGATGGTATTAGTGAGTAGAGCCCCAAGGGACTCCATGTAGAGGTTTAGGCAAACGGGGAAGTATATGTGACCCTGGGGAATACTGTGGTGACAAGCATCTTCTGGGTCCTAAAGGCGTTCATGTGGATGAACTGGTGTCAGATGGAAAGGGAGAAGGAGAACCATTGAAGGATGTTGCAAGTGAATCCCAATCACGATTTCAGGGTGTGGATGAAGGTGGGATGGGCGAAGACTGCATAAGGTACAAAAATATCAGGCGGCAAGTGTTATCTTCATCTGTGGTTAGGAGGTTGTAGTTTGCAATGTGTACGGTTACTACCTGCATGCTGCATCATGATCTGAAACCAGACTGCTAGTTGTACAGGAGATGACTGGCATTGAGGTAATCTTGATGTTAAACATAGGATGCTTTTTTGATGATCTTGCTGAACAAGGTTAGATGAACAATGGGCCAGTAGGTGGCATGGTCATCAGGGTCTAGTGCTAGTGTACTATCCTATATAAGTTGGTGGATCTGACTTACCTGGGAGCTTCTGGTAAAATGCCTTGATTGAGGGAGGCATTGACAATGGCCAGTAGGTGTGAGAGAGGGTTGCCAGAAAGAGCTGTAATGAAGGATAATGGCATTGCACTTGTCCGTGCAGTGTAGGGCTAGAGTGATAGACAGGGTGTTAATACAGTGGGTTCTAATAACGTTATAGACCATCTGCTTCAGTCTATGCCAGTT
Organism: Triturus cristatus; assembly: GCF_964204655.1. Lineage (NCBI taxonomy): Eukaryota > Metazoa > Chordata > Amphibia > Caudata > Salamandridae > Triturus > Triturus cristatus. Next base: position 151,352,975 of record NC_140592.1, read on the forward strand.
GTTAGAGCCTGTCTTTCTTGGTGTACTAATTCACCTGTAGCTCACGCCTATATCTGGTGTAGATGGCCTTTAATAACAGCTATAGCTCTTTGCAGCAGGATACAATACTACAGTAAAAATATAAATAATAACATCTATCTGTCCTTTAACCACATATGTAATAGAGGCAAGTGTGGTAAAAAAGGTAACAGATTTATTTTAGGTTTTCGTTTATCTCTAACCTCCACTAATCTTATGCCATCAAGTGTGTATGGTGTAACTGTGGTGTAACTAGGTTCGCCCAATATTTGTTAATCATGGTAAACAAAGCTAGTAATTTAAGGTTATGTGAGTTGAAAGCATTGGCGAGAGATTGATTACATTGCTAACTGTTCAATAAGTATTTGCGAAGCCACAAGTCTGATGCAAATGCCAAAATGCCACTGGGAGAAGACGACAATCTATCTTTTGAGGATCCAAAATTGGCTAAGGTATTTCAATTGTTTTAGGGTTGTTTTCCTGTTTCTCTTTGGTACTTTTGAGAGACAGTTACCATTGATGGTGATGAATGTTGATTGAGTTTATATGGGAAGAGCTGAGTGTCAATGCTATAAAAAGGAGGCAAGTTGATCTTCGGTCAGTAACAAGTAAAAGTGACTATCATTTTGGAGACGTAGATCGTTTGGGAAAAAAGGTATATCTAGGTTTTTCACCACTTTAGGTGGTAGATCAGAATGTGACAACCGTAGGGCATGTATTCGGGGAGCAGGTGTCTATGGGGGTATTTTTGGTTGGTGTTATGGGGATGGATGTCAAGACTGGTTGCCATGCCAGAGCAAAGAGGATAGGAGTGCAACATTCATGAGTAAATAAATGATAGGGTTTTGAACAACAGAGCGCAATTGAACAACAGTGATTTATGTATGGACGGTAAAGAGGACTTGGGGTAGCAGATAATAAAATTGTGATGGTCTTGAGAAGTGGCTGGAAATTTTGATGATGCATTTCTGCCAGAGTTACTAGATTGCCACATGAGTTGGCGTACTACTCTATATGCATGACAAAAATGACACTCAGTTATTTTAATTTATTCTGTAGCCTTTGTCATAAATAAATTGTATCAATTAAGTGTCCTATTATATCTATGAGATACTATAATTAGTGTTGTTTGGTATTATATCTGAAGAGATGCCAGTCCACTGTCCACATTATTTAATCATGCCTGTTGGTGATATAGCTATTGCAAAATAAATTTGGAAGATTGGCCGGTTTAAATCTAAATAAATGTTTGTGGTGCCCCTCTAAATATCACACATTCACCACAGTGGAAATTAAACTGTAGTTAATCTGCCCCCTAATTATCTGAAGTGTAACCTTTGCAGATAAAATATTCAGTGGTGTTCGTATCTAGCTTATTTGGTGAGCTGCTGTGAGGAAGCTGATTGAAACAAATGCCCATCAAGTTTTTCCTGTAAGTAAATCCTGCTTTATAAATATGTTGAGAGAGAACCATTTCAGAATCTTTTGATAAATAAGGCAAGAGACAGACACTGTTTTTTCCTGATCCTTAAGGTAGAGTCAACTTCTATTTTGATGCCTAAAGACCTTAACTAAGGAGGAACAAAGCCTCAAACGGGAACGTGAAATGGGCGGAGAAGTTCAGAAGCCCTTATAGTCACCACCACGCCCATTCGTTCAGTCCATTCTGATTCTAACGTGAACATGCCATTGCTCATCCACCCTGATAGCCATCATGTATTGCTGGAAATGCTGGACCGTGACACTGAGGCCACCTGCTATTTGCATAAGACATGGCTATTGGTGGGATACTAGTTCAAACCGAAGATACCAGAGGGAATGAGAAAAGCCTATGGCCAGGCGTAGTGAAAAGGTGGGCAATTTCCTTTCCACAAATTGTGCTAGTGGTATATACGGCACGTAAAACCTGCAGTGAGTAAAAGAATGAGACACCCTGTTGTCCATTTCCAAAAACATGAATCATTTTACCTTTCACCAATCTAGGCTCATGTGTTTCCCAAGACATCCAACTTCAAACACATAGGCCCTCATTCTGATGTTGGTGGGACAACCACCAACAGGCTAAGGGTGGCAGGCCCACCGACATCCATTGACACGGTCCAACCACTGGATTATGATCGGGTGTCTCAGGCATGGGGGGGGTGGACCGACCGCTGCTGTAATATCTTCGGAGCTGCGCTGGCACCGTAATCCTTATAATAGGGGCCCATTTGACGTCCGCCGCACAAGCCGCAATGGAAAAGATTATGTTTCCGAGCACCCATAGGGCGGCCGCATCCTAATTTGGCAGGTGGAACCGCCAACTAATAGTCGGGCGGATTCCATCCCGCTAATATCTGTCTGACATCTTAATAGACCCCATAGTGTCTGAAACTGTAATTCCCAAATAGTCTACTCTCGGATATTAAAAGATGCATATAGAACTGTCTGTGTTTTCACAATGACCTTGCATTGGTTCTCTCCCCGCTTACTGGAAGGACCACCATATACCCCGCTGCAATTCTTCTGCTTTCGTTTGTTCCTTCATTGTCAGCAGAATGATTGGAGACAAGACCGGCGTTGAAACCTTCAGAGCCAAGGAAAGGCTTCCAGGGCTTCTCAGGGTATTTCAATGCATGAGAGGCATTGAAGCAGTGCTCTCCCTTGCAGTGCTCTCCCTTACAGTGCCTTGAGTCGTCCAATTCTTACGAAGCACCTGAGGTGCTAGACATCTGTATATGTGTAAATGATACAACTCACAGTATCCAAATAATATATCATATTGTTTGTAGAAATCTAATTAAATCAACCTTCTTCTGGTTAAGGATAAGGCATCCTGAAGTGCACGTTTTTCTATTATTATATCAGTCTGAAATACTCGAAGGGATGTTTGCATGTGCTGCACATTTTAGATAATTGTGAATTACTTTTCTTTTTATAGTTCATCGAGGCATCTTTGTCAGAATACACTGAATGCCATGTTTCAGGTTTAGTTTAGTTGCACTCTGTATGAGAAATGCACACTTTATTGTTGCTAATAACCTTTGAACCATTTGACATATCTGCACAATATTTTACAGGCACTGAGCCCATTTGACTATGGTGTTCCCTTTCACATTTCAAGTAAATTGATTAGGCTTAAACATTATTAGGGATGCTCTCCTCAAAACCTCAATACTAGAGCATTAGGCCACTCAAACAACACAACACTGAAACATAGCACAACAAAAAACCACAACACAATAAAAAAACATAATCACATGACAACAACACAATTCTTCAAACCCACCATCACACAGTACGGTGCAAAAAGGCAACACAACAGCACAAAAACAACACAACACAGCTACCCAACTCTAAAATCTGTCGGACGGTAGCACAATAACACCACAATCACATGACAAAATAATACAATACATCATAACGCACAGGCCACATAAGGCAACACAAGAACACAGCTCATTGCGAAACACAATCAATAACAGCACATTGCCCCCAATAAAACTCTCTTTCTAATTGAGGAACAGGACTCCTTTTGTGGACAACATAGTTTTATGGTTGAGCCCATTGCATTTTCCCTCCATCAACAAACAGCAAGCCAATCCAAAACCCAATTCTAAAACATAACAACACAGCTCCGCAGAACCAACAGTAAAGAAACACAACACAGAAATATGGCATGGTAAAACAAAGCAACACAATAGCATAGCATACCACCACAACACAATACAATACCGCACTAATAAGACAGCAGCAATACAATATAATAGGATACATCAGAAGAGCAACACAGTTCCACACAGCACAACTCAGATGATGTATTGTCGCACTTTATTCCAACTCTTTGCAATTTATTTCTGGTTAGTGCTACTTGGTCAGTTCAGCTGATATAATCATGGCCACAGCTCATGTTATTTCTTTTCCACTGTCATAAAGACCCAGTTGAAATGACACCTGTGCAGGTTCTACATTTGAAAAGAGGGATTTTATTTATTTTATGAATGTATTTATAAAGCTCAGCCTACCCTTAGAGATATAGGAGCGAAGTACACGTAACATCAAATAACACCTCATTACAAATAAAGGTCGCAATATGCTATGAGAAGAGTGAGCAACGTACCTTTTACAGAGTTGCCTCTATTCTGCTTTCATTCCATATTTGTTATATCTACAGGATACCTGTTGTGATCTCATTCCATTTTTGTTATATCTACATTTTCTTTATGGAATAGCCTCCCTTGTGCTCCCATTCTATATTTGTTATAGCTACAGGTGGTTTACAGAATAGCCTCCCTTGTACTCTCATTCCATATTTGTTATACCTACAGGTGGTTCACAGAATAGCCTCACTTGTGCTCTCATTCCATATTTGTTATAGCTACAGGTGGTTTACAGAATAGCCTCCCTTGTGCTCTCATTCCATATTTGTTATAGCTACAGGTGGTTTACAGAATAGCCTCCCTTGTGCTCTCATTCCATATTTGTTATACCTACAGGTGGTTCACAGAATAGCCTCCCTTGTGCTCTCATTCCATATTTGTTATAGCTACAGGTGGTTTACAGAATAGCCTCTCATGCGCTCTCATTCATTGTTTGTTTTACCTACATTTTGTTTACAGAAAAGCCTCCCTTGTGCTCTCATTCCATATTTGTTATACCTACAGGTGGTTCACAGAATAGCCTCCCTTGTGCTCTCATTCCATATGTGTTATACCTACAGGTGGTTCACAGAATAGCCTCCCTTGTGCTCTCTTTCCATATTTGTTATACAGGTGGTTCACAGAATAGCCTCCCTTGAGCTCTCTTTCCATATTTGTTACAGCTACAGGTGGTTTACAGAATAGCCTCCCTTGTTCTCTCATTCCATATTTGTTATAGCTACAGGTGGTTTACAGAATAGCCTCCCGTGTGCTCTCATTCCATATTTGTTATAGCTACAGGTGGTTTACAGAATAGCCTCCCTTGTGCTCTCATTCCATATTTGTTATAGCTACAGGTGGTTTACAGAATAGCCTCTCATGTGCTCTCATTCATTGTTTGTTATACTTACCTTTTGTTTACAGAAAAGCCTCCCTTGCGCTCTCATTCCATATTTGTTATACCTACAGGTGGTTCACAGAATAGCCTCCCTTGTGCTCTCATTCCATTTTTGTGATACCTACAGGTGGTTCACAGAATAGCCTCCCTTGTGCTCTCATTCCATATTTGTTATAGCTACAGGTGGTTTACAGAAAAGCCTCTCATGCGCTCTCATTCATTGTTTGTTTTACCAACATTTTGTTTACAGAAAAGCCTCCCTTGTGCTCTCATTCCATATTTGTTATACCTACAGGTGGTTCACAGAATAGCCTCCCTTGTGCTCTAATTCCATATGTGTTATACCTACAGGTGGTTCACAGAATAGCCTCCCTTGTGCTCTCTTTCCATATTTGTTATACAGGTGGTTCACAGAATAGCCTCACTTGAGCTCTCTTTCCATATTTGTTACAGCTACAGGTGGTTTACAGAATAGCCTCCCTTGTTCTCTCATTCCATATTTGTTATAGCTACAGGTGGTTTACAGAATAGCCTCCCGTGTGCTCTCATTCCATATTTGTTATAGCTACAGGTGGTTTACAGAATAGCCTCCCTTGTGCTCTCATTCCATATTTGTTATAGCTACAGGTGGTTTACAGAATAGCCTCTCATGTGCTCTCATTCATTGTTTGTTATACTTACCTTTTGTTTACAGAAAAGCCTCCCTTGCGCTCTCATTCCATATTTGTTATACCTACAGGTGGTTCACAGAATAGCCTCCCTTGTGCTCTCATTCCATATTTGTGATACCTACAGGTGGTTCACAGAATAGCCTCCCTTGTGCTCTCATTCCATATTTGTTATAGCTACAGGTGGTTTACAGAAAAGCCTCTCATGCGCTCTCATTCATTGTTTGTTTTACCAACATTTTGTTTACAGAAAAGCCTCCCTTGTGCTATCATTCCATATTTGTTATACCTACAGGTGGTTCACAGAATAGCCTCCCTTGTGCTCTCATTCCATATGTGTTATACCTACAGGTGGTTCACAGAATAGCCTCCCTTGTGCTCTCTTTCCATATTTGTTATACAGGTGGTTCACAGAATAGCCTCCCTTGAGCTCTCTTTCCATATTTGTTACAGCTACAGGTGGTTTACAGAATAGCCTCCCTTGTTCTCTCATTCCATATTTGTTATAGCTACAGGTGGTTTACAGAATAGCCTCCCGTGTGCTCTCATTCCATATTTGTTATAGCTACAGGTGGTTTACAGAATAGCCTCCCTTGTGCTCTCATTCCATATTTGTTATAGCTACAGGTGGTTTACAGAATAGCCTCTCATGTGCTCTCATTCATTGTTTGTTATACTTACCTTTTGTTTACAGAAAAGCCTCCCTTGCGCTCTCATTCCATATTTGTTATACCTACAGGTGGTTCACAGAATAGCCTCCCTTGTGCTCTCATTCCATATTTGTGATACCTACAGGTGGTTCACAGAATAGCCTCCCTTGTGCTCTCATTCCATATTTGTTATAGCTACAGGTGGTTTACAGAAAAGCGTCTCATGCGCTCTCATTCATTGTTTGTTATACCTACATTGTGTTTACAGAACAGTCTCTCTTGTGCTCTCATTCCATGTTTGGTATTGCTACAGGTGGTTTAAAGAATAGCCTCCCTTGTGCTCTCATTCTATATTTGTTATAGCTACAGGTGGTTTAAAGAATAGCCTCCCTTGTGCTCTCATTCCATATTTGTTATAGCTACAGGCCGTTCACAGAATAGCCTCTCATTTGCTCTCATTCATTGTTTGTTATACTTACCTTTTGTTTACAGAATAGCCTACCTTGCGCTCTCATTCCATATTTGTTATAGCTACAGGTGGTTTACAGAATAGCCTCTCATGTGTTCTCATTCATTGTTTGTTATACTTACCTTTTGTTTACAGAATAGCCTCCCTTGTGATCTCATTCCATATTTGTTATACCTACAGGTGGTTCACAGAATAGCCTCCCTTGTGCTCTCATTCCATATTTGTTATACCTATAGGTGGCTCACAGAATAGCCTCTCATGTGCTCTCATTCATTGTTTGCTATACTTACCTTTTGTTTACAGAATAGCCTCCCTTGTGCTCTCATTCCATATTTGTTATAGCTACAGGTGGTTCACAGAATAGCCTCCCTTGTGCTCTCATTCCATATTTGTTATAGCTACAGGTGGTTCACAGAATAGCCTCTCATGTGCTCTCATTCCATATATGTTATACCTACAGGTGGTTCACAAAATAGCCTCCCTTGTGCTCTCATTCCATATTTGTTATACCTACAGGTGGTTCACAGAATAGCCTCTCATGTGCTCTCATTCATTGTTTGTTATATTTACCTTTTGTTTACAGAAAAGCCTCCCTTGTGCTCTCATTCCATATTTGTTATAGCTACTGGCGGTTCACAGAATAGCCTCTCATGTGCTCTCATTCATTGTTTGTTACACCTACATTTTGTTTACAGAAAGGCCTCTCTTGTGCTCTCATTCCATATTTGTTATAACTACAGGTGGTTTAAAGAATAGCCTCCCTTGTGCTCTCATTCCATATTTGTTATAGCTACAGGCGGTTCACAGAATAGCCTCTCATGTGCTCTCATTCATTGTTTGTTATACCTACATTTTGTTTACAGAAAAGCCTCTCTTGTGCTCTCATTCCATATTTGTTATAGCTACAGGCGGTTCACAGAATAGCCTCTCATGTGCTCTCATTCATTGTTTGTTATATTTACCTTTTGTTTACAGAAAAGCCTCCCTTGTGCTCTCATTCCATATTTGTTATAGCTACAGGCGGTTCACAGAATAGCCTCTCATGTGCTCTCATTCATTGTTTGTTATACCTACATTGTGTTTACAGAAAGGCCTCTCTTGTGCTCTCATTCCATATTTGTTAAAACTACAGGTGGTTTAAAGAATAGCCTCCCTTGTGCTCTCATTCCATTTTTATTATACCTACAGGTGGCTCACAGAATAGCCTCCCTTGTGCTCTCATTCCATATTTGTTATAGCTACAGGCGGTTCACAGAATAGCCTCTCATGTGCTCTCATTCATTGTTTGTTATATTTACCTTTTGTTTACAGAAAAGCCTCCCTTGTGCTCTCATTCCATATTTGTTATAGCTACAGGCGGTTCACAGAATAGCCTCTCATGTGCTCTCATTCATTGTTTGTTATACCTACATTGTGTTTACAGAAAGGCCTCTCTTGTGCTCTCATTCCATATTTGTTAAAACTACAGGTGGTTTAAAGAATAGCCTCCCTTGTGCTCTCATTCCATATTTGTTATAGCTACAGGTGGTTCACAGAATAGCCTCCCTTGTGCTCTCATTCCATATTTGTTATACCTACAGGTGGTTCACAGAATAGCCTCTCATGTGCTCTCATTCATTGTTTGTTATACCTACATTTTGTTTACAGAAAAGCCTCCCTTGTGCTCTCATTCCATATTTGTTATAGCTACAGGTGGTTCACAGAATAGCCTCCCTTGTGCTCTCATTCCATATTTGTTATACCTACAGGTGGTTCACAGAATAGCCTCTCATGTGCTCTCATTCATTGTTTGTTATACCTACATTTTGTTTACAGAAAAGCCTCTCTTGTGCTCTCATTCCATATTTGTTATAGCTACAGGTGGTTCACAGAATAGCCTCCCTTGTGCTCTCATTCCATATTTGTTATACCTACAGGTGGTTCACAGAATAGCCTCTCATGTGCTCTCATTCATTGTTTGTTATACCTACATTTTGTTTACAGAATAGTCTCACGTGTGCTTTAATAATTCCATATTTGTGGTATCTGCAGGTGCTTAACAGATGTCTCTTGTGCTCTCATTCCATATTTGTTATATCTACATTTTGTTTACAGAGTAGCCTATCTTGCGCTCTTATCCCATATACTTGTTATATCTACAGTTTACTCAAACGTGCACTTGTGATATGTGTAAAGGAATAGGATATGGAATGGTAAAAGGCTTTAAATGGCAAGATTCTCGCCTGTCCGCAGAGTCCACACCTGTCTAAATAGCCTCTTGGCTAACGGTGTTAGTTGCAGAATAATAGCTCCATTAAACTCCATTGTGTGCACCCCAGTATTCATTCCTGGGCTGCTCTTTTAACCAAAGGGCCACTCGCCCGTGTGCACATCAGTTTAGAAAACAAATAGTGCCTGGAGGAAAACTACGTAGGTCATACCACGAGGAAGAAATCTATAGACATGCCACAATAAGAGGTTTTAAGACAGCCTGAAACACGGTACACGGATAAAGATCCATTGCAGAGAAGGTAGTCGTGTAATTTAAGGTACAACATGTAAAAGGAAAATATACCGGGGAACGCTGCGGTCTTAAAGCTGATGTCGCCCAGGAAGTGTTTTCTAAAAATAGAAGAGAGGCAGGCAAGATGATGCGCGCTTCTCTGCTAGGAACTCATCCTGGCGCGTGCTTTGCTCTGTTTAGCCCCTGATTATAATTCCATTGACAGCGCCTGAGAAAGAATAAATGGAGCAACACAATTCACTTCAAGGCAAATTGTAGATTGTATAGAGACAGTCAAAGATGGCTAATCGCAACCAAAAGGCAGCATAATACACCAATGTTCATGTTTACAGCACACAAAAGAGACCTTAAGCGCACCCTAGTGCCTAGCAGCTATTTCCACAAAGCCAAGGGGCAGTGGCAATGATGAAGAGAGGCCCGAAGTTGATGGATGTGTGAGCATTTTCAAGGGCGCTGGAATGACCACTTTTAGTTCACTGTAGATATAAATTAAAGCTTTAGTATAGACTATTAACATGAGTTCTGGATTATCAAATATGTAAAATAGGCACCGCCTATGGGCCCCACTCCTTTAGGGGCCCCGCGACAACGGCTCAAAATAATATTGATTTGATCTTGAATGAAAAATGCAATCAAGCTTTCTTAAATTGTTTCCAAAAGATAGAAAAAATGAATCGACTCAAAGTAATGAAAACTTTACATTAAAGACTCTATAGCGAAAATACTGTATTAATGTAATGTACCCATTGAATGAAGTTGTGTTGGTGTATTACAATTTTAAAAAATTAAATTTTTGTTTAATAACAATAATTAGTAATGTAATGGTTAGTTTTGTGTAATAAAATTGGTTTATTAAAAATGTTGGTTGGTAAAATTAAAAACGTATTAGGAGGTAATTTGCGAGGGGGGCCCCCGAAATTTCAACTGCCTAGGGGCTTCCACAGGGTTTAATCCGGCACTGATTAACACAGACACCGTTCTGCACATTCATGTGATTGCAAGTTTCATTCTCAAGTGTCATGTTAGTGTAAATGTAGCCAAATAATTAGAGACTCATTTAGCCTCTGGCAAGATGGCTGCCATATGGCTACAGTAGCTTTAGTTTCCAGGTGTATTAGTGTTCTTTTCTTCCACGAAACAACCCCCCTTTAATGGAGGTGGAAGCTTTCATGAAAAAACACAACATGGTATCATGTACGGATGAGGCAGAACCTCAAAGCAGTGGCAGGCCTTCAGAACCCAGGTCCACTGGTTCTTTCTGTCCGGCTCTACCCTCTGCACCAACCAGGGGCGTAGCTTGGTCAGTATGATTGGGGAGGTGTGAGCAAGAGATTTCCCGACCATCAGGCAGGCATATAATGTTAAAATACATTATATGACAAGCAGGGTGCATAGGAGGGATCTAAGAAGCAGTGGAAAGGGAGAGGAATGCGGATTAATTAGAGTACTAAATAAGAGAAACAATATTTTGTAAAAGAAACATTTTTAGGGCTTTCAAAACAGATGGGAGAGAATATGTGTGTGTGTTTTTGTCAATGTGTGTATGCAAAAATCACTGGTGAAATCTGACAGGCCTCCTCCCCGTACCTGACTGAACGCACCTGTACCCAACTATTCATCTGAAAAACAATTATGGGGGGGTGTAACACCCCCAACACCCCCACTGAACTTACGCCCCTGACACCAAGAAGGCTGCTGCCTTAGGGGACTATTTTTCCTATAGCGAAGGTAATGATTACCAGCTAATGATTAGGTAGAAGCAATGGTGTGTACCTTAAGGACTTCAATCTTATATAATGAGCACATAAAGTTTTTGGGGGGGCTCTAAATGATGTCCTAAATTATGGGTGTGGGCACAATTTTCAGAGGTATTTGCTCTCCTACATAAAATGTTAGTATGCAAATAACAAATACGAACTTGAACTCACAAGGCCAAATTAACAAATCTTTTTTTATGAGAGGTGTGTTTTACTTCTGACTTAGTTGAGGCTTACTCATGATTTTCCAGGAGTAAGGCATTACTGTCATACATGATTCACAAACTGACTTGAATTGTCCATAAGATTCTACATGCAAGAACTGCACAGTGCTGTATTGGAAAAGTGGTTTTATTCCGAGGTTCATATTCATTAGGTAGTGCTGGCACTCTTTGACTGGAAACTGCATACTTTAAAAGATCCAGAACATTACCTTAATCTCTTAGAAAGTGCACCCCAAACATGGAACTCAGTCCCTCTTTCTTCTAGGGCAAACCTCCATAGGATCTTTAAAAATAACTTTAATGTTTATTCTTCCAACACCATTTCAAACAATGGCCTTTGATTGAGAACTGATCCGGGAACAGATAAAAGTTTTTAAATCTAAAAAACGCAAGTCAGTTGCTAGATGCTGATAATTCTTTTGATTCATTGGCCCTCACAGTCTTTGTGTAACTTTCTCAAGCTAATTTCGATTGTGTCTATTGTGTCTCCTTCATTAAACTATATATAATGGCTTATGTAACTGGCATTTGTCTATGTAAAACTTTTTGGTATCTTTATGCGTTACTTCATTGATAAAAGACTCTGCTGCCCAAATGGGTTTTTTATGAATCAATAAATACAAATCCCTTTTCTGTGACAAAGCATTTCTAGTCCCTAGAAGTGGAAGGCCCAACCCCAAAGTGAAAGGGCATACGGTGCATTTCTGTCCATTCTGCCTGCACTGGAGCTGTTTTGGCGGTAAGAGCAACAATTGGTCCTGATGTTACCTCTTTGGAAACCAAAGGGGTAGAAGGACTCTTCAAATTAATTGATCGAGTCACAGATAAGGTTTATTACCTTATTACTTTAACGGGAGAGGAAGAAAAATACTCTTCAAACATACAGCAGAGAGAAAGACAAGAAATAAATTTATGTGGCAAAATCTTCTTTATATATTTGTTATAGAAATAGCATATTCAATATAACATTTCAACGGCTGTCAAAAGAAGTGAGAGGTGCAAGAAAAGTGCTCATGTGAGAGGTGAATGAGGAAATAAATACATTCCAGAAAGGACACAATTTCAAGATCATAGTATCCTAGTTCAACAGTTGTAATTCTGGTTGCAATGATTCTGCAAAGAGTAAACCAGTGTTCTTAGGTCTGTCTACAAGAAACTTTTAATCACATTCTCCCAAGTCTTCTCTTCTTAATGATGCTTTTTTACTTTGAGATGCTTCATCAAATTGTAGGGAGGGCAGGTATATTGTATTCCAGGCTGTGGGGTGAGGGGCGTCGACGTTTCAACCAGACTTAGGCGAAGAGGGTGACTTGGAACCTCCGCATGCGGGTCTTCATCAGGACATAGAAGGGACAACCGAGACGGGTGCCTGTGGAGGCAGTCCAGGTCAATCCAACACTCCCAACATGTGGGTAATTCTTGGTAATTGAATAGATGACAGCAGGTGAGTGGGTATTCACCACACTCAAGGGGAAACCCGACGCGCCATGGCTGGTTCCGAAAGAAAGGAGAACTGGGTGTTTCTTTTCATCCAGCTCAGGTCCTAACAGTCAAATGAATCGCAAAAGTAATCTGGATGCGTGTTCAAGCGGTAGTAGGCAGAGGCTCCTATCTGTGCGCTTCTTTTTGGCAGCCAAGCGCCAATGTAGACTCCGTTGCAGAAAGGATTGTTTTTGTACATTTTCCTCTTTCTATGTGTTCTACAGAATACAGCACACATGGAAAGAGGAAAAACGGGGAGAAATTAAGTTAATTCTACTCGTTATGCCTCACCTCAGAAGGAGTACGGATTTGGCACTTCCCCAGGGTTTCATGTTTATGTAAATCTGGGACAGTGTCAAATTCCATGGGTGTTGCGTGGGGAAAACCACTGCAGCACCCATGGAACAACCTGCGGGCGCAGTGTATGGCGGCGTAGCGATTTGCGCTTGGTCACCTTACTCATGATTTATGAGGCCACACAGGGTGGCTTTGCGTTGGCTTTGCGTGGCTTCATAAATCTTTATGAGAGCCCTGCGCGCATGTACCATTTTATGTGGTGCAAATGTGACTCAGCGCTCTCATAAATAAGCCTCTAAGAGTACATCACCCTATATGTAAATTAAAACACAGCTACTCACAGAAACTGCGTTGTGAATCGGTCCTAAAAAATCAGGACCGTTTTACACATAAGAAGTAACTACGCACAGAAGATCTTATTAATGTGCCCTACAATTACTATTCACAAAACGGGAAATTTCACTGATAAATGTACTTGCTTACAAGTAATATAACACCAGTTTGATGTAATATTAAGTTTGAAAACATCTGCCCTAAATGCTGTGAGTGAGCTAAGCCAGAGCAACCCGGCCGAGTAAGTGAGCACTCAAAAACATGCATTTTGTGACTATTCACATAATCTAGCAAGGGTCGTTCCTGTCAAGGAGAGATGAAAATCCCTACCCAAGGAATAAATACTGTGTGTGTGACCGAAATTGTCTGATACGACTCGTAGAATCGCGCACCAGACACGGTGCCTCATTTCCAGGGAGGTACGAAATTTGCAACTCTTTGTTGTGTGTTACCGGATTCATCTGGTGCAACTCCCATCATCGTGCACCAGATGTTGTGCATCATTTCCAGGATGGTACTGCATTTGCAACTCTTTGCTGTGTGAGACCGGAATCGTCTGGTGCGACTCGTATCATTGCGCACCAGACATAGTGCCCAGATTGCCTGGGTGCAACTCTGATCGACGTGCCTGATGGGGCGGCCTCTTTCTGCCAAGCCCCCCCACTTCATTCTCCCTGCATCGATTGTTCCTTTGGGGCCCTCAGTGTGGCGGACCAACTGTCCTCTCCACACCCGGCCCCTCAAAGGCATTGTGTTGCCAGGTAGTATTGCCCGGAACGGGTCTGGGTAGTGAGTGTGATTGACTGGGCTGAAGGAATGCTTCTTAGAGCGATCGGAAGCGGATCAGGAGACATTGTGACCCCACCTGAGCTTTGCAGAACTGGACTTGTTCCAAAAGGCGCATTGTGGAATACTTTTGAGTGACTGACTATCGCCCTCAGTCCCCTTCTACACCACATCCTATGGGTGAACTTTGCGGGTGGTGGCCAACCCCCATTGGATGACTGGCTCCTAACTAGCTCTGCTAGCTACCCCCACTTCCTTCCCGGAGACCCTTACTGAGTATGACTTTGGCTGTGAGCGACCTAGTATCTGGGGGAGTGCTGCTTATCTCCAACCTGTGGGCGCAGGGCAGTGAGGGTGAGCTGGAGGGTGGAGGGAGGCTTGGGAAACGGGGTCTGCAGTGTTCTATCTGTTGACCTGCCGGATATCGTTGGCACCACGTTATGGTGCTGGGTGTGTCTGTGTGCGAGAGCATTCCATACGAACCTGCTTGATATCCATTGTATTAAGTACCGGTGCTGAGTGAGTGCGTGTGTTTGTGTGGGAGTGACTACCAGCGGACCAGCTAGGATTCACTACAGCACCCGGTGGTGTTATTGTACACGTTGACATCTTGTCAACAGTTTACTAAGTTTGACATTGGTTTTACCCATGCAGCCTCAGCCCACGGCGCTGCTTAAAAGTCTTTGTATGTACATAATTCTGATATTGTTGTGATATAGGGTGCACCCTATACTTGTGTGGTACTGAATTCTAATGATTGCCCGTGTGGGTTTGGGTTTGACAAAGGTTTGCATCGCATCAGGGTGTGAGATGGTAAAGAAGGATCTTCTCCAATTGTCCATACTACTTATGTCATTTTAACACGGTTAGGCCTAATGCTGCTAGGAATAGATCCAAGTGTGTTTTATGCCCAGAGATACATAATGTTCATGTTGTTTTAAATAATGTGTGTGTTGAATATAAACTTTATTTACATACACCAAGTGTGAAGTCTCTTTTGTGACGCTCAGTGTATTTACCGTGTGGGAGTTTTGTGCCAATGCTTTACACATTGCCTCTGTGATAAGCCTGACTGCTCAGTGCCAAGTTACCCAAGGGTGAGTGCGGGTTATACAGCAAGTGTAATCATCTATCCCAGATGGGAGTGGCAGGTTCTGCCTGGCTAGGGCATCGCCTCAGCCAACCAGAAAGTGCTAGTTCCAACATTGTTCAATGTGATTGCATCCACGGATGTGTCACAGCAACTGGACAAAAAAGTGGGAAATATAACATAAGCGTTAATGATGTATCTGTGCATGAAGCATTTTCACCCTTTCGCAAACTCTAAGCATCACACAGCCATGAGACAAAAAAAATAACATTGGGTGTACATTATTCATAAGACACACGTATGCCAAGGTGTATGCAGATGGTCCAGCATTCCACTTTACAAACGTTTGGACACATCTACTCTGAGCCACATAAATATCGCTTCACCAGGTCCACCAACATTCGTGGGAGGCAGCATGCTAAGCGTGCACAGTCTTGTGGTCTGGCAACGACAGAGGTTTTTGGGAACATTCACCAGCTGTGCCTATATTCTGAATCATGTTCATAATGAAACACCTGGCGCTGCTCATGATTAATGACCTTTGTGCTGTCTACTTCTACTAAACATTGTTCACATACTGACGTTTTGGGGGCCTTCTATCAATAGAAGCTCAGTCTCCTTTGTTTTTATCTACTCCACATTCATTCCCATTACTGCAGCTATGAAGTTCAATATCTTCTTTTGATGCTGGACTTTTTGTTTTCATTTTTACTCACTGTTTGGGATCTTGTCTCCTTAAACTACTAGAGTAAGCCTATGGTTAACATTCAATTTTTCAGGTAATCCCTGCACAAGGAAGGGTTCATTTCTTGAACAGTGGGCGAGGTAGTGTACGTGGATAGTATAGAATCTTTTTGTCTGCACACTATTTTGAGTTTTACCAATCTATAAGCATAATTTGGCACATAAGCCTCTCTGTAACACGGTGGTCATTTTTAAACCTGCCTTCTTCTAGAAATATAAAAAAAATGTCATTTTCCAGTCAATAACATGAGAATTATAAATGTGTTTATTAGGTGCATATATATGATTACTGTAGACTTTTCAGACATTTCCTACACCCAATAAACTACCTCACCTCAACACACAGCCACTTACATTCTGTCAACATAGAAATAGTTTGTTCATGTTTGTTTTTCTTAACAGTTTTAAGTTCATCGGGTCATAACTATTCCAATTTTACTGGTACAAAAATAATCATTGCTTTAATTCACTAGGGTCGGTTTAAAAAAAAGTCAAACATTGACCCCCACAGATACATTTCTGATTTTTGTAAATTAGATATAGACTCGGAGGAGTATTTATTATTAGGTGTACTTTTTTGGCAGGGTAGATGCTTTGCACAGGTCCATTTGTCATTTAAAAAGCAGAAACCCCTCACCCTACAACCACATCTAATTTGGTGATGTTTCCTTGCCATTTATTCCTTGGGTAGGGATTTTCATCTCTCCTTGACAGGAACGACCCTTGCTAGATTATGTGAATAGTCACAAAATGCATGTTTTTGAGTGCTCACTTACTCGGCCGGGTTGCTCTGGCTTAGCTCACTCACAGCATTTAGGGCAGATGTTTTCAAACTTAATATTACATCAAACTGGTGTTATATTACTTGTAAGCAAGTACATTTATCAGTGAAATTTCCCGTTTTGTGAATAGTAATTGTAGGGCACATTAATAAGATCTTCTGTGCGTAGTTACTTCTTATGTGTAAAACGGTCCTGATTTTTTAGGACCGATTCACAACGCAGTTTCTGTGAGTAGCTGTGTTTTAATTTACATATAGGGTGATGTACTCTTAGAGGCTTATTTATGAGAGCGCTGAGTCACATTTGCACCACATAAAATGGTACATGCGCGCAGGGCTCTCATAAAGATTTATGAAGCCACGCAAAGCCAACGCAAAGCCACCCTGTGTGGCCTCATAAATCATGAGTAAGGTGACCAAGCGCAAATCGCTACGCCGCCATACACTGCGCCCGCAGGTTGTTCCATGGGTGCTGCAGTGGTTTTCCCCACGCAACACCCATGGAATTTGACACTGTCCCAGATTTACATAAACATGAAACCCTGGGGAAGTGCCAAATCCGTACTCCTTCTGAGGTGAGGCATAACGAGTAGAATTAACTTAATTTCTCCCCGTTTTTCCTCTTTCCATGTGTGCTGTATTCTGTAGAACACATAGAAAGAGGAAAATGTACAAAAACAATCCTTTCTGCAACGGAGTCTACATTGGCGCTTGGCTGCCAAAAAGAAGCGCACAGATAGGAGCCTCTGCCTACTACCGCTTGAACACGCATCCAGATTACTTTTGCGATTCATTTGACTGTTAGGACCTGAGCTGGATGAAAAGAAACACCCAGTTCTCCTTTCTTTCGGAACCAGCCATGGCGCGTCGGGTTTCCCCTTGAGTGTGGTGAATACCCACTCACCTGCTGTCATCTATTCAATTACCAAGAATTACCCACATGTTGGGAGTGTTGGATTGACCTGGACTGCCTCCACAGGCACCCGTCTCGGTTGTCCCTTCTATGTCCTGATGAAGACCCGCATGCGGAGGTTCCAAGTCACCCTCTTCGCCTAAGTCTGGTTGAAACGTCGACGCCCCTCACCCCACAGCCTGGAATACAATATACCTGCCCTCCCTACAATTTGATGAAGCATCTCAAAGTAAAAAAGCATCATTAAGAAGAGAAGACTTGGGAGAATGTGATTAAAAGTTTCTTGTAGACAGACCTAAGAACACTGGTTTACTCTTTGCAGAATCATTGCAACCAGAATTACAACTGTTGAACTAGGATACTATGATCTTGAAATTGTGTCCTTTCTGGAATGTATTTATTTCCTCATTCACCTCTCACATGAGCACTTTTCTTGCACCTCTCACTTCTTTTGACAGCCGTTGAAATGTTATATTGAATATGCTATTTCTATAACAAATATATAAAGAAGATTTTGCCACATAAATTTATTTCTTGTCTTTCTCTCTGCTGTATGTTTGAAGAGTATTTTTCTTCCTCTCCCGTTAAAGTAATAAGGTAATAAACCTTATCTGTGACTCGATCAATTAATTTGAAGAGTCCTTCTACCCCTTTGGTTTCCAAAGAGGTAACATCAGGACCAATTGTTGCTCTTACCGCCAAAACAGCTCCAGTGCAGGCAGAATGGACAGAAATGCACCGTATGCCCTTTCACTTTGGGGTTGGGCCTTCCACTTCTAGGGACTAGAAATGCTTTGTCACAGAAAAGGGATTTGTATTTATTGATTCATAAAAAACCCATTTGGGCAGCAGAGTCTTTTATCAATGAAGTAACGCATAAAGATACCAAAAAGTTTTACATAGACAAATGCCAGTTACATAAGCCATTATATATAGTTTAATGAAGGAGACACAATAGACACAATCGAAATTAGCTTGAGAAAGTTACACAAAGACTGTGAGGGCCAATGAATCAAAAGAATTATCAGCATCTAGCAACTGACTTGCGTTTTTTAGATTTAAAAACTTTTATCTGTTCCCGGATCAGTTCTCAATCAAAGGCCATTGTTTGAAATGGTGTTGGAAGAATAAACATTAAAGTTATTTTTAAAGATCCTATGGAGGTTTGCCCTAGAAGAAAGAGGGACTGAGTTCCATGTTTGGGGTGCACTTTCTAAGAGATTAAGGTAATGTTCTGGATCTTTTAAAGTATGCAGTTTCCAGTCAAAGAGTGCCAGCACTACCTAATGAATATGAACCTCGGAATAAAACCACTTTTCCAATACAGCACTGTGCAGTTCTTGCATGTAGAATCTTATGGACAATTCAAGTCAGTTTGTGAATCATGTATGACAGTAATGCCTTACTCCTGGAAAATCATGAGTAAGCCTCAACTAAGTCAGAAGTAAAACACACCTCTCATAAAAAAAGATTTGTTAATTTGGCCTTGTGAGTTCAAGTTCGTATTTGTTATTTGCATACTAACATTTTATGTAGGAGAGCAAATACCTCTGAAAATTGTGCCCACACCCATAATTTAGGACATCATTTAGAGCCCCCCCAAAAACTTTATGTGCTCATTATATAAGATTGAAGTCCTTAAGGTACACACCATTGCTTCTACCTAATCATTAGCTGGTAATCATTACCTTCGCTATAGGAAAAATAGTCCCCTAAGGCAGCAGCCTTCTTGGTGTCAGGGGCGTAAGTTCAGTGGGGGTGTTGGGGGTGTTACACCCCCCCATAATTGTTTTTCAGATGAATAGTTGGGTACAGGTGCGTTCAGTCAGGTACGGGGAGGAGGCCTGTCAGATTTCACCAGTGATTTTTGCATACACACATTGACAAAAACACACACACATATTCTCTCCCATCTGTTTTGAAAGCCCTAAAAATGTTTCTTTTACAAAATATTGTTTCTCTTATTTAGTACTCTAATTAATCCGCATTCCTCTCCCTTTCCACTGCTTCTTAGATCCCTCCTATGCACCCTGCTTGTCATATAATGTATTTTAACATTATATGCCTGCCTGATGGTCGGGAAATCTCTTGCTCACACCTCCCCAATCATACTGACCAAGCTACGCCCCTGGTTGGTGCAGAGGGTAGAGCCGGACAGAAAGAACCAGTGGACCTGGGTTCTGAAGGCCTGCCACTGCTTTGAGGTTCTGCCTCATCCGTACATGATACCATGTTGTGTTTTTTCATGAAAGCTTCCACCTCCATTAAAGGGGGGTTGTTTCGTGGAAGAAAAGAACACTAATACACCTGGAAACTAAAGCTACTGTAGCCATATGGCAGCCATCTTGCCAGAGGCTAAATGAGTCTCTAATTATTTGGCTACATTTACACTAACATGACACTTGAGAATGAAACTTGCAATCACATGAATGTGCAGAACGGTGTCTGTGTTAATCAGTGCCGGATTAAACCCTGTGGAAGCCCCTAGGCAGTTGAAATTTCGGGGGCCCCCCTCGCAAATTACCTCCTAATACGTTTTTAATTTTACCAACCAACATTTTTAATAAACCAATTTTATTACACAAAACTAACCATTACATTACTAATTATTGTTATTAAACAAAAATTTAATTTTTTAAAATTGTAATACACCAACACAACTTCATTCAATGGGTACATTACATTAATACAGTATTTTCGCTATAGAGTCTTTAATGTAAAGTTTTCATTACTTTGAGTCGATTCATTTTTTCTATCTTTTGGAAACAATTTAAGAAAGCTTGATTGCATTTTTCATTCAAGATCAAATCAATATTATTTTGAGCCGTTGTCGCGGGGCCCCTAAAGGAGTGGGGCCCATAGGCGGTGCCTATTTTACATATTTGATAATCCAGAACTCATGTTAATAGTCTATACTAAAGCTTTAATTTATATCTACAGTGAACTAAAAGTGGTCATTCCAGCGCCCTTGAAAATGCTCACACATCCATCAACTTCGGGCCTCTCTTCATCATTGCCACTGCCCCTTGGCTTTGTGGAAATAGCTGCTAGGCACTAGGGTGCGCTTAAGGTCTCTTTTGTGTGCTGTAAACATGAACATTGGTGTATTATGCTGCCTTTTGGTTGCGATTAGCCATCTTTGACTGTCTCTATACAATCTACAATTTGCCTTGAAGTGAATTGTGTTGCTCCATTTATTCTTTCTCAGGCGCTGTCAATGGAATTATAATCAGGGGCTAAACAGAGCAAAGCACGCGCCAGGATGAGTTCCTAGCAGAGAAGCGCGCATCATCTTGCCTGCCTCTCTTCTATTTTTAGAAAACACTTCCTGGGCGACATCAGCTTTAAGACCGCAGCGTTCCCCGGTATATTTTCCTTTTACATGTTGTACCTTAAATTACACGACTACCTTCTCTGCAATGGATCTTTATCCGTGTACCGTGTTTCAGGCTGTCTTAAAACCTCTTATTGTGGCATGTCTATAGATTTCTTCCTCGTGGTATGACCTACGTAGTTTTCCTCCAGGCACTATTTGTTTTCTAAACTGATGTGCACACGGGCGAGTGGCCCTTTGGTTAAAAGAGCAGCCCAGGAATGAATACTGGGGTGCACACAATGGAGTTTAATGGAGCTATTATTCTGCAACTAACACCGTTAGCCAAGAGGCTATTTAGACAGGTGTGGACTCTGCGGACAGGCGAGAATCTTGCCATTTAAAGCCTTTTACCATTCCATATCCTATTCCTTTACACATATCACAAGTGCACGTTTGAGTAAACTGTAGATATAACAAGTATATGGGATAAGAGCGCAAGATAGGCTACTCTGTAAACAAAATGTAGATATAACAAATATGGAATGAGAGCACAAGAGACATCTGTTAAGCACCTGCAGATACCACAAATATGGAATTATTAAAGCACACGTGAGACTATTCTGTAAACAAAATGTAGGTATAACAAACAATGAATGAGAGCACATGAGAGGCTATTCTGTGAACCACCTGTAGGTATAACAAATATGGAATGAGAGCACAAGGGAGGCTATTCTGTGAACCACCTGTAGCTATAACAAATATGGAATGAGAGCACAAGAGAGGCTTTTCTGTAAACAAAATGTAGGTATAACAAACAATGAATGAGAGCACATGAGAGGCTATTCTGTGAACCACCTGTAGGTATAACAAATATGGAATGAGAGCACAAGGGAGGCTATTCTGTGAACCACCTGTAGCTATAACAAATATGGAATGAGAGCACAAGGGAGGCTTTTCTGTAAACAAAATGTAGGTATAACAAACAATGAATGAGAGCACATGAGAGGCTATTCTGTGAACCACCTGTAGGTATAACAAATATGGAATGAGAGCACAAGGGAGGCTATTCTGTGAACCACCTGTAGCTATAACAAATATGGAATGAGAGCACAAGGGAGGCTATTCTTTAAACCACCTGTAGTTTTAACAAATATGGAATGAGAGCACAAGAGAGGCCTTTCTGTAAACACAATGTAGGTATAACAAACAATGAATGAGAGCACATGAGAGGCTATTCTGTGAACCGCCTGTAGCTATAACAAATATGGAATGAGAGCACAAGGGAGGCTTTTCTGTAAACAAAAGGTAAATATAACAAACAATGAATGAGAGCACATGAGAGGCTATTCTGTGAACCGCCTGTAGCTATAACAAATATGGAATGAGAGCACAAGGGAGGCTATTCTGTGAGCCACCTGTAGGTATAATAAAAATGGAATGAGAGCACAAGGGAGGCTATTCTTTAAACCACCTGTAGTTTTAACAAATATGGAATGAGAGCACAAGAGAGGCCTTTCTGTAAACACAATGTAGGTATAACAAACAATGAATGAGAGCACATGAGAGGCTATTCTGTGAACCGCCTGTAGCTATAACAAATATGGAATGAGAGCACAAGGGAGGCTTTTCTGTAAACAAAAGGTAAATATAACAAACAATGAATGAGAGCACATGAGAGGCTATTCTGTGAACCGCCTGTAGCTATAACAAATATGGAATGAGAGCACAAGAGAGGCTTTTCTGTAAACAAAATGTAGGTATAACAAACAATGAATGAGAGCACATGAGAGGCTATTCTGTGAACCGCCTGTAGCTATAACAAATATGGAATGAGAGCACAAGGGAGGCTATTCTTTAAACCACCTGTAGTTATAACAAATATGGAATGAGAGCACAAGAGAGGCCTTTCTGTAAACAAAATGTAGGTGTAACAAACAATGAATGAGAGCACATGAGAGGCTATTCTGTGAACCGCCAGTAGCTATAACAAATATGGAATGAGAGCACAAGGGAGGCTTTTCTGTAAACAAAAGGTAAATATAACAAACAATGAATGAGAGCACATGAGAGGCTATTCTGTGAACCACCTGTAGGTATAACAAATATGGAATGAGAGCACAAGGGAGGCTATTTTGTGAACCACCTGTAGGTATAACATATATGGAATGAGAGCACATGAGAGGCTATTCTGTGAACCACCTGTAGCTATAACAAATATGGAATGAGAGCACAAGGGAGGCTATTCTGTGAACCACCTGTAGCTATAACAAATATGGAATGAGAGCACAAGGGAGGCTATTCTGTAAACAAAAGGTAAGTATAGCAAACAATGAATGAGAGCACATGAGAGGCTATTCTGTGAGCCACCTATAGGTATAACAAATATGGAATGAGAGCACAAGGGAGGCTATTCTGTGAACCACCTGTAGGTATAACAAATATGGAATGAGATCACAAGGGAGGCTATTCTGTAAACAAAAGGTAAGTATAACAAACAATGAATGAGAACACATGAGAGGCTATTCTGTAAACCACCTGTAGCTATAACAAATATGGAATGAGAGCGCAAGGTAGGCTATTCTGTAAACAAAAGGTAAGTATAACAAACAATGAATGAGAGCAAATGAGAGGCTATTCTGTGAACGGCCTGTAGCTATAACAAATATGGAATGAGAGCACAAGGGAGGCTATTCTTTAAACCACCTGTAGCTATAACAAATATAGAATGAGAGCACAAGGGAGGCTATTCTTTAAACCACCTGTAGCAATACCAAACATGGAATGAGAGCACAAGAGAGACTGTTCTGTAAACACAATGTAGGTATAACAAACAATGAATGAGAGCGCATGAGACGCTTTTCTGTAAACCACCTGTAGCTATAACAAATATGGAATGAGAGCACAAGGGAGGCTATTCTGTGAACCACCTGTAGGTATCACAAATATGGAATGAGAGCACAAGGGAGGCTATTCTGTGAACCACCTGTAGGTATAACAAATATGGAATGAGAGCGCAAGGGAGGCTTTTCTGTAAACAAAAGGTAAGTATAACAAACAATGAATGAGAGCACATGAGAGGCTATTCTGTAAACCACCTGTAGCTATAACAAATATGGAATGAGAGCACAAGGGAGGCTATTCTGTAAACCACCTGTAGCTATAACAAATATGGAATGAGAGCACACGGGAGGCTATTCTGTAAACCACCTGTAGCTATAACAAATATGGAATGAGAGAACAAGGGAGGCTATTCTGTAAACCACCTGTAGCTGTAACAAATATGGAAAGAGAGCTCAAGGGAGGCTATTCTGTGAACCACCTGTATAACAAATATGGAAAGAGAGCACAAGGGAGGCTATTCTGTGAACCACCTGTAGGTATAACACATATGGAATGAGAGCACAAGGGAGGCTATTCTGTGAACCACCTGTAGGTATAACAAATATGGAATGATAGCACAAGGGAGGCTTTTCTGTAAACAAAATGTTGGTAAAACAAACAATGAATGAGAGCGCATGAGAGGCTTTTCTGTAAACCACCTGTAGCTATAACAAATATGGAATGAGAGCACAAGGGAGGCTATTCTGTGAACCACCTGTAGGTATCACAAATATGGAATGAGAGCACAAGGGAGGCTATTCTGTGAACCACCTGTAGGTATAACAAATATGGAATGAGAGCGCAAGGGAGGCTTTTCTGTAAACAAAAGGTAAGTATAACAAACAATGAATGAGAGCACATGAGAGGCTATTCTGTAAACCACCTGTAGCTATAACAAATATGGAATGAGAGCACAAGGGAGGCTATTCTGTAAACCACCTGTAGCTATAACAAATATGGAATGAGAGCACACGGGAGGCTATTCTGTAAACCACCTGTAGCTATAACAAATATGGAATGAGAGAACAAGGGAGGCTATTCTGTAAACCACCTGTAGCTGTAACAAATATGGAAAGAGAGCTCAAGTGAGGCTATTCTGTGAACCACCTGTATAACAAATATGGAAAGAGAGCACAAGGGAGGCTATTCTGTGAACCACCTGTAGGTATAACACATATGGAATTAGAGCACAAGGGAGGCTATTCTGTGAACCACCTGTAGGTATAACAAATATGGAATGAGAGCACAAGGGAGGCTTTTCTGTAAACAAAATGTTGGTAAAACAAACAATGAATGAGAGCGCATGAGAGGCTTTTCTGTAAACCACCTGTAGCTATAACAAATATGGAATGAGAGCACAAGGGAGGCTATTCTGTGAACCACCTGTAGGTATCACAAAAATGGAATGAGAGCACAAGGGAGGCTATTCTGTGAACCACCTGTAGGTATAACAAATATGGAATGAGAGCGCAAGGGAGGCTTTTCTGTAAACAAAAGGTAAGTATAACAAACAATGAATGAGAGCACATGAGAGGCTATTCTGTAAACCACCTGTAGCTATAACAAATATGGAATGAGAGCACAAGGGAGGCTATTCTGTAAACCACCTGTAGCTATAACAAATATGGAATGAGAGCACACGGGAGGCTATTCTGTAAACCACCTGTAGCTATAACAAATATGGAATGAGAGAACAAGGGAGGCTATTCTGTAAACCACCTGTAGCTGTAACAAATATGGAAAGAGAGCTCAAGGGAGGCTATTCTGTGAACCACCTGTATAACAAATATGGAAAGAGAGCACAAGGGAGGCTATTCTGTGAACCACCTGTAGGTATAACACATATGGAATGAGAGCACAAGGGAGGCTATTCTGTGAACCACCTGTAGGTATAACAAATATGGAATGAGAGCACAAGGGAGGCTTTTCTGTAAACAAAATGTAGGTAAAACAAACAATGAATGAGAGCGCATGAGAGGCTATTCTGTAAACCACCTGTAGCTATAACAAATATGGAATGAGAGCACAAGGGAGGCTATTCTGTGAACCACCTGTAGGTATAACAAATATGGAATGAGAGCACAAGGGAGGCTATTCTGTGAACCACCTGTAGGTATAACAAATATGGAATGAGAGCGCAAGGGAGGCTTTTCTGTAAACAAAAGGTAAGTATAACAAACAATGAATGAGAGCACATGAGAGGCTATTCTGTAAACCACCTGTAGCTATAACAAATATGGAATGAGAGCACAAGGGAGGCTATTCTGTAAACCACCTGTAGCTATAACAAATATGGAATGAGAGCACAAGGGAGGCTATTCTTTAAACCACCTGTAGTTTTAACAAATATGGAATGAGAGCACAAGAGAGGCCTTTCTGTAAACACAATGTAGGTATAACAAACAATGAATGAGAGCACATGAGAGGCTATTCTGTGAACCGCCTGTAGCTATAACAAATATGGAATGAGAGCACAAGGGAGGCTTTTCTGTAAACAAAAGGTAAATATAACAAACAATGAATGAGAGCACATGAGAGGCTATTCTGTGAACCGCCTGTAGCTATAACAAATATGGAATGAGAGCACAAGAGAGGCTTTTCTGTAAACAAAATAAGGTGTTTAACAGGAGGCCCCAGATGATGAAGCATGCCACCACGGTGGGTGATGGGACTCCGTCCTCTTCATGAGGACTTCTGTTATTACTAGTAGCATTTATTTTTGTGGTTTAGGATTATTAGGTGGATGTCTGTAGACCCACGGATTTTCTGTTGTTTCATGTTATAGATACTTGTGGGGATTTTTTCCGTGCTGGTCTTTAAACTTTCCCCCTGACCCTCGTGCTTTATCGGTATTTTTGTGAGTCCAAATGGATACCCATTGAGATCTGTAAGGATTGTTTTATAGGGGCTGCATCCACACTCTGAATCGGTTTCTAATGCATCAGTATTTTGGACCGAAGTCGGTCAGTGGTTGAGCCTGCATTCCAATTCTGAACTGAGGACTGAAACCGAGATGCCTCTCCCAGTTGCATGGAAGCCTTAGGCATGGCCGATAGGAAGTAAGGAACTATCCGAAGGAATCAGCACTGTTCACTTTATCAGGGAACAGAGGTTGAGAGGTCTATCTACTCATTGGGGCTGTAGCTATGGTGCCAAGAATAGCTCCAGGAGGATTTGAAGCTTTGACCAGTGGCGTAGCAGGTCAGGTGGTACCCGGTGCGGAAAATTTCTTGTCACTCCCGGCTTGGCAAAATGGCAAAAATATGTGTTTAAAACTCCTCAGTGATGCACCCGGGGCGGCCCGCACCCACCGCACCCACCGCACCACCCCTTCCTACGCCACTGGCTTTGACTGTACCAACCTAAAAAGGGAAATGTGTTTGCCCCTCCTCTGTATAAAACTGAACATTTAGCTGATAAAATTTTCTTGTTTGAGTTTCTGGTACAGGGGTAGCTTTTGGTAACCACTTTTGCTAATGCACATGGACTAATGTTGACCTTTTACAAACTCATTGTGCGTCTGTTTTTTTATTGTTCTTCCCAACAAAATAAATTGTTTGGTGATGCACAATTATCTCGCTGCTGTGGTGAAAGCTAGAAGGAGGGTGGGTATATAGTTGTGTCTGCACCTTGTTTTTATATTTTATTTACTGAATTTTAGACAATTTTTAATTGCATTTTCCATTTATGACAGTCAGGGGATTAAGAATTTCACTCAAAGAAGATCTCATCTATGTGACTGATTGAACAACCACATTTCGGATTTTATACTGATTATGATATGGAATTGTACTTTTATATATGTCTGTGTCTTGCTTTTTATGGTTTATTTTAATCGAATAAAGCTATAAATATCATATCATTATTCTTCCAAAAATTATATTTCCTTACTTACCAGTACAAGCTTTGTGCTTTTGGTCTTGTTTTAATTATCAAAGTATCTTTCTTTCACTAAAGTTCTTTGGACATTTTCCTGATTACTTTGTTGACTTTAATGTTATTTTGGCAACTGCCTAAATGCTTAGCTTGTACTTCTCTGGTAAACGACTGATATTTTGTGTGATTCCCACCAGGGGTTAAAGCAGGTACTCTCACTGGACTGTAGTTTTTCAAGTAACACACTGGTTCACTAACTTTGTGTTAATGCATACCTGGTCCTCTCCTCTGTTATTAATTTAGAAACTCACAGGACGCCTTGTGGGTAATAGTGACCACCCATTATTTTGTCTGCTCTATCTATGTGGACGATATTGTATCCTTGCGGTAGGATAAGCTCAGTTAGTGGAGTGGAGGATGAACGAAACCAGGGTTTCATGAGCGCAAAAGCATCAAGATCTCTGTCCTGGATGAGAGTAAATATGAAGGTGCATTAGAGACAGCAGACCTATCTGAGGGTAGGTTTGATGTAATGTTAAGGAGATGGACCACTGAGTTGAGAAGAAGTGAACCTTTTTTAGTTTGGCTAGGCATATTGCACTTTGGTCATGTTTGTGTATCTAACTTTCAAGATTTTGGGATAGGGTGTTTTGTGGGATTTGTGTTTATGGAGTATTTAGATGTGTAGAGCGCACTAGCGGTAATGTACATTGAGGAATGCTCTGATGTCTTGAAGTCGGTGTGTGTTTTGGGCTCTTTGTGAGTAGGTGTGTCGAGTGAGGTGTAACGAGAGGTCAGAAGAGCAGTCCTTGGGAGGAGAGTTAAAAGCCATCAGAGAATTTAACAATTTGGCTCAGATACAGATGTTGATATTCAAGATTGGACCTTGAGCGTACCATTTTCATACAGGGTGATGTTGGCTCACATGTCTAGTTATGGTAACTTGAGACAATAGGTTTTCTCCCATATGGGATATTGATGTTCTTTGACACAAATAAAAGCAGACATAGTGGACTGGTCAGTGAAGAGATGTCCATAGTAAACAAAATAGAGCAGATCAAATTTTAATGGAGCACATCTGAGACCCAGAAATTTACCAATGACAGTTTTTTCAGGGTAAACAATCATAGCTCTCCCTTTGTGGCATTTGAAGATAATTTTCCAAGACCAGTTATTAATAGGCTATGTGGGGTATTGTTATATGCATCCTGTTAGGAATGCCCCCATCCCACGAAGGAGGATCAAAGGTTAATTCTGCACTCCCCATGAATGGACATCAATACAGTTAAATAATTGTATACAACTCAAAAGATGGAGTCCTGCACTGGGAAAAGGGGGGCAGATCAGGGAAAGGAAGAGAAGACAGAATATGCCTGCAATCTTCCATCACGGGAGGAGCTTCTCAGCACTTGTGCAGCTAAAGGCAGCGTCTGCGTAACATCTAGGTCTGAGGTGTTCCCTAAAATAAAGAGTAGCATAGCACTATTAATAATTGAATTAGCCAGGAACATATGTGTAATACAAGTGAGTTGAGTCACTTTACGGATGCTCCAGAAAAAGAGAGCAATGTAAAGCCCCTACAGACACCAGGAACCACCCCAGGAGACGAAAGGACCTGGCACTGTAGACGCTGTTAAAACACTGCCACATGGTCTCGAAACTCAGAATATTCCTAGGGAAGGAAGCATGTAAGATGTCTTCGGAGTCTCAGCAATGGACAAACAGAGGAATGTGCAAACGAAGGAGGGGACCCCAAATATCAAAGGTGAGGGCCGCAAAGCCTGTAACAAACTAAGCAGGAGCCCGACAACAAATGAAAAGTTCCCAGGTGCCAGCTTGCTAGTTCTGACTCTATGGGAACATGAAGACAGTGCCTCATTGGGTGTAAAAGAGTAAATCAGTATCTAATTTCCTTTCTTTATTGAAATATTTAACATTTTTAGGTTATTTTATATGGACATATGAATTGTGGTGCCTGGGCATCCCGAGGAACTCATGTACCCTTTCAAAAGTGGAAAACAGGCTCTCGCAGTCTTTTGGCCCCCAGGCTACAACGCCCCTAGGGATCAGGGTATTTTTCTCTGCTGGTAATCTTTGTAAAAGTGCATGACTTGGGCAGGGATATACAGATTTTATCCAGTTCTGTACTGCCAAAAGTACCATTTCTTTTCCAGTGCTAGCTACTTGGCACCGTAATTGCTAGCTGTTTGGCACCGTGATTTATATACAATAGCACACGCGGGTTCCATTGCAGAACGCAGAGCGGTTTATAAAGCTCGCACCTGAGCCATACTGTGCTGAAATGTTGCTTCGAGAAGCACGTATGCTGAGAGCCGAGAGTATAGTTAATTGAGTGGTAGTGAAAATAGGCAATACCCTATTATTAACAGCTAAACATGACAAGGCTGAAACCTGCACGGAGTCAACAAGTGACAACACTTCTCGGCTCGTTCCCAAAGAGAACAGCGAAAACACACAGGGCTCTTTTGAAGGAAGAATACGATGAAATGAAAAGTGTAATATATGAAATGTAAACATATGCCTGGTCATGGTTGTGGGATAATAAAATGCATTACAGTATTCAGAGTTACAAAAGCAGGATGGACTTTAACTCCTGCAATCAAGCACGTTTTCCTTTACTCTCTGCTACACCAGTGACCTGCGGTGAAATACATCCTTCATTATTCTGTAAGAAAGACTTGTCATCTATTGGCGAATTCTGATTTCCACAAAGTTACCAATCAAAGGGGGATATTTACAGGAAAATGCCAGAGCGCAGTGCTACGCCAAATTTGGCAACACCGCGTGCTGACATTTTCAAAACGCAGGGATGCGCCGCCTTTGCAAAAATACGCCTCACCCCTGTTAGCACCCTCGCACTGGTGCTAAAAAAGCTGCCTAGCGCCAGCGCAGCCGCCTTACGCAAGGGTGTAACACAGGCTTCCGCATCCCCTGCGGTGCGGGGGCCCCCGAACTGCAGGGGGGCCCCCACAGCACAATACTCTGGCCCAAGAGCTCGCATTAGATCCGGAGTGGGGGCCCCTCCATGTACGTGGCAGAGGGGCCCCTTCAACTTTCGTTACGCCACTGTCCTTACGCCATATTGCAAGGGTGCCTGTGCTGCAGGGGTGATTGTTTATGTGCAGGAAGGGACATATTCCTGCAAATAAACAATCAATTATGGCGATTTGATCTTTCCATGTGTGCTGCATTTGTTGAAAGAGCAAAAAAGGAGTAGAAATTAACAATGTCTCCTTGGTTCGCCATTCTAAGACCAGGTATTACCTGGCTTTAGTTTATGGCACTGCCCCAGCATTGTAAATCTTGGGCAGCGTCAAAAAGCAATAGGTGTTGCGGTGGAACCCCCACAGCAACACCCATTGCCCGCCACTTTGCCACAGCAGACTGCAGCGGTAAGGGGCATATTTACAAGGTGGCGTTAAGCCATATTAAGTGGCTTGGCCCCACTTTATAAATATGGGGAATGGCGCAACGCCACCGGAGCATCAAAAAAAGTGATGCTCCGGTAGCGCTAGGAGCTTGTACATATGCCCCAAAGTTTACTAGAGCAAAGGTGAAGTATGGTTCTTTAATATATTTTAGGGTAACAACATAATGTTTGTGAAATTCTGATAAGACAGAAAAATAAACAGGGGCCTCCAGAGAGGCAGTAGTTGGCAGGTAAACAAGCACTGTCAAAGCCAATATGTCTTGCCTATGTAAAAGCTATTGACTTTGCCAATGTCTTTTAGTCATGTTGTCCAGCAGCGTGATTGTTGTTCAGCATGGCTAAAAGTTAGTGGTGTACGGTGAGTGGCGTAGAGTAGAGTGGAGGGGCATAGAAAGCCAGGATGCTCCTTTGGGAGCGACAGTGGTGCTTTTTAAATGCAATACTCATTCATTCATTCATTTAGAGTGGAATGGTGTAGACTGGTCTAAAGTGGAGTGGAGTGACATAGAGTGGTGTGAAGGGGCCTGGAGAGGCATGGTGTGGAGTGGCGCAGAGTGGAGTGTCGTAGAATGGAATGTCATAGAGTAGAGTGGCATTGTGTGGAATAGAGTGGCATAGAGTGTCGCACAGTGGCATTGTGTGGAATGACGTAGAGTGGAGTGGCAATGCGTCGATTGGTGATGCTTGGAGTGGAGAGGCTCAGAGTGGCTTTGCGTGGAGTGGAGTAGCGTAGAGCAGTACAGTTGTGTGTGTAAGTAACAAACAAGTAAACAAACTTAAAATCAATGCAAAGGTATGAGGCATAAAGGGGATGGATGGCCTGTTGAAAGGCAACAATAAAAAAGGTGTGCAACCACAGGAGTCATAAAGGTGCTAAAGTGTTGTTAGTGTGGCATTTATACATTATACCAGCTTAATCCAACAACAATACCCAAAATGCATGTATAAACTGAACAAAGAGAAAAAACAGCACAATAACTGAAAGCAGACAGAGGAAGTGTCCTGAAATGTGTACCTCAATTACAGTACGAGCAGCTGGCAGGCACTAATTAAGTTGAATCAATCTGTGCTTGGGCAATGCCCCACAGGAAGAAAAGGAAGAGACAACCAGCATGTGCTGGCCAATTAAATACAGTCAGTGGTACGAAGCCTGTTGGTCACCAAACTCTTGGTCCAAAACGTCAATGAAGGCCATTTGATTATCAAGGTCTTTGTCCAAAAACTAAATGCGTCCTTTAGTCATCTAAATCTAGGGGCCCCAGTAGGAGCTGGATGGGTTGGGAACCGAGGACACTAGAGGGATCACTGGTAGGGGGGCTCTTGCCATGGGGGCTCCATGAAGAGACACACTGAGACCAGTTGTGCTTACAGGGGAAGATTGTCATTGGATGTATGCTGCAGAAAGTGGATCAAGAAAGCGTCCCATTCTGGGGAGGTTGGACGCTTCCACAGAAGATGCACCTCTTCATAGCGCAGGGCCTCACCTTGTGCTTTCCCCTACTTACACACTGCTCCACAGCATGCCTCCACCGGTGATGCCGAAGGGGGTCCCAACTGGGATTTGGACCAAGAGCATTGCTGTTCTTCCTATCCCTCTTTAAGAGTCTATCAGGGGCTCGTATTTATCAGCCACCAGGTCCAGCAGGTAATTGGAGCTCCGGTATAACTGAAGCTCTAAACCCACTTATCGTAAAATACGCTTATTTTGCAGTTCTTGGGAACCTTAATATTAATTTTGATGACAGGATGTGTAATATTGCCTCTGCCCTTATTGACGATGTTATGGCCCTTGACATGTAGCTTGTCAATAAGGGCCGTACTCATGAGGTTGGTCGTTTGCTTGACCATATATTCTCCAATATAAAATCCTTGCTGGCTGACGATTCGATTCCATTATCTTGGTCAGACCACTTTGCAGTCCCTTTTACCCTTGCTATTTCTGGGGCACCCTGTGCCAGGGCAGCTCAGCCCGGTTCTCTGAGCAGCACCTGGTCGAAACTTAATGTATCTGTCTTCAACTCTATGTTAGAGGATAATTGCCTGCCATTGAATAATTCAGTAATTTCTGACACTCCCATTATAGATAGAAGAATCAAGTGCAGACCTGATCCATCTATCATATTACAGCCAAAACGCAATTTAGAACCCTCCCATCGGCTCCCTGGTTTAACGATAATCTGAGAGAGAATACACCAATTCTGGTATGTTTCCCTAATTCTGCACAAGGAACCATAATCCAGGCCTTGGTTATCTCCAGGCTGGATTACGACAACGTTCTTTATCTAAGAGTCAAAAAAGGTCTTCTCAAACTCCAGATTGTGCAAAATGTGGCGGCGAGACTTCTACTTCGTCCCCCAAAATTTTATTAAACAACTAATCTGCTTCGGGAATTTAACTGCCTTCCAATTAAACAACGTGTGCAATTTAAGGCACTCCTTTATGTCCATAAATGTCTCTCTAACTGAGGCCCCAGCTATCTGAAATCCTTGGTGTCACTGTATGTACCTAACCGGGATCTGCGGTCCAGTAACCCGGATCTTGCTACAGTCCCTCGAATTAGAAAATCTCAGCAAGGAGGTCGAGCCTTTTTCTTTTTAGGTCCAAGGCTATAGAACTCTTTATCCCTGAATTAAGAGCTAGTCGCTCTTTATCACTTTTCTGTAAGAAGCTGAAAACCTGTGACTTTAGGTTCTGTTTGGTAGTGCAATGCTGGGAAACCCTTTTGAGGGAAGCCATGTGCTCTAACAAGTCATATTTCATATTAATAATAATTTGCTCATGTCTGGTGATCAAGGTGTGTTTATTGTGGTCAATTTTGGAATGATGCTTTTTTTCATTCCTCAGCCCCTTTGGCTGGGAGGCTGATAAATGTACCCATATTTTAAGAATAATCCCATGACATGGATATGGAAAATGGTAATTCAGTTATATTCCATCTGGAAGCAGCTTTCGAATTGCTTTCAGTAAGCCAGAGCATGCCTTCATGAAAACGGTACGAAAATTCACTGGTTTTCTGAGAAAATGAGAGTCAGCAATCTGTTGGTTATACAAAATGATATGAATTTATATATTGTTGAAAAAAGCTGGAAATGTATTGCATTAATTGGTGTTAAGGGACCTCTTGTGCCCTTCAGGTCTCAAGTTGTCATCCACCGGGACTGCTTCCATTTTTGAGTCAGACATGTTGGCACTGCGTCACTTCCAGTGATGGAAGCAAGACACGTAAATAGGGATACGAATAATAAAAGCTAGCAGGGAACAATCCTAGTAGTCCTACACAAATATGTATACATAAAGGTATTGAAGAGATACTAGTACTGTGAAAAGCTTCTGCCCAAATGCACCATTTCATAGCCCTAGCTTAAATTTCACAATGAGATTAATAACTTGTGTACATTGAGCATTGTCTTCCTTCGTAGAGGCTACAGGCTAGCTTTATAACAGTGATCAAGTCAAGGGAGTTCATATGAAGATCTATTAATGCGCATGCCTTGAGTGGATCGATTTCAGTCGAACTCGAATAAGAATGTATTGACGGGCATCCTTAAGGTAGCCTTTTAACATTCAGTGTCTGACTAGAAGATTGGGTGTTGGCGTCCATGTTTCTAATTGTAGTGATGATACAAAACTGGCTAGGGAAGTACATAGAATAGAAGCAGCGCATACTGACCTTACAACTGGACCAGAACTCTCTTGCAAAGAACCCAAGTGGCAGATGAGGGGCGAGGTGGCTGGGTGCATAAAGAGACATCTAAGCAAGAAC
The DNA here is from genome assembly GCF_964204655.1 of Triturus cristatus. NCBI lineage: Eukaryota > Metazoa > Chordata > Amphibia > Caudata > Salamandridae > Triturus > Triturus cristatus. The sequence goes on from NC_140592.1 coordinate 151,387,992, forward strand.
ACCACATTGGCCAAATCCATGTTCTACTGAGGGAACATCAACAAAGCAGAAAGGACTGATTTGGGCTTGTAGACCCAAAGTAATCATTTGTGCATATTATCATATTGCCACTACAAAAAAGACATGAATTTATAGAGGTCTGATTTATAGTGTATGACTAAAGATGTACTGTTACCCCCATCTAATACCATAATTAAGACACTTGTGGAATACCATATTCAGTATTTGGCTATTCATGGAAAACTAAAGCACTTACATTTCACTTCGAGCTTCTCGAGTTAGTGCATGAGCGACAGACAGCACAGTTCAGAAACAGTGAGCAGTGATTGCCTGTGCCTCCGAGCTATGAAACCTGCAGCTCATGCACTGACATGGTTAAATGCAGAGTTATATATATATATATCCTCTATGAACAGCACCATTGCCTAAAACAGGCGTGCAGGTGGGACCTGCACAAACGCAGGTGATAATGACACAGCACCGTGAGTATATCATTCAAATATAGAGGCAAGGAACTCTGGGGTGTTCTGATATAGGGGTTTATCTACGACTTAAACCATACCCTATTGTGAAAGAGTAAGGACACGAGTAATATGCCCCTGTCTGGGATGTTGTGAAATCAGCATTGCTGCTGCAGTTTGCACAATGACCAGATGTGACATACCTTCACTGAGGCAGTTAAACAGATACTGTTGCCACTACATATTGCAATGTTGCCCATACTTTTAAGTGAAAGACACACAATTGATGGATGGAATGCAGAACAAATCAAAACATTCACCCCCAGTCAAGAGATCTGGGTTAAATCCATCATTCTTTTGCTCACCATGCCACCCCAGTTTATACCTGGCCATATGCAAATCAGTCTTGACCCTGTGCCTCATGGGAACAGTCCAGCCCGAACTGCCAAGCCAGGTCCTCCCTGGACCGGAAAGAAGCATCCTAGGACCGGTTTCGGGGTTTCACCCCTCTTCAGAAAGGATAGCTGGATTCCAGTGGCACAGTGAGCCCAGGACCCATGTGGTGTTCTCCGACACCGGTTGGGGGCTAGCCTGTGTGATAGGCCGACTGAGGTATGTGGCCATGTGGCAATAATCACACGGGGACAGCGCAGCTTAGTTGCTTGGTCTGCCGCCGTAGCCGTTCTGGCGTACGTGCGTGCGTACCTTTCTTTTCTTAACATACATCACGTGATCGGACGCGTACGCCCAAGCGTATCGCGTCACGAATCACGACATCACATTCCTCCCCAACAAACACAAAAACCAAACATTTTATTCTTAGAAACGTTCCAACTTAGAAAACACTTTATCCCCAACATTTACCACTATTTGTTCAGGCCCCTGATGTTCATTTAAAACCAAAACAGTCTTACGTGAAGTAGTCCTTAAGGCGGCGGGACGGCTCTGGATTGCTTCGGAGATTGTACCTTGACACCTCCCCGGTTGGTGACCGTCCTGATTCTCCCCTCATTTCGCCACTGGGCTCGCCACCTCCCTGGCCATGTGGTTCTAAACATTCGCCCACACTAGACCTCTCTCGTGGCTGTCGAACCTGGGGAACCTCTTTTATCTCCGGCTGGGGGATGACTGGCTCCCGCATATCGCAAGTGGGACCAACATCGCTCACAGGCATCTCTACACACTCCGGAGTGCTACTGGGAGCGGCTTGCTCCGGACTTTCGACACTTGGTGATGAATGGTACCTTTTGAAGTACGACACATTTCTGGTTATCCTTTCCCCCCTCCTGACGGCAGTGACGCATGTTCCTCTGACTGTCTCTACTGTCCACGGCTTCTTTTCAAACCTCAGGCGAAACTTGCTTCCGAGAGCTCTGTTCTTTATGAGCACCGTGTCACCCGGGCGGATATTCAGGGTCGCCGCTCTTCGCCGAGTGTCGGTACGTGCATGAGCGCTCCGTCGTCGGGCATCAATTGCACTGTCTTCTGGGGTTTCTGGCTGCCACTCAGGGTGGTGAGGTATTGTGTCCGTAACTACTCTTCCCATCAGCAGATGCGCCGGGGCAACTCCCGTGGTGGTGTGAGGTGTCTGGCGATTGCTCCGAAGGAACGTGAAGATCGCCAATTCCACGGACTGAGACTTGTCATGCGCTTGTTCAGTGTTCTCATTAATCTTTCTGCTTCACCGTTGGCCTGCGGCCATCGGGGCGTTATTCGCCGATGACGGATGCCCAGAGCTTGTAGATATGCGGCAAAATCCTGGCTCTGGAAGGGGGACCCATTGTCCGTCCGGATCTCCTTCACCAGCCCATGGGTAGCCATGATCTTCTCGAGCTTGGGGATGACCTCACTCGCACTGAGGGCCGACAGGACCTCCACCTCCGGATACTTCGAGTGGTCGTCGATCGCCACGAGGGTGTGGCGCCCATCTGGCAGGCTACTAAAATCCAAGCTGATTTGAGACCACGGGACTCTCGGTCGCGGCTCCATGAGGATGGGTGCTGGCCGCGGGGCTTCTCCAGTGACTTGACACGAGTGGCATGCTCGAACAGTGTTTTCCACGAGGTCATCCATTAGGGGGAACCAGACTTTTGTGCGAAGTCTTGACTTGTTTTTTACCATGCCTTGATGTCCTACGTGGGCCAGATCTACCATCTGCTGGGTCAGTGAAGTGGGCATGACCAGCCAATGCCCCCTCAGTAGGCACCCAGTGCTATCCTCGGTGAGTTCATCCCTGACATGGGAGAGGCTTTCCATTATCCGTTGCGCCGTCGTTGTCAATCGTTTCCATTCCTCCCGGGCACGGTTCTAATTGTTCGGCTTTCTTGGCCCGCTGCAGGCACTCGTCTTGGCTGGTGGCTTGCTGAATGCTGGCCATGGAGATAGGGATGGGACATGACCGAGCAGTGACACACCTCACGTACTCCTCGGTGTCGGCGGCTTCTTCCATCTCTTGGGGAGTGGCCTTTCGAGGGTGTCGTGAGAGATAGTCCGCCGGATTCCGGGATCCGGGTTGATATTCTATCTTACAGTTGTACTCTTGTAATTGCAGCATCCACTTCTCAATTCGCGGTGGGGCTTTTGTTGAGGTTCCAGAGAATAGAGATACCAGGGGCGTGTGATCCGTGGCGACCACAAACGGTTTCCCGTATACATACAAGTGAAAATGCCGACAGCCCCAGTGAATGGTGATGGCCTCTTTTTCTATCTGTGAATACCTTTGCTCTGTCTCTGTTAAGGACCTGCTCGCGAAGGCTGCTGGGGTCCACTCATCCTGATGCATCTTTCTTTGCAAGAGAACGGCACCCAGCCCGACCGGACCAGCGTCTACAGCAATAAGCGTGAGCTTGGCGGGATCAAAGAATGCGAGTGTCGTGGCCTCTGATAGCGACTTCTTGATTTTGTCGAATGCTTGGACTTGCTCACTTTCCCAGGTCCACGGTGTGGATTCTTTGGTCAGTTCCCTCAACGGAGCTGTCAGGTTGGCCAAGTCCTGGATGAATCGTCCACAGTAGTTGACCATCCCTAAGAAGCTTCGAATCTCTGTGACATTGGTGGGAGCGGTCGCTTCTTTGATGTCCCTCACCTTTTCGTGGTCCGGGTTCACCCCTTCCGCCGAAAACGTAAATCCGAAAAACTGCAATTTCTCGCACAGGAACTCACACTTCTCTTGATGCAGTGTTAGGCCAGCCTCCCGAATTCGGCGCAGTACTTGGAGCAGACGTTCATTATGTTCTGGGACCGTCTTCGCGTGAACCATAATGTCGTCACTGACATTGATCGCCCCTGGAATTCCAGCGATGAGCTCTTGTATCACATTCTGAAACACCTCGGCGGCGCTTGACACTCCAAAACTCAGTCGAGTATACCACCTGAGCCCCACGTGCGTAGAAAACGTCGTGATGTTTCAGGAGGCTTCGTCCAAGACTAGTTGGTGGTACCCTGATCGGAGATCTAGTTTCGGGAACCACCGGGCACCAGCCATCTCCCCGATCAGGTCATCGATGGTGGGAGTGATGTGTCGCTCCCTCTTGATTGCAACGTTGGGGAGTCGCATGTCAACGCATATTCTAATTGCGCCTGGCTGCTTGGGTTTCCTTGAAACCACGATGGGAGATACCCATGGGGTGGGTCCGGACACCTTCTCGGTTATCCCGGCCACTTCAAGCTTTTTAAGCTCTTCCTCCACCAGCGGCCTGAGGTGGAACGCTATCCGCCGGTGTCGGAGGGCGACCGGTTGGACTGTCGGGTCTATGTGGAGGTGGATTTCCTTTCCGCGAAATTTGCCAATCCCTTGGAACACCTCTTCGAACTCACCCAGGATGCTTTGCATGGACTCTTGGTGCACCCCGAATGCAAATGTCACCACTCCCAACTCTTCTGCCACTCGGCATCCCAGGAGCATGCCCTGGCCATCCTCCGTGACGTAGATGTTGGTGGTCACCGACTGAGTTCCATGGGATATGACTGTCCTGAAGCGTCCCCGCACTCTCAGCGGAGTTTCTTGGCCATATGCAAACACAGTTATCGTTGACGGATGTAGCAATGGTCTCGGGTGCATCGTGCTGTGCAGCGTGGCGGCCATGATGTTGATGCTGGCTCCAGTGTCCACTACTGCAGTCATGTCTTGCACCCCCACTCGGATGTTGCACTGTGGCAGACGCCTTGCCTTGCGCGTGGCGGTGCCTATCATGTGGATTCTGTGCACCACTTTTTCCTCTTCATCATCCTCATCCATGTCGCTTGTTGCCGAGTCTTCAGTCATGACCACGTTTACCGCCGGGCGGGGCTTGCGGTACCTCCTCGATCGATATACTTTTTCGAAGTGATTGAAACGCCCGCACCCCAAGCACTTCTTCCCTTTCGCTGGACACTCCGCCGCAGCATGTGGCGGTCCCCCGCAGTATCCGCACGACTTCGGCCACTCTGGGGCGGTGGCTCCTGCCCCTTTTTTGTCCCATTTCTGTTTGGGCCTGGCCGACTCCGCATTGATAGGTTCAACTTTCACTGGCACTTGAAGAGCCGCCTCCATGTGCGCCGCCCGCACTTTTGATAGTTCTTTGGTGCGACCCATCATCAATATTTCCGCCAACGGCTTACCCGACTCTTCCAGTATCCGCTCTCTCAGTTTGGCTGACGCGCATCCCTGGATGATTTGACCTCTGATTTCTTCTGTTTCGTCTCGGAACCCACACGTGGCCGCTAGATTTTTTAGGCGGGCATGAAACCTGTCCAGCGACTCTTCCGGCAGTTGGTGCGCTTGTCGAAATATGAATCGCTCGTAGTCACGGTTAGCCATGGGTTCGAAGTGTTCATTCAGGGACGCTATCAGGGTCATATGCATTTTGGGCGTAGCTTCTGCGAGCATCTTGACGATGTTGTGAATGTCCTTCCCCCCTAGGTGAATGATCATCGCACGTTTTTGGTCTCTATGGACTTTGGTGGCCTCAAAGAATATGCGTAGCCTGTCTTCCCAATCTTTCCACCTGGCCGCCACTGCGGACGGTGACCCCTCCACTGTGAATGGTTCAATTGGGGGTATGTTCATCATGGTTAGCGCATGGTGCTCCTAACAGGCGAGACCTGCCACTCACTTGGGTAGCTCTTCCTTCGCCACCCCCTTTGCAGCACTAGATGGCTCAGAGTGGTTGCCGAATGCAGAGGGCCTCAGGGGTGTGCTGGGAGTGCTTCTAGCGTGAGCAGGTGAAGTGTCCTTTCCCCGGGGCGTCAGGCACTCTCCCCCGTGTACTCACGATAGCTCTGGACCGGCCAGCTTCTCTCCTTTGCTGTCAGCACATGTCTCCTCCAATGCCACGCACAGTGCGCGCGAGGCACAGATTCCAGACTCCCCTTGGGGCCTCAAACAGCTGGGCCACGTCTTCTCCCTGGCGCTCCGGCGCCTTCAGCAGCCGTTACCACGTGGGGCGCACGATCGGCACTACCGCCGCCAGCACACGCCCCCCCAGAGCTCCGAACTGGAGGCCGGAGGCAGTAGGGGTCAAGGGTCAAGCCGCGCAGGGGCACGAGCGCCACGAAGGACAGAACCTCGCGCAGCCGCCACACCCGCACGGAATCCACCAGCGAGGGCACGTCCACCCTCATCGCCAGCTTTGTGGTGTTCTCCGACACCGGTTGGGGGCTAGCCTGTGTGATAGGCTGACTGGGGTATGTGGCGACGTGGCAATAATCACATGGGGACAACGCAGCTTAGTTGCTTGGTCCGCCGCCGCAGCCGTTCTGGCGTACGTGCGTGCGTACCTTTCTTTTATTAACATACATCACGTGATCGGACGCGTACACCCAAGCGTATCGCGTCACGACTCACGACATCACAGACCCACGTCTGGGCATACCTGGCGCACTTAGGGCAAGAAAGCAAAAGGCACCCAATTGATGGACGGAATGCAGAACAAATAAAAACATTCACCCCCAGTCAAGAGATCTGGGTTAAATCCATCATTTTTTTGCTCACCATGCCACCCCAGTTTAGACGGCTATATGCAAATCAGTCTTGACCCTGTACCTCATGGGAACAGTCCAGCTCGCAAAAACTGTAAAGACAGCTATCATCTTAGCAAGTCAAGGCCACGCTTTGAGATCTCAGGAGAATTCTGATGTATATTACACTGCTTCGTGAGAGGGGTGCGAGATAAAATAAAAAAAAGGAAAACAATTTGCAGGTTCGCACCTGTACCAACATCGCACTCTGGGCAAAAAAAGTTTCACCTTCAGTGAAATGAATCATTCCCTCCTGAGGTTTCAGTGTAATCCATCATCAGTCGTTTGCTGCAATGTGCAGTTCTACCATTGTATTGGTTTATGTAGTGAACATGTGTGTTCTAAAATCAATGGCTAGCAGAAAATTTTTGGAGATAGTTACAGAGACAACGCTGTGTTCAGTGATAGCAGTGAGCAGGCTTTGATGTTGGTCTTCATTGTATTTTTTTTATTGAAACTATTTAGAAAGTGAAAACGGATCCCCAGAGGGAAGAGGAGCATGTACATAGCAACAGCATCCTTATCCCATATGCAAGGACGAACAGACATACAGGTTGCGTTACATTGAGAACACAGGACGATGCATGCATGCATGTAATAAAAAGAAGAAATAGTGTCACAGTGGGGTGAGGTGGTGTAAGGACGGCATAAATTAGGTGGATTTTGGAAGTTTCTTGAACAGATGATTGAGCAAGTGAAAGGGGCAAAGCGAGATCGTTCCATAGGTTCAGTCCATATGTCGAGATGACCTGCTGGTGTGAGCATTCTTTGTGAGTCTTGCAGGAGTCGTTTTTGTTCTTTCGAGTCTTGTCTTATTCTTTTTTTGGGACAGATTATGAATAACTCAATGCAGTCTTGGAGTTAGAGCTGCTGATAACCCTCTGGTCAGAAGTGCATAATGCAGTGGTAGGTGGGACAAAATACTGCCCTCCGGCTGCCCGAGGCACGATGCATTCCAAAGCAGATGTCAGAACATTATTGTGATTGGCTATCTGAAAGTACAGTTATTATCAAAAGTAGTTGCACGCAGAGCTTTCATGAGTGGCATATGTGGGAGAACCTCAAATCAGAACAAGTGAAGCAACAAGCGCGTCTCCTTATTTGTATCAAGGAATGCTCCATAAGGCAACAGCGGCACCACCTTCTTAGGGTGGAGCCTAAGAGAATCCCAGAAATGATGATGCCCAAGGTATTGAACATGTGTGGTTTCATCATCTCGGCGTTACTGAGCACAGTACCATACATGCACAGTGCATGCAGATAAGAGCCAACAGTGACTATAGGATGGGCACCTAAAGAGGGTGCTTTGGAAGATAATATGGAGTTCTATACATGCTTTGAGTTAAGTGGACCTGTGCAACCAACGGCCATTTCAAGAAAGCACCAGCCAAGCTAAAGAAAACACTCCAGTACCAGAACGCGGGAGCTGTCAACAGCTGTGGACACCATGGGACATAGCAGGAGCCAGCTCTGTGGGTGGCGGTCCACTGGGCCATATGGCTCCAGGAGGGGCTGCACAGCCCACCCTATATGCTTATGTCGCCCCAGGGAGGTGGTGGTCCCTGGGGCATAGAAATGCCCTTCGAGGGGGGCCATGTGTGCCTCCAGTCCTTTTATATTTACTATACGCGGCATGCCCCCAGGATCTGACCAACCAAGGGGCTTTATTAAAAACAAGAGCAAGAGACCGCACTTGTTTTTAAAAAATATATATTTTTGCTGTGGGTTTGCAACTCTATCACGTATCTGTGGCAATTTCTTTTTTTTTAAAGTGCTTTTTTGCTGTGGCGGGGGCCTTTGGGACCGAAGACCAAGGCTTAGGGGTCAGGGTATTCCTGCCAACACTTCCTGGTTGAAATGTTGGCAGACAATTAAATTTCAGCACAGGGCCTGTCAGATCTTCGGAGGATCAGCATCACTATATATCTAAATTTGGATTTATTTTAATATCACAAAAACTACCGAATGGATTTACACCAATTCGAAAAAAGGTCGTTTCCTATACCAACAGCTTCCTTTCTGCCAAATTTGGTGTAATTCTGTTCAGCAGTTCTGGATGTAGTTGTGTCTAAAATCCCCATGGGAATTTGCATGGGGAAAACATGTTTTGGGACCCATCCCCACTTTGAAGTAACTGAATCCTGAGTCCTAAGATGGCTCTCACCACTTCCTGGTTGAGGTGGTGGCAGCAAATCAGATCTCAATTTGAGATATGTCAGGATCCGCAGAACCCCCACTTCCCTATATATGCAAACTTCTTTTTTGATTAATAGCTCAAAAATTACTAAACAGATTTACACCAAAACACAAATCGCACTGTTTCTGGACCAAGATCTAGTTTTCTGCCGAATTCAGGCATCCAGGCTTTAGCTTTGTTCTAATGTTCCTATGGAAAAATGAATAGGGAACCCGCATTTTCGCCCCCCCATCCCCCTTTTTCTCGGCCCCTGCTTTATGAATCACCCAAAAACTTTCCATGTGGAAACTAGGCAAAAAAGATGGCTTTTTTGAAACGTTTTGTGTGGTTTCAACAAACAGCCCCAAAGTTAATGGAATCACGATCCTAATTATTACTACCCAGTGGCAACTGGGGACTATATATCAATATATATATATTCACTAAAAATAACAACGGTTAATGTGAAGGTATAGTTAGGTGAAATATTTTGTAACAACATAATGTTTTAAAACAAAAAACAACACTGAAATTCACCAGTTATAGTTACCTCAAGTAACTATAACTCGGGCCCTAAGGTAAATATAAATTGCACCCCCACCATGCACAGTTATCTTATCAAGTATTTCACTGCAAATGTTGCAGTGATATTATCAATAATGGTATAGAAGATGTCATGAGTGATATAATATGTGGAGTAATGAGCAAAGTATGGCCTGGGTGCCATGCACTGCTAATTACCCCACATATTACATCACTGCTCCCATGCAGCGCTAATTACCCCACATATTACATCCCCCAAGGCCATTTTCTTTTATCAAAGGGAGATTCGTCAAACTGTGCCAAAATTATTAGCAACATAAAAAAAGGTATTTCGTATGGAAACACAATCCTAACTGTAAAAAAAAAAAAATATATATATATATATATATATATATATATATATATATATATTCACTGAATAAAACAAAATTTGAAGTAATGTTTAAGGGCCAGATGTATCAACATTACATTTTGCGAGTCTATAATTGCGAATTTTACCGATTCGCCATTGTAGACTAGCAAAATGCAATGTATGTAGGAATCTGCTAATATTTTGCAATTCCTATGCATTCCTTATTTGCGACTCGCAAATTACAAGTCGCACATAAGGAATGAATGGGAATTGCGTGCGCAATTTGCGAGTGCCTAATAGGTGCTCGCAAATTGCACACGCAATTTCAAGGGTGCAAGTGTTCATAAAGGACACCCTGTTGCACCCCTGAAATGTGCATGTGTGCACATGTGGCGCACATACCTGCCCTAAGGGAATGTATGCGCGCTACATGGCACTTTGCAAAATGCAAAAAAGTTAATTTTTCAAAGAAATCGCAAATTACCACCAACCTGAAGTTGGTGGTAATTTGAGATTCCTTAAACCAAAATCGCACAACTTGGGTTCTTCCTACATTGCATTTAAGGAATCGCAATTTGCAAATTTTGCGATTCCTTATTTTGCGAGTAGGTTTTTCTTTCATACATTGCACACAGCGAATTTCAACGTTTGCAATCACAATTTAGCTTGATTCCTCTGGCCTATAGTTAGATGAATTTATCAGTGACAATATTTATGTTTTGAATTAAAGAAAACGCAGAAATTTACCAGTTATAGTTAGCAGACCCAACTATAACTTGCACCCCATTCCATGCACTGCCTATGATCTCACAAATGACATCATTCATGACACGTTCTATGATGCCATTTGTTAGATCTGGGGGTCTGTAGTTGGCAGAGGTAGGCACCACTGTCCAAATAGGGACCCTTACTTCTAGTCAGGGTAAGGGGGATACCCTCTTTAGATATCCCCTGCTCGCCCCCTTGGTAGCTTGGCACGAGCAGACAGGCTTATCAATGTGCAAAGTATTTGTACCAACACTCACAGTAACACAGTAAAAACACCACAAATGGACTCCACACTAGTGTAGATAAATAAAGTACTTTTATATAAACTACACAAGACCAAAACAACAAAAATCCAACATACACAGTTCAAGAATATGGTTTCAAAAGAGTTCTTAGCTTAGCGACAAAATAATCCACATTAGCGTCGATTTTAGCCAACAGTACCTGCTGATGCGATAAAAGTTCCTAACAGCGCTCAGGTGTCGAAAAACAAGCAACAGCGTCAGTCTTGAGACCCTGGGGAGGCGATGCGACAACCCCGCTGCATCTGGTAGGAATTTACTCGCAAAGGCACGATGCGACGAAATACGGCCCGCTAACGAGCGGGGCGACGATCTTCGATGGCTCTGCGACGATGTTCGCAGCGACGAAATGCGGCCCGCTAACGAGCGGTGCGACGATCTCACTCAGCGGCGGCAGGCTCTGCGATGATACTCGCAGCGACGGGAATCTTCCCGCTCCGAAGGCGATGCGCTCCATAGATGAACGTGGCGTTGCAGCGGCGACAGGCGCTGCGACGACCTTCACGGCGACGGAAATTTTCTTGCTAAGCCGGCGGTGCGTGAAAAAGTTGCAGATCTTTTACTTCTTTTCTCTTGGTCAGCTTCCCAACAGCAGGCACAACTTCCAGAGGTCCCACAATTGGATCAAGCACTCTAGGAAGGGCAGAACTCACACATCAGAGTTCAGGGGGAAGCTGGGGGTGAAGTCCTTTTGTTCCTGGGACTTCTTAACAGGAGGCCAGCTCTACTCAGGCCCTTGGAGATTCCTTCAAGCCAGTGGACACAGCACACAGCAAAGTCCTTCCCCTCTCCTTGGCAGCAAAGCAACTGCAGGTCAGCCTTACAGCAGGTCAGTCCTTCCTCTTCAGTTTTCCAGCTTTCTCCTTGGCAGAGGTTCCTTCTTGATTCCAGGATGATCTAATGTCTTGGGATCAGGGTCCCAATATTTATACCTTCAAATCCTTTGTCCTCTGAGGGCAGAGGGGCCTTTGCCCACTCCAAACCAGTTCTGGAGCACTCTGTTTACATAACTCCTTCTTTCCTTTCACAGTGCAGGGCAGAAACATCAGACGCCCCACAGGAGGTGGAGCCAGCATTGTGGAGGGAAAGCACAGCCCTGGAGCACTTTGTTGACATGATTCCTTCTCTCCTTTCACAGTGCAGGACAGAGACATCAGAGGCACCACTGGGGGTGGAGCCAGCACTGTGGGGGGCAGGCACTGTCCTATTCAGGTCCCTGGCGCAACTCCTCCCACCCACCTACATGGAGATCTCTCTATTCAGCCCTGTGCTGACACACCCTGCCTCCAGGAATTCGCCAGCCTCCTGGAATTCCCCAGCCCCTGTCACTCAAACTCCACACAAGAAATACACAACCTAGCAGAGGCAGGTTTGAATGGTTAGACAAGAAAATACCTACTTTCTAAAAGTGGTATTTTCAAACACAGAATGTTAAAACCAACTTCACTAAAATATATATTTTATCATTCTGAGTTCAGGCATACTAAACTTTAATTTAATTTTCTATCTTGCTCCTATGGGAAGATATGCAGGTAAACATTATACTCAGCATTCCCCATTATAGCCTATGGGCAAGATAGCCTTTCAATAGTGAAAAACGAAAATGGCTGTAATTCACTACCAGAGCATGTCACATACACCAGTACATGCTCTACCTTTCACATACACTGCACCCTGCCCAGGGGGGTACCTAGGGCCTTCCATAGGGGTGTCAATGTGTACAGAAAGGGAAGGGTTAGGCCTGGCCAGTGTGGACACTGGTCAGGTCAGCATGGCAGTTAGCAACTGCGCCCAGGCACTGCGGTGGCAGGCCTGTGACACCATTTTAGGGCTACTTCTGTGGGTGGCACAATCAGTGCTGCAGGCCCACTAGTAGCATTTGAATCACCAGCCCTGGCACACTCAGTTCACTTTACTAGGGGCTAACAGGTGAAACAAATATACCAATCATGGATAACCAATCAATATAACAATATACCTAGGGAGCACTTGCACTTTGACACCGATCAACAGTGGCAAAGTGCCCAAAGCATCTAAACCAGCAAAAACGATATCCAGCACAGCGTCAAAAATACAGGAGGTAGAGGCAGAAAGTCAGGGGAAACCACGCCAAAGATGCCAGGTCTAACACCATTTATGACATCACTGATGACATCTCAAATGGCATCATTGATGGCATCACCCAATGAGTATGATAGTTTGTTTTATAGTTTACATAGTGACGGGTAACTACCATATCACTTTTCTACCTAATTTTGTACAGCCTGTGTGCAGCTAATGGGTGTAAATATTGTGCTCCTAATGCATAATAGGTGTGTAGAGGTATTGAACACTTTATAAATCTTTGAATTGAAGAGTAACACTGGTTGCAGGTAACAGCATGTTTCACATTAGTTTTTTGGTACTGCAGAAAAAGTTTCCAACAGGGAAAGATTCTATGTACAAAATACTGAGCATTGTACGCAGCCTTGAGTTATTAGACAAATCGTCTCAGCATGACAATTCCTACTTAGCGTAGAAGACTGTGTGTGCCAGCAACTAACCCATGTACATGTGCTTGTTTTGCTTCAGAAGAAGGACTATCTGTAAACTTTCACCATAGTATGAAGGCTGCAGGTTGTATGATTTTTAGCACCTTCAGACCGTAGTTTATTTTAAATGAATAGTCGCTCTTTGGACAAGTTTTGCATAGAGTGTACACTGTGCTTAGTAGATACTTTTCAATACTCTGTGATGTATTTCTCATGAGTTTCACTATTTGCAATCATTGTAGTACGGAATAAACTCTCTCCACAGAGTAAACACTGTTAACAGTACCCACTTTTCTACTTATATCCACTTAATTTCTCAATATAGGTTCAGTGACTGTCAGGGATTTGGTACAGATAAAGATTGTCCGTAGTAAGGCATTAGTTATGTAACAGGTCTTCAGTATCTGGAGGAATTTGGTTTTCCCTGAACATTTGTTTAAAGATTGAACACTGTGCGGGATAGGTTATCCTTTCATCTGTGGTTTATAGTTAAAATGAACTTGGCTACACATGAAGCGTGTGGTATAGGGTCAATGTTACAAATAACACAAGCTTGCTTTACCTATAAGGGTTGTATGTTTGATAGCTGTGAAGACGCTTCTTATTATTCTGAGATTTTTGTGCATTTGTTTTCATAGCTCTATGGTATACCGGTTTAATGAGCAATGTGTATAAAAGAAGCTCGGATGGAGTCATTTGAGATGTTTTGAGTGATGTCATAAATAATGTCAATAAACATGTCATTAGCAATGTGATATGTGAGGTCATAAGCAGTGCATGGAGGGGAACCAAGCTACGGCTAACTATAACAAATGAATTTCTGTGTTTTGTATTTTAGTTCAAAACGTTAATGTTGTCACTGATAAATTCACCTTACTATAACGTTACGTTAACCTTTGTTTTTTTCAGTGAATTTCTAAGGGTTAAAATAAACAAAAAACAGATCTCTTCATCATACCTAACAATAATGTTACTTTAACCTTTGTTTTCTTCATTGCATTTCTAGGTTTGTTTAAATGTAAAGTAATATTTAATTACCATACGCAAATGCAACCCCCACAGCCAGGTCGCAGTGTAATTTTTCGGAGACAATTTCATCCCTGGGGACTCCATCCCCAAGGTATGGTGTAATTTTTTGGGGAAGGGGCCACGTTGCCTCAGCCCCTGGAGCCCAGTTTTATTTTTAGGGCGATGGGGCATGCGGCCACCCTCCCGTGCTGATTTTAGCCCCAGGGACATCATTCCCTGGGGTTTTGCACAGTTAAAGGTGGGTGCCCTGATGCCCACCCCGAGTACCCACCATAGTTTTGTTGAGAGTCTCACAAAATCGTGGCATTTTTTGACGATTTTCTTTTTGGGCCGGGGGCATTCTTTCTGGGTCCCACTGCCCCCATGGGGTCTAAGGGATCTGGGTGTCTACCCTACCCCCTTATATTTTTTTATTTTTATTTCAGGACAGAGGACTACATCCTCGAGTCCTGTAATGGCTGACAGCAAAAGTTCTCATGTTCTTTTGCGGGACCCAAAAACCAATGAGAGAGTCCTGTAAGAGTCCTGTGTAGGTTTTACTTCCTGTTCTGGGTCCTGCAGGTGTCCAACAGGACCCTGAAGTTTAAAAAAACAGGTTCTGTTCACTATAATGGGGTAAGTTTATCTAAACTTTGAACCTAGCGGTTTCCTCACAGGTCTAAATAAGAAAGTTCTTCTGAGGATTTTGGTTCAATTTCTGTGTTTTTAGGTGTTGGGTACCAGGGTACCTGAAAACGGTATAGCTGTGACAGAAAGAGAAACACCATTTCTTTGGCTCATATTATTAACTTGATGCATAGACAGGAGGCTCCCACCTTCTTAATCTTATTTGGCAGAGGCAGTCCGCAATACTCACACCCTGTGCACTGTACTCTGCTTTTGTTTTCCTTTTTGGGAGTTTTGGGGTATTTTGCCAAAAACTATGGCATCTGAAGGGCAAGAGCTGAAACAGCACTTGAGGGAAATTGAGGAGAAGCAGGAAGACACACACAGTGACTCCCAGTCCATTACATGAAAGATTTCCTGGATACAGCCCAGAGAAAAACAAGTGTCAGCAAAAACAGTGACCTGCACCAATTTTCCAGAGGTTTTGACGTAAAAGAATTTGGCACTTCAGAAAGCCAGAAACCGCTTCTATAAGCACATTGCGCTCTTCTGCATGGATTGCAGAAAATTTGTTTCGGCAGGAAAGCAAAGTACCCTATCCAGGGGCCAGCTCTTGACTGCACATGAACAGGTGTGCAAAAGGATGTTTTTTTTCTTTTTTGGATCCAAGTTTTGATACTCCTTTTAACAAGTTTTTACTTCAATCTCCAAAAATGTTTTTGAGAAGAAAACCAAAAAACTGTTTAAAAAAGTAACCAAAGGTTCTGGTTAGAACCACCTTTCAATGGCGGCTCCTTTGCTAAGGCGGAGAAGCGATACCCCACCTCTCTCAGAGCAGTGCAACAAGGAAAAATTAAATGATAATAACACATTGTTAATATAATTTTATTTTGCTGCATGGAGCTAGTTTGGGGTGGGGTGAGATTGGACTGGTTCACAGGATAAGGATTGGTATGGGCACTCTTAAGTATGCATGACAGTTTGGCACGCCATCCTGGGACAACCAAATTGTCATACGCACTTAGCATTTCTCCACCCGGCTGTCATGCTCAGCCAGGTGGAGAAATGTCCCAAGGCTCCCAGGCACTGTCTGAGTGGCCAAACAGGCCACTCAGACCAATCACGATGCTGCTGTCATGTTTGTGACAGCAGCATCATGATTGGCTTGGGGGAGCATGAGAGCTTCCTGCTTCTGGGAGTCAGGAGGAAGTGAAGAGGATAGGGGAGAGGTGGCGGCAGTAACCAGGTAAGTGACTTATTTTTCAACACCCGAAAACCCCCACCCACCACCCCACCTCACCACCCCGTTCCAAAGCAGCTGTCACTGACACTTTTCATGGTTAAATGATAAAAAATAATTTAGGTTGCATGTCGTGTCTGTCTGGTAATGTTAATATAACCTTATACTCCACCAGAGCAGGTTTGAGTGACTGTTAAATCACCACTCTACTGTGATAGGTTCAAGCTAAAGGTGAACACCTATAACAAGTGTCAGAGAGCCTGATTCACAAAGATAACTCACTCTTTTGTATACATTTACACTTTGGATTAAGTTTACTACTTTTTGTATTCACAAACTCTGATTATAAACTTACTACAAAGGGTAAGATACATATCTCCAACCCCAGAACAAAGCAATTACCTTTCTCTTGTGTGGGTGGGTGACCTCCATCCCTAAACTCCTCCCTGGTACTGCCTAGACCCATCTACCTCCTCCCTAATTCCATCACCTTTAGGATTAGGTATGCCACTTTCCCACCCACTCCCCCGTGCCCCTCCCACATTTACTACCAAAACCTATACATACATGTTTGGAGACTTCACAGTCGAGGTGAAGAACTGGGAAACAGCGTTTACAACACTGTTTCCACAATGCATGGCTTTACAGTGAGGTTGTTACAACAACCGTGTTGTTACCACGTGTGCCATTACATCACAAGTCGTATTAACGACTCGCTGTGGGCGGCGTGCAACACCAGGGAATGTGTTGGATTTTAAATCCAACACCTACCCTGCTGTTGCACAAACTGGAGTCGGAATAGTAAGTCCCGCGCCCCCTACAGCAAGTCGTTGACACTACGTGAGCTGTAATGGCACGCGTGGTAACAACGCGGTTGTTCTAACAACCACGTTGTAAAGGCATGCGTTGTGAATGCATGCGTTGAAACGTCATACATTTGAAAAACTATGCAAGCATAAGCATAGATGAAACTGACATTTTGTAGTACATTTTGTAGGATGTTGTTTTGTCGTACTACAAAAAGTATCACAAAGTACAGTTTTGTGAATCAGGCCCTAGGACTCTAATGGCTACAAAAGCCTGTTGCAGTGGACTATAATGGTTTAAGAACATTTTGCTCAATGATGACAAAATGTTCTTATATACCCAGTAATAAAGGCCCACTCCAGAGTAAATGGTCTAAACCAAAATTGAGTACTTCTAACAAAGGATTGACCTTTAATAGCCCCTATTGGCTTTTGGCAGTGCACAGGACCTCTGCCTGAACCCTTGCTGGCTTGCACAGCATGGAGCTGAGCACAGGGTCTAGTCAGTGGCCAAGCCCTTGCCCTATCCCCTACGGGTGCCCAACCCTCCACAACACACAGCCTTTAGCTGTGCACTGTGGGGTATTGCCTTGCTCACTTTGCCACTGGATTCAAGCTAGCCTGGCTGATGACGGCTGATTAGCCAGAAACCGGACCCAGGATGCTTATTTCCGGTCCAGGGAAGACATGGCTTGGCAGTTCGGGCTGGACTGTTCCCATGAGGCACAGGGTCAGATTGATTTGAATATGGCCATGTCTGAACTGGGGTGGCGGAGTGAGCTAAAGAAGGATGATGGATTAAACCCAGATCAGTGGACTGGGGGTGAGGGCTTGCAATGTTCAACACTCCGTCCATCATCCCTTTTGGTTCTGCTTTGTTCGCCCTAAGTTGGCAGGGTGTGCCCAGACGTGGGTCCCTTGCTCACTTTGCCACTGGATTCATAGCTAGCCTGGCTGATGACGGCTGATTAGCCAGAAACTGGTCCCAGGATGCTTGTTTCCGGTACAGGGAAGACATGGCTTGGCAGTTCGGGCTGGACTGTTCCCATGAGTCACAGGGTCAGACTGATTTGCATATGGCCATGTCTGAACTGGGATGGCGGAGTGAGCTAAAGAATGATGATGGATTAAACCCAGATCAGTGGACTGGGGGTGAGTGCTTGCAATGTTCAACACTCCGTCCATCATGCCTTTTGGTTCTGCTTTGTTTGCCCTAAGTTGGCACAGTATGCCCAGACGTGGGTCCCTTGCTCACTTTGCCACTGGATTCAAGCTAGCCTGGCTGATGACGACTGATTAGCCAGAAACCAGTCGCAGGATGCTTGTTTCCGGTCCAGGGAAGACATGGCTTGGCAGTTCGGGCTGGACTGTTCCCATGAGGCACAGGGTCAGACTGATTTGCATATGGCCATGTCTGAACTGGGGTGGTGGAGTGAGCAAAAGAATGATGATGGATTAAACCCAGATCAGTGGACTGGGGGTGAGTGCTTGCAATGTTCAACACTCCTTCCATCATCCCTTTTGGTTCTGCAATGTGGGGTATTGGCTTGGCTGCCCCTAGGGAGGCCAACCCCCTGCCATGCATGGCATTTGGCTGTGCCTGGCAGCAGGTTAGCCTCAGGGACTGTCCTATGGCAAGGTCCCTTACCCATCCTCCTCTTGGCACCTAACCACTTGCCTAAGCCTTTGACTGTGTGTTGCAGGAGGTTAGCTGCAGGGCCTAGCCAGCAGCCAGTCCCTGCATCCAAACCCACATGACTGGGAGCAACCTGGGGTTGGTGCAGGACTTGGCCGGTTCTGCTCCTTTCCTTCCGCAGGTGGCCACCCTCTCGCTGTGTATGGCCTTCTGTTGTGTGTGACAGGGGGTTCAAGGCCTAGCATTGTGTCCAAGCCCTGTACACAACCACTCACACACACCCCATCCTACATCTTTCATATTTTTTTTCACTTATTTCATGCTCCAGCAGCACTCCCGCAGTACCTGCTCTCAAGTGTCCCCCCATAATGAGAGACTGAGCAAGCTTCAGTTTGTGAAGCATGCGCTGTCTCATGGTACCAGGGCTTGATTTACGATACCATTGGAGTGCTCCTGCTGGATCAACCGTCCAGATATACCTATTTTTTTTATCTTTTCATGCATGTCTTGAAACACAGATTTCTCGAAAAAGGCTGAACCGATTTATCCAAACCACTAAAAGCATGGTTTGTGAATTAAGGTCTAACTTTCTGCTGTATTTTACATCATTTTTTCTCAATCGCTTCACGTGGGATTTCTATGAAGAGGGAGAACAGATTAGGTAAGACTTGGTGATTGGTTATCAGGGACATGCGTGCAGCCCCATGGGGTTAACAGGAAATAGAAAGTAGATATCAAAGGCCCTAGATTGTTCCCGGTGCATAAGGCCAACTCATTTAGTAAAAGCAACACAATAGGTAAAGAGAGAAAAGCAAATAAAATCTACAGCAAGCAGGAAAGAAAGATTACATCTCTACCAAGGGAATAGGCAATGCACAGAATAATAAACATAAACAGACGCAAGGGGAAAGCCCAAATATACAATAATTAGAGATGTAAATCAAATAACAAATATCCAGGCTATTAGAAATAAGAGCAATCAGCCACGTTAATAAACATGTACTAATCCCCTAGGAGCAGCGAATGAAGAGGACCAGCTTGGAATTTTGGGGAGGCTCTTCAGTGTTTGCAAGATTTTAATATTATTTCCTGTTGCTGCAGAGCTATAAGTAGCACATCACAATAGACTATGCAGACAAAATGAGCCTGGGGTCTTGCCGTAGCATTTCTATAAGTAAAATTGCACTGGTTTTGCTGGCCTGCACAGTGACGCTAAATTTAGAGATGTGTGATTTAAAATTTAACAGGAATGCAAAAGATAAGTTAGAATAGTAAGTTTACGTACTTCAAATGTAATTTAACACTTTTCACACTGACTCCTGTGCTACTCGTGAGCCACTCATGTTTCCTTAGAAACATTCGCAAGTTAATGTAGTAATAATGACGCTGCCTTCTTTACCCTTAGAAATACATCATGCTGTTTTCAAGAACTGAAATCATTTGCGGAGAGGTGATTGCATGCTAATTTTTTTCAAAAACCTGATAATTACAGTGCATACTGCGATCCTATATTGGTAATGGCCGCCATGTCAGACCAAATACTCATTTTGCATTGTTATTGCCTCCCAACATACTGATGGCTGCTGCAGAGTGATTTGATGCTGAATCACTATATTAACAGCTGGGGATCCTTCCAATGTTTCCTGACATTCACCATATTAGAGTGGTAGATCAAAGCAAAACCGCTGGTTTGTTATTAGGGGAAGTGATGGAAAGTAATAACGGTCATTACTGTGCTACACTGTGCCAGATAACAGCTCCCCTTACAGATATGTATATATACGTGTATCCTTGTGCGTACATGTGTGCATTTCACAATGAAAAATGTGTCAATATCCGGTGGCGGCCGCTATTTACAGGGGGTGGTAGGGGAAGGAGGAGGGGGGTAGTAAATTAAAATAATAAATACTAAAAAACACCTTTAGGCCGGCCACCCCGCCGGCTGCTGCCTATCAGTCTGCTCGCTGCCGCCACTTGCTCCTCGGAGGCAGGAAGCACCCAGGCTCCTGACGCTGCTAGGGTTGTGATTGGTCTGAGCGCCATGGTTCGGCATTCAGACGGAGAATGGGGGCCTTAGCGGAAGAGCTGCCACTCTCCATATCATAGGTGTTGTGAAGGGAATGTTCCGTGTATGGTGTACAGCAGGCGCGCAACACCCATTGGACTCACAGGGCTTCAGCCCCCCCCCCTCCCCCCCCCCGTCGCGTGTGGCAGCCCGGGATGAGACAGCTTCCCGGCGCACACACAGCCGCACCCGAGCACTTCACAGGTCTTTAAAAGACCATTTGCATGTTAATGAGGCCTCGCTGTTGTTTCACCCCTTCTAAAAGCCCCTGCAGCTCCACTCTGCCTATGGCTTAAAAGATTCAGCCCCCCCTGAAATTATTTCTTAGCCCCCCCCGAAATTTGGCTCTAGTTGCGCCTCTGGTGTACAGTCATGTTCCCCTGCCCGGTGTGCCTGACAGGGAGTACCTCGATTCTTGGTTTTGATTTTTCCCCTAACTTAACACTTATCTAGTGTGTGCACAGAGGCCTACACCTGACCCTTGCCATGAGTAAGGGCCTAGACCTGTCCTGTGACCTGGAGGCGTGCAGCAATCATGCCCTTTTTGAATTAGCAGATGGACTCGGTCATGGGTTTAGTACAGTGGTGGTGTCAGCATACAGTCTTTTGTAAATCAACAATTGTTGTTGGACCAGTAATCTGTGTCTCTGGAATGGAGGCTTAGTGGCCTACTTATGTTCCACTTCTGTGCACTTACCCAGATCCTACAGCTAACATCCCAAGAGTCTGTGTGTGTGTTTTGTGTAACTGGGCTGCTTGGTACATACATGGCATGAGTAAGTGAGCCGGAGTAAAAGAGGGGCAATACAAAGACACTGGGGAACAGGCACGATTGAGCCACCACGACATGCCACTTGCGAGTACATAGGATTGGCAGGGGCACCATAAAGGCAATCACATGCTTATACAGGGCAATAGGTCGCAACTCTATAAAGCTACTTGACGCACTGAGGAATCGGTGGTTAGAAGATTTAGGTAGGCCTCTGGAGGATAAGGATTGGGAGAATTTACTACAGAGGACACCTAAGGTTTCCCGAAACGCGTGTTTTGACCTGATTAGCTTCTATGCACTGCATCAGGCATACATCACCCCGGAAATAATCAATCGATTCATCCATAGAGACGATGCAGAATGCCCAAGATGTAGAGAGGAGGGGAGCGAGCTTCATCCACATGATGTGGAATTGCCAGCCCCTAACACATTACTGGCAGGAGGTAACGAATGATATGGCCTGAATAACTGACGGAGTAGTGCCATGTACGCCGGAGCACTGTCTACTTAACCTGTTCCCTCACACAGCAAAGAGTAAGGTCACTGATAAATTTCAGGACCTGGCCTTCATTTTAGCAAAGCGCGAAATCACTAGTAAATGGAAGGCACCGATTGGCCCCAGCATTCGTAGGTGGAAGCTGGAGCTGGAGAAATGGGTGGGTTGCGAGGGCAGAATCTTACTCAGTAATGTGACGAGGGCCCGGGGTAAAATCGAGAGAGCTCAGGCATGGTAGGTCCTGGTAGAGGAGATGAAACGCAATGACCAGGGATCCAGATCAACCACCCCTACAGTGCCCTCACGGCAAGGGAGCCCCTTGAGATATGACCAAGAAGGAGGAATAGAGCAACAACTCGGGGGACGGACCTTAGGAGTTGGAGAACCGGGGTTGAGGCAGGACCGAGGAGACACACCTGAAAGACTTAGAGTTACATGATACAAAACAGGGGATGTGATAGACTAGACTTATCATGACAACCTGAGCAACAGCAATGAGGGGGAGGGTGGGGGGCGTTGGGAACAGTTGGGGGGATACCTGAATGTATGAACCAGCATCAATGAACCAGAGCCAACAGATGTACAGGAATGGATACAATATGTTGAATAATGTAACCCAAAGTAATGCAATATGTATGTATGGTCCGAATGTAACACAGAGTTATGCAAAAGGAAATAAAATATGTTTTTAAAAAAACAATGCCCTGTGAAGGCAGGAGGGAGCTGTGCCCAGATTCCATGGCTCCAGGTTAATTGAAATTCCTGTCACAAGGACCTTCAATATCAACTCCTGCTGCCATCATACAACAAAACCTCACCAGAACTGACAGACACGGTCTCCGGTTGACTGCAGATCTCGGACCTGCAATTCAGAGACCCGCAATATGATGAGATACGAAAGACTAATGAGAAGTGTGTTAAACTGAGTGCAACAAACATGCTAAAGGGGAGAATTGGCACATGAACCTTCAGTCATTCTAACAGAGTAATTCTTACCCAAAGGGTGGAGCCACGCGGTTAAGAGGAAGATCAGAAGCCATAGGGAAGAGGAGTAGATACAGAGCGAGGTGCAGTAACTTCAGCGGCAAGTTCTCCAAATTGTGTCTGTTCACTATTACTGTCTATTTTTCTGGTTAATAAAGTACTTTTTATATAAAGTAAACCACTGGTTCTGACAATTAGTTGTCGCACTGCTAAGTGATTGTTGCGTTCTGACCTTGAGCATCCCCACACTACTTCCCTGAGAAGCATGTGACTGCTTGTCATTACTACCACTGAGAGTCAAGTTCTACAGGGTTTGTACTTTGCCCAGTTTTGCAGAGCTATAGTAGGACAGACCCTGGAGCGTCAGAGGCCAACGATTGCACCCCCAGCGTTGAGGCCTAATAACTCTGCTTGCCCTGTGGCCTTGCCCTATAGCCCCCAGAGTGGGTCCAATAGTAGGTTTCCAAAAGCAACCAGGTATTTTGAATATATGGGGCCTGATTCAAAAGGGAAACTTTCGCACTTCATTAAGGTTACACTTTTTCAGGACTCATAAAACTGCACAAGTGTGGAGACTCCATAGTCGGGCCAGAGAACTCTGCATATAAAAAGGTAGGCCATAACCGTGGAGTCTCTACACTCGTAACCTTATTATTGAAATGCACTTTTGTGAATACTGAAAAAGTGTAAACTTACACTGATGGTGGGGGAGTCTACCTGTGCATTCTTTTCAGGTTATAGTGTATGAAAGAAACTATGTTAGTGCCTTCAGCACGTGACAAAGAGGTACTCTATGAAGTTGTCTGCAACTCTTTTGATTTTTTTTATTAGTGGCTATGAGCCGTTTAAAATGTAGACTCCATACTTTTGTTGTTACCAACTTACTCAAGCAACCTTTCTGAGTTTTGGTGCTAACTTGCAAAGGCCCAAATTCATTATCCGAGGGGCTAGGTGTATTCCATGGAAATAGAACATTGTACCACAGAAATATACATAGTGCGTCCACTGGGTTAGCGGGGTCAATTAGCCCTTATATACAGGTCTCATACTGGGCAACGGCAACACATACTCAGTAGGGTGGGTATTGTACTCTGGAGGAATAGTAACACATCATCTGTTGAAATGAGGACAAAGCAGCATAACTTACAAAGGGCCCCTGGCTCTCCTGATAGCTAGGCAAATAAACTCTCTACCACAGTGTTATCTAAACATGCTGTACCTAAGACACGCCCTTGCAGGTGGCTCACATTCACACAAGTGTGGTAATATTCCTGGCATCTTCATCAGACGCATTTCCCCCCTTCCAAGCAGTCCATAAAATAGAAGTGTCCTATTCGTACTCTGAGGGATTGCATCAAAAAGCAATGAGGTGACAATAAGAGCATACATGCAGATGTGAGGTCCATCCCTTGTGAGCACCTAAAGGATCCACCTATATAAGGCCTTTGCCTAGAATACCTACTTGGAAAGAGTGAGGTACCTGTCCGTTTGGGGGCTGGTACTTTGAAGAGGGATTAGTGTCTTGACAGTAAACAAGATTCTGCCTCATGTCCTAAACTCACCCTCCAAGGTTCGTAGACTTATCAGTAGTGACTCATTAGAGTTCACCCATTGACAGCCTTTGCAGGAATCAGCAAGCTCAGGTTCTGGTGATGTTTATTTCTGTGCTTTGCATCTGTAGAGGATGAATTCTGAAATAAGTGACTCTAGCTAAACTGCCTTTCAGTGGCTAGAAAATGGCCTAGAAAGAGACCATTGAGCATGCAGGTGTCTGAGGACCTGATTTATCCTCTAGCAGGGGGGACTACTTCTTTGCAGGATCTGTCCAAATGGTAATCTTTTGTGATATGTGCCAATAGTGTCAAGATTTCCAGGGCTGGCCTCATCGGGCTCCATAATGTGGAAGTCCCAGCACACTCCTCCCTGCGCCTCCTCTGGGGCTAGAAACCTACATTCCTTACAAACAAACTCAATCTACTGATTAGTCTCTTCTCTCGAAGAGCACAACAATCAGATCATTAAAGTCACTATCACTTGTTTCTAATCATATCTGAACACCCCATACTTCGTTCCTATCCAGAGTTACATGGAATGATTCCCCAAAAAAGGAGTGTATCAACAACAGAAATTTACAAACATGCATGTGATCCAGCACGAAGCGTGTCAAATGTTTATACTCATATATTTACCTACATCACTTTATTTAACCTTATTTCCTCTCTGGGCCCAAAGTCATAACATACAAACCATTAGATCCTCCAGAGAATCTTTTATGTGAGCTAATAGGGACTTGGATATTAAGAGAATATGGGCAAATCCTTATGAAGACCTGGAATAAGAAAATGCCAACCTCATACATAAACATAACGATTAACCCTTTAAATTCACATGGGTAAATATTCGGCAAAAGATTTGACGCCAAATAATGACTCAAAACGATAATATTGCTCACTTATATCATTTATCTATGCCTCAATTTGAATGGTCAAGAAACGCAAATCACAATCAAGCCTTTAGTTAATGAAATCATTTAGTTCAAGTAGTACACAACATTAAATCAGTGCAGATGATAACCATGTATACAGATGTTTGTGACGGTGCACTGCTTATTTGTTTAATAAAAAGAAATTAAAAAAACAAATCAATACAGATGATCACACTTTTTGCTATTTACCTAGGAAATACGAGAGAGAGAGAGAGAGAGAGAGCATGGCGAGTATATCAAGTTCAGCATTTAGTTTATACAAACCAAATATGGAGTGTAAAACAGGTACGGAGTCACAGGACCTAGTCCATAACTCTTCAGCCGAAGAGTTATACCTGCACAATTTACCAGCCAGAAAAGTACAGGTTATGTCAGTTCGAAAGTTCAGTTCAATACGAGTTAGGCATAAGAAAATCAAAGTTCAGTCCTACAGCATGCACGACAGGGAAATTGAAAATGATAGCCAGCACCGACTCCTCCTCCATGGGGGCAATTATACTTCCAAAGTTCTCAGTTTACGCCCACAAAGTATCATTCCAGTCATATGTCATGGTTTCCATTAGTTGTCCACAGTGGGCTTCTCATGGTGTGATCAATGCCTCACTAAGAAATCCAGAAACATTAAGTAATCCTTTTTGTCGAATCATCAATTTCAATAATTTTACATTTGCATCCTTTCCTCGGAAGTAAGAAAATTCAATTTGTTCACTGTCTCTCCGTTCCCAAACGCTCTCTCTGGGTTTGCAATTGTAGTGATACTTTTCTGTCAAAAGTGTTGCTGAATAAGAGAAGGACATTTTGTTCACAATCACGAAAAGGAAATTCTCTGAAAAGTTCTCATAGCATCTCAAATGACGACTTCAGCTAGATTTTCACCTTTCTGAATGAGAAAAAACAGAAACGTCCGAGGCCTACATGAAACTCACTAAAATCATTAGCACGTTAAGATTAATATAAAACACATTTAACATGACTAATTCAGTTTCTCTTAGATAAATGCACTCATTACTGTTTTCTTCAACGGTTACATGTCAATTTTAGGCACTACTAAGAGAAAATACTTCACACATTTTACTTTCTCTCTGCAGAATTAATATACCTGTCACTTTGTTAATACCATTGAAAATTCACATATCTAAATAAAATATAGCAACATTTTCACTGCTAAGTGTCTTCGAGTTAAACAATCGTATTTCATTATGATTAATTATTTAAGCATTCTTTTCATTATAGCACATTAAGTAATCAGCAGTACATTTTTAAGTTAACCACGTTTTATAGCTTAAACATATTTGTATATTTCATAAACCTATAATTACTTCTCTTCAATCTTTATTCACATATTTCTCATTTTTACGTTTCAGAACATTCCTGCATGCTTTTACGATGAAGTATAATATCTCATGTTTTCATCATCACTTTATTTCACACATTTAGTTAATACTATATTAGTAAATTACGTCTAATGGTGAGAATTGATAGACGGAACAGTTTCTGAACTTTTACGCTCCATCACATGGATAACGAGGTATTCATTTTTTAAATTTACAGTGATCTTCCACTTATGGAAAACTCTTCTGAATACCATATTTTCCTCACCAAATATCCACTTGTGTACCTGTACTAGTTGATTGAAGCCTAGGACTTCCTTCTTTTCTACTAGATCATCTCCTGCATACCCAGAGAGGACACCATCCACTCATCTCTACGCGGACATGCAGCCTGGCGGCCGCATACCACGTTCCAGCTCCTGAACCCTAAGTGAAGGTTCCTTCATCCTGGCAGCCCGTCCTCCTACCGAATTATGGGAACCACACAGCCTTACACTAAGGCTCTCTGCCTTGTGCGCTGCACTCCCACCCCCTTCCCTCCCTCGATTCTGGAACTTCGGAACTCTCACATCTGGCATCAGGAAAGGGAGATCCCTGTAGCCATTTTATTACAGGCCTTTCCTCATTCAACTATTCTGCACTCAAAATGGCCGAACCTATAACAATAAAAACAACAAAAAGTCAAAGAAGACTACCAAGCAATTGAAAGGCTAGTGAAGACACCATTTGATTACAGGTCATTCCTCATCCCACTGTCCTGCACTCAAAATGGCAGAACCCATAAAATAAATAAATAAGTAAAAACAACAAAAAGTAAAAGAAAAGCCTAGTGAAGACACCTACAAAGTGGCACCCATCTTGTAACGGCTCATAACCTACTGGTAAACTGTTGCTCCCCTCTTAGAACAAGGAATCTCACATGATGGCTGGGCCACATTTGAAACCATCAGGAAACAACGCATATTCTATTCAATACCCCCAATCTATCTAAAAATGCCTCTAAAACCTTCAAACACAACCTTCTCACAAAAAACCCTGAAACACTATTCATTGACCCCTCCTTCAACGCTAAGAAAGGTGTAATAATCCATGACCTCATATATTTCACAAGAAAATTGGCCAAATGGCGAACTGCCTTTTCCAAGCTACTAACCGTCAATGGCAAGAAAAATATTCCCTACAGAATCAGGATTACAACGACACCCACACAAAGCCTTACAGACACCCTGAACATAACTTTCTACAAAAATTGCACTGTTCTTATTCAAGCAGCCAATAAGGACCTAGAACTATTCGACAAATACTTTCCCACCCTAAAAACCCACACCAACACTCCACCCAGTGCCCTCTAGGACTTAACCACCCACTCTATCCCTATCTCTCCTGAATTGCAGCGACCATCACCCTTACCTAGAACCCTCAAAAGAAGCACCAACAAAAACTCCCCTCCATTAATACCCAATTTCCAACCCTCTACATCCACACATTCTGCCACCACTACTATCCCCATAACCCTCTCCCCCTCCACAACCCTTTCCCGACCGCCGGAGAAATTCACCATAACAAGGCAACTCTACCGAATCATAAAAAAGCCCCCAACCCGTGCATACCCCACTCATTTTCAATGTACTCTCTCCCAACCACTCAAACCTACCACACTACCATCACAGTCACCGAACCCCCCAGCAATACTACCCCAGCCCTCTCTTTGCACCGACCCTGTTTCCCCCCTCTTACCAATCTGAACTAGAGTCACTCAAAACCCATACTAACCTCACTTCCCGGAACCTCCAAAACGTAATCCTAGCAATCAGAAACATATTACATCTCACAGAAAGCTCTCTCTCTAAACTCGATGATCTTCAAAACTCTCTAGCAGCAGCCAACAACGTGATAAACACTATCCGACTGCCTCTGGCTAATCGACTTCTACGTACACAGAAACACCCCAACCACTTAACAGACTTGGAAATCCAAACTCTACTACTTCTCTACGAAACTCCTACTTGCTCCATCACAAATTAGGAAGAACTCTCTATTATCACAGTCCCCATCAACACAAACAGAACATCCCAACCAAATTTGAAGAACGATAAACCAGAGTAACCTTCAAACAATAATCCCTACCTCTGAAAATCTCGAACCTTCTCCAAAGAATGTATCAAACCAGATCTCCTGCCTCCTACTAAATTGCCGCTCAGCCCTAAAACACACCTCTGACATCGCCGACCTCATTCTAAACCTGAAAATGGACATAACCATCCTCATGGAAACTTGGCTCACAGAATCATCTTCACCTTGCCTAGACCTTCTAGTCCATCCCCAAACTACAACATCATAAGACTAGACAGACCTATCAAAAAGGGCGGAGGCATCGCCTGCATACACCAATCCGACATCCCCATATCAAAGTTTCACTCCGAACCCCTGGATTCCTGTGAATCACAGACCAACTTATGGAAATCATTACAACTAACTTGACCCCTCGCTCCAATGACATATTCCAAGGCGACTTTAATCTCCATTTGGAAGACCCCCTTGACAAGCAGGTCAACGCCATCAAGACCTACCTAGCAGACCATTCTCTGATCCAAGCCATCTCAAAGCCCACTCACTCCAAAGGTGCTACACTTGACTGGATCATCTCCAAAGAAAAAATCATAGAATCCATCTCGATCACCCCTTGTGATTGGTCAGATCATCACATTAAAACTTTCCAAATTCCCTCCACTAAAAAGAAAACTTACTCACTGCAACTCAAGCCTAAACACTGGATAAGAGACAAGAAAAACCTAAACTGGAATAACCTGGCTTCCTATTGTGCAAAAGCTCTCACTCCTCCCAATAACATGTCAGACGTCAATGACCTCACTGCTCACTACAACTCCACGATGACCAAAGTCTTTGACCAAGTAGCCCTGCCAAAACTCTGGACAAAGACAAAAACCCGCGGTTCACCGGAGCCCTGAATGAAGAGAGACGTAAACTAAGATTAACTGAACGGAAATGGAGACAACATCCCTCCCCACTCCAACTCAAACTACTAAGGAAATCTAGAAACTCCTATAATAGAAGTATTCTACAATCAAAAAAAGACTTCTTCAGATCAGAACTAGGCAATGCCAAAAATAGACCGAAGAAACTCTTTGAAATGCTTAAACAACAATCTAACAAATTGGCCAAAACCGCATTCTTGACTTTGAAATCACAGCTTAGTAGTGAAAGATTTTCCTCATTCTTCACAGCTAAAACCAACTCCCTCCAACTTGTGCTAAGGACGACAGCAATTAATTCAGCTACCCCAAAAAGCACGCAAGATGAAAATCCCAAACAACTTGATCTACCTCTGCCCAAAAATAACTCTCATTGGTCTACATTCAAACTTTACCATCTCAATGACATCACCAAAACCTTAGCAACTATCAAACCCAATAACCACTTCAATGACCCTGTCCCCTCAAACTGCCTTCAGCACATCTATCATTTCATCTCCTCTCTCTGGACCAAAATCATCAATGCCTCGCTAGAGCAAGGTCACATCCCGGATGGCCTAAAAATTGGTCAAGTCACCCCTATCTTAAAAAACCAACAGCAAACACCTCCGACCCTAATAACTTACGACCTATAACCAACATTCCCATGCTAGCCAAGGTCCTGGAAAAATGTGTTCAGCAACAACTGAACCAACCCATCACGGATTTCAAACTACTGAACGACTGCCAATCGGGTTTCAGACCCGGGCATAGCACAGAAACAGCGATTCTGCTCATAGTTGACAACGCCCTCTTAGCTCTTGACCGTAATCAAAACTGCCTACTAGTCCTGCTCGACCTGTCCTCAGCCTTCGACACGGTCAATCACGACAAAATTCTAAGAAGCCTGGAAAACAGGATGAGTTTATCCAGCACAGTCCTTCAGTGGTTCAAATCCTTTCTAGAAAACAGAACGCAATCGTTCATGGTGAATAAAAATCTTTCTCCCTCTTCACCCAACCTACTAGGAGTACCACAAGGCTCAACCCTATCCCCCGCGCTATTCGCACTTTATGTCGAACCACTAACCAAACTACTACAACAGGCGAATATCTCCTTCCACATGTACGCGGACGACACTCAACTCTAGATCAAGATCACCTCCATCGATGAGATAAAGATGATGAATCAAGCTCTTGAAAAGACTGGCTAACGACCAACTTCCTCAAGCTTAACTCACAAAAAATTTAATTTCTCCTAATCTCCCCCCCCCCCAAAAAAAACTCTCTAGAAATAAAGGAATGTACCAAGCTGATCACTCCTCTAAATTGCACGCCGATTTTGGTGCACTCCCCCAAATCGCTTGGTGTTACACTGGACAAGAAACTTAACATGCAAACACACCTCAATTTGCTGGCTAAAAATGCCCGCTTTCACCTCAGCTATCCCAGGAAAAGGAAACCTTTCATCGAGAACCATGACCTCAAAACTGCAGTTCAGGCTTTAGTCATCTCGAGGTTGGAGTAAGGATGCACTACCTTCTCGGGGCTTCCAAAATCTCAACAGCCGCTCTAAAAGCCTGTCTCAATGCAGCAGCAAGACTCCTAAGAGGATCTAGGAGATTTTACCACATATCCCCACTCCTGAAGGCTCTCAACTGGCTACCCTACGAAGCTAGAATCCACCTAAAGATGGCCTGCATCACTCATAAAGCTCTGCATCATAATACCCCCCAGTACCTTTCCCAGAAACATACTTTATCCGGAGGAAACAGACACTCTAGGAGCACCGACAATCTACTCCTGAAACCCTCTCGCTTCAGCAAGAAAAAAAAACTTCGGACAGAGCTTTCTCTGGAGCGGCACCAAGAATTTGGAACGCCCCACCTCCTTGCATCAGATAAATCTCTTCCACTCCATTATTCAAAAGGGGCGGAAAATCATTCCTGATGAGCAAATTCCTCCCTTAAGTCTGCATATGCCTCACTGCTTGAGGCATTACTATCACACCGGCTATTTCACTGACATGCAAGGCACTGATCCAGTCTACTTCCTCAGACTGTTCTACACTCCACTTACTGACATCCTTGCCTCTATGACTTACTTGTACCTGAACTTGTTCTTACTGCTCCGAACAAATCATCCCTTTTATCGCTTCTGCTACCTGCCAAACCTTATGAACAATTTTTTGATACTTTCTCTGTTCTGTTCTTATAAAATGTTTTATACTTACTCTGCTCTGTTTTGTAAAGCGCTCTGATACCCTACTCTGGGTCTTGTTCGCGCTATAGAATACTCTAAACATAAATAAATAAACTCCGCTTCTGTTATCAGGTATGCCTATCCAGATGTCAAGTTCCAATATTAGTAACATTTTCTGACAATGTCTGTCAATAAATCAGCAGCTTAAGAATCTTCTCTAGTCTTATTGTATTACGTTATCAATCTATGCCACCAACAGTTCCATATCAAATCGTAAAAGTGTATTCACACTTTAAAAGGTCCACATTGGTCCCTATAAACTAAGGGAAAACATTATTAAAATCTTCTAATGAACAGATATATAAAACATTATTTCATATAGCGACATTGTATTTCTACAATGTTAATGAACATCTGGAAAGTTAAGCAATGTGCATTTCAGTGAGGACTATGTGCTCTAATTCACTACATTTCCATGATTTCCCTAACACGTAATAAATATCTCACAAATGCTATGCATATGTCACAGGAATTAGCCATCTGGAAAAAATAAAAAATTAAAAGACGGCCTATCAAGAAATCAATGGTCTCCTCAGTAGGAAATACTTTCAGTTTTTTACTTTGATTCCATCAAGAAGGCATTCAGATGTGTCACACATTTGCCATAAATTCAGAATGTTAGCACTCTAGTTGCTCATTAGATCACTGTAGTAAAGCTACTGCTCACCAGGGAAGTCTGCTGCTGGTATAGAAAGTGCATGTTTCAGTCAGCATGTCAGAATTTTTTTTAATGAAATAGAAGAGGATTTGAGAAGTCACTCAAAATGTGCCCTAATTTTTCTTTCTGCAGCACTAATCATACTTTCTATGGCAAAATGAACCCCCTCATCTTGTTACTTTTTAAATTAAATGTTTTAAGAGTTACCACTTTATTCCAATCAAGATGGCTTCAGGTGTGCAATATGTTTGTCATAAGTAGGACTGTTAGCGTGCTGCAGATCGGAGCTTATAAATTCTCCCTACTTCCACGGACAGAGTAATTCCACAGTCATACGCACACACACTCATCATACGCTAGGGCCCATCACACTAATATCCATTCTATTACTCTATCCTCACTGAATATACGAGAGAACTCCCAAATCAATCTGCATCTAAACTGAGGTCAATGTAACCTAATTGATTTGTCTCGAGTCATGATTTAAACAATATACACATTTGAGATCTCAATAAATGACAAAGAAATAACCACCCGACACTGGAATTCAAACAAATGTTATTTTATCTAGATTAATTCAAATGAAAGTCAATCAATAGCAAAATCATTATTCTCATAGTTACCTATTCTAGCTAAATGTCGTATTTAGGTCAGGACAGGTCTCTCAGTAAAGTCTCCCGAGTCGCCGTCCTCTCAATCAGCGTCGATCCTCTCGAGCATAAGTTCGGGAAGAAATGGCCTAAGACCCTCTCTAGTCTAACAATATTTATAGCAAAACTTACACATTAAAAGTTACAAACAAGCTCCAAGCGTCCGTTGAGCAGAGCGAGCAGGAAAGGATGTTGACTCGCAACATTTAGAAAAACCTCCGCTCTCGAATATCTCAAAAATAAAAACACGGAAGAAGGAAGCACAAACTAAATCTGCAACAGTTCATGAATGCTTTTCCCCGGAATCATAGTGAAGCCACCGCAAGTTTATGAAATGTTCATTGTGGCTCTTATTCTCTCCCAAGGATAGCTGGCGACAAGCCCGGAGCTGCTGTCCTCACCGAAACTTTTAGTACAGACAGAGGCCGAGGTCAGGTTTTCAACCATATTCAGCGAGGCCTCTCTTCATATTCCATCTACTCAAATGCAGGCTGTAAATATCGGCCATTTTTCACTAGGCCAGAATGGACAATCTTAATTAAAAGAAACACAAAACAACGTTACTACATCGTAATGATTATACAGTGTTAATTCCCACTAATACCCTTATGTGTATGTATTTATCTAGCCATTTGCAACATAAAGAAGCGTTATAGCACGTTATTTTAAAGCGCAAACACATAACAAATAGCACTTTAGCCACACATATTTAATTAATTTGCTCACCAACTTAGTTCACGTATTAATTAAGCCATGCAATTGCATTCCCACGTGTAATTCTTTCATTAGTAAGGTTGATTAGTCAGAAACTCGACAAAATTAATATCTAGTAATTAATTATTAGTAATTTTAATTATGACAAATAAAAATATAAGCTGATGTTCGGGTTTTATCAGAAAACCCTGCTCCAGCAATCCCCCCTTTGGTGATATATTATCACCACAGAAAACCAACCCAAAAATGTAGTCCCCATTTCTTAGGAGAAATTCAAATGTCTTTTTTTGTTGTGTTACATCACACACCAGTTTCTCTTTCATCATCTCTTCTCGATTCTAGGTACACACTCTCCCTAAATTCTTCTAATTCTATTTCTTGTGGGTCTCTCTTTGACCTCTTTTGTTTCTTCTCAGTACTTTCTTTTATTATTTTCTTTTTCCCTCTCCCGTTTTTACAACATAAACACCCTAATCTAAGAATCAATAAAGCAACAATCACACATGTCAATGGAAACAATATCTTACCAAATATGGTACTACCTATCTTAGCAATAAAGTTCTTAACAGCAATCATCTTATGAGCCATTTTAGTCCAGATACTTTCAGCTTCCAGTGGTACTAATTCCTCATGCAAATCAGTGATATTTTTGATATAGACCTTTAGATCTCTGCCTTCGTCCGGAATGTAAGTGCAACAATGTTGAACTTTCAGCATTCCACAGACTCCACCCTCTTTGGCCAATAGAATATCAAGGGCAAGTCGATTTTGCATAGACATAGCGCGTAAGGCAACCATCTCCATATTTACCAATAGAAACCCTCCAGCGGTGCTTGTCGATAAGCGATCCACCACTGTTGACAGTTTCCGAATTCCATATGCATTTAATGAAATTCCCACTGCTGGAATCAAAGCTCCAAAAATATCTCCCACAATTTCTGACCAAGTTTCTCTCTTAAAGCGTGTTAGTAAATTAATTTGTTCTGCATCTTCTATTCTATCCATATGAAAAATCTTTGGAAAAACCAGGCCAACATAACATGTGCCATACCAATGGTCAGGCAACCTGTAATAAGCCTTATTCCCACAAATATAATACACCCCCGGGAAAACTGGATCTTCTCCACCTTTGAATCCCCATCCTGTTGCAATAAAGTATGTATCATGACACTCACTAGTCCCAACGAAATAATTATCATATTGGGATTTCCTTCTGGTAATGCATAGTTTACCCTTCTGTGGTGCATCTAAGGCCAAAGTTGGTCTGGCCCCATTCTTCAACTCCTTTCCAATCTCAATGTCCCATATTGTCTAACTCATTTTATATCCTCCTGCCTTTTCATGCATGCTCACTCTCCTTTTCTCTACCATATCCAGGAAAGCTTTTTCTTCTTTCTTCAAACTACAAGTTAAATTGTTTCTAAAAATGTAATCTAATGTTAATTCTTCTGTTTCAATAGAAATCTCACCAAAAATGTTAGCTTCTTTTGCAGGATTCAATTTCTTATCCATAGACAATTGTCCACAAATATTATCTTTATTAGACATCTCATAATCTATTTTCCCTAACAGATAAAAAATACTACTCAACACACTACATGAAATCCCATACGTAGCTGGAAGATGATGATAAGTAACTCCCTCTGAAACGGATGCAGGCAATTGCATAAAAACGTAGCAATCCCTTACTTTCATTGTCTTTACGTATTCATACAACAATTTTGAAAAAACATTGCCAGAAAAATCATTAATTGATCTATCCTTATGTATGTATATGTTACTAATTCTAGTTGGTACTACTTTCTGTGAACTCTTCCCTATGTTAGTCATATTCTCAGTATGTATTCCAAACGTGTCTATTGTAACTCTAAAAGTAACTAATAAAGCAAGTACACTCCATAGTAGCATTAATAATCCCGTACAGCAGCAGCACATTCTACACCAACTTCTCAAAAAGGTACATCTACTTTGATTATTCTCTGTGTTAGCCATTTTACTACTTTGGCTGTGTCTTTTGACTTAGCCTCTACTACTCCACAACTTAATCTCTAGAACACTAGATTATTTAAATCTGTTAATTTTAGATTTCTTCTTTTCCACTCTTCTCCAAGTGACTCCTTCAGTTCACTCAATTTGGATTTTCATCACTTTTTACTTCTTCTTCAGCAACATCAAATTGTATCAGATCTTCAACATCCTGAGCATGTGACTCTTCTCCAATGTCAGTCAAGATAACTTTCAGGATTCCAACAGCTTTCTCCTCTTCAACCACTTCCCGTAAGTTCCCCTCTGGATTTCCTTGACTTTCTGCCTCTTCTTCTTCAGACAGTGCCACATACGTCCATTCCGGTGACCTATACTTCTGGTTGGGCTTTCTGATTCTCTTGATCTCCTCTGGTTCGTTTGATTCCTTTTGTTTTTCACCTTTTGCCTGATTCTGACTCGACACCTCGTTCACCTGTTCAGCTTTCGATGAATTCGCTCGAGTCAGTCGATATCTCAGCCTCTTTATCTTGTTAGGCCAAAGATCTCCCTTTACACTCCTTTTCTGTTTCACTTCTCTATTGTTTCTTTCTCCGATCCAAGTTCTCTTTCTCAGAACTCGACCCTCTGGTTTCTCATTCTCACTCTCATCCGAATCTGTCTCATTTGCCTCTTGTTCATCAACGATTCTCTTTTGCTCCGCAGTCTTCTTTTCCACCGATTGATATTTCCCTACTACTGTCCCTCCTCGGGTCTCCGACACGCAATCTTCTTGCTGTCTACTTGTCCCTTCACCTAGCTTATCAGGAATGTTCCCTACACCTCCTCGGGGGTCTTCCGCAATCTGTCCCTCTCTATCTTCTTCTGACCCTACTTCTTCAGGAGTAATCTCAGGTGGATCCTCAATCTCTTCATCTGACTCAGGTGTAGTCTCTGCGGAATCGCTCTTTTCTTTCCTCTTTCCCCCTTTATTTTCTCCACTGCTTGTTGGAACTTCAGGCCCTCTTACAGAATCCGAACTCTCCTCTGAGGCTCTCAATGTTTCCCTTGAAACCTCTCTCGGTAAGAAAAAAGAATCACCTGACTCTCTTTCCAACTCTCCTTCCCCCCTTTCAGGATTCTTTTTTCTTCTCACTGTTTCAGCGTCTGCATCATCACTGGAATCTGACTCTTCAAAATACTCTTTCCCAGTCCCATCCTTTGGATTTGGAACTCTCAGAGTATGACTCGCATGAACCCAGTTCTTCACACCAGCACACTTCACAGCAGTTGTCGTGGTCAGAATGACTTGTCTTGGCCTTCCCCACCTTGGAACCAAGCAATTTCTTCTTCTGTGCACTTTTATTCTCACCCAGTCCCCTGGACTCAGATCATGGGCCTGCTTCTTTTCAAGTGTGGTTACGTCTCCTCCAACCTGGTGAAACACAGAATGAACTGCGTCAGCCAGGCCTTTACAGTAATCCAAAATCATGTCATCAGTTATTGTCATCAACTTGTTGACAGGCACGAATGCATGTCTCATTGCTCGTCCCATCAATATTTCATGTGGACTCAACCCTGTAGTTCTGTCTGGAGTAGATCTAATAGTCATTAGCACTAGAGGCAAGACATCAGGCCATTTCATTCCAGTGGCTAAACACATCTTACCAATCCTGTTTTTAATTGTGCCATTCATCTGTTCAACAACGCCAGAAGCCTCTGGCCTGTATGCACAATGTAGCTTCTGCTGTATGCTTAATGCCTCACAAATTAAACCCATGAGTTCATT
Organism: Triturus cristatus; assembly: GCF_964204655.1. Taxonomy (NCBI): domain Eukaryota; kingdom Metazoa; phylum Chordata; class Amphibia; order Caudata; family Salamandridae; genus Triturus; species Triturus cristatus. The sequence continues at coordinate 151,425,578 of NC_140592.1, forward strand.
GTAGAAGTGTCCCCCTCTGCCCGACTCAATTGTCACTGGGAACCCGTACCTAGGAATCAACTCTCTTAACAGCAACTTGGCCACTGTTATTCCATCATTTCTCCTAGTCGGATATGCTTCTACCCATCTTGAGAACAGACTACCACTACAACATACCTCAATCTATTGACTTGTGGCATTTCAATGAAATCTATTTGCATTCTGGTAAATGGACCTCCTTCTCTGCCTATTGTTCCTAGGCTCACCACTGTTTTCTTTCCAGTATTGAACTGCTGACAAATCAAACATCTCTGACAGATGCTCTTTGCAATCAGCCTGAACTTTGCATTGTACCAGGTTTGTTTAAAGGATCTAATCATAGCGTCCCTCCCCAGGTGTCCCTGGCCATGATACATTCTTGCCATTGTTGACAACATGGAATTTGGCATAACTGGTCTTCCATCTCTATAGATCCAAACATGATCTTTCTCTCTTGGAGCACAACCTGCCTTGATCCAATCTCTCATTTCCTCATCTCCTGCTTCATCCTGCAACTGTTTCACCTCATCCCATGTTTCCAGGACATTAGTAAACGTTACAGAACAAAAAGACATTTCCTTCTCTCTTCCCTTGTTAATCGAATGATCGTTCTTTGCACAATACTGTGCTATGTCATTTGCAAAGCGATTACCAAGAGTAACAAAATCATCACCCTGTCCATGAGCAGCACATTTCACAACTGCTAGTTCTTTAGGCAGCTGTATCGCCTAAAGCAACTTCCCAATCACTTCAGCATTCTTTATAGGAGTTCCACTCAAAGTCAAGAAACCTCTTTGCAGCCAAAGTTGGCCAAAATCATGAACCACTCCAAATCCGTACTGACTATCAGTCATCACAGTCACTCTCAAATTCTTCCCAATCTTGCAAGCTTTTGTCAATGCCACCAATTCAGCTACTTGAGCAGACCTTACTCCTTTTAAAGATGAAGCTTCCATAACTTCTGAAACTTTGCACACCGCATATGCTGCACTCAGCACACCATCTTCTATTCTCAGACATGATCCATCCACAAACAACACATGATCACTCTCAGGCAGTGGCAGATCTCTTATGTCTGGTCTCGGTTTTGTACAGTAATCAAGCACATCCAAACAATCATGATCAACATCATCCCTCACACTCACATTTTCAGCATCTGGCAAGAGTGTTGCTGGATTCACATTCACACATCTCTCAAAAGTCACATTTGATGCTCCCAGAATGATTTTCTCATATTTAGTCAGCCGACTATGTGACATATATTGAGTCCTGCTTCTTGTCAAAAGAATTGCCACATCATGAGGTACGAATACCCGTACAGGATATCCCATTATTATACCCTCACTCTGTTCCAAGCTTCTGCATGTAGCAGCTACTGCTTTCAGGCAACCTGGTAAACCCACAGCCACTGGGTCAAGTGTTGATGAGAAGTACGCAATCGGTCTTCTCAGTCGTCCATGTTTCTGGATTAACACTGAAAGTGCACATCCATTTCTCTCACTACAGTACAATTCAAACTCCTTCTCATAGTCTGGCATTCCTAGAGCAGGAGCTTCACACAATCTGCTCTTCAATTCTTCAAATGCTGCCATCTGTTCTGCATTCAATTCCAATGGGTCTTTCACCTCACTCTTGGTCAATTTAATCAGTGGCTTTGCTATCAGGTAAAAATTACTTATCCACTGACGACAATAACCCACCATTCCCAGAAACATTCTCACTTCTCTCTGGGTCATTGGGGCTCTCATTCCTCTGATAATTTTGATCCTGTCATTGGTCACTTTTCTTAGACCTTTCTCAATATTGTGTCCAAGATAATGTACTTCTTTCTTGCAAAATTGCAATTTGGCTGGAGATACCTTTAACCCTCCATCTGCCAGATGATTCAGTAAAGCTATGGTATCTACTTCACAAGCTTCACGTGTCTTTGATGCCACAAGTAGGTCATCAATATACTGTACTAGTACTGAACTCTCAGGCATGATCAAACTTTCCAAAGACTTCTTTAACAACTGATTGAATATTGATGGACTCTCTGTATACCCTTGTGGGATACGGCACCATGCCAAAATACGCTGTCCAAACCGAAATGCAAAAATCGGCTGGCTGTCATGATCCAATGGAATTGAAAAGAAAGCATGGCACAAATCAATTACCGTGTACCATTCAGCATCATGAGGAATCTGATACAAAATTACTGACGGATTTGGCACAATGGGACAGCATGATACCACAATTTTGTTAACCTTTCTCAAATCTTGTACAATCCTGAACTTCCCATTAGGTTTCTTCAGCCCCATTATCGGTGAATTACATGGGCTACTCAGTAACTCCCTCAAAACACCCTGTTGAATCATCTTGTCAATTATAGGGGTTATTCCCTCAATTATCTCTGGTGTCAATCTGTACTGTGGGATATTAGGGTAAGTGATTCCCTCTTTCACTGTAATCTTTACTGGATCTACATTATTCATCAATCCCACATCTTCTCCTGTAAAATCCCAAACTGCTGCTTTTACTGTATTCCTCAACTCTTGAGGCAAGTCATCTGGATTAAATACAGCATATGTTCCAACCATCTCACTTTCTCTATTATCTAGAGTCATCCTGTACAAGACATCCTCATCTGGTGTCTCAAAGGCTATTCCATCCGGAGTACAAAAAATTGTGCAATTCATTTTACACAATAAGTCCCTACCTAACAGGTTCACTGGACTAGTGTCACAGACCACAAATCTGTGCATCTCTGAAAATGTCCCTATTCTTACCCTTACTGGTTCGGTAAGACGAGTCTTAATCTGTGTATTAGCTACACCAACCACTTGGATTGCTTCGTCCGAGAGAGGAAGATTTCTTATATCTGCTGACCTGACAGTTGATCTCGTCGCTCCTGTGTCTACTAAAAAAGTAACACTTTCCCCATTTATTTTCCCATCCACAAATGGTCCTGCCTGGTCTATTTCTAGAGTTGCTCCAAGTATGCACTCTACTTCCTCTCTTCGGCACCGTCAATAGTCCCCTTCAGACTCACTCCCCTCATTCTTTAACCAGTACTGTTGTACCGGGTTTGAACGTCTCGGTTTGTTTACCTGCTCATCACTGAAGAATCCTGAGTCCTGGTTATATTTCTGAGACCCTCTATTCTGCGGCAAGGGCGGTTTTGGCTCTTGATTCTGCTATCTGACAACCTTCTGCTGTTGCTGCTGATGATTACACCCCTCGTTCTGCACCTGTTGATTCAATGATTTATTCTCATTACTCACTAATGGTGCATTCGTACACTCGGATCTCCAATGCCCCAATTGTCCACAGTTGTGACACGGGAACTTCTTTTTGGCCTCTTCTAGATTCCCCTTTCCTTTTCCTGTACCATATCTGGGCCTATTTCCTGGATTACTTGCTTGTTCAACCAGCTGTGCTTCTTGTCTTTCTGCAACTTTCACCTGTGCCCACATTGCTTTCTCTTTCAGCTTTCTTTGTTTTGCCTTAATTTCATCACTGAAGTATTTCGCATGTCTCAAGATTTCATCAATCTTTTTACTCTGCCAATCAACTGTGTGCTCTCGAATCCTTTCACTGATTTCAGGTCTCAAGCCATATACAAATCTGTATACAAAATGACTCAAATCCTTATCACCCAGGTGTTCATCTCCACTGAACTGTTTAAAAGCCAGTATCAGCCTTTCATAAAAAGCATGAACTGATTCTTTTGCTTCCTGATGCGTCCGATCTATCTTAACCCAGTCTGTCTCTTTAGGGGGTACCTTATTCTTCAGGAACACAATAACCTGCTCGTACTTCTTCATAACCTCCGGGTCTGGAGCTCCTGTTTTCTGATCTCTTGGGTACTCCTTAGCAGGCCAATCTACAACTATTTTACACTCCGCCCACAAGTCTGCTGGAACAATTATATCAAACAGACTATTCAGGTCAATCCACAGCACTTTTGACAATTTCACAAACCTATCTACCTGCCTATACCACTCGACGGGCTTTTCTCTCAGTCGAGGGAAATCATTCGTAAATGACAAAATATCCTGTCTAGTCCATGGGACATGTACATATCCTCCTCCAGGAATCTCTCTCATAGGATAGGCATCCACTGTTTTTTCCTTTTCTCTCATGGGAAATGCTGAATAAGTCCTGTCCATTGAATCTTCTCTTTTCTTGTACCACCTATCCTTCCACTTTTCCACATCACCCCATTTTCGCAACAAGGAAATCATTTCCTTAATCTGCCCTGTTCTTCCAACATCATTTAGATTCTAGATGTCCTTGTCAGAAAAATCCACCCTGTAAGGCTTCTGCAAAGCTTTCACCTTATCCATATCAACTCCCATTTCACTCGCTATTCCTTTCAACCTGTCATGTGTACTCTTAGCCCTCCATGTAATACTCTTGCACATGAATAACAATTCTCCATCATGATGATTTTTCAACATCTCTGTGGGAATTGTTCCTGCTATGAGTTCCTCCAGTTCTATGCGCAACCTGGCTATATCAACTGCCTGTGAATCTTTATCCTTCTTTTGAAGAACTTTCAACCAATCATTCAAATCCTCAGCCGTTATTTCTGTGGACTTTTTCACTGTACCCACTCGTTCTGCCATCCTCTGTGGTTCCAAAATTGATCTTCCTACACAACCAGTATTCGATCCTGAATTAGGCTGTACATCTGACCCTCCACCACATGTGTCATGTCTCAACTGTCTCAAATGATTTTCTTCCGTCCTCATTCCTGACTCTCCCGAAGAACCAACCAAACCATTTCCTACATATGGAACTGTCAAACCATTTTCACCCATCCTTTGCTTATCAAAAATAGGCATAACCGGACCTATGGTTACAGGCACTGTAACAGCCTCTAGATTCTTGGTTAATTCTCTAATTTTCTCAGTCAATTCAGATGTTGTTCTGGCTAATTCTCTTGTTTTCTCATCCCCAATTGCACTCTCTCTATCTCGCTCTCTCTCTCTCCATTTCCGCGAAAGAGCTACCACTTTTCAAATCAGGTGTCGCAACTTCTGTTTTAATGATCTGCAAAGTATCTCTTATTGGAGTAGCAACTGGTGTTCTCACTTCTGGTTCTGGTCTATATGGAGGTGGTCTTTTGTAAATCATGTCATCCAAGACTTCATCCTCATAATCATTAGCCCCATACCTCCTCAATTCTGCATCAGGTACTTTTTCCGTTTCTTTTCTCCCTTCTGCTTCCTCAACAGTTCTCATAGGGTATAGTCCCTCTGACATACTAGCATCTCGCCATCTCCTCATTCGATCATGATGAGTTTCACGATCATATTTCCTCCCAAAAATATACCTATAATTGCCTCCACTCCTCTGCTTTTCTCGCTCATGTACCTCATCTTCCCATTCCACCAATGCCTCAAACTGTGTCGGCCTTGGTCTAGGCTCCAGACACATCATCTTTTCCCGTAAATTTCTCAACACGGCCAGATTAAATGAACCATGTTCCGGGAATGCTAAAACACCATCTTCTTTAGTGTACTTAGCCCAATTGTCTAACCAAATACAGGTATGATACCCATATTTCGCAACCATGAAGGATGCAGGAGTTCTTGTCGGAGGTAGTAATTTACCTTCTCTAGTTATTATGTCCTTATCCTTGTCAAACCACTTTTTAATTTTACCGAACAAGGATTTCTTCTTCTTTTCCTCCGTTTGGTAATACATTTTCGCGTTTACCACAACCCTCTAGTCCTTTCCGCAACTGTACGATCTTTTGTCCAATAACAGCGCGACTCACACTAACGCACCAATCCCGGAGCGTCTACGTCACCCTGTACTCCTTCCAATCCCTGCGCGGCTCACACCAACGCACCAATTACAGCGCGAGCACTGTTCTAATCCACTGTCCAATCACAGCGCGGTCTTTCTGACGTCAGCAGTCGCTGCAGTCGCTTCTACTCTGTCTCCTGTCACTCGTCTAACCCTCCTTTACAAAACCTTCTCGGTAGACTTCGTTTCAGATTCTACAAAATCTATTAGTTACAACATAAAAACATCTCCATTGTCTGCTCCGCTAACCACAGAATAGAAAAGAAAGGTCTTTCTCACAAGAATCCCGCTTCTCTCTAGAACAGCGCTTACCTCTGCTCCACCACGGAATTATTACTCTCGCTGACACAGTAGCACATCCCTCTACTCTGCCCTTCTAACATGCATCCAATAACTGTTTTCTCCCGGAATGCTCCAAAGAGTCTCACAATCAACTAAATGCTCATACATTTACGCACTTTTACACCAGAAAATGTAGCACATCCATACAGAATCCTGCCTTTCCCGAGAACAGCGAACAGTCTGTCCCACTACAGAATTATAACACACACTAACCAAGCAGTGCTTACCTCTGCCCAGTCCTTCAAACAAGCTCAGAGAATATCTATTACTTCTCCAGCGGTAAGCTTTAACGGCAAACCTTACGGATCCCTGGGACTTAAGACCAGAGTTTCACAGATAACCTTTCGCTACCATACACACTCCTCTTATACAGAAAATATGTCTCTAGTAGTAACACACGGCGATGTCACTGATTCCGAACCCAGACAATGCGACGCGCAACTTCAATTGTCACACGCTTTTCCCTGCATACATACAGGGCCAACAATACCGTCTTTCCCGAGAGCAGCACTTACTTCCCTCTGCCCTACTACGGAACCGTCACCAGCTCCCTACGTTTCAGAAGCCGTACACACTACATAGAACTTAATACAACGACTTCAACATATAATGTTAGTACATGTATCAACATCAATCAATAAATCAATAAATCCAAAAGCCTATGTACAAGCAATCTATCAGATCAAGACAATAATCAAAACCATCATACTGCTACCAGGAAACTGCTGCAGATCGGAGCTTATAAATTCTCCCTATTTCCACGGACAGAGTAATTCCACAGTCATACGCACACACACTCATCATACGCTAGGGCCCATCACACTAATATCCATTCTATTACTCTATCCTCACTGAATATACGAGAGAACTCCCAAATCAATCTGCATCTAAACTGAGGTCAATGTAACCTAATTGATTTGTCTCGAGTCATGATTTAAACAATATACACATTTGAGATCTCAATAAATGACAAAGAAATAACCACCCGACACTGGAATTCAAACAAATAATATTTTATCTAGATTAATTCAAATGAAAGTCAATCAATAGCAAAATCATTATTCTCATAGTTACCTATTCTAGCTAAATGTTGTATTTAGGTCAGGACAGGTCTCTCAGTAAAGTCTCCCGAGTCGCCGTCCTCTCAATCAGCGTCGATCCTCTCGAGCATAAGTTCGGGAAGAAATGGCCTAAGACCCTCTCTAGTCTAACAATATTTATAGCAAAACTTACACATTAAAAGTTACAAACAAGCTCCAAGCGTCCGTTGAGCAGAGCGAGCAGGAAAGGATGTTGACTCGCAACATTTAGAAAAACCTCCGCTCTCGAATTTCTCAAAAATAAAAACACGGAAGAAGGAAGCACAAACTAAATCTGCAACAGTTCATGAATGCTTTTCCCCGGAATCATAGTGAAGCCACCGCAAGTTTATGAAATGTTCATTGTGGCTCTTATTCTCTCCCAAGGATAGCTGGCGACAAGCCCGGAGCTGCTGTCCTCACGGAAACTTTTAGTACAGACAGAGGCCGAGGTCAGGTTTTCAACCATATTCAGCGAGGCCTCTCTTCATATTCCATCTACTCAAATGCAGGCTGTAAATGTCGGCCATTTTTCACTAGGCCAGAATGGACAATCTTAATTAAAAGAAACACAAAACAACGTTACTACATCGTAATGATTATACAGTGTTAATTCCCACTAATACCCTTATGTGTATGTATTTATCTAGCCATTTGCAACATAAAGAAGCGTTATGGCACGTTATTTTAAAGCGCAAACACATAACAAATAGCACTTTAGCCACACATATTTAATTAATTTGCTCACCAACTTAGTTCACGTATTAATTAAGCCATGCAATTGCATTCCCACGTGTAATTCTTTCATTAGTAAGGTTGATTAGTCAGAAACTCAACAAAATTAATATCTAGTAATTAATTATTAGTAATTTTAATTATGACAAATAAAAATATAAGCTGATGTTCGGATTTTATCAGAAAACCTTGCTCCAGCAAGCGCTCTAGTTGTTCTTTAGAACACTCTGGGAATCTGCAGTAGAACACAAAGGAATCAACTGACAGTCTCTGCCCTTGTTGAATTTACATGTTTTACTGAGAATGTCAGACTTCATACTCATATGCCTGAGAAAGATAATGTGAATTTACAGAAAATATGCTCTCAGTTTAGCTTATAGATCACCTTCCAAACCTCTGTGGGAAAAGCATGAGAAAATTGTTTTCTCTCAAACATGATTCATGATATCACAGCAGAAGGCTTTTTCACATGGTAAAATCACCGTAGAACACACCACAATTCCTAAAATTAGTATGGTACCATCAACAAATGATTTATAATTTAACTAAAGTCTTAAAACCTTCTATTAACGGCAATGTTTTTTAAATGAGGTGCTATCATGTATATTGGTCCCAAGATGGCTGCCAACACTTCTTGGATGAAGTACTGACAGCCAATCAGATCTCATGATGAGATGTGTGGTTAGGCTCATTCCCAGATATATCTATCTTTTTAACTCTAATTTTCTCAGGAACTACTGAACGGATTTACACCATTTAAGCAAAAGGCACGAGTCTGAACTGAGGACTACCTCTTTGGCAAATTTGGTGTAATTACGTTCAGCAGTTCGGGCTGTAGCTGCGTCAACAGGTCCTATGGGAAAATGCATGAGGAAAACGCGTTTTGGGACTCCCCTTTTTTCTCTGCCCCCGCTTAACGAATCACTGTGAAATTTTCAGGATAGGAGCGGACCGGAGCTGGCCAAAAGTTTGGAAACTTTCGTGAAGATTCGTCAATCGATGCCAACGTTATTCCAAATAGAATGTTGCGGATTTCCTATGGAAAATAGGTCCTAACTATAACTACCTACTGGCGACTGCCAGTAGGTAATATATATATAGCATCTAATAAAAAACATTCTATTATAAATTAAAATAATAAACTATTTATAAATCTTTAAACTTAGATTTACCACTCCAGTCAGTGCAACAGTAGGGGAAGTGTTGGATAGCGATGGGGTAAGAATTAATATTCTCACTTCAGTCAGTTCAAAATTAAAATAAAAACAAAATATTATTAACAGCAAAAATATTTTAAAATATACATGTAAAAAACAAAATATATATAAATATGGTACTAATATATTTAATATCAATCAATCAATCAATAAGGTGTTTGTTAAGCGCGACTACTCACCCGTAAGGGTCTCAAGGAGCTGGGGGGGGGGGGGGGGGGTTAGCAGGCTCCAGTCCATCAAGGGGGGGGGTCTTTCAAAAAGCCAGGTTTTGAGGTTTCTTGCGAAGACGGGGAGCGATGTTGTCTGTCTGAGGTGGAGCAGCAGGGCGTTCCAGGTTCGGGCTGCGAGGAAGGAGAAGGAGCAGCCTCCCGATCTGGTCTTTCTTGTGCGGGGGACCACAGCGTAGGAGAGCTGGGCAGATCGTAGGGTCCTCTGGGGTGCGTGGAATTTGAGTCGGTTGTTCAGGTATGCTGGTCCAGTGTCGTGGAGGGCCTTGTGGGTGTGGGTGAGCATCTTGAAGGTGACTTTAGCTTCGATGGGGAGCCAGTGGAGTGTGCGCAGGTGCTGGGAGATGTGGCAGTGTCTTGGCAGGTCGAGGACCAGTCTTGCAGCGGCATTCTGGATGTTCTGTGGCTTGAGGGTGAGGTTTTTGTTTATTCCGGTGTAGAGTGCGTTGCCGTAGTCGAGTCTGCTGGGGACCAGGGCATGAGTGATGGTCTTGTCGGGTCCTTACGATGGAGTTGATCTGGCGGTCCATTTTGAGCTCGGAGTCCAGGATGATTCCGAGGTTGCGTGAGTGGTCCTTGAGGGTGGGTGGGCTTCCGAGGGCAGGGGGCCACCAGGTGTCATTCCATGCATCGGGGTTTGGGCCCATGATGAGTACTTCTGTTTTGTTGGTATTTAGTTGTAAGCAGCTGTTTTTCATCCATTTGGCGACGGCTTCCATGCCTTCTCGAAAATTGTGTCTGCCGGTATTGGGTTCGTTGGATAGGGAGAGGATGAGTTGGGTGTCGTCTGCGTATGACACAATTGTGAGTCAGTAGGTTCTGATGATGGGGGCGAGCGGAGCCATGTTGACGTTGAAGAGTGTAGGGCTGAGTGAGAACCCCTGGGGGACTCCACAGGTGGTAGGTGTAGGGTCGGAGAGGGAAGGGGGAGTCTGACCTGCTGTGTTCTGCCGGAGAGGAAGGAGCAGATCCAGTTGAGAGCCTTGTTTGGATCTCTGCGTCGTGGAGTCTGCATATTAGGGTGTGGTGAGAGACTGTGTTGAATGCCACTGAGAGGTCGAGCAGGATGAGGGCTCCTGTTTCTCCTTTGACCAGTAGGGTGCGGCTTTCGTCTGTTGCAGCGAGGAGGGCGGTTCCCGTACTGTGTTTTTTTCTGAAGCCGGATTGAGAAGAGTTGAGGATGTTGTGCTCTTCGATGAATGTGGCGAGTTGGCTGTTGATGGCTTTCTCAATGACTTTCGCTGGGAATGGGAGCAGGGAGATAGGTCTGTAGTTTCTGAGGTCGGTGGGGTCCGCCGAGGGTTTCTTCCGGAGGGGGTTGACCTTGGCGTGTTTCCAGTCGTCAGGGAATGTGGCGGTTGCCAGGGAGCGGTTGATGGTGTGGCAGAGCATGGGTGGGATGGTGTCGGCAGCTCTGTTGAAAATGTGGTGGGGGCAGGGGTCCGTGGGGGCCCCGGAGTGGATTGACTTCATCGCCTTCAGTGTGTCTCCAGTGGTGAGGGCTGTCCAGTTGTCGATGGCTGGCTTCAGGGTGTCGGGGGTGTTTGGTGAGGGTTCAGTGTGTTGGTTGTCTTTGTTGAAGTTGTCGTAGATGCTCTTGATAAACAAAAACATATTATAAAGTTAAATACATATGACAAATACCTAAAAATATTATATTAAATGAAATAAAAAATAATTTTCAAACAAATAAATATTTTTCATTAGAAATTATTTAGAAACAAAAAACATTTCATTATTACATAAATTTACTTTTTTTATTTCCTACCCTATAACACCACACAATTAACAACCCACATCTAAATTTAAAAAATTGTACTTCTATAATTAACATAAATAATTACCAATTAAAGAAAGATTATTAATTAAAAAACAAAGTAAAACTCATAAAAATTAATAAACTTCCCACACTTTACCCCTATAATTCCCACAACCCACAGCTAAAATGAAACTGTAAAAAACAATTACACAATGAACACTGATTATCAATTAAAATACTAATAGTATTAAACAACTAATTATAAAGTAAGTAAGTTTAATTGACTCCTACCCTTTACCCCTATAAAAAGTAAAACCCACACACAAAAAATATAAACAATTACCCTAATTAAATATCAATTAAATATTTCATATTAATGATCAACTAATTATTAATTATTAAACATAAATGACTTCCCATTACCCCTATAAACCCCAGAACCCACACCTAAAATTAATTACACAATGTCCATATTTAATCTTCAATTAATTAATATTAATTAACAACTACAAAAACTTATGGCCCTTTGCCCATAAGTTTCGAAGTACTGCGTTGCTGCGCTGCCTCTCACTCTCTAGCTTGCAATTCACCTCACCCGTTCCAAGATGGCCACCTTCATTAGCACAGTGTTCACTCCCCTACCAAGAGACTGAGCTACACCCCGACCCTCCCCCTCTGAGGTGACCCCTCAATGAGAAAACATATTCACATAAGGAGAGTTTCAGGGTGACCAGAATTTCTTAATGACAAAAGCCAGGTCCCCTCAAGAAAATAATAAAAAGACTACAACTTAGTCATATTAACTTAATCACCTGCTCGAAACAACTGCCAAATATCCCTGCCTGGTAAACTATAAACATACACCTCCCACAGCTCTCAGCTAACCCTCCCCAAATAACGGGATAGAAGCTACATTCCCCAAAAACAGTCGTGACAAGGAAAAAGGGAGACGATGGGGAACCCTAACCACGGTAGCTGACCAACCCACACCAGACCCGGAGACTTGAAAAGGGTGGCAGACTCTGTCAAATCATTAGGCATCACTCTAGACCCGAAACTGAACATGACCAGACACATCAGGAATTTGGCCAAGAGCTCTTTCCTTAATGAAGATAAAACCTTTCATTCCGCCCAGTGATCTCAAACAGGCCACCCAATCTCTGGTAATGTCAAGACTGGACTATGGGAACGCAGTCCTCTCAGGAATACCAAAATCACATCTGGCTCCCATCAAAACAACGCTGCATGCAGCAGCCAGAATGATCACCGGTATCAAGAAATTTGACCACATTTCTCCTGCACTCAGGGAACTGAAGTGGCTTCCAGTCGAAATGCGGATCAGCTTCAGAACAGCCTGCCTCACGCATAAAGCCCTACATACCTGCAAACCTGAATATCTGGCAAAAAAACTCAAAAAAGCCGGTTAGGCCAGAAACCTCAGAAGCTCAAACTCCCTCCTACTCATCCCACCAAAAACTCGAAAACAAAAAACTGCGGATCAATCCTTCTTCGGAAGCGCTCCCAAAATCTGGAACTCTATTCCCCCGCACATCAGAACCATTCCCTCCTTTGTAAAATTCAAAAGCCAACTCAAAATCCTGTTCCTAAACTGCTCCCTAGGGAATCGATAGGATCATTCGGAGTAGGGAAGCAGACACCTCGCACCGCTCCAACTCTAAGACTACAAAGGACTCCGAAGATAAAGACTGTCCCGCACCGTCAATGTGTCGCTCTTTTGTTTTGTGTTTTGTGAATCTCTGCAATGTATCTGCTGTAAAGCGTTCCTATACCCTAGGGTCAGGCCAGCGCTATATAAAACTTCTTAAATATATAAATAAAATAACTAATTATTAATTAATCAAACATAAATTACTTCCCACCCTGTACCCCTATAAACCCCACAACCCACACCTAAAATTAATTACACAATTTTCATAATTAATTTACAATTAATATAAATTAGCAACTAATTATTAATTAATTAAACATAAATTATTTCCCACCCTTTACCCCAATAATCCCCACAAACCGCACCTAAAATTAATTACTCATATAAACCCCAGAACCCACACCTAAAATTAATTACACAATTTCCATATTTAATCTTCAATTAATATAAATTAACAACTAATTATTAATTAATTAAACATAAATTATTTCCCACCCTTTACCCCAATAATCCCCACAAACCGCACTTAAAATTAATTACACAACTTCTATAATTCATTTTCAATCAATTAAATAATATAAAGTAACAACTAAGGGCCCGATTCCGATCTCGCTTGGAAAGCCCTCCGTACGACTCAGAACCGGAGGGCTTTCCGAGCGAAACGTGCCCTGGGAGTCCGAATGAGCGAGTACGATGCAGCCGTATGCTTACGGACTCGGTTCGCTCGGACTTCCATTGAACTCTATGAAAACATGTGTACAGACGCGTACACAGGCTCCCATAGCAAAGTGGGGTGGGTGGGGGAAAAATAACACCCCATGGCGGGCACCCCTCTGTGCATGCCTGGATTTGAGGGACCCATGGACATACCCCCGTGACAAATTTGGAGGGCCCCGGGCCTGCTATGGAACCCCGAAGAATGATTCCAACTGCCTTTTCATCTCACTGAGACCGATGTGAAGCGGCTACGAACGAGTTGTACGCATAGGTTCTGCTCCAGGAAACGATTTGGGCGACGCGTACGCGATCTTCGCATCGTACTTGGTCGTTCGGACCTGTGTATGATTCGGTCGGAAACAAGGGCTACGAATCGGATCCGGGAAAGCCAAATCCAATTCGGAGGCCTTCCGAATGACATAAGAATTGGACCCTAATTAGTAATTAATCAAAAAATACATTACTTCCCACCCTTGGCCCTATAAACCCCACAACCCTCACCTAAACAAAAATACACAATTACCATAATTAATTATAAATTAATTAATTAATATTAACGACCAATTAATCATTAATTGAAAAAAAATTACTTTCCACAATTAACACTATAAAATCTCAATTTAATAAATATAAATAAATACAAAATAATCATTAATTAATTATAATTAAATTACTTCCCACCCTATTCCCTTATAAACCCACAACCCGCTACGGAACTAAAAAACACAAAATGTTATCAAATTAAAATTGCTAACTACTAAAAATGTAACACATATATTTAAAAAAACATAAACAATACTTATACAAAATAATATACATCACATACGTTCAAAAAATAAACTAAAATACATAACACTAATTAAAAAATCGACATTTTAAACAACTGTATTTTTGCAAATGATATTAATGACTTCTATATTTAAAAAAAGATATTTCTTACCTTAAATTCGATATTCTTGACCACGATTTTCTTGCTGTCGATATTTCTGTATTCGATATTTGTGTAAGTCAACATTTCCAACTCAATATTCTGTCTGAATACCCAAGAAACGCATCTATACCTGGCTGAAGCAGCCACGCTAGGGCAAGACTGAGTGGGTAAGGTCATCAGCAGTTGTATGTCTGTTAACGATGCAGGAGAGCATTCTGATGTACTGAGAAGCTCCAAGACAGGCCGGGTGGCTATACTACTTCAGCGGACACTGGCTTGTCGTGTCCTTCAGATGTGAACGGACATGGAAGTTGATGGGTCTTTGCAAAACTGTGCATAGATGCTCCCTTACAGTGGGCTCAGTGTATGCACCAGTAACTAATAAGACTCATTTTCTGTCTTACATCTCATTGCTCCTGCAGGAATTTGGCAGGATAACTCTCCTCCTTGGGGGCCAACTGGATCATGGCTCCAGAACCGACCCTAGACAGAATAGGGCAACTAGATGTCCATCATGGACGTGATAGGTCATTGCTCCGTGAACTATTTGCAGACCATACTATCAGTAATGTTGGTGCATTTTTCAACTATCTGTGAGAGACTATACCCTCCTCTCTTGCCCTCATGGGACTCGGTCCTGGTTTGAATATTTCCTGCTCCAGGGAAGCCTCCTCCCACATGTAGTACGCTGCAACATCCTGGGCATCACCGACCAATGTCTGGTCCGCCTTAGCCATCATCTGGGTGTAACCCCCAAACCTCTAATTAGATGGAGAATACATGCTAGCCTACAAAACCCTTGAGGGTAAAGCACAGCTCCACAGCCACCTCAGTGCCTACTTCCAAGACAACGGGAACTCAGTGGGCTCTTGCATAGCCCTCTGGGAGTGTGTAAGGCCACACTGAGGGGTCAAATTATGTGGGACTACATGCTGGTGAATCACAAGATTCAATTAGAGCTTCGGGCCCGGGAGGCCCAGTGCACTTTCTCACAACTTCATTCACTGAAACCCCTACCCAGGCCCTATATATCCAACTGGATCGGTGAAGACTCAATTGAATGCCTTCTTTACGACAGCGTCGGAGAAAGCACTTGTTAAACTTCACTGGCATCGACATGAGCAATGGGAAAAGGCCAGGAGACTGCTGGCCACTCAACTATGGCAGCGGGAATCTCAGCTCCCCATAGAGGTGATTCTGGACTCCACCATTCTCCTTCTTGTGCATCTCAGGGGCATTGTGGACTGTTTTGGAGCCTATTAGGCGGCCCGCTGCTTTCTGTAAGTAGGTGCTAGATCCGACCGGATTGAGCTCTTTCTTGCCTCCTTCTCCCGACACCGACTGTTGAGGGCATGGCAGTTCTTGAGGGAGCATTTAATGAGGAGGAGATGGCTGAGGCCATCTCAGGGCTCCCCACCTGGAAGGCGCCCGGGGAATATGGGTTCCCTGGTGAACTGTAGAAGATTGGGAGTGACGTTGTTGTACCTAATCTCGCCATGGCCTTTAATGAGGCGATGGAGGGAAATTCCCTGGGAGCCGTATCCAATAGGACAATTATTACTCTTCTTCCAAAAGATGACAAGGACCCTTTTTGCCTGCACGAGCTATCGCCCAATCTCTCTAATAAACGTTGACCTCAAATTGATGGCCAAGGTCTTGTTCAGAGGTTGGGGAGGATGATCTCGCAATTGATCCTTGATTCGCAGGAGGACTTTGTTCCTGGACGTAGTTCCCGCAACCACATGTGTACACACTTGCACCTCCTGTGGTGCTTCATGGACAACCCCATGGAGATGTTGGTGCTCTCTCTAGATGCTGAAAAGGCGTTTGATCGAGTTGAATGGCCCTACCTTTTCCAGATAATATCTTGCATGGGCTTAGGAAATTACTTCATCCAGAGAGTCCACCTTCTCTATGAGTCTCCTCAGCCGAAGTGTCATGTGGTGGATCTCTCTCCCAGATGTTCCAGGTAGGTCGCAGAACTTGACAGGGTTGCCCTATGTCCATGCTTCTCTTTCTCCTGTTGATCGAACTGTTAACCAACATCCTCTCCTGGTTCTGTAGTGGGCGAAAACTGCGCATCCGTGCCACTAGACTCTGGATTGACACGTTAGCCGGAGGCCTGAGACTGCCCTACCTCACCTCCTACCATTTGGCTTACCACCTTTCTCAGGTTGCAGCCCACCTGCAATTTGATTGTGAATCCCCATTTTGGACAAGCCTAGAACACCACTTTCTTTAGCCCACGACTGCTCCTTTGCCCCTGTACCTCTCGCCCAAGGATCTGAGAGTTGTTCCACACCCAAGCCCCCCACTCCTGACATACAATTCCTGTACCTTGTCCTTGGTGGTGCTAGACTCAACTCCTTTGATCAACCACATACTGCATTCGGGTTGCAGCCGGAGGAAGCATGGCATTACTTCCAGCTATCCCACTGCCTCAGAGAGACTTGTGCTCCACAGGCTGAATACTGACCGCAATCTTCCATACTACAGTACCTTCGGGCCTTTGGTAGGTATAGGAGACTAGTATCTGGTCTTTATGCGGTGCTCAGTAAAGGCCTCTCTCCCATCCCTCTCAGCCACCAGGCTCTTCTGGCACACCCTCCTGGGAAGGGCGTACACCCCGGAAGACTGGGCCTTGCTACTCTTGGATCATGATAGGCCCACAGAGAACACCGCTTGACATTCCTTTACTTTAAAATATTGCAGGACTGGTACTGGACCCCCCATGGAAACAGAAAGTACCTCTAGCCTCTAACTATGTGCTTTTAAGCTCAGCAGGAGAAGAGAGTGTGGGAGCCCCACATAACATACATTTGTACATGATTCACTGAGAATAAAGAGGATGTTTTTCACCTCCTGTTCTCATTATATGTTTGCAAAGGAAAGTGTACATGTGTTAATTATTTTTCTTGCCCTTTTTAGTAGTGAGACATAATTGAACTTACTTAAGTTTTACTGAACCAGGAAGACTGCTCACATATGCCAGAGTGACCTCACACGTGCCATAATCTCAATTAGTCATATCCTGTGTGATTATAATCATGCACAGCCCAGATTTGAAATCAATACTTATTGATTAAGGACACAGATTTTACTCAAGCGATCCCCGAATTAGCCTTGAAAAAAACCTGACACTAAGAGGATTTCATATACACCCACATGCTTGTGACACAAAGATGTAGTCAACACTAGTGAATATGGTCATAAAGAAAGTGAAAATGACCCCTATTTCGTGCAGGTGGATTGCATTGACTGGATATGAACCAGCGACCTGTCCAATGTTTATGGAAATGTTTCTTTGTTTTATAGAGCGCAAATGACTACCCTCCTGGATATGTTGGCACTAAAATGGGTCGGTACAAGCTTGTGCTTCATCTACCCATAACTAACCTAAACACAGGAAAAGAGCTGAGTTTTAAGTCTCCTCCTAAATCTCAAATGATCTGGTTCGTCCTTGAGTGAATCTGGAAGCAACTTCCATTTCTGAATGGCTGTGACCAAAAAGCCAAGTCCACCTATAGCATTGCAGTGGAACTTGAGGGTAGTTAGATTCAAGTAAAAGAGCTGATCTCAAAGTAGGTAGGTAGGGAGATACTGCTTGAAATGGGACCGATTGAGAGAACTATTCCTTGAACAGATCACCTTATGCACCAAGCAGAGAGAATTAAACATAATTCTCTCTTTCACCAGCAGCCAGTGTAGTGGGGCTTACTGGAAACTGTGCTGGGCTCGGCTATACTAGCCCAGCTACAAAACTATGGATGATGAGTAGGGCAGAGAACCCTAAGTACTTTAGTGAGGAAATAAAAGAGACTAGAATTGTAATTTTCGGAGCCGGAATAAAGAATAAAATACATGTTTGAGGCAGGTCAAAAAGAACAGACTGGATTTACTAACAGACACTACTTGTTTTGTTAGAGTTAGTGGGGTGATGATTTCAATGCATAGATTATCGACAACCAGAGCAAGGGATGGAGTAGGACCCACGCTGGGAGGGCATGAACTGGTTGGTACCGGTGCAACACGTTTTGAGGGGCCAAGAACCTCTGTTTTGGAGCCATCTAGCTTAAGATGAGTGTAATGTATCCAGTGATGGACACAGACTAACAGTTGTGTGAATTTGAAGAAGCCTTGGTGTCACCATTTTAAATCTGGCAATCACTTGAGTATTGGCAGTATAAAAAAAGAATCTTTGTTCAATTAAAGAAATTCAATCAAATGACCTAGAAGACAAGTTAAACAGAAAGAAAAGAACCTTGGGAACGCCACAGAAGCACTGCCTGGGAGAAGATTCAAATGTGGCTACAATAACTCGAAAGGATCTGTTCATTAGGAACTCTTTAGGAGAACCCACGGCCGAGCTCCGGATACTGTCAAAAGCCACAGTCTGCTCCAGCAAAAACAATGTGGTAGTAGTCTCGGAATCAGCTGATCATCCAAGACTCAAAGAATAGTGAACTAGATGTTGTGGCCTATGTGGAAGCCCATCTGCAATGCATGGATATTATTGCTGGCTACATGGCCAGAGAGCTGTAGAAACACTGATTTTTCTAAAAAAAGAATCGGATAGAGGTAATTGAGAGACTTGTCTGTAATGTGGTAGTACTTTTGGATCCAGGCCTAATTGTTTTTTAGTAATGGGTAAAATAATGTTGCCTGTTTGAATAATTCTGGGCCATGACCTTTTGTCACCAAGGAGTTTGCAATGGCATTGGCCCGATTTCAATCAACCAGGAAGTTGGGGAGAGGGTGTGGCTTAACGGCTAGGGCAGCCTAAACAGGTTCGAGTCTGGCGAGAGGCTCAAACATCCTATGATTCTGGGCAAATCACTTAAATATGCCCGTGCCTAAAATGGATTTGTGCGTCTGTAAGGCAACTGGTGCTCATGTAAAGCGCTCTGATACCTTTGGGTCGAGTTTGCGCTATGTAAAACTGCAACAACAACAAAAAGAATTGTTTATACAAACTGGCTGGCAGAGGAACTGCAGGAGAACCAGAAACTCTGCATTGTAGCAGCAGAAATAGGAACTCATCGTTTCTGAGAGGGTGAAAATTAGGAAAGCAGAGGATACTATAAGTACACTATCAATACAAGAGATCATAGTTTGAACTACCGCAGGCTTCAAAGAGGACTGAACATCTTCAATTTTATGGAAAATCTGTAGTTCAGGTGTCTGAAGGGCACCAGCGCTTAGAATGACATTTTGTAAATCTGTGAGATAATGTTTAGAATGTGAGCTCAAAAACTATACTGTTCTCTCTTCAAAGTGATTGGTCCAAACCACATGACTCATACACAATTATATTAAATGTCTGATTTCGATTGTATAACATATTATAAAAGAAGCCCCTTTGTGGGGAGGACTCATTCTTTCTCCTTTATTTTAGGAGGCAGCACCATGCTAGTCTGACCTCTGATTAATGACTTTGATTTATTAGATTTAAACTATAACTGGCTCTGTTTCATTATTTATTACATTTATTATGAGCTACCTGCTATTTTTATTTATATAAATGACTAATTGACTGACTTTAACTATTCAATTTGACTTTTGTAATGACATTAACCCTTCATCATTTTATTATACTGCTCTATCCCGTTTTCATTGTAAAGTCTAATGTGCTTTTCAGCTTGCATTGTAATTTGTTGACCAGATTTAGTTGAGGCGCAATAGAATCCATAGCGGGTTAACACCGCTCCTGGCCCGTCAAAGGCACTTTCATTTGGCATATAAGGAAAAAAATTCCTCGAAAAAGCGCAACAGGATTTTGTACAGCAGTCATCCTAAACTCAGGTATGTGAAGGGGATCTCAAGTTTGATAGCAACGTAGAAGGAGGCTTGGTGAAATAAAATATGTGCCTAGGAGTTAACAGTTTTTTAAAAGGGGGAAGGGAATATTTATCCCAGCCAGGTTTTCTGGTTTTACATTTTGCAATTTAGCCACCACTTGATAGATATCTCTTTCTCTGCTTTCTAAATACCAAAGCTTTTGGCACATTGTGAGTAGCAGACATGAGCCACTGGAAAGCTCAGACCGAGGTTTCATACATTCCAAAAAAACTGGATTCAGGAGGGAGACTCAGAATTTTATATTCCAAAATGGCTTTATTTCAGCAGTTTCCTGTCTAAAATTGTCTGTGTTTCAGCATAAGTCAGTCAGTGGGGAAAAGACAATACCTCAGTTTTTTATCTCCCTCTTTTCCATATCAAAATGTTGGAATCCATGACCTTTCCTACATATAGAAGAGAACATCGTGCTTGGAAAGAGTATGGAACCTTGCTCTCTCTTGCTCAAGCATTGCATGAGCGACTCGCCTACCTCGATATACACGCCCCCCAGTTACGCCCCTCTTGATGCTCTGAATATACTTGAAAAAATATGCATCCCTTACTGACAATCCTGCCACTACCTAAGAGCAGTCAGTCGTCCGCTGTGAGTCTACTCATCCACTGAATGTTGCTCAAATCTGACAGCTTCTTTGATTATCATCATGCTATGCATGGTACTTACATTTGCTTCCCTCTTTCCCTCATTATGTGGGTGGGACTCGCTTAGTCGCTCTTTTGAGCAAGCCTTGATCTAGTTTGTGGCTTCTCTCCAGGGCACTTTGTGCTTGTTTTATACGTCAGACCTGTCAACACTGTCGGCGGGTCTGCTCTTGCCCGCTGCTGATGCTCCCGGGATGTGCGCCTGTGGAAATGCCTCGCTCCCTCTTCCAGGTGACTGGGGATGCTGCGGGCGGGGAGGAAGGACATGATGGGGCAGGGAGGGAAGGGAGCATCTTATCTATCGGTCGCTCCCGGATTCGGGAAAGCATGTCCCTTATAATATCTGTTGCTTCTGCGCGGGGAGAAGAGCTTGCGTGGATCGGGTATCTGTGGTTCGACCTCCGTCTGCCCTCTGCTCCCGTTCGTGCTGCCTGGACCGGCGGCGCCCCCGCCCTCCCGTTCCGAGATCTCCGCTAAGCTGGCAGTGATGGATCATGTGTCCCTCTCTCGGTCCCTCACTGATCTGGCTGGTGCGCGTCTCTGTGGGCGGTCGGGGGGAACCCTGGTTATCTTCCAAGTCCCTTTGCCCCAGGGATAGGGACTCGGGGGCTGCCGGCGCGCACTGGGACGGCGGGGGCACATGGGGGACATGACCTGCCCCTCTGAGTGGTCTATTTTTATAGTATCATGGGAACCAAAGGTATCGCAGGTGTTGCTGTCTGCTGGGTATATGTGTCACATAACATAATATAGGTGTAATGAGCATTTTCGTTTTGGAATTGGGGAACTCCATAATTCGTTAGTGACTACAACTAACTAGCAAGCGCAGTGAGTTTTGAGCTGATTTAGTTGTGCTTCTTTGTAGATCTAAATATTTCGTCCTTTTCCTCTAATTACTGTAGAGGATCACTATTTACAAGCCGCTACTAGTCACTAACAAAATCGCTTTCGGAAACTCGCACTTACTATTAAATAGCCACGGCAGCACGCTACCGTTTCTGAAATTGTAAATTATTAGTTAAGCTTCCCTTGTCATTCTACACTTCTGTGGCAAAACCTGCGTTTTTACCAACCCAAGGCTATGGCTTATCGGAAAGTAGGATGAACCGCCCAACCCTACAAAAGACGCTGCAATGCAAATTACAGACAAACTAGTTGAGACACTCATTTCAGAAATAAAGCCGTGGCGTTGACCTGTGTGCATCCTTTCGAGTTGTAGCAGCAAAAAGAGATTGTCAATCTGTGAAAGGGTTTATTTTAGAAGTAACAATCCGTGATAAACTCATTTGAGTACCGACTGTGGCGGAAGGTGCGTAACAGCATGTACATCTCTGATATGTGTCAATGAGCACCAAAGGGGAGTGTTTTCCTTAACTCTTTCTCTCACATCAGTTGGAGAAGGGAGAAATGATTTTCTGATGTCTCTGTCCGTTAGCTGTTTTTCTCGTAGAAGTAGAACACCTGAATACGTGTGGGACCAATGTCCTTTGTTTTTATAGCTCTCGATAATTGCATTTTCCGTTTCTTTTTGTTCTTTGCGTGCACTAGAATTCCTCACCAATACTTCATGTATCAAACTGACTAGTATTGTAAACTTTCTTTCAAGTGTTCAAGTCTTATGGCCACTGTCAGGAAGGACTCAATTGGCCATTCGCCACACTGGCAATTGCCCGAAAGTTTGCAAGCTAGGAGGTTGCTTTCAGAGCAGAATGTGCTGTCACGACCCATCTATGCCCCATTGTCCAATTCTAGTCACAGCCTCCTAACCTGTGGGGCTGGTTTGAACATTTTTGCTTGACTATTGCTATCCAGCCCAGCCCTAACCACTGTTGAAGCAATATCTTGGTGAGGATTTATCAAGGCTCTGTGCTGTTGTAAAGTCTCAAAAAGTGGCACAAAGTTGTTCAAAGTCTTGACAAACTACTTCGTTTCCAACACAAAACATTTTTTCATTGGAAAGTTGCCTAATAGTAATGGAGATAGCTCTTTGCGCTACTTTGCGTTTGTTTCCTTCAAGGTGGCTTTCCATGAGTGGTACATGGGTGTTCCTATGCTGGTCCTATTATTTTTATGCAAAGCCCTATCTATTAACATCAGTAGACAGGGCTTTGTGGCCCAAAAAATCGAATGCCTCCCTGAGGCATACGTTAAATTGGACACATGTTTTAATTTCTCCTAACTATTAAAACTTTCCATGTGTGCTGTACTGTAGAGCCCCCATTCACTGTTTGAAAAGTTTAATGTGTTTCTAAGCGTAGTTTTTGTGTACTTGATGGGTACGTTTCTAGCAATAAACCTATGCTGTACATCGTGCAAGGGGGTTAGTGACGCTGAAACAGTGCCAGCGCCTGGGAATGAGAGCAGAAGTGGCACTGCCCTGCTTTCTCCCCTAGCACAGCACATTGCTGCATCTGTGGTTCTTGCACTGCATTGCACTATAAAATAGTGAACCTCCCCCATTACATCTTTCAAGAAGAAGTCTATTCAAGGTGCGATTGACCAGATTCTGAATTGGAGATAATTTATAATTAAATTTGGATCTGATCATCAAAATATACACCTAGGCAAATTGTCCATGAGGAAACTCCATTAGCTGTGATTGGGCAGTAGGGTCCTTACAATTACACTTGGGCAATAGCCAGTTCAGTAAAGAAGATACAGAGGATGGGCTGGTGACCCCTGACTGTGTGACTATCGTTTCAATATCTAAACATCTGGGAGCCTTGTATGTAGATTGAATAGTGCATTTACAGACAAATAAAAAAAAGACTAAATGCACTGCTTCTTTGATCAAAATGATTTTTTTGTTGATTAATCATTCTGAGAAAAATCCTGTTGATCAATTTCAGAGTGAATAATCTAGCATCTCTACTACTTTTCTTTTGTTAATTACTTTTTCATTAATCATTCTTTTTTTAATTCCGGTGAACTTTTTTTTCTTTTTCTTTATAATGTAAGATCACACCCCACAGCCTCCCTTTCCCTTAACTTAACCCTTTCTCTTTACTTTTGTTGTTACCCATCCCTTAAACTATTCCATAACCTCTCTCTAATTTCCACTTCTAGCCATTAATTTGTACTTTTATGGGGGAGACACCCTACCATCCATCCTTTGACTTACCTTTTACAGTTGATACTTAACTCTTACTTGCTATCTGCCATTTTTTTGCAGTCCCATCTCATGTCTTACGAATTATAACAAAAGTGAAAAGAATAGAGAGCCATGCCATCTTTTTACAAAATACCTTTCTAGTTTTCATAATCATACTATGCAGCCCTAATCTAATAATAATGCACCACTAGATTGTTAAAAAGGACTGTACATAAAGGGGGGTGGTCCCAGTGGAAACACAATATTACATAAATATCAACATCACCTGTTAAATCAAGTACAATCAACACTTATTCATGTCGAAAATATTTGATCAACTTGAACATATATTGTATCATGTTCAAAAGACAGCACATTTGTCAATAAAGTTGTGCATAGGTGCCCCAAAAGGGGAGGAGGAAGGGAATGGTGCAGCAATGTGCAAAAGTGAGGGTAAGTGAGAGAGGCAGGGCAGTAAACAGTATATACATCAAAAACATAAAAGGCCTGTCCAGCCTTAACCAAGGCTAAATAATTTACAAAACCAGAATGTCAGAGAAGACACGGTGAATCTATCACTGTCGTCTACATTTGGTAAACAAGACATAGAGCTGTTGACGTTTTGACCCAGGATTAGCGTAGGAAATTCTACTCCTTACAGAAGGGTCTTCATCAGGACAGTGGGGGGCACCCTTAGTCCACCAGGGCATGTGGTGGAAAGAACTGACAAAGAAGGGCCCGCAGGCTCCAGGGTCAGATTCTTGGTGAAAATTGTTAATGGATTCTGCTTATTTCATGAATTTTGTAGAAAGAGGCAATGAATCAGTCAAGGTGCTCCAAATATCTCCAGGCAGAATTCACATCCGTTCACTAGCTGAACAGCTTAGATATATGTAATATTATGTTTCCACTGGTACCACCCCCCTTTATGTACCGTATTTTACCCAGGTCCTAGTGACGGGTCAACCCCATTGTTTTGTAACTCTGATCAACTCACAGGTGGGCCTAAAATATTGAGGAGTGTCATGCCAGTAAGAGGAGGTGGGTTGTCTCTTAGATCCCCAAAATGTTACTGACCTATTATGGAGACGAAATTACAAAGAAGTCATTGATTGCTAGATGCCTAGGAGCATGCCTGTATATTGTATAGATTTAGGACCATTTACCTCATTCACAGAACACCAAGACCAATATATACGCTTCTTACGAGATTCAAAATTAAAGCTCATACATGTTTGTCATTCATGTACATTTTTCATAAAAATACATCAACTGAGTTTCCACATATGGACAGATTAGAATGGAAAATTAACTTTCTTGAAATGTCTATCATTTACCCACTTACATGTGGGAAAATGGGGAATAATGGTGCAGTTTTCCACATTTAAAGCATAAATATAATTGCACCGATAATTTCAATGCCGTAATTTGACACCTGGAATTAATGATACTTGAGTGGATAGATAATCCCAGAATGTAAAATTACCCCATATACCAAAGAGGAATGGGATAGTACCAGGAAAATCATGATTGCCAAAAGTCTTTTTCTGGGAGCCAGACTTGAGCTGGTGAATGTATGGTTGTAAGGGAAAAAATTGCACAAAAATATCGAGGCACATAAATACCTTAATATTGTCTCCTATACTTATAGTAGGAATGACAAAAATATAATTTTTAGAATATTGTGGAAAGAAATGCTGTCCAAAACAAGGTAAGAATATTATTTTTCAGCTAAATAAAGACTTCAAAATAGAATATTTGAAATATAATTATACTTAAATTATAACATGAAGCATATAACAACATTTATTAAATAATGTAACTAATATGAATATAAACACTAAAAACAAAAACAAACTCTAAAAACAATATAAATGAAAAAATACAAATTGTTGGAAAAATAAAAACATACAATAATAAATACCACTAAAAAGAAAATATGATACCAATCGTTAACAAACATTAAATAAAGTATGTACATTGCAAGGTCTTAATTTACAAATCCTACCCCGTCTTAACAGTAGAGTAGGAGTTGGACTTCGGAGGGTTTACACTTACTTTTCCTACTCCAGTCTAAGCAACACTAGGGAAAGTGTTGGACTCCGGAGGGGTTACATCTACTATTTCCACTCCAGTCTAAGCAGTAGGGAAATTGTTGGAATCTGGAGGGATCATAGTTACTATTTCTATTCTAGTTTAAGCACCACTAAAGAAAGTGCTGAAATCTGATGGGTGTTAGATTTACTATTCCCACTCAAATCTAAGCAATAATAAGCAAGGTTTGGGCTTGGGAGGAGTTAGATTTGGTATTCCCTCTCCAGTACAAGCAACAGTAGGGAAAATGTTGGACTTTGTCAGGACTACAAATACCATTCTGTTTCCTAATAATTTCATACAAAACATGTAAATATCTAATATCAGAAAAAAAAATAATAATATAAATAAAATGACATTATGGGGCAGATTCCGATCTCGGTCGGAAGTGCACCTAATCGGGTTCGGCATTAGCAGATCCATTACGGAGGCTGATTTTCCGTCCGAGTCGTACACGGGTCTGGGCGTCGAAGTACGATGCGAACAAGCGCGAAATCTCCGTCCGAATCGTTTCTGGGTCTGAACCACTCCGTACAACTCAGTCACAAGCAAACCGTGGCGCGCAATGGAGACGTTTCACAACCGAGCTCGTACGATGCTCGATGCGGACAGCCGGATCGAGTCGGAGCGTCCGGCTCGCAATAGCTCCCGGAGTTGGACTTCGGGGGTCCGCGTCGGACCCCCGTCACCCGCAGCTTTACGACTCGGACACAGGGGGAGACCCATGGGTCTCCCCAACACAGGCATGTACGATGCGGATGGCACCAACGCATACCCACTGTATGGGGCGCACTTGTCCGCGACGTACCCATTCAGTCAATGGGAGCCCATGTACACGTCGTACGACCGGCTCCCATTGACTTCTATGGGAGTCTGACCGAACCGAGTCCGACAGCATACGGCGGCATCATACTCGCTCGGTTGGACTGAAGGAGTCCGGATCGGTCGGGAAACACCCTGGATCCGAGTCGGTCGGATTGCTTTCCGACCGAGATCGGAATCGCCCCCTAAGTAGTGTAAAAATTTAAAAATACAAAATAAACAGAAACATTAAAAAAAATAGAATAACTTTGCTTCCCTTTCTACAAAAACAAACAGTAAACACCCCAAAAAAATAATTCCAGCAAAACCTATTTTACAAAGCAAAATAAACAAAAACAATTAGTTATAAAATACAGTGCATACAGTAAATACCTATTACACTTGGAAACATTATTAAAAAGTAATACATAATTTAAAAAAACAAATAATATATGTTCACCATTAGAAAAACTCAAAAAATGATCAAGCAGTCCATTAAATATTATTAAAAATGAATTACAATTATTATAACTTCAATAATATCCCTTGCTATTCCCTACTAAATCAACAACCCGCTACTAAAACATAGTTTACAAAAACATTAACATTTAAATATACTGTAAAAATGTATTAAACACAATTAAGAAATTTACATAATGAATTTTAAATTGCATAATTCACAATTAAAATTAATTATTTTCCTCCCATCCTATTCCCCTCCAGACTCAACAGCCTGCTGCTAAAAACAACATAATTAAAAAAAAACAATTTAAAGATACATTAAAAATTACATATTAAACTTAAATACATAAAACAACTGTTAAACAATAAAACAATTAACAACATTATTATTCAATACATATTTAATCTGCAATACAAAATTGACAATAAAATAAATTACTTATATTTTGATTTACTTCCCACCTTATTCACTTTCAAACCAAACAACCCGCTACATTATAAATTGCTAATTGAATAAAAAAAAAATTTGAACATTTAAAATAATAAACTATAATAAAAAAAAGGAACGATTATAACAAATATACTATCAATACTAATTCCTACAACTAATATTTTAACCAGTTTGTATTAAATCAATCGCAAAAGGCGCGCACAAGGCAAGCCCGTCTGCGCCCGTCCGCGCCCTTACAAGCCCCAAGCCTGGAAGTGCTGCCCAAATCAGATGTTCCACTCCTCTCCCGACACGGATAATTTACCCCCCCAAGGCGTTACTGGATTTTAGAACGGGAAAAGCCTCACAGTTCACTACCATGTCTAACTGCCCTAATACCTTTCCTCTTAATCTTGAAGGACCTGTGGCATGCAAGACTTGTTCCTTTCACTGCAAGCTAAACACTCTGGTCTGGCTAAAGGGGGTTGACCTGTTGGATTCAGGTCAATTCAGCCCAAAATTTATCCTTTGCAATGTTAGATCCCTAGCCAAGCACCCCATCGAAATCTGGGACATGATCAGCTCTCATTCCCCGGAATTGTGTTTTTTTGCAGAAAGCTGGCTAAATTCCTTGAATCGCCCCCAGATTAATCTAGCAATCCCTGATGGCTATAAATTCATCCACTTGGATAGACATGGGAAACAGGGGGGCGGGATCGCAATAGCCTTTAAAAATCACCTAAACGTCCAATGGACTGCCACACATAGTATGGCTAGCTTTGAACTAGGCTTTTTTAAGCTCACTAGATCACCATCTGACAGCTGGAACGGGGCCTTGATTTATCGCCCCCCTGGGCCCAGGACCCACTTTTCAAATTAACTAGTCGAGCTGATCGCCCTGCAAGCTCTAGCATCCAGCAATTTTATTTTGCTTGGGGACTTCAATTTCCACGGCGAAGATTTAGTGAACCCAGAGATGAGCAACCTCTTAAATAGCCTAAACCAAATCGGTCTCTCCCTACTTTCAACGGCCCCCATGCATAGGGCAGGCCACGCTCTAGACCTAATCTTCACCAATATTGGGCATTTATTCGGGTTTCCCCCCCCTCCCCTTAACATGGTCTGATCACTTCATGGTCCCCTTCTCTACTCGACGGCAGTATACCAATGTACTACCGGGAGCTGAAGCACATTCAATTCAATTACACAGACCTTGGAACAACTTATCCTTAGAAGCCTACGAGGCTGCCTACAACTCACAGCCACAGGCAGTTACATTGGCAGACTTAAATGTCTCGGGACGGCTGAAGAATTTTACCACCAGACTAACTTCGGTTTTTGATTCCCTAATACCCGCGAAAAAATTCCGTCCCTCCAAACAGCGATAATCAGCCCCCTGGTTTACAGGGGAGCTTAGCGCGGAGAAATCCAGGTGTAAAGTCTTGGAGAGACGCTGGAGAACCACTAAAACCCCTTTGGACAGACACACCTATAAACAATCCTTATCTAAATATCATCGAAACATAAAAATAGCAAGAAAATCTTTTATTGTAAAACAAATTGATCAAGCCACTAACTCTTCGAAAACCCTATTCAACATAGTCAAAGACTTTGTTTCCCCCCAAGCCTGTAGATTGCCTCAAATGGAGTCACAGGAACTCTGTAATTCCCTTGCGACCCACTTTCAGGATAAAATTAACTTGGTATATGCTAATTTCCCCTCCCCATTAGCCCAGACCACAACCTCCCTCACGAGTTCCGCAGTAACTAACCAAAGGACCCTTGGTAATCTCAAACAATTTGAACCCCTCTCTATAACGGAAGTCAATACTTTGCTATCCTCGGCTAAATCTGGTTCCCCTAGTGACACCTTGAATCCAACAATTTTTTAGACCCTTCGCAATCAGGTTTTCGTCCAGGATTCAGTACCGAAACTGCAATCCTGGCAGTGACCGACTCACTGAGGCAAGAAATGGACACCGGAGGATCAGCCATTCGGGTTCTCCTGGATCTCTCCGCAGCATTTGACACTATTGCCCACTCTAAGCTGTCGGAGAGATTGCGTTCCTGCGGCATTCAAGATCAAGCCCTAAAATGGTTACAGAATTTCCTGTCTGACAGAAACCAAACAATCATGCTGGGACCGTATCACTCAGACAAATGCTGTTTGGACAAAGGCGTTCCCCAGGGCTCATGTCTCAGCCCCACCTTGTTTAATCTGTACATGTCCCCTTTAGCTAAAATAGAAGAGTCATGCGGGTTTGAGATAATCTCATACGCGGACGACACCCAGCTTATTTTCAAAATTAACCCAAAAGCAACTTCAGAACATCTACGCTTCGCAGCTGGAATGCTTACCATTTCCAATTGGATGACCGAGAATTATCTCCAATTGAACCCAAGTAAAACAGAAATCCTGTTAATTGGGAAAGCTCCTCTTTCTTGGTCCCAGGAGTGGTGGCCGTGAGAGCTGGGTACCGCACCTGCTCCTAAACAAGGAGTGAAAAACTTGGGGTTTAAACTTGACCAGGCACTCTCTATGAAGGAACATGTAGCAGCAATTTCCAGCTCCTGCTAATTTAGCCTTCGGCTTCTACAGAAGATCCTCCCCTATCTGCCTATCAAGCACCGCAGAACGCTAGTCCAGGCCATGGTGATCTGTCGCCTCGATTACGGCAACGCTCTGCTGGCAGAACTTGGCCCGACGCTGCTAATGAAGCTACAGGTCATCCAAAATACCGCTGCGCGAATGATCCTAAATCCTACAGCAGGCTCTCCTTCAGCCCCGCTGTTTCAAGACCTTCATTGGCTCCCGATTGCGAAACGAGCACACTTTAAGACCTGTTGCCTTACTTATAAGGCCTTAAACGGTAAAGGTCCCAAATATCTGGCAAATAGACTCACTAAACAGACCACCACTCTCAACCTAAGGTCTAATTCTCTTGAGCTCTTGAAGACCCCCGAATCCGCCTCACTCGTTCTGGGGGGGAGGGCCTTCTCATATCTTGCGCCACGCTACTGGAACATGCTTCCTATTTCCATACGTACTTGCCCCTCCCATACTATCTTTAGGAAACAACTGAAAACCTTTTTGTTCTGATCACTTAGGGTTCTATTTCTGCTGTCGTGTCTTTCCTCTCATTCCCCCCCTCAGCAGACTACTAGGTATAGCGCCGAGATGCCCCAGGGTGAGTTGTGCGCTTTAGAAGTGTCCCTAACATAACATAACATAACATAACATAACATAACATAACATAACATAACAAAACAATATTTCTTACAACTATATTTAAGTTAATAATATTAAATAAAACAATATTATTTACCAAAAAATCCAATGTTCTTCACAAAATTATTCGGTGACACAATATTTTTCTGGTATCTTGATATTAAAAACTCAATATTTTGTGCAACCTCCTAATTTGTCCCTGGAAACACTTGGGATAATTACGGATGCAAAAGTTTTTAATGCAATATTGTAGCATTCTTGAGAACTCACTGTTTAGCAGGTAAGTAGAGTGACAGGCGAAATCAGTAATTCTGAGGTACTTGTAACAAGCACAGAGGGCCTTATTATGATGGTGGGCGGACTTGCATCTGCCCGACATTGTTTCGGTATTCGAACAGTCGGCGGTTCCGACCACCCGGTCACAGACTCACATTTCTCTATGGGCGCTTGTGCGGCTGACAGTTTCCACCTCCAGCACAAGCTGTCCTAGAGAATGGGGGTTTGTGTAAATCCCTGCATCGTGTGGCAGGCCCCTGTTGGTGCCGTAAATCCCTACACTGTGTGCAGGGATTTACAGGAGGGCCCCACAGGTGCCCCCTAACTGGAGGCCATGGAGGCATGGGCGCCTGCTAGGAGGCCCCAAAGTTGCTTTCTGACAGGTTTTTCATGTCGGAAAGCCTGACATGAAAAGCCTGTGGGAAACTGACATCGTAATCCCGATGGCAGAAACGCTCTCCTTAAAGGATTACTTACCGGTTCCGACTGGCCGACGGGCTCCTTGAGTCCGTTGGCAGCCAGCAAGAATGACTGGCCGGTTTGACTTTGACTGCCTACATTGTTCTTAGGCAGTCAGAAGTCAAACCTTGGATGTCAGTTGGAAAGCCCCCGACCTGCTGTCGGAGGCTTTCCGACCGACAACCAAATGTGGCCCAGAGTATATAACCTCCAACTAGATTGTTCAGTTGTGAACTTGGCACTTCAGATAAGTGTGGGAAAGGGACTGCAAATGTTTGTGAATACTCACAGTTATTAGTGTGTCTGTACATCTAATTTAGGGGCCAATTACGCTGGCGGTTGGACTTTTGTCCGTCCGCCATCGTTGCGGTAGTGGGACCATCCACCTGTATGGCGGCGGTCCCCCAAGTGCAATTATGATGCGACCATCACCGTGGCGGTCGCATTGTGCAGGTTTACCATTGCAGCGGGTGCTGCTGGCCCAGCACCCGCCGCAATAGTAAAAATGCATGTTTTCCATTTCCCTGTACTGCGTGGCAGGCACCACGCGGTGCCTGCCACTCAGTGCAGGGAAATGCAGCGGGGTACCAGTACAACAACACCTCCCCCAACACAAGAGGGCCCGCAATGGGCACCCAATCCCCGTCAGCCTTTCCATGGCGGTTCCACCGCCATGGAAAGGCTGGCTGACGCCCGTATCATAATACGGTGGACGGTGCCTGCTAAGCACCACCACCATTTTACCCTATCTGGACCGTCCGCCAGGCAATCAGTCCGATTGCCTGTGGTCGTTTCGTGGCGGATGGTCTTTGTGTCCAGCATGGTCGCAGTGTGGATTCGCCCGCCATCCTAATCTGGCAGGCGGTCAATCCACGTTTGATGGTGGACAGATCGCCACCGCACGGCTGGCGATGGCTGTACTTCTGCCATCATAATGGCCCCCTTAGTTTACATTTTCCTGACTGCCCTC
Source organism: Triturus cristatus (assembly GCF_964204655.1). NCBI lineage: Eukaryota > Metazoa > Chordata > Amphibia > Caudata > Salamandridae > Triturus > Triturus cristatus. The sequence continues at coordinate 151,458,381 of NC_140592.1, forward strand.
CTGACAAATCTCTGGCATTGTCCCCTGCAGGCAAAACAGAATATAAGCATGTGTGTCATCTCCACATGCACACTGGGTTTGTGAATCACCTGACCTTCTGGTATTCCGCACTAAAATTAATTAGTAAAATGGCACCATCCTAGGTAAAGTGTGACTTATAGATTGTGTTTTTTCTTATGTGTAAATACTTTAACCCCCAAAATATTTTCTACCATAAGATAAAACGTGTAATGATTCTAAGAAGTGAAATTTTCTGGATATTTTTCTTCACCGTATGATGAAGAAAAATAGTATATTTTTATCAAGTGCTTACATATAAACTTTGTTTTCAATGACCTCAACAAATGCATTTTCTTTGGGACCTAGCCAAGACTAACCATCTGCTTTTTTCAATATCTTCTGGGGTGGCATTTTTACTTTTATTTTAATTTTATAGTTATCTTTTTGCTTATCTTACTTAAACCACCTGTTACATATTAAATTGACATCACAACACATATCGGTTTCGTTGGATAACGTAAGGCTTCTTTTAATATTTCCTACAATGCCACCAGTTTCATTTATTGACATCTTTTGTTCTCGTCAAGATCAATTTAACAACACCGCTATTCATACCATGGCATTTTGTTTGTGCTGCTTGCGTTTTTTGTAGATTATCCCCTAACCAGGACCTCAATATTGAGTCTATAAAGTCTATACCCATTCCCTCATTATTTCTTTCTTTGCAGTCTACTTTCTCGTTTTTAATATAAGGAACCTTACTTCTCTGTGTCACCTTGTATTTTTGGGCGCTTCATCGCGACTCATATAATATGATTAGGGGTATTTATAGGTGCAACTATATGGCTGCATAATTTTCCACATAATTATCGATTGCTGTATTTGCAACTTAATCCATCTTCTTCTGTATAATTTGCAGATTCTAACAAAAATTGTGTTTCTAAATCAAACAGATCAGACGTTACTAAAAATACTACCACACATTTTGCTGCGCAGTGGCAGGCCTGGGAAAGAGCAATGACAGATCACTTTTTCCTTTTCTGATTGTGTTAAATGTGTTAAATTGATTCTATGAGGTGCAGCCTCTGCAGTGACAGTATTAACATTGAAGAACTTACAAAATAGCGAAGTAATACTACACAAAAAAGTTGCTGCATTAAACCGCATAATGTATCTTGCTTCATAATTTTGTTAACCTGCTGCATAATTTGTTCCTCCTCTGCCACATAATTCCAGTGTCCCTGAATATGATGTGTGAAAGGTGCCTGCATATTAAAATAGTTCTGATAGTCATAATCTGTTGTTGATGTTCTTTTATTGTCTACGTGATCGTAAAACATCTGCATCTTTTAGTTGTTTCAAAAGGAAATCTAACACTATCACATGGTCAATGAAATAACGTATAACATCTTAATATGGCCCCTAAAACTATGCACCATACTGGACCAAATAATAGGTCAGCCATGGGCAAATTCTGCGACATGTAAAAGATTATAATGCGGCATGTTACATGAGTAAAGGCAACTATATAGCACTATACAGCTGGGGTGTCAAATATAGGCCCTGGAGTTCTAGATTTTCAGGACAACCCTATAGGCCAGATTTAAATATAACGAAATAAAAAAGTAACTAAAATAAGTAATGGTTAACCTCAGTGGCGTAGCAGGGATGCCAAGGGACCTAATGCAAGTAAGCAGACTGGGCCTTCTTGTCCCCTAGTGTGGGACTGAAATATTTGTCCCCTAGTTTGGGACTGAAATACAGCCATTTTAGGGACCCTTCAGAACATTAGACCCAGGTGCTGTTGCACCTGCTGCACTATTGATAGCTACGCCACTGCTTAACCTGATAATCTGACATAGATCTAACCTTCCGTACCTACATTGGACACTCCACATATATACATATTATGATATCGCTGTAAAAATTAAATCAAGCTGTACTCTTACAGCAAGTAGCCATCAAGATAGTCACCACATTTGCAGACTTCTTGGGATGAAAGTTGCACTTTTTTTATTCTTCAAACTTTGGCTTTATTGTAAAACTTGCTCCTCTTCCCATATTGTAGGGTTGTTAGAATCAACACTTTCCAACAAGAGAAATACTTCTTCACCAGGATTTCAGTTAAATAGTTTTTGTAGGTGCCTCACTGAGAGACTATTTAACATTAAAGGCATCACACCTTAAAGCAAATAGCAAAGGTTTATGGGAATCTAAATTGCGACTGGTCCTTACAAAACTGTTGCTCATAGAACAATGCAAGATGAATTGAGTTCTAGAGTTAAACAAAACAGGTCGCATGTGCTCCTGAGTATGTCATAATATATGCAAAGGTGCCAAACGCCCAATTTACAAACTGAATGTAACTGCATCATATGTTCGTGGAGGTACTTACATGTTTGTGTACGTTATACATGTGCATATAGGAATGCAAAAATTGGCGGTATCTGGGGCATTATCAGTAAAGTGGCCATGGATATGCAATGTGAGAGTATTAACAGCACAATACACACAGGCATTAAGAAATCTTACTATTTTTCTTAACCATGAGCCTGTGTGCTGGTGTGCGATGCACATAGGATCAATATGAGCGTTAAATAAGAGATAAGTATTTAATGTGTGCAAATACCAACGCATACATTTATTTATACTCTGCTGGGCAATGCACAAGCAATAGTAAGCAAATTGTATACATTGGTGTAAATTCACAGTGGTATTGTGTACACATATAAATCCCTGCAAAGAGGACCATAGTGTTATTATTTTCTGCTGAAGACAAAATACAAAGTACTGAGCCAGAAGCTTCTGTAAAATTATTGGAACCGCCTAGTTTAGAAGTCTTATATCTTCAAAGACTACAGCAACCACCAGGAGGAAGACGGTCACCCTTATTATACCCTTCAGCTAAAACCAAATACGTTTTACACAGATTATGCCACAGACCGTGAATCTTTTTATCAAATTCAGCAAGTCCTTTACTAAACAGATTTGTTTGGAAGGTCGACTGAAGCAATACCCACGTTTGTGTCGCAAGTTGTGGCTACCGGACTAGAATCAGGGCTTCTTGGAGGTAGACTGAAAATTGGTCCCATTCAGCACCAGCAGTTCTTTTTTTAGTGACACCCATTTCAGCTGTCTGACGCTGAGACAGAGGCTTTTCGACTTCTCATCTGTTGAGACAGTAGCCAAGTTGTATAAAGTGCAACACAGCAGATCATACAAATCCTTCAGTGCCTTTTGCGGATACAGATAACAACAGCAGCAGCATCCATTCTGTGTAATCCCACCAGATACTAAACCATAAGCCACTTCCCAGTTCCCATCCACCTCTTTTACTGCTCGTTCTATTGATACAACATCTTGGTTTATCTCTCCCTGGTCACAAATTTGCAGCTCATGCAATCTTAGCAGTGACCTCTTACCTGCATGAAAGTCAACTCATTTCATTAATGTGTTGGTTGCAATAGTCTCTGTGCAGCCTGCTGTTTAAAGTAACATTTACCGGAGCCAGATTCAGTCTTTTATCCCCCAGTGTTTGGGCTGCAAGCAACACTTTTGTTGGTTCATTTTAACACCTATTGGTTAATATGACTCTGTGTATATCTACAGGACAGTGGCAGAAAGTCTTGTATAAAAGATGAGTATATTATTAGGCATTTGCCTTCTGTTCATGGGTGACTGGAAAAGCCAATAGAGCTGGTGGGGCAAAGAATGAAGAGCTGGCTGCAGGAAGAGAGATTTACCCTTCATTGTTTGCTAGCTGACAGGTTCTGGGCTGCAGAAGCTTTGCTTCCGCATCCAGGAGAGTGGAAGGTGATACTCAAACTAAATGCCTCTGACTTGAGAGCCCTCTTTATTGCTTTGTGCATGTGTGCTTTGGGAGCAAAGTCCCATGTGCCCTTTGCTTGCAGAAGGGGGTGGTCCTGTGTGACTAAAGGCATTTGAAATTTGGCTTAAAAATCTTTCCCTACATCTTTGACATAATTTGTTGAACAGGATCATAGTGATACCTGACTCACAGAATGTGCAAGTTAGGGGCAAGGGAAGGCTGTTCACCAGGCTGCACTGTAGAGGGTTTAATCAGCCTTGACCAAGTGTATTGTATTTAGATGCAGTACCAGGCGATCTAAGTGGTTGGACCTTCGACAGTGTTCCATCTTTTAAGCATTAGTTAACCGTCCTGCTTTACTTCTCAAGCACACATTTGCATAGTCAAATTCTCTCACTAGTTAATCGGTTTTGAAATTATTCCTTAGGCTCCTTTGAACAGAACAGGGGACTTTAAAGATGCAATTGTGGGCCGTGATTGAGTAATTGATTTCAGCAACCAAAGTTGTGTCTTTTATAAACATGAATTTAGTGGGCTGAAACGCACACACACTCAGGGAAACAGCTGTCTCATACAGTTCCTTTAAAACTTTAGGTAGACCACAGCTCCAAATAGTTGTACATCCTATGGCTATGGAGGAATTCGAAACCAAAAAAGCTTAGAAGTATGATGTAGCCTTCAGGTCAGGAATATACAAAATTACACCTGATTGCACTACCTGATTCTATTGGGCATGACTCTTTTCAGCTGTGAATTGTACTAGTGCCCTTGGCTGAGTATTTTTAAGTCAATGGTGACATATAATTCAGGGTCCAGAATGTGTGGACAAGTCTTCTTGTACATAGAAGATTTATTATGAGGAATTTGCATTTGTCCTGTGCTGGCTGAAGAGCGTTGATACTGGCTGAACCCTATTTTTGTCATAATGGGGTTCTTATATCTAAGGAGGTTGTCATCTTTTCCCTGTAGGAGTGTTTTTTTAGGTTTATGGATAAGGTGATGTAATTACAGATACATGCTAAGCGAATGAATTCCAGTGGTACATCCGCTTTGGAGGCGTAAGGTGTGAATCTGTTTTGGATATTATGAAAATTATGGGCAATGTCCAACGATTCGAGTCTATTCAACTATTTACGGTCTCTGTCTCGAGGACCAAGCTGCCTAATATGTTTCAACCAAAGTCATTTTATAGAAAGGGCAATGTTATTGTTTTAAACAACAATGTTTTATGGATGCATGTACTTGTTAATAATAGTTTTAATTAACAAAAACACATTCAATCTTAAAAATAAGATTCATCTCTTGTATACACCACTAAAGAGCTGGTCTTGGAACACGTGATTTTGTCCTGGAGTTTTCTTTGTCTTTAGCAGGGCACTTTAGCGTTGGGATAAGAAACAGAGCACCAGTCTAAGGGGGGGGGGGGGGGGGGTGCCAAAGTGACCAACCTATCTAGAAATCCACGGGCTTTCCCATTAGGGCATGCTTCAATCTAACTATAAGGAAAGTGCCATTTGCTGAGCTGTGCATGAGGTGTTGCCCCTTGCTTAGACCCATACATTTCTTAGTTTGTAAAGTTTGGGGTGTATTCAGCCCAGTTCCCAAAACACTCCACATGCACACATAGAACATGCTCTTAAAACCTGGCGAAATGACAGGTTTGACAGAGAATACTCAAAAATAGATCAAATATATTATTTAAAAAAGACAACATTTGCCATCGGCCCAAGAGCTTGTGTGTGCCCTTGGTAAGGTTACTGGAAGACATTGGCAGTAGCTGAGCCCCTCTTTAGAAGGTCTGCACTGTAAAAAGGAATTCTCCAGGAACATTTGTTAAAAAATAGGTCAGAGACGAGTAAATGGCAGATGTTTTTTTACCTCCTTTACATTGCTTTGCATCGTGCACCATATGTTTATGTTTCAGCATGAACATTGCCAGAGAGAAAGAGAGGGTGCCTATATTTATTATGTGGAAATAATGCAGCGGCTGTGTTAGCACAAATAGCTATTACCGAGAAACGAGTTACTGTTTATAACTCCTTTTTCCTTCATCTGTCCCTTACCACATATGGGGGGCATGTGTGGGTTACTAGTTATTCTCTCCACACAGAATATTCAGCTCCACTAACATTGAACGTGTAAACAATGGTATTTATGTTCAGTTCTATTTATGCAAAGTAGAACTGCTTCCCTCTGTGTATTGTGTTTATTAATAGCCAAGGTCTTGGCATGAGGGAGGCAATGTTTATTGTTTATCTTTTCCACCCAGGGGGCCTTGGAAAAATGTAAAGACGGTGATTCTTCTGCTTTTAAATTCAGCCTTCTGTGAACTAAACGCTGGAATGAAAAATGACAACATATAGCCATGTACTAGGCTTGCCAAATATGGTGCAAACCTATTTGCGCCATTTTTGATATTCAGAGTAGACTCAAATTTTCACTCCGATCCTATAGTTTTACCCTGCACAAATTTCCCATTGTTTTACCTTAAGGAATTGGCATTGGAAACTGAAGGGCACGTGTACTAAAAATGCTTTCAGTGAAAGTGGTCACATTTTGCACACTGAAGTTTGCCAAATGCATTTACATTTTGCCCACCGACCTATATTGTACTAAGTCAGTTCACAGAATACCGAACCATAGCGGGTCGCAATTCCACATGCCTGATAAGTATTAATGAGATAGGTTACAAATTGTGACCCTCCAAGATTGACTACAATCACAAGCATGGTGGTGTGCTGGAGTCATCCGGCCACCATGTCAGTTACTCTTTCAATAAGCAATATGTTTTTTATATTGCAGTCTGTTTTCCTACAAGGAGAACAGGATGCATTAAAGAAAGAAACGTTCCTCAAAAAGGTTTTAGGAGTAGGTAGTGTCTGATGGACCACTTCCTGTTCCTAAAAAATGTTTTTGTCAATATTCACAAAGGGGAAGGAGGTCCTTGCGGACTCCATTCCGTTTGCAAATGGATTAACATCTCCGTTGAGGTGTGGTCAAATATAATGTTTTGCAACCAGATTTCAGTCGTAAAACTTTAACACATACAATAGGAATAGGTATTTAGAAGGGGCGCCTTTAACACACCCCTTCCAAACACAGAGTCCTTACCTTTCTCTAAACTCATCTAACGATTGGGAAACCTTTTACAAATTGTTAAATGGGCTTAGTACATTTTAAAAAGGATTTTAGCGTTTGCTAACCCTTTGATTTACAGAACCAGAGTATTTGTGAACGCAAAAACCCTTTCTATATGAGTAATGAGTTCTCCATTCCTAATTTCGCTGGAGCAATGGGGCAAAGCATGTATTTTTTGGGGGGAGTGGGGGGAAATAGAAACTTTATATTATCTCCAGTTCTGACATGCAGAACTTGGATATGGGTGGAGTGGTGGGTAATGCAAGATGGATTATCAATCTATCCCCTGGGCTATTTTACTTCAGTAGACAGAAGACTCATTCTGAGTCCGAACAATTATTGTGCAGTTATTTCACACCAGGCAAAATCCAGTATCACACGTTGCAGTTTATCCTGGTGTAAAATTTCCACACAATTCTTTCCTGCTGTTTATAAAGGATAATGTGCGGAATATCATTTTTTTCAAACAATTTCCACATATTTTTGTCTTTATGATTAGTTTTCACAATGCAAAATTCATCAAAGTTGGACCTGGCCAAATGTGCGTGGAAATAAATATCGGCTGTGCGGTACCTTTGCACATGTTGGACTGACTGAGGCAGGCACAAACGGTGTTGGTGCCCCTATCGAACTATAGCTCTTCGGCTCAGACAGCACAAGTATTTAAGTTGTATTCGCCCATGTTTGAAAAGAGAATGTCCATTATTGCACGTCCCCTGGCGTTTTGTAAATATATAGCACATAGAACTTAGGGGAACCCTTAAACCTGCACCTTTTATATTAGCTTTCTAAATGAGCTTAAGTCATCCCTCAGGATGACAAAAATGTTAATAAGTCGGAAAGCTGGAACTGGTAATCGAATATCCAGGATCTGGAACTGAAAAGAAGCCATTACACCACAGTCCCATCAAGCTTGAAGTTTCCTTTCTTTGCACCTTCTGATAATTTTTAAGAAGCGTTTGTAAATTTTTAGACAAGTCTTGAAGCAATGTTATTGTTTTCCATAGAGCATAGAAATATGAAACATCTGTAAAAAAAGAACATTGAAATATGTCTCCAAGTTTTTTCTACAAATCGTTTATAATTTTAACTGGTAATAGTGCTCATGCACTGGAACCACATTTAGTAAACCGGTATTTCCTCTCCTAAACACTTGTCAAACGCAAAGTTGCTTAAGATTTGTACCTAAAGTTCAGTGTTGTTTAAAAACTTAAATATGTGATTCATTATTCATCTTCCCCTTTAGGCTGATTGCTTGAAGGGACTGCAGTCAGCTGTGATTTCAACTTGAATTACATTCGTTTTAGCATAAACATGTAGACGAGTTTGCAAAATGTAACAATTTGAAGCTGTATATAATGGTCCTAGAATGCTCCCTGATTAAATGTAAATCTTTGCATAAGCGCGAGGGCAAGATTAGAGACTGTTTGCTTTCAAAATAAAATGTACAAAAAAATGTTTTGCAAGTTGAAAAAAATGCTTTGCTAACTATTGTGCATACCATTTCTGTAAGGTTCCCTCTCATAAAACGTGTTTCATGCTTGTCAGTATTTTAAAAAACAAATGTATAATGGCGAGTCAATATAAAGTCATTAGGGGAGGATTATGGGCACAATGAGAATAAATTAGGGACCCAAATATTAAAGTGAGTCACCTGCAGCATATGTCCTTACACAGGTGCAGACTTACCGCTTTCCGTAATACACACGTATTTACAGAGGTAAGCAGGCCTGGAAGCCATTTTCTTAGCCAACGTTTTTGAATTCCATTTTCCCATTATCAAACATACATACTCACTTGAAGTCTGCTGAGTGATTGCAAATTCACTTATCCAAGACCCTTTTTCCACCCTGGAAAAATCATTACTCTTGCCTTTGCCAGGAATACATTTTCAAACCAATGTGGGGAGAGACTGGAGTAGAGTTGAAGAGTACCCTTAAACTTGACAGTTTATGGGTGTGCATAGACTCGGGGTAGTCCAACCCTGAAATGACTACTTCCTATTACTTTCAGGCCCTGTATATAGATTTTGGGAATTATGGCAGCATCAGAGCCTTTCTAGAATCCAAACTCTGATATAAAATGAGCCCTAACATAATCAAAGAGGCTTTTATCGGAGGTCTGATATGTTCTCTGCCATAAGTTGTCATCTCACTTCAGGGCGCTAGAATGGAGAAATGGGTTTCTATTTTTTACAGGCCAGTAGATTTCTGAAGCACCTTACCCCTAGGGCAAGTAGGTATTTGATCAAACAATTCCACACCTCTGCTCGATACATAAAATATATTAACATTAGTCTTGGCAGAAACCCATCTATCATGATTAACCCTAACTAAAGAGAAATATGCTTTGCAAAAGCTCTTCTACATTATACATTACATTTACACCTAAGAGCTCACAATACTTAGGTTAAATCTACCAATCCCATATCATCGTCTGTAACTGGTCCGTAGTCCTTATCTTGACAATATATTCTAGCATTCTAATGACACGTTCAATAACCACAGTCCATTACATTCATCATCTGGTAGGTGCAAAAGTTTACCAAAATTCAGAGCTAAAATATTTAATCTATAAATTAATTTGATGCTTTCTCTCTGAATTTTGGTTATGGCTAAAGAAAATAATTTCATATTACACCCCATAGTACGATTAGTGGTCCAGAAAACCACAAAGTTACTGTCTTCATGTCAGTATGACAAGCAGATTTCACAAAGGGTGGGTGCAAATATTTACTACGAATTTCATCCAAACATAGGCAAAGTGTGCGTTTGATAATCTGGGGTGGGAGTTGCATCGGTGGCAAATTCACCCGAGGACCATACCGAATCCCCTCAAACTGTAGTAACTGGCTGTTAAATCAAAATATTGTTAAATTAGAATTCTCCTTGGCCTTCATTATTGCCTATAACTTTGCCCTTATGATGTGGTGCAGATTAATGTATTTCCCGCCCTAGTGTATAATGCTCTGAAGCAATGATTTATCCTGCCATGTAAACTTTCCACAGCTTTGGAATTCCCCTCTTCATCCCCTTTTCTGACATGCATTTCTCATGTGCAGTGGTTCAAATCATAATGTTGGCCCATAAGGTTAGCCTAGCTCTTGTATATTTATTGGTGTGCTTGTTTCCCAGTGTCTTAAAAGAGTCTTTTTTGCCAATGCAAACCAAGCGATTCTCCATTTTGTCTCTTGATCACACATATCCCCCCTCTGCCCTCAAGAACGCCAGTGCACCAATTTTATGAGACTGCTTGATAGTGATAGAAGTGTCCTCTCCAGTTTCTCAAATATCTGGGGGAGGATTGTTTGGGACAATGCCTTAACATACATATAAAACCCTTCTTAACTGCAATTTCTCTGACTCTTGGAAGATCGTGAAACTCCTTGTTTTGGTTTTGGTGTCACCATTGCGCACAATGTAGAATATTTTGTGTTACCCCCCCCTTGGAGCTCTCATGCCAGCCAGGATAGACACCCCTCTCATATTAAAAAATGGATCTCTGAGTCTCTTTTGCCTTTAGTTGCTCCCTAGCAGAGTATTCTGACTAGAAGTGCAACTTCCTCTAAAACAATCTTCGCGTCTTACTTACTACTTTAGCACAATTCTGGGATTATTTTGGAGAAATCTACAACTTAAAAAAAGGCATGAAATGTTGTAATTTGGCATTGTTTGCAAGTGCTGCCCAGAGGATGCTACTGAAGGCAAAAATGTAGGAACATCATTCCCCGGTGTATATTCAATCAATCAATCATAGCATTTGTAAAGCGCACTACTTACCCGTGAGGGTCTCAAGGCACTAGGGGAGGGGGATGCTGCTTCTGATCGAAAAGCCAGGTCTTGAGGAGTCTTCTGAAGGTCAGTAGGTCTTTGGTCTGCCGTAGGTGGATGGGGAGGGTGTTCAGATTGTAACATTGCACATGCCCAAGATATACTTTTCTTTGCTCCATTGAAAGTCCTAACATATCTGTCAACACAATATCTGTTTGTGCTTGTTGTTTCAGAATATGTATCTTTTCCAAGAGGCATTGCCTTAATTTAAGGTTTTTCCAGAAATTCTTATTCAGCACTCTATATTCTGCCTTAGGGTCCTCAAGGCTTTGTATAAACTCCTCTTTCAAGCAGTGTTTGATGATGTGAAATCCGGTTGCATGCCTATCATGCGAGTAGAGCCTTCTGCCTCCCACCTGGAAGTCATCATTCATCCATATTTTAGGGCTGTGAGTCAGCGAGAGTGTAAATCAGCCTCTAAAATTCAGTTCTACCATTACCACTCTGGAATGATCCAGGTTGTTCAAGGGTTCCGTAGAACATTTTTGCCGTTCACCTACAACGGAGTCTCTTCCCATCCAATCTGTGATATTTGTGCCAATCTGATGGCCCATATACGACATTGGGCTTTTGTTTGAGTTCAGGGACCCTCAAACCACATTTTGACTTCTCTTGTCCATTAATCGTGCCACAAAAGTGAACTTGTGATTGTTTCATTTTATCCCCCACATTGTTTTGCCATGCTGCAATGAAGGTCACTTTGACAAGAGTCTTCTTCAGAGATCTGTTTAAACCTGCAAGTGGTGTTCCATTCATGTGGGACACATCTCACTTCCATCATTAAAGTTAGAGCCACAGTCAGCACATTTTAGGGGCATATAATAACCCAGAATCACAAAATTGTCCTATCTTCGGGTCATTATATTTTTATCCACTGTAATTTCTTTTACCTTTTTTCCAGATTTAAAAGCTTATAGTTGACACTTTTTGGCTGCCATCTTTTTTCTCTGCGACATTTAAAGTAGAAAACAGGTACTTGATAGCTTGTTACTTTAGGCAGAGTTCTTATGTCAGTGCATCCACGTGCAGTAATAAAGTGCCATATTCACAACATGATGAAGAAATGAACACAGTGGGAAGAGAAGTGGCTGCCCTACTGCCTCTGTGTGAAATGACTGACTCGATTCATTGGAGAATGTAGCATTACCAAAATAGATCATTTCCTTAGAACAATACTGATGTAAGAAAACACGATATAATACTCCAAGATGCACCATACATATATATATGATACATAACGTGTAGCCATGTATTATGCTCCATTGAAGGGGTTTTGGTGACACTATAAACCACAAACCCAAAAGCGGAGGGGTTTTTAAACATCACTAGAAGCTAGTGATATCAGACAGTCATCATGTAATGTAACCAGACTCATCACCAGGTGTTTCTGCTAATAGCAGAGTAACCCTAAAGAAACACGTGCTGTGATAGACACTTTATTTTCCCATATTGTGCCGCATCTCACTATGTATGCACACGCACTGAATGCAATGTATTGACTACTATAATACAATTATTTATGCATGTTAAATGTGATGCTAAACTATAGACATAGATATACAAAACAGACACTTAACGTCAGCCACCTTAGAGCACAGAGAATCCTTTGACCCTTGGGCCCTTTGGGGACTGGGGGGCAACAAATCCCCCAGACCTTGACCAAGTTGAGAGTAGAGGAACTAATTCCTTCCCCTGCCTTGTAGCAAGATTGTGCTTAGGGGACTCAAACACCCTCCACCCATGTCCAAGGAATGGCAGTGGCATACACAATTCTTATGAGCCCTTCTTCGAGGACTAAATAATAAAAAAGATTAAAGATAACCCCCCCGCCCCCCCATGGACAAGGTCAGGCGGCCAATAAATACTCGCACCAAAGAGCAAGGCAGGGGGCTAAAAAATACACCTTGGCCAAGGGGGTACTAAATACCCCAACTCTTGGGGAAGGCAATGGGGAGTAATAAATAACCTGTGCAGGCAACATGGGGGGTCTAAATACCTCACTTCCTTAGGATGCGCTGCAAAATACACTTTTCTCTTACCATGGACAAGGCAGGTAGCACAACACAACTGCACCTTGGCCACAGTGGGTGCCTACCAAACACTCCCACTACCATGCCAAGACCTATTGACATCTACGTTGTCTTCCACTCTTGGCTAAGGCTGTGGGTAACAGAACATGCACCTGCAAGGTGGGGATTATATTTGACTTTGGCTTGTTGTATTCACAATACCGATTCATTTTTCAACCAAACTATATTAATGAAACTAACTGGAAAATGAAAGCTAATGAGAAATTAAGGTTGACAAGGGTGCCTATTCTGACTAAAATATAAAATCTAAAAAGAGTTGAAATTCAAACTAAATTTACTAAACATACGTTTTCTCTGATCGTGCATTCTTTACCTCACAGTCACTCATTAAATGAATAATGAGTACACATGGGTGGAATCCCACTTTCAAATGCCAGTAGTATGGCACACCTTCATACCACACCCTCATTACAATCACACAGAAGAATATAAGGAGCATTTAATAACATAGGATAACTCGCCATCAGCATCACAACCATCCTAAATCATTCCCGCAGTTTGAGAAGGCTGATAGAATATCAAAATATTTTGACACGTTGATATAATATCGTTATTACTATTTAAATTCTGTTGTCTCGCCACCAGCTTACTGAGGGTTTCATGCAGACTCGTAGTCACTCACCAACTCGTTCAATGAGTCCTCCATGTACATGTCATAGGCACCTTTCACACACCATGGCAGGGTTAGAAGGTAAGCTAGCACATTAACTTCTGAATTTCAGGGTTTGTGCTGCATTCAGCTTTAGCACCCCATGACCGTAACTTCCCCTTCATTTTGGTCTCTTTTCAGTTTCTATTGCACAGGTCAATAGCGTGAAGAAGTGCCAAGGTTCAAATGAGTCAGAAGAGTCTCTCCCCTCTATTGAGGTAATAAGACTTTCACCTCTGCATTGCCTTCCCCAATGTACAGTAGAAACAAAATACCTTTCAAATTTAACTTTAAGAGAGATCAGAATTTAGGGTTCTTTAATAAAGATGGTTTGTCTGCTGCTGGCCCAGAAGTTACACCCTTATCCCAAAAGAGTTAAGCTCTGCCCAGGCGCGCACATTATCTCTTTTCTCGAAACAGTTGTGCAAGTCAAGTAAAACATTATTTTTGTTCGAGGTTATATCGCCGAATTGCCTTTCGTGCTCGGTGTCCCAGTTTCAGAGCGTTGCCATGCTGATTACTAAGCTGTATCCGACGCCAGCTCAGCGCCTTCCTATCACAGCCATTATCCCACCCCCTCAATCTCTTCACCTTCACCGTGCAGCGAGGCGCGCTGCCTGCGCGCGGACAGTCAGGTGTCTCCAGGCGCTTCCACCTCCTCCTGCCCAGCGCGCGAGCCCATTAAGTCTCAGCTCGTGCCGGTGTGTGTGTATCAGCGCCCGTACGTCAGAGGCCTGTGGAGCAGGCAGCTCACCCTTTCGCTGCCCTCCTTTGATGCTTCACAAGGACGGCGGCGGGCGCTGACGGTGCCGCCCCCGAAGATGCTCTGTCAGGAGGGGCCTGTCCCTGGGGAGGGTGAGTCGAGACTCCCAGCCAAGGCAACCGAGACAGTAATGGACTGCCACCTGTGTCTATGTATTGTGTGTCTACTATCGCACGGACTGTCGAGGTTAGAGTTATTTACACTTTGGAAAAGTCATTCACCGGCAGAATAGCGCTGCACAGCTTTTAACAAATAAATACACGTGAACTCTGGTGCTCAATAAATCCGACTGTCAAGGAGTGACCGAACTTAATTTCCATGTACAAGGTCATGTAATCTTCATAGTCTTTGGAACAACCGGTGCTGAAGGTCGGCCGTTATTTGAGCCTTTCGGAATGTCCACAGAGTCTGTTCATTAATAATTGAATGAACCCCCTAAATTCCGCACCACCGGCCCCAACACCTCAAGAATACCCCGAGGACACATTTCAGAAAACTCTATCATCCACTTACATGCAGTGTCAGCACATAAGAATATGATTACAGAGCGCGCAAAAGTGTTTTATGCACTGTGCTTCCACATCACACAAGGACCCCGGCATCATAAGGCTTTAGAAATAGTGGTCGTGCTCTGAAAGGCGTATTGTGCATTAACGTTCATAATGTCACAGCTTCCTTCCAGAGACCCTGTGCAATTGAAGAAAGTTATCACGCCAAGAGAAACATGCAAAACTATCTGTTGCTTTCTATCGTTCAGATTAAGGCAAATATTTGGAGGTGTTTTTAGATCTGCTAGCCTTTCACACCGGCGTATTGTACTTTAGGGTAATGGATCAGAGGAAGAATCCATGGGGCATTTTTTTATGTGTATTATGTTTTTTTAAAAATATTTATTTATGTTAGCATTTTGGACAAAATGTACAGGATAGTCTGAAATTATGCATGAATTAAAAAGTAAAGAGATAACAAAGTACAGTACAACGCCTTGTACTCTCAGCACTCCCACCATGTCTCTCTTTTTCCCACCCACTTCCCGTCCGACATTAACCCATTAATGAGTTAGCCATCGGTCCCCCTTTTGAGCCAGTGTCCATTTTAGCTATTTAGCAGGTTACATTAGGTATTTATTATCACGTTTTCATCAATCTGTTCGCTTTTGTGTATCTGCTACTACTTCTTAGCTCAGCTTTGTCTCAACACCTGTATATTCACTTTATTAGTATTTAGTCAATAGGTTCTGAATAACCGGGCAATAGCTCTATTTACTTATCTAATACATCTGTATTTAATGGTCCCCCAATATATCTCGGTCTTCCAGTGCGTTGGTGTAGTAATGCACATAGTTCTGAGTTGCAGTAAATTTGATCGTCACCCACCTGCCTGTTGTTGGGGGAGGTGAGGTCTTCCCTATCCAATTCCTACAACTCTTTTTGCTGGCGACAGCACTAGCGCTGTAAATTTGCAAATGTTGGAAGGAATTTTTTTTTAACATATCCCCAAAAAGATGTTAAAGTGATGTCTTCAGAGGGCTGTCTGCCATTTTAGATAGCTCTTGGAACACTTTCGACCAATATATATGATTTGCTGCACACAACTGTGCTACGTGTAAGAAATCTATATTTGTTTTGCACTTGTCACATTCAGAATTATCCATGAGCCCCATTCGATGTGGGCTTTGTGGTGTATAACATATTCTGTGAAGAAATTTAAGATGTGTTAGGAGGTGTCTGCTGTTGAGTGAAACCTCTCCCATGTGGGAGCAACTGAACTTTGTTGGTCGTAGATCTGCCCAAGTCTTTCTCCCTAGCTGCTCCTAGTAGATTGTTTTAAAAAATCTTTTTACTATATAAATATGACTTCCAAAAATAGGTCTCCCATTTTGTGTCGTTTTAATTCAGGCAGTTGTTTAATAGCTGTGGGCTCGAAGGATAATGGGTAACAATGGAATCTCAGGAAAGGGAGCAACAGGTGGATAAAACAGGAAGTTTACAATGCTCTCCTAGTTTCTGCACACCCATTATGTGCATTGTATTGCATTTGGTTCTCTAGGTAGACCCTGTCTATTTTGTTATAGCACAGCTTCAAGTGTGGATGTTGCACCTGTGCAAAATAATAACACTGTTCTTCATCTGGTACTACTATGCTACGTGTTTCCCATTCGATTTGGGGTTGTTTGCCTGCCTATGCCAAGCATATAAATAGTGATTTAATGTGTTTAAAAAAGCATTGCATGAGGCGAGTCGGGATATTATTGTCTAGGTGTAGCAGGCATGGTGTCATCGCCATCTTCATGAGTGCTCGTCCTCCCACCACGGATAATGTTCCTTTTATCCATTAACTGACTAACACGGTTAAATATGTCATTCATTACTCCATAGTATCCCCAAAAGTCACTCTTGAGTCATGGTTTATTTTAATTCTGAGGTATTTTACCACTGTTTCTTCCCATTGTAATGTATACTGTGTCTTAACTCTGCCCACAGCTGGTGTTAAGTGGGAATAACTGAGGTGGGACCGATTGATCTCCAATCCTTATGAAGGATATAATTAGGGGAGATTGTTTCACTGCCAGTATTTTTATGAGCAGTAGCAATTATTGTGCATATAGTGACAGCAGTACAACGCTCTTCCCAATTCTTAGGATACATGAGATCTTTGCCTGAAGATAAGTGGATGAATATGTTGATGGTATATGGTTGTTATGTGATGAGACATGGGGACTGTAACATAAATTTGCATAGATTTATATATTTATATTTTATTGGCCTCTGGATTTGGGGTTTTGGGAACTATCTGGTTTGGCATGGAGACTAGCCGGGGAGGTGGGCAACAGGGAGTGCCTATGGTGGAGGGAATGGATTGTCATGAGTCGGGGCTTTACGATCCCTTTGACAATCAAGAAATAGGAGGTCTGGTGAGAGGGCATTCCAGAGAAGAGGTCTCAACAGTTGGAGCGTTTGAGACACTAGCAGCTGAAAGGGACCTTGGAACAAAGTAAAGGCTGGTTGAAATTAGTAGCGACCAAAGGAGGGAAGATGTGAAATGTGTAAAAAGTTGGAGAATCATATTATCTTATAGGGCTGCACAATTTCCATCCAAAAACAACATATAAATAATACTGTTACAAGTTTTCTTTTTTTAATGTTTGTGGCAATGTAAATAATCTGTATTTATTGTGGTGCGCAGTATTGCATGATCAGGCTGGTGTTCTCAAAGAGACCATCATCTCACTAGCTTAGTGTATATGTATGTGTGTGTGTGTGTGTCTGTATATTTATATTTAACCAGTGGTGATTGACACTGGATAGTTATAATTAGGATTGTGTTTCGACAGGAAATGCCTTTATTGTGTTGCTAATAACTTTGGGTTGTTTGACGAATTTCCACAAAACTTTTCCAAAATGTTCACTTTTTGACTAGTTTGTGCATGGAATGTTTTGGGGTGATCCGTCAAGTGGGGGCTAAGAATAAAGGGGGGGGGGTCCCAAAATGCATTTTCGCCATTCATTTTTCCATAGGAACTTTAGACACAGCCCAAACCTATGAACACATTCGCCAAATTTGGCAGAAAGCTAGCTATTGGTACAGAAAGAGTGCTTTTTGTGTTTTGGTGTAATCTGATTGACTGCCACCACATCAGCCTGAAAGTGGTGATAGCCATCTTTGGACTTGGGATTCAGTCTTGCTGCACATCCTCTTCAATAGTGAGGCATGAGGCTGAGGCTACATAAGTGGACCCACTTTAGGGAAACTTATCCTGCATACAAAGGCTAAAGGAGAAATATCACAGAATTGCAGGATGCAATCAATTTATAGTCCCCTGCAGATTTATTGCTCTGACTCTTCTTTTTCAATACCAGACTGATGTGACCTACACCACAGCGTGGAATAAATCATCCACCTTACTCCAAAGTAGAGCTACCACCCGCGAATGAAACCAATAGAGGTCATACACACAAGTCCCAATTCACTATTATCGCACTGTGTTGTAGTTTGCTTTGACTTTATTAAGTTGATCTCTGTTCCATTCTGTTTTGAAATATGATGGAAAAAGTTTGAATTAAGATGAAAACCTGGTTTTAAAGCACATTTGGCCTCACATAAGTAAATCATGGGCATATCAGTAAAACATTTAGGGGGTCATTAGGCTGGCGGGCGACGTCCTCTCGGGGAATGGGACCGCCCGCCATCGGTGCGGGGGTCCCATTGATGGTATTAGGATGCGCCCGCTACACTGGCGGGCACATCCTGCATGTTTGACATTGTGGCGGGCGGTGCTCTCAGCACCGCCCGCCACAATGCCAAGAAGGCATGTCGTGCACTTCCATGCACAACGTGGCAGGCACCGCGCAGTGCCTGCCATGTTGTGCATGGAACTGCAGGGGGGTACCACAGGTAACCCCCATGTGCCCCCACCCCCCAGAATCCCTGGGGGCTCGCTACGGGCCCCCAATGGCAAAAACCGCCTGCCTTTCGCCGCCACGGAAAGGCAGGTCCCCGCCTGCGTAGTAATATGGATGGCGGTGTCTGCCAGACACCGCCACCATGTAAACTGCTTTTCCGCCCGGTAGGCAATCCGGCGGATTGCCAACCTGCGGAAAACCGGCAGACGGCCTTCCCGTCTGCCGGGGTTCCCCCCGCCATGGTAATGTGGCGGGGGGGAAATTTACAGCAGGCGGAGGTTTTTGGCGGGCGGATCGCCGCCCGTTATCCAAATGGACCCCTGAGTTTGGTTTTCGATACAATTAGAACTCAAGTTTGAGTCTTTTCTCCAAGTTAAAAAGAAAGCAAAAGGAACAAGTATTGTGTACTTTGCACCGATTTGTTGGTAAATGCATATTTCCGTGTGTTGTTAACTTGCATGAAGAGTTTAGGATTTTTTCGTAAAAATATTTTTCAAAAGAGGAAAATAATGTAAATTTAAAGCATTGCAGTCTCTGTCCATAGGTGTCATGGATTTTGGGCAAGAATTATCTAAAGCATACGAGTAAAATGTTGACTAGGTAAATAAGTTGCAATTTTGAGTCCGTTTATTTGGAAAGTCAAATTAGAATGCAGACATTATGGCTTAGCAAAGACCAAACTTGTGCATTTTAAAGCTTGTTTGATAAGTTCCCTAAAACAACAATAAAAGAGCAACTTATGCTACCAGCTCAAGCTGGAAATACTGCACAAAATACACCTGCTGCACTATTGATAGCTACGCCACTGCTTAACCTGATAATCTGACATAGATCTAACCTTCCGTACCTACATTGGACACTCCACATATATACATATTATGATATCGCTGTAAAAATTAAATCAAGCTGTACTCTTACAGCAAGTAGCCATCAAGATAGTCACCACATTTGCAGACTTCTTGGGATGAAAGTTGCACTTTTTTTATTCTTCAAACTTTGGCTTTATTGTAAAACTTGCTCCTCTTCCCATATTGTAGGGTTGTTAGAATCAACACTTTCCAACAAGAGAAATACTTCTTCACCAGGATTTCAGTTAAATAGTTTTTGTAGGTGCCTCACTGAGAGACTATTTAACATTAAAGGCATCACACCTTAAAGCAAATAGCAAAGGTTTATGGGAATCTAAATTGCGACTGGTCCTTACAAAACTGTTGCTCATAGAACAATGCAAGATGAATTGAGTTCTAGAGTTAAACAAAACAGGTCGCATGTGCTCCTGAGTATGTCATAATATATGCAAAGGTGCCAAACGCCCAATTTACAAACTGAATGTAACTGCATCATATGTTCGTGGAGGTACTTACATGTTTGTGTACGTTATACATGTGCATATAGGAATGCAAAAATTGGCGGTATCTGGGGCATTATCAGTAAAGTGGCCATGGATATGCAATGTGAGAGTATTAACAGCACAATACACACAGGCATTAAGAAATCTTACTATTTTTCTTAACCATGAGCCTGTGTGCTGGTGTGCGATGCACATAGGATCAATATGAGCGTTAAATAAGAGATAAGTATTTAATGTGTGCAAATACCAACGCATACATTTATTTATACTCTGCTGGGCAATGCACAAGCAATAGTAAGCAAATTGTATACATTGGTGTAAATTCACAGTGGTATTGTGTACACATATAAATCCCTGCAAAGAGGACCATAGTGTTATTATTTTCTGCTGAAGACAAAATACAAAGTACTGAGCCAGAAGCTTCTGTAAAATTATTGGAACCGCCTAGTTTAGAAGTCTTATATCTTCAAAGACTACAGCAACCACCAGGAGGAAGACGGTCACCCTTATTATACCCTTCAGCTAAAACCAAATACGTTTTACACAGATTATGCCACAGACCGTGAATCTTTTTATCAAATTCAGCAAGTCCTTTACTAAACAGATTTGTTTGGAAGGTCGACTGAAGCAATACCCACGTTTGTGTCGCAAGTTGTGGCTACCGGACTAGAATCAGGGCTTCTTGGAGGTAGACTGAAAATTGGTCCCATTCAGCACCAGCAGTTCTTTTTTTAGTGACACCCATTTCAGCTGTCTGACGCTGAGACAGAGGCTTTTCGACTTCTCATCTGTTGAGACAGTAGCCAAGTTGTATAAAGTGCAACACAGCAGATCATACAAATCCTTCAGTGCCTTTTGCGGATACAGATAACAACAGCAGCAGCATCCATTCTGTGTAATCCCACCAGATACTAAACCATAAGCCACTTCCCAGTTCCCATCCACCTCTTTTACTGCTCGTTCTATTGATACAACATCTTGGTTTATCTCTCCCTGGTCACAAATTTGCAGCTCATGCAATCTTAGCAGTGACCTCTTACCTGCATGAAAGTCAACTCATTTCATTAATGTGTTGGTTGCAATAGTCTCTGTGCAGCCTGCTGTTTAAAGTAACATTTACCGGAGCCAGATTCAGTCTTTTATCCCCCAGTGTTTGGGCTGCAAGCAACACTTTTGTTGGTTCATTTTAACACCTATTGGTTAATATGACTCTGTGTATATCTACAGGACAGTGGCAGAAAGTCTTGTATAAAAGATGAGTATATTATTAGGCATTTGCCTTCTGTTCATGGGTGACTGGAAAAGCCAATAGAGCTGGTGGGGCAAAGAATGAAGAGCTGGCTGCAGGAAGAGAGATTTACCCTTCATTGTTTGCTAGCTGACAGGTTCTGGGCTGCAGAAGCTTTGCTTCCGCATCCAGGAGAGTGGAAGGTGATACTCAAACTAAATGCCTCTGACTTGAGAGCCCTCTTTATTGCTTTGTGCATGTGTGCTTTGGGAGCAAAGTCCCATGTGCCCTTTGCTTGCAGAAGGGGGTGGTCCTGTGTGACTAAAGGCATTTGAAATTTGGCTTAAAAATCTTTCCCTACATCTTTGACATAATTTGTTGAACAGGATCATAGTGATACCTGACTCACAGAATGTGCAAGTTAGGGGCAAGGGAAGGCTGTTCACCAGGCTGCACTGTAGAGGGTTTAATCAGCCTTGACCAAGTGTATTGTATTTAGATGCAGTACCAGGCGATCTAAGTGGTTGGACCTTCGACAGTGTTCCATCTTTTAAGCATTAGTTAACCGTCCTGCTTTACTTCTCAAGCACACATTTGCATAGTCAAATTCTCTCACTAGTTAATCGGTTTTGAAATTATTCCTTAGGCTCCTTTGAACAGAACAGGGGACTTTAAAGATGCAATTGTGGGCCGTGATTGAGTAATTGATTTCAGCAACCAAAGTTGTGTCTTTTATAAACATGAATTTAGTGGGCTGAAACGCACACACACTCAGGGAAACAGCTGTCTCATACAGTTCCTTTAAAACTTTAGGTAGACCACAGCTCCAAATAGTTGTACATCCTATGGCTATGGAGGAATTCGAAACCAAAAAAGCTTAGAAGTATGATGTAGCCTTCAGGTCAGGAATATACAAAATTACACCTGATTGCACTACCTGATTCTATTGGGCATGACTCTTTTCAGCTGTGAATTGTACTAGTGCCCTTGGCTGAGTATTTTTAAGTCAATGGTGACATATAATTCAGGGTCCAGAATGTGTGGACAAGTCTTCTTGTACATAGAAGATTTATTATGAGGAATTTGCATTTGTCCTGTGCTGGCTGAAGAGCGTTGATACTGGCTGAACCCTATTTTTGTCATAATGGGGTTCTTATATCTAAGGAGGTTGTCATCTTTTCCCTGTAGGAGTGTTTTTTTAGGTTTATGGATAAGGTGATGTAATTACAGATACATGCTAAGCGAATGAATTCCAGTGGTACATCCGCTTTGGAGGCGTAAGGTGTGAATCTGTTTTGGATATTATGAAAATTATGGGCAATGTCCAACGATTCGAGTCTATTCAACTATTTACGGTCTCTGTCTCGAGGACCAAGCTGCCTAATATGTTTCAACCAAAGTCATTTTATAGAAAGGGCAATGTTATTGTTTTAAACAACAATGTTTTATGGATGCATGTACTTGTTAATAATAGTTTTAATTAACAAAAACACATTCAATCTTAAAAATAAGATTCATCTCTTGTATACACCACTAAAGAGCTGGTCTTGGAACACGTGATTTTGTCCTGGAGTTTTCTTTGTCTTTAGCAGGGCACTTTAGCGTTGGGATAAGAAACAGAGCACCAGTCTAAGGGGGGGGGGGGGGGGGGTGCCAAAGTGACCAACCTATCTAGAAATCCACGGGCTTTCCCATTAGGGCATGCTTCAATCTAACTATAAGGAAAGTGCCATTTGCTGAGCTGTGCATGAGGTGTTGCCCCTTGCTTAGACCCATACATTTCTTAGTTTGTAAAGTTTGGGGTGTATTCAGCCCAGTTCCCAAAACACTCCACATGCACACATAGAACATGCTCTTAAAACCTGGCGAAATGACAGGTTTGACAGAGAATACTCAAAAATAGATCAAATATATTATTTAAAAAAGACAACATTTGCCATCGGCCCAAGAGCTTGTGTGTGCCCTTGGTAAGGTTACTGGAAGACATTGGCAGTAGCTGAGCCCCTCTTTAGAAGGTCTGCACTGTAAAAAGGAATTCTCCAGGAACATTTGTTAAAAAATAGGTCAGAGACGAGTAAATGGCAGATGTTTTTTTACCTCCTTTACATTGCTTTGCATCGTGCACCATATGTTTATGTTTCAGCATGAACATTGCCAGAGAGAAAGAGAGGGTGCCTATATTTATTATGTGGAAATAATGCAGCGGCTGTGTTAGCACAAATAGCTATTACCGAGAAACGAGTTACTGTTTATAACTCCTTTTTCCTTCATCTGTCCCTTACCACATATGGGGGGCATGTGTGGGTTACTAGTTATTCTCTCCACACAGAATATTCAGCTCCACTAACATTGAACGTGTAAACAATGGTATTTATGTTCAGTTCTATTTATGCAAAGTAGAACTGCTTCCCTCTGTGTATTGTGTTTATTAATAGCCAAGGTCTTGGCATGAGGGAGGCAATGTTTATTGTTTATCTTTTCCACCCAGGGGGCCTTGGAAAAATGTAAAGACGGTGATTCTTCTGCTTTTAAATTCAGCCTTCTGTGAACTAAACGCTGGAATGAAAAATGACAACATATAGCCATGTACTAGGCTTGCCAAATATGGTGCAAACCTATTTGCGCCATTTTTGATATTCAGAGTAGACTCAAATTTTCACTCCGATCCTATAGTTTTACCCTGCACAAATTTCCCATTGTTTTACCTTAAGGAATTGGCATTGGAAACTGAAGGGCACGTGTACTAAAAATGCTTTCAGTGAAAGTGGTCACATTTTGCACACTGAAGTTTGCCAAATGCATTTACATTTTGCCCACCGACCTATATTGTACTAAGTCAGTTCACAGAATACCGAACCATAGCGGGTCGCAATTCCACATGCCTGATAAGTATTAATGAGATAGGTTACAAATTGTGACCCTCCAAGATTGACTACAATCACAAGCATGGTGGTGTGCTGGAGTCATCCGGCCACCATGTCAGTTACTCTTTCAATAAGCAATATGTTTTTTATATTGCAGTCTGTTTTCCTACAAGGAGAACAGGATGCATTAAAGAAAGAAACGTTCCTCAAAAAGGTTTTAGGAGTAGGTAGTGTCTGATGGACCACTTCCTGTTCCTAAAAAATGTTTTTGTCAATATTCACAAAGGGGAAGGAGGTCCTTGCGGACTCCATTCCGTTTGCAAATGGATTAACATCTCCGTTGAGGTGTGGTCAAATATAATGTTTTGCAACCAGATTTCAGTCGTAAAACTTTAACACATACAATAGGAATAGGTATTTAGAAGGGGCGCCTTTAACACACCCCTTCCAAACACAGAGTCCTTACCTTTCTCTAAACTCATCTAACGATTGGGAAACCTTTTACAAATTGTTAAATGGGCTTAGTACATTTTAAAAAGGATTTTAGCGTTTGCTAACCCTTTGATTTACAGAACCAGAGTATTTGTGAACGCAAAAACCCTTTCTATATGAGTAATGAGTTCTCCATTCCTAATTTCGCTGGAGCAATGGGGCAAAGCATGTATTTTTTGGGGGGAGTGGGGGGAAATAGAAACTTTATATTATCTCCAGTTCTGACATGCAGAACTTGGATATGGGTGGAGTGGTGGGTAATGCAAGATGGATTATCAATCTATCCCCTGGGCTATTTTACTTCAGTAGACAGAAGACTCATTCTGAGTCCGAACAATTATTGTGCAGTTATTTCACACCAGGCAAAATCCAGTATCACACGTTGCAGTTTATCCTGGTGTAAAATTTCCACACAATTCTTTCCTGCTGTTTATAAAGGATAATGTGCGGAATATCATTTTTTTCAAACAATTTCCACATATTTTTGTCTTTATGATTAGTTTTCACAATGCAAAATTCATCAAAGTTGGACCTGGCCAAATGTGCGTGGAAATAAATATCGGCTGTGCGGTACCTTTGCACATGTTGGACTGACTGAGGCAGGCACAAACGGTGTTGGTGCCCCTATCGAACTATAGCTCTTCGGCTCAGACAGCACAAGTATTTAAGTTGTATTCGCCCATGTTTGAAAAGAGAATGTCCATTATTGCACGTCCCCTGGCGTTTTGTAAATATATAGCACATAGAACTTAGGGGAACCCTTAAACCTGCACCTTTTATATTAGCTTTCTAAATGAGCTTAAGTCATCCCTCAGGATGACAAAAATGTTAATAAGTCGGAAAGCTGGAACTGGTAATCGAATATCCAGGATCTGGAACTGAAAAGAAGCCATTACACCACAGTCCCATCAAGCTTGAAGTTTCCTTTCTTTGCACCTTCTGATAATTTTTAAGAAGCGTTTGTAAATTTTTAGACAAGTCTTGAAGCAATGTTATTGTTTTCCATAGAGCATAGAAATATGAAACATCTGTAAAAAAAGAACATTGAAATATGTCTCCAAGTTTTTTCTACAAATCGTTTATAATTTTAACTGGTAATAGTGCTCATGCACTGGAACCACATTTAGTAAACCGGTATTTCCTCTCCTAAACACTTGTCAAACGCAAAGTTGCTTAAGATTTGTACCTAAAGTTCAGTGTTGTTTAAAAACTTAAATATGTGATTCATTATTCATCTTCCCCTTTAGGCTGATTGCTTGAAGGGACTGCAGTCAGCTGTGATTTCAACTTGAATTACATTCGTTTTAGCATAAACATGTAGACGAGTTTGCAAAATGTAACAATTTGAAGCTGTATATAATGGTCCTAGAATGCTCCCTGATTAAATGTAAATCTTTGCATAAGCGCGAGGGCAAGATTAGAGACTGTTTGCTTTCAAAATAAAATGTACAAAAAAATGTTTTGCAAGTTGAAAAAAATGCTTTGCTAACTATTGTGCATACCATTTCTGTAAGGTTCCCTCTCATAAAACGTGTTTCATGCTTGTCAGTATTTTAAAAAACAAATGTATAATGGCGAGTCAATATAAAGTCATTAGGGGAGGATTATGGGCACAATGAGAATAAATTAGGGACCCAAATATTAAAGTGAGTCACCTGCAGCATATGTCCTTACACAGGTGCAGACTTACCGCTTTCCGTAATACACACGTATTTACAGAGGTAAGCAGGCCTGGAAGCCATTTTCTTAGCCAACGTTTTTGAATTCCATTTTCCCATTATCAAACATACATACTCACTTGAAGTCTGCTGAGTGATTGCAAATTCACTTATCCAAGACCCTTTTTCCACCCTGGAAAAATCATTACTCTTGCCTTTGCCAGGAATACATTTTCAAACCAATGTGGGGAGAGACTGGAGTAGAGTTGAAGAGTACCCTTAAACTTGACAGTTTATGGGTGTGCATAGACTCGGGGTAGTCCAACCCTGAAATGACTACTTCCTATTACTTTCAGGCCCTGTATATAGATTTTGGGAATTATGGCAGCATCAGAGCCTTTCTAGAATCCAAACTCTGATATAAAATGAGCCCTAACATAATCAAAGAGGCTTTTATCGGAGGTCTGATATGTTCTCTGCCATAAGTTGTCATCTCACTTCAGGGCGCTAGAATGGAGAAATGGGTTTCTATTTTTTACAGGCCAGTAGATTTCTGAAGCACCTTACCCCTAGGGCAAGTAGGTATTTGATCAAACAATTCCACACCTCTGCTCGATACATAAAATATATTAACATTAGTCTTGGCAGAAACCCATCTATCATGATTAACCCTAACTAAAGAGAAATATGCTTTGCAAAAGCTCTTCTACATTATACATTACATTTACACCTAAGAGCTCACAATACTTAGGTTAAATCTACCAATCCCATATCATCGTCTGTAACTGGTCCGTAGTCCTTATCTTGACAATATATTCTAGCATTCTAATGACACGTTCAATAACCACAGTCCATTACATTCATCATCTGGTAGGTGCAAAAGTTTACCAAAATTCAGAGCTAAAATATTTAATCTATAAATTAATTTGATGCTTTCTCTCTGAATTTTGGTTATGGCTAAAGAAAATAATTTCATATTACACCCCATAGTACGATTAGTGGTCCAGAAAACCACAAAGTTACTGTCTTCATGTCAGTATGACAAGCAGATTTCACAAAGGGTGGGTGCAAATATTTACTACGAATTTCATCCAAACATAGGCAAAGTGTGCGTTTGATAATCTGGGGTGGGAGTTGCATCGGTGGCAAATTCACCCGAGGACCATACCGAATCCCCTCAAACTGTAGTAACTGGCTGTTAAATCAAAATATTGTTAAATTAGAATTCTCCTTGGCCTTCATTATTGCCTATAACTTTGCCCTTATGATGTGGTGCAGATTAATGTATTTCCCGCCCTAGTGTATAATGCTCTGAAGCAATGATTTATCCTGCCATGTAAACTTTCCACAGCTTTGGAATTCCCCTCTTCATCCCCTTTTCTGACATGCATTTCTCATGTGCAGTGGTTCAAATCATAATGTTGGCCCATAAGGTTAGCCTAGCTCTTGTATATTTATTGGTGTGCTTGTTTCCCAGTGTCTTAAAAGAGTCTTTTTTGCCAATGCAAACCAAGCGATTCTCCATTTTGTCTCTTGATCACACATATCCCCCCTCTGCCCTCAAGAACGCCAGTGCACCAATTTTATGAGACTGCTTGATAGTGATAGAAGTGTCCTCTCCAGTTTCTCAAATATCTGGGGGAGGATTGTTTGGGACAATGCCTTAACATACATATAAAACCCTTCTTAACTGCAATTTCTCTGACTCTTGGAAGATCGTGAAACTCCTTGTTTTGGTTTTGGTGTCACCATTGCGCACAATGTAGAATATTTTGTGTTACCCCCCCCTTGGAGCTCTCATGCCAGCCAGGATAGACACCCCTCTCATATTAAAAAATGGATCTCTGAGTCTCTTTTGCCTTTAGTTGCTCCCTAGCAGAGTATTCTGACTAGAAGTGCAACTTCCTCTAAAACAATCTTCGCGTCTTACTTACTACTTTAGCACAATTCTGGGATTATTTTGGAGAAATCTACAACTTAAAAAAAGGCATGAAATGTTGTAATTTGGCATTGTTTGCAAGTGCTGCCCAGAGGATGCTACTGAAGGCAAAAATGTAGGAACATCATTCCCCGGTGTATATTCAATCAATCAATCATAGCATTTGTAAAGCGCACTACTTACCCGTGAGGGTCTCAAGGCACTAGGGGAGGGGGATGCTGCTTCTGATCGAAAAGCCAGGTCTTGAGGAGTCTTCTGAAGGTCAGTAGGTCTTTGGTCTGCCGTA
The DNA here is from genome assembly GCF_964204655.1 of Triturus cristatus. NCBI lineage: Eukaryota > Metazoa > Chordata > Amphibia > Caudata > Salamandridae > Triturus > Triturus cristatus. The sequence goes on from NC_140592.1 coordinate 151,486,901, forward strand.
GGTGGATGGGGAGGGTGTTCAGATTGTAACATTGCACATGCCCAAGATATACTTTTCTTTGCTCCATTGAAAGTCCTAACATATCTGTCAACACAATATCTGTTTGTGCTTGTTGTTTCAGAATATGTATCTTTTCCAAGAGGCATTGCCTTAATTTAAGGTTTTTCCAGAAATTCTTATTCAGCACTCTATATTCTGCCTTAGGGTCCTCAAGGCTTTGTATAAACTCCTCTTTCAAGCAGTGTTTGATGATGTGAAATCCGGTTGCATGCCTATCATGCGAGTAGAGCCTTCTGCCTCCCACCTGGAAGTCATCATTCATCCATATTTTAGGGCTGTGAGTCAGCGAGAGTGTAAATCAGCCTCTAAAATTCAGTTCTACCATTACCACTCTGGAATGATCCAGGTTGTTCAAGGGTTCCGTAGAACATTTTTGCCGTTCACCTACAACGGAGTCTCTTCCCATCCAATCTGTGATATTTGTGCCAATCTGATGGCCCATATACGACATTGGGCTTTTGTTTGAGTTCAGGGACCCTCAAACCACATTTTGACTTCTCTTGTCCATTAATCGTGCCACAAAAGTGAACTTGTGATTGTTTCATTTTATCCCCCACATTGTTTTGCCATGCTGCAATGAAGGTCACTTTGACAAGAGTCTTCTTCAGAGATCTGTTTAAACCTGCAAGTGGTGTTCCATTCATGTGGGACACATCTCACTTCCATCATTAAAGTTAGAGCCACAGTCAGCACATTTTAGGGGCATATAATAACCCAGAATCACAAAATTGTCCTATCTTCGGGTCATTATATTTTTATCCACTGTAATTTCTTTTACCTTTTTTCCAGATTTAAAAGCTTATAGTTGACACTTTTTGGCTGCCATCTTTTTTCTCTGCGACATTTAAAGTAGAAAACAGGTACTTGATAGCTTGTTACTTTAGGCAGAGTTCTTATGTCAGTGCATCCACGTGCAGTAATAAAGTGCCATATTCACAACATGATGAAGAAATGAACACAGTGGGAAGAGAAGTGGCTGCCCTACTGCCTCTGTGTGAAATGACTGACTCGATTCATTGGAGAATGTAGCATTACCAAAATAGATCATTTCCTTAGAACAATACTGATGTAAGAAAACACGATATAATACTCCAAGATGCACCATACATATATATATGATACATAACGTGTAGCCATGTATTATGCTCCATTGAAGGGGTTTTGGTGACACTATAAACCACAAACCCAAAAGCGGAGGGGTTTTTAAACATCACTAGAAGCTAGTGATATCAGACAGTCATCATGTAATGTAACCAGACTCATCACCAGGTGTTTCTGCTAATAGCAGAGTAACCCTAAAGAAACACGTGCTGTGATAGACACTTTATTTTCCCATATTGTGCCGCATCTCACTATGTATGCACACGCACTGAATGCAATGTATTGACTACTATAATACAATTATTTATGCATGTTAAATGTGATGCTAAACTATAGACATAGATATACAAAACAGACACTTAACGTCAGCCACCTTAGAGCACAGAGAATCCTTTGACCCTTGGGCCCTTTGGGGACTGGGGGGCAACAAATCCCCCAGACCTTGACCAAGTTGAGAGTAGAGGAACTAATTCCTTCCCCTGCCTTGTAGCAAGATTGTGCTTAGGGGACTCAAACACCCTCCACCCATGTCCAAGGAATGGCAGTGGCATACACAATTCTTATGAGCCCTTCTTCGAGGACTAAATAATAAAAAAGATTAAAGATAACCCCCCCGCCCCCCCATGGACAAGGTCAGGCGGCCAATAAATACTCGCACCAAAGAGCAAGGCAGGGGGCTAAAAAATACACCTTGGCCAAGGGGGTACTAAATACCCCAACTCTTGGGGAAGGCAATGGGGAGTAATAAATAACCTGTGCAGGCAACATGGGGGGTCTAAATACCTCACTTCCTTAGGATGCGCTGCAAAATACACTTTTCTCTTACCATGGACAAGGCAGGTAGCACAACACAACTGCACCTTGGCCACAGTGGGTGCCTACCAAACACTCCCACTACCATGCCAAGACCTATTGACATCTACGTTGTCTTCCACTCTTGGCTAAGGCTGTGGGTAACAGAACATGCACCTGCAAGGTGGGGATTATATTTGACTTTGGCTTGTTGTATTCACAATACCGATTCATTTTTCAACCAAACTATATTAATGAAACTAACTGGAAAATGAAAGCTAATGAGAAATTAAGGTTGACAAGGGTGCCTATTCTGACTAAAATATAAAATCTAAAAAGAGTTGAAATTCAAACTAAATTTACTAAACATACGTTTTCTCTGATCGTGCATTCTTTACCTCACAGTCACTCATTAAATGAATAATGAGTACACATGGGTGGAATCCCACTTTCAAATGCCAGTAGTATGGCACACCTTCATACCACACCCTCATTACAATCACACAGAAGAATATAAGGAGCATTTAATAACATAGGATAACTCGCCATCAGCATCACAACCATCCTAAATCATTCCCGCAGTTTGAGAAGGCTGATAGAATATCAAAATATTTTGACACGTTGATATAATATCGTTATTACTATTTAAATTCTGTTGTCTCGCCACCAGCTTACTGAGGGTTTCATGCAGACTCGTAGTCACTCACCAACTCGTTCAATGAGTCCTCCATGTACATGTCATAGGCACCTTTCACACACCATGGCAGGGTTAGAAGGTAAGCTAGCACATTAACTTCTGAATTTCAGGGTTTGTGCTGCATTCAGCTTTAGCACCCCATGACCGTAACTTCCCCTTCATTTTGGTCTCTTTTCAGTTTCTATTGCACAGGTCAATAGCGTGAAGAAGTGCCAAGGTTCAAATGAGTCAGAAGAGTCTCTCCCCTCTATTGAGGTAATAAGACTTTCACCTCTGCATTGCCTTCCCCAATGTACAGTAGAAACAAAATACCTTTCAAATTTAACTTTAAGAGAGATCAGAATTTAGGGTTCTTTAATAAAGATGGTTTGTCTGCTGCTGGCCCAGAAGTTACACCCTTATCCCAAAAGAGTTAAGCTCTGCCCAGGCGCGCACATTATCTCTTTTCTCGAAACAGTTGTGCAAGTCAAGTAAAACATTATTTTTGTTCGAGGTTATATCGCCGAATTGCCTTTCGTGCTCGGTGTCCCAGTTTCAGAGCGTTGCCATGCTGATTACTAAGCTGTATCCGACGCCAGCTCAGCGCCTTCCTATCACAGCCATTATCCCACCCCCTCAATCTCTTCACCTTCACCGTGCAGCGAGGCGCGCTGCCTGCGCGCGGACAGTCAGGTGTCTCCAGGCGCTTCCACCTCCTCCTGCCCAGCGCGCGAGCCCATTAAGTCTCAGCTCGTGCCGGTGTGTGTGTATCAGCGCCCGTACGTCAGAGGCCTGTGGAGCAGGCAGCTCACCCTTTCGCTGCCCTCCTTTGATGCTTCACAAGGACGGCGGCGGGCGCTGACGGTGCCGCCCCCGAAGATGCTCTGTCAGGAGGGGCCTGTCCCTGGGGAGGGTGAGTCGAGACTCCCAGCCAAGGCAACCGAGACAGTAATGGACTGCCACCTGTGTCTATGTATTGTGTGTCTACTATCGCACGGACTGTCGAGGTTAGAGTTATTTACACTTTGGAAAAGTCATTCACCGGCAGAATAGCGCTGCACAGCTTTTAACAAATAAATACACGTGAACTCTGGTGCTCAATAAATCCGACTGTCAAGGAGTGACCGAACTTAATTTCCATGTACAAGGTCATGTAATCTTCATAGTCTTTGGAACAACCGGTGCTGAAGGTCGGCCGTTATTTGAGCCTTTCGGAATGTCCACAGAGTCTGTTCATTAATAATTGAATGAACCCCCTAAATTCCGCACCACCGGCCCCAACACCTCAAGAATACCCCGAGGACACATTTCAGAAAACTCTATCATCCACTTACATGCAGTGTCAGCACATAAGAATATGATTACAGAGCGCGCAAAAGTGTTTTATGCACTGTGCTTCCACATCACACAAGGACCCCGGCATCATAAGGCTTTAGAAATAGTGGTCGTGCTCTGAAAGGCGTATTGTGCATTAACGTTCATAATGTCACAGCTTCCTTCCAGAGACCCTGTGCAATTGAAGAAAGTTATCACGCCAAGAGAAACATGCAAAACTATCTGTTGCTTTCTATCGTTCAGATTAAGGCAAATATTTGGAGGTGTTTTTAGATCTGCTAGCCTTTCACACCGGCGTATTGTACTTTAGGGTAATGGATCAGAGGAAGAATCCATGGGGCATTTTTTTATGTGTATTATGTTTTTTTAAAAATATTTATTTATGTTAGCATTTTGGACAAAATGTACAGGATAGTCTGAAATTATGCATGAATTAAAAAGTAAAGAGATAACAAAGTACAGTACAACGCCTTGTACTCTCAGCACTCCCACCATGTCTCTCTTTTTCCCACCCACTTCCCGTCCGACATTAACCCATTAATGAGTTAGCCATCGGTCCCCCTTTTGAGCCAGTGTCCATTTTAGCTATTTAGCAGGTTACATTAGGTATTTATTATCACGTTTTCATCAATCTGTTCGCTTTTGTGTATCTGCTACTACTTCTTAGCTCAGCTTTGTCTCAACACCTGTATATTCACTTTATTAGTATTTAGTCAATAGGTTCTGAATAACCGGGCAATAGCTCTATTTACTTATCTAATACATCTGTATTTAATGGTCCCCCAATATATCTCGGTCTTCCAGTGCGTTGGTGTAGTAATGCACATAGTTCTGAGTTGCAGTAAATTTGATCGTCACCCACCTGCCTGTTGTTGGGGGAGGTGAGGTCTTCCCTATCCAATTCCTACAACTCTTTTTGCTGGCGACAGCACTAGCGCTGTAAATTTGCAAATGTTGGAAGGAATTTTTTTTTAACATATCCCCAAAAAGATGTTAAAGTGATGTCTTCAGAGGGCTGTCTGCCATTTTAGATAGCTCTTGGAACACTTTCGACCAATATATATGATTTGCTGCACACAACTGTGCTACGTGTAAGAAATCTATATTTGTTTTGCACTTGTCACATTCAGAATTATCCATGAGCCCCATTCGATGTGGGCTTTGTGGTGTATAACATATTCTGTGAAGAAATTTAAGATGTGTTAGGAGGTGTCTGCTGTTGAGTGAAACCTCTCCCATGTGGGAGCAACTGAACTTTGTTGGTCGTAGATCTGCCCAAGTCTTTCTCCCTAGCTGCTCCTAGTAGATTGTTTTAAAAAATCTTTTTACTATATAAATATGACTTCCAAAAATAGGTCTCCCATTTTGTGTCGTTTTAATTCAGGCAGTTGTTTAATAGCTGTGGGCTCGAAGGATAATGGGTAACAATGGAATCTCAGGAAAGGGAGCAACAGGTGGATAAAACAGGAAGTTTACAATGCTCTCCTAGTTTCTGCACACCCATTATGTGCATTGTATTGCATTTGGTTCTCTAGGTAGACCCTGTCTATTTTGTTATAGCACAGCTTCAAGTGTGGATGTTGCACCTGTGCAAAATAATAACACTGTTCTTCATCTGGTACTACTATGCTACGTGTTTCCCATTCGATTTGGGGTTGTTTGCCTGCCTATGCCAAGCATATAAATAGTGATTTAATGTGTTTAAAAAAGCATTGCATGAGGCGAGTCGGGATATTATTGTCTAGGTGTAGCAGGCATGGTGTCATCGCCATCTTCATGAGTGCTCGTCCTCCCACCACGGATAATGTTCCTTTTATCCATTAACTGACTAACACGGTTAAATATGTCATTCATTACTCCATAGTATCCCCAAAAGTCACTCTTGAGTCATGGTTTATTTTAATTCTGAGGTATTTTACCACTGTTTCTTCCCATTGTAATGTATACTGTGTCTTAACTCTGCCCACAGCTGGTGTTAAGTGGGAATAACTGAGGTGGGACCGATTGATCTCCAATCCTTATGAAGGATATAATTAGGGGAGATTGTTTCACTGCCAGTATTTTTATGAGCAGTAGCAATTATTGTGCATATAGTGACAGCAGTACAACGCTCTTCCCAATTCTTAGGATACATGAGATCTTTGCCTGAAGATAAGTGGATGAATATGTTGATGGTATATGGTTGTTATGTGATGAGACATGGGGACTGTAACATAAATTTGCATAGATTTATATATTTATATTTTATTGGCCTCTGGATTTGGGGTTTTGGGAACTATCTGGTTTGGCATGGAGACTAGCCGGGGAGGTGGGCAACAGGGAGTGCCTATGGTGGAGGGAATGGATTGTCATGAGTCGGGGCTTTACGATCCCTTTGACAATCAAGAAATAGGAGGTCTGGTGAGAGGGCATTCCAGAGAAGAGGTCTCAACAGTTGGAGCGTTTGAGACACTAGCAGCTGAAAGGGACCTTGGAACAAAGTAAAGGCTGGTTGAAATTAGTAGCGACCAAAGGAGGGAAGATGTGAAATGTGTAAAAAGTTGGAGAATCATATTATCTTATAGGGCTGCACAATTTCCATCCAAAAACAACATATAAATAATACTGTTACAAGTTTTCTTTTTTTAATGTTTGTGGCAATGTAAATAATCTGTATTTATTGTGGTGCGCAGTATTGCATGATCAGGCTGGTGTTCTCAAAGAGACCATCATCTCACTAGCTTAGTGTATATGTATGTGTGTGTGTGTGTGTCTGTATATTTATATTTAACCAGTGGTGATTGACACTGGATAGTTATAATTAGGATTGTGTTTCGACAGGAAATGCCTTTATTGTGTTGCTAATAACTTTGGGTTGTTTGACGAATTTCCACAAAACTTTTCCAAAATGTTCACTTTTTGACTAGTTTGTGCATGGAATGTTTTGGGGTGATCCGTCAAGTGGGGGCTAAGAATAAAGGGGGGGGGGTCCCAAAATGCATTTTCGCCATTCATTTTTCCATAGGAACTTTAGACACAGCCCAAACCTATGAACACATTCGCCAAATTTGGCAGAAAGCTAGCTATTGGTACAGAAAGAGTGCTTTTTGTGTTTTGGTGTAATCTGATTGACTGCCACCACATCAGCCTGAAAGTGGTGATAGCCATCTTTGGACTTGGGATTCAGTCTTGCTGCACATCCTCTTCAATAGTGAGGCATGAGGCTGAGGCTACATAAGTGGACCCACTTTAGGGAAACTTATCCTGCATACAAAGGCTAAAGGAGAAATATCACAGAATTGCAGGATGCAATCAATTTATAGTCCCCTGCAGATTTATTGCTCTGACTCTTCTTTTTCAATACCAGACTGATGTGACCTACACCACAGCGTGGAATAAATCATCCACCTTACTCCAAAGTAGAGCTACCACCCGCGAATGAAACCAATAGAGGTCATACACACAAGTCCCAATTCACTATTATCGCACTGTGTTGTAGTTTGCTTTGACTTTATTAAGTTGATCTCTGTTCCATTCTGTTTTGAAATATGATGGAAAAAGTTTGAATTAAGATGAAAACCTGGTTTTAAAGCACATTTGGCCTCACATAAGTAAATCATGGGCATATCAGTAAAACATTTAGGGGGTCATTAGGCTGGCGGGCGACGTCCTCTCGGGGAATGGGACCGCCCGCCATCGGTGCGGGGGTCCCATTGATGGTATTAGGATGCGCCCGCTACACTGGCGGGCACATCCTGCATGTTTGACATTGTGGCGGGCGGTGCTCTCAGCACCGCCCGCCACAATGCCAAGAAGGCATGTCGTGCACTTCCATGCACAACGTGGCAGGCACCGCGCAGTGCCTGCCATGTTGTGCATGGAACTGCAGGGGGGTACCACAGGTAACCCCCATGTGCCCCCACCCCCCAGAATCCCTGGGGGCTCGCTACGGGCCCCCAATGGCAAAAACCGCCTGCCTTTCGCCGCCACGGAAAGGCAGGTCCCCGCCTGCGTAGTAATATGGATGGCGGTGTCTGCCAGACACCGCCACCATGTAAACTGCTTTTCCGCCCGGTAGGCAATCCGGCGGATTGCCAACCTGCGGAAAACCGGCAGACGGCCTTCCCGTCTGCCGGGGTTCCCCCCGCCATGGTAATGTGGCGGGGGGGAAATTTACAGCAGGCGGAGGTTTTTGGCGGGCGGATCGCCGCCCGTTATCCAAATGGACCCCTGAGTTTGGTTTTCGATACAATTAGAACTCAAGTTTGAGTCTTTTCTCCAAGTTAAAAAGAAAGCAAAAGGAACAAGTATTGTGTACTTTGCACCGATTTGTTGGTAAATGCATATTTCCGTGTGTTGTTAACTTGCATGAAGAGTTTAGGATTTTTTCGTAAAAATATTTTTCAAAAGAGGAAAATAATGTAAATTTAAAGCATTGCAGTCTCTGTCCATAGGTGTCATGGATTTTGGGCAAGAATTATCTAAAGCATACGAGTAAAATGTTGACTAGGTAAATAAGTTGCAATTTTGAGTCCGTTTATTTGGAAAGTCAAATTAGAATGCAGACATTATGGCTTAGCAAAGACCAAACTTGTGCATTTTAAAGCTTGTTTGATAAGTTCCCTAAAACAACAATAAAAGAGCAACTTATGCTACCAGCTCAAGCTGGAAATACTGCACAAAATACATTGGATATTCTTTGTTATTATTTAGAGCAATAGTCCTCATACAAAGCTGTAACCTGCAAGCTACATGTCTGTATAGCATGAATATTAGTCTTCTGGGCTATGCAACTCGAAAAGGAATCTGTGTCCTTCAGGACTCATGCAGATCTCAGCGACAAGTGTTCAACCCATAGTGCTATCTTGCTGGAAATCAATTTTTAAAGCTTTTTGGATTTACAAGGGATTTTCTCGTGAATTGGTTCAATATATTTGTGCACAAGAGTAATTCCCACCAGGATCTAAATTGATATCCATTTGCTACACCGTATTGATCTTTACATTTCGATGTTATCCCCACAGTGGTTAACCAATATCAGTGGCTCAGAATAATCGGTGGCTCTGTCTAATCAGCAGCTCAGTTTAACCAGAGGCTCATTATCCTTCGTGTTTTCATGTCAGAAATAAACCTTTATCGTCAGTGGGTCAATAGAATTGATGTCTCGCTGTAATCAGCGGCTCTTCATTATTAGCTCAGCTTAATGGCCTTCTGTGCCATAGTATTCTCCTTGGTTCAGCATAATTCTCAACTCACTCTTTCCAGTTTTTTAACTTGCAGTATCCCTCATTATTCTTCCTCTTCAACTAGATCATGTCTCTACTCTAGCACAACGTTCTCCTTAAGTTCATTTCACTCTCAGTGCACACCCAAAAATCCCCTTCTCTTCTCCAGCTTATCTTTCTATTCAGTCTTTAGTAAATGCCAGTTTATTTTGTTTTTTTGTGGTAGGTCTTTTCGACCTGAACCATTGTGACTTGTTTTGCGCTGTCTGCCATCTGTGGCTCAAAGCCCTCATTTACTCAGTTTCATGAGCTGTTCAGAATGGCCCGGCATCGCAGTAGCCCAGTCTCACCATTGGCTCAGTACAACTCTCATAATTTGTTTAGCTAATAAGATAGCTCAATCTTTGAGGAGCTTACTAATGGGTCGTGTGCGCCGACTACAGATTCAGATTCTGACATGGCTTACTTAGCCTTTCATGCTTCCCAACGCAATACATTAAGTACTCATTTATGTGATTACTTGGAATGCCTATTATTTGTACTGCTGCTATGTGGAAAATGTGTGATCTGAGAAAAGTGTATCGTTATTAGTGATTCAGGAGATCAGTGTTTTTAGTGACTCAGTATTACCAGTGGGTTAGTAATATCGGTGACACAAATCTCCAAAGGCGTAGTTTAATCAGCATCCTCATATACTTCTATCAGTGACTCAGCATAATTGTATGCCACATTCTACGTGACATTCTCTTTACAAAGGTATTCTGATATCTTTATGTTTATGTGATGGTGTGTAATTGTAGCTGGTAGGACTTCTGGGAGGAGGAGAAGTCAGTAGGTTGTCATTGGGAGTGATGAAGGAGTCATGTGGTGAGAGGATCTATGTGAGTTGGCTTTAGAAAGGGTGCAATGGGCGTGCAGCAACTTGACCTATTCAATGGATGAGCCAACAGTTGGAGAACAGTGCATCTCTGCTGCTATCCCAGTGGCTAAGGATGTGCTGCAGGAATCTGCAACGCGCATCAGATGCAGTCCAAGTTAGATTCACCTTGGAGGGTGCAGTGGTTATTGAAATCTGAGCACCAGGCTGGTTTCAGTCCCATGGGGTGTCCCTGAGATAGGAATGTTGGAGAAAGCAACCAGCAGTGCCTAAACAAATTCATGCCAGAAAAGTGCACTGACAGTCGACAGAACTAGTAAGCTCAGTCAAGACCATGCATGCAATCTGCCTAAATTATTACCTTAAATAAATCCTGGTACAGGTTTGCCAGAATTTGTGAATAACTAGAACTGATCTGCACTTTGTAGTTACAAGGTGTACTCTTGCACCAGTTTCTATGATGTTCAACATCAGCCTTGCTTATAAATGAATCATCTTGTACTATCTCTGAGAAGGACTTTAATGAAAGGGACAGAGAGCAAAGAGCCTGACTTCTTCCCTCCAACATCTAGAAAGTATTTGAAAAGTTAGATTTTAGCCTGAACTTAGACACGTGCTAAGTCAAGGGGAAGAGAGGAGAAATGTCGGTGAGCAAAAGAGAAGGGCGGAATATGTTGTGCAGTGGAATAAATGACGGTATTCCTTATGCATATAAGACGCATGGGTTCCGAATGCCGTTTTTGTACGAACGCGTCTTTAGGACGCATTTGTTCAGTGCGCAAGTCATTTTAACGACTTGCCTTAGGGGGGTGCTGGATGTTGGAATTGTTTAATTTACTATTCCAACTCCAGTCTGTGCAACAGTAGGGAAGGTGTTGGACTTTAAATCCAACACTATTCCACCAATGCGTCCCCCCTAAAAGCAAGTCGTTGTTATGACTTGCTTGCTGAACGAATACGTGCTAGTGCCGCGTTCGTTCTATGCCGGCGCTGTGTTGGCACAGCGTGATTCAGGCTTTGTCTGAAAGGACGTTTACCTGCTCAGTGAGAGTGAAAAAGAGAAAGAAAATGAGCCTCACAGTGTTTACAGTTGATGGCTTGATCTGCAAATCTACATTTATGATATGTTAGCAATAAAGAAGGGAAGACACTGAAGTGCATTTGTACATCGAGGCAAAGGATGGAATCGTCGCACAGAGAGCACTCTTTTGTCATTAACACATGACCAACCCAAAGAAGGCAGTGAATGAACCATGAGAGGGAGGTATTCTATCACCCAGTGAAAATAATTTCTATAAGAAGAGCCCTGAAGCTTGATTCGGCACTGACTCCAGTCTCTCCTCTTCCTAATGTGATTTTGTCAGCAAAACATTTAAACATAAAGTGGCCATGAGACCTGTATCCTCATACCCGTCCTTTTTCTTCTGAACATTTTTCCGTGGCCCTACTATGCTTATCTGAGTGTTGTATGAAGGGACATCTTATGGATTTGGGGGTCCCTCGGTCAAACGTATTTTAGGGGCCCCTGTTCAGGACAGCTAAGAATTTATGATCCAGTTTCAGCTCCTTTGGATTGTATTTGATTTCTATGACCGCATCAAGAAAGGACCCCCGCATGGACGCTTGTTATCGGCATTGCTAAGGGAAGTGTAAAACAGGGAGGACGCTTCAGTAATTTCCGGACCTCGTAATAGCCGCAATTGTATCCATTTACAAGTCGAAGCAAAAATAATTACATGCGGGCCAAACCACAAAGGGAGGAAAAAGATCGACAACAATAACGGGGCCAAACGAACAAGAGCTAGAACCGTAGCCTGTTTCCGGAATAAGACGAGCAGTTCTAAATAAATCTATCGATCATATATAGCCTAAAGAAGAAGGAGGATTAATAATTGCTGCTACACAAGAAGTATCATCCAACCATCTGCAAGAGGTTGCGCGAAAAAGAAACTAGGAGCAATATACTCAGAGTTGAACATAAATCCAACACTGAATGAGAGAAAAAAACATTGATCATGGGTCTTGATAAAGATAGTGGCAGAAAGTAAGCCCATCGAAACGCGTCGACGCATAGAACAAATACAATCCAAAGAAACGGATATCCACTTGATAGGATAAACGGGTCAAGATCTTACAAGTGTTTAATCCTCTCAATTGTCCTAAATTGGATGTATACTGTATGACAAAGTAGAGTGTCTTTTTTATGTTGTATTCTCTCTGTGATGTGGGTGTAAAATAGGGACGTGTATAGGTTTTATTATTTGGTATGTGTAAGATAAATGTGCTATTCAGTTTGAAATTCTTTGTACAGGTCAGTCATGAAATATTGTATGTGATTAGATTTAGGATGTATATTGGACAAGTAATGAATATATAGGTATGTTTTTAAATGTGATCAAAAATATGTTTTTATAAAATAAATGTACATGCTTGATTAACTTAATTTTGAGTACAGTGACTATCTTCATAAATTTACATTGTTTTTAATATATGTGAGTTCAAGGGACTGCTAGCTGCTACTTGGAAAAGTACCCTATTCCCTTGAATTTGACAAGGGGTCTCTCTCTATCTTTAAACACCAGTTTCAGCTCCTTCATGCCCTCTTTGGCCAGCTCACTGACAGTGCACAGGCACACTGATCCAGATTCTCAATCTGTTCACGTCTAATGTCCAGGGATAGTGATGTGTGTTTTCAGTATTGCAACACAGCAGCAGCTCACTAATATTACTGCAAATAATCTCTGTGACCCCCTCCCATTTCTCATATGTGAGATCCGGTTTTGATCTAAGAGAAACTTTTTTATGGATGTTGCATGAAATATCAACACAATATTTCCTTACAAAATGTCTGTAATATGTCGCAGACGCTTACCCATCACCCACATTAAAAATAAATTAAAGGGAAATAGTATTTAAAACAATCTGTTTAAGAATTTTTCAAGGTCATCAGGGCAAGATTCTCCGCAGAACAGACCTGGCTCTATCAAGGGGCTCACTGAAAGGCTGGGGCCCTGGGCCAGAGCCCACTTTGCCCATGCCTTAAAACGTCTCTGGTTGTATGACTGTGTTGTGTGTGTCAGCCTCTGTGTGCTGTGTGTGAATACAAGTACCCTACTAGGCAAGGCTTGCCCTCCATCTTTATCAGTGTACCATTCCTAGGTCTCTGTAATGCCCAATTCTTCATGCTGTTTGTCACTCCCGATTTATATCTCCTACTCTCTGTGGCTACCTCTTTATCTCAACAGCAACATATTTTCCTTTCCTGCCTCCTAATAAATTTTTTTTTTTACATTTAGCAATTGTAGATACATCACAATATACAGAGCCATAGCACAAAGCCATAATACACAGAAAATTACATTAATAATTTAAAAAATACTAAGGATAATTAAAAAGTGCAAAGTGTGTCATAGGTGCATGTACGTTTAAATCGAAAAAAGGATCTAAGTGATAAAATTCATACCAGTGATGGGTCATGGCCAAATAAAACCTCAGATCTCCAATCTCTGATTGGGTCCCAGACGTGCAGCACAAAGGAACGCCGACTATCACTTTCCAGGATGGATATTTGAAAAGCGCAGGGGTTTACAAAGTCATGCCAATACAACTTAAGGAGCAGTGCCTCGCTTAACAACCAGTGTCGTGACAAGGCTAATCTACCCAGCGCAATAGCGGAAAAATGAACACCTGGAGGAATTGAGGCTGATCTCGAGTACAATCTATTTATTTATTTTAACAGTTTTATATAGCGCAAACAAGACCCTTGCAGGTATCAGAGCGCTTTACAGTACAGAAATATCAACATAAAAACGTATAAGTATCGTGAAATAGGTGAATACAGTTAAGGTGAACATACACGAATAGCACGTATTTACAGGGGAATATCAATGAGTCAAGTGAATTTGGCCAGAAGAATAGATTTCACTTCTCTTTTGAAAAAAGCTGCGGATGGATTAAGTCTCGTTTCTTGGGGCAAGGCATACCAAATCCTGGGAGCCATTCCTGAGAAGGAGCGGTAGTATGTTTTCTTCTTGGAGAACCGTTGTGGTTTAAGTAGAAGATTGTTGGAGCTTCTAGTGGATCTGTTACCACCCGATAGTACCAATTTCTCCGCTAGGTATCTCGGGGTTTTGTGATGTAAGGCCTTATGTGTCATACAGGCAATTTTCAAATGAATTCTGGCCTCAAAAGGAAGCCAGTTGAGGGCACGAAGGTCAGGGGAGATGGGGCTGTTTCTTTTTGAGCCTGTGATGAGTCTAGCGGCTGTATTTATTGAGGCTCTTAAAGGAGCGGTCGTTGATCTGGGTAGGCCGCAAAGAGCAATACTTCCATAATCCACTTTGGGAATTACTAGAGATTGAACTGCCTGTTTAAAGTCACTGGCCGGTATGAAGGGTATCAGTTTTCTCAAGGTGCTAATCTGGAAATTAGCTCCTTTGGTTACAGCGCTGACGTGCTTCTGCATATTTAACTTATTGTCCAAGGTTAATCCCAGTGATTTAGCTGAATCAATGATGATAGATTGACCATCGAGCGCTGTATTGTATCGATTTACAATCAATGTAACAATCGATTTATAATCCCATACAGTATCAGGTTGAAATGCCCCATTCAGTTTCTGCAAGATGTAATTCCAATACTTTCTTATCCTTGAACAAACGGAAAAGATATGTACCTCTTGGGACCCCTCATACTCACACTTAAAATATTTCCATCTTGCCTCATCCTCATTTCGCACAGACGGTATGGAGTATAGTAGAGATCATGCAGAAATTTAAAGTGGTGCGAAAACCGTCCATGCATAATATTACTATTCTTAATTTTAGTGCACATTACCGCTGCCCCCACATTTCTACTCCATTTATCTGCTTTAAGTTGGACTATATCGGCTTTCTTCCCAATCCCGGACTCTAAGATCATGTTATAGGCCGATCTTACATGTTTATCCCTTCCTTTCAGTGTCCTTCCATGACGCTTTCATCAAGTGATCCAAAAGTGGGCAGTTTAGATCCTCCACTGCCAGGTTTAGTACAAAATTACATAGTTGGAGGTACTGAAAAAAGCCCTGCCAAGGCAGGGAAAACCTACATTGGAAGACCTCATACGGTAATAGAGTTTTATCTTCTCACAATTGAGAGTGTAAAGCCAAGATCAGCCCAACTACCCAAAAACTGTTGTGAACTGCTGGTGATAAATTTGGATTGTAACCCAGGAGTGTATATTGAATATAGAGTGTAATGCCAAATCGTTTTCTAATACAAGACCAGATTTGGTGGCAAGCCCGTAGTGTTTTAAACCACGTTCTCTTAAAGTAAACCATATCCGTTAAGCCTGAACATGGTTCAGTAGAATCCCCAAGATTTAAATAACCAGAAAAGATATGGTCCAACAACTATGGCATCCTGCCCATAACCACTGTAAGGCAAAATATAGAATCAGAAATATAATACACCCTTAGTGCTGCTAAAGACATCCCACCACTATCCCGAGGTAGTTGGAGCTGCTGGATATTACACGATAGTTTCTTAAAGCTCCATACAAACTTCTGCCAACTAGATTCAGTCTTCTTAAAAAAAGATTTGGGACAATAGAGAGGTGTACACCAAAAGGAATATAGATAACACAGAAGAATAACAATCTTATTAATATTACATCTTTTGCCTGGCCATAATGCAGCCTATTCCATCTTTTACAGATTTCTATAGAGTGGTCATCTAATGTAGCCTAAATTAAATCAATTAATTCTTCCATGTTCATAGTCAGTTCTACCCCCAGAGATGTTGCAGATCGAACTTTCTATCATCTTAAACCAAAGTGGGGACATTCGTAATAACCTGAGTTTTTTGGGCGTTAAGCCTGTATCCTGAGTCCTTGTTGAATCCCACAACAAATGCTTTGACAATCTCCAGCATGGACTCAGAGAGAACGTCAGAATGTACACATCATCTGCATATGCCAAAACCTTCAGGTCTAGGTGATGCAGGTATAATGATCGGATGGGCTCAGAGCTTTGTAAAGAAAGACTGTAAGGTTTGACATAAAGGGCGAACAATGGAGGCAAAAAAGGACAACACTGACGGTGCATCTGATGATGTAGATTGGATCTGAGTGTGTGCCCTCACTGGAGACCCTTGGCATCAGTCCACTATACAAAAGTTTAACCTGCAATATAAACCACGGCCGAGACTTGTGGAGGTCATGAATACTCAGAGGAACTGCCAAGAGAGCCTATTGGATAGTTTTTTGGCATCCAACATGATCATTTTGGTGGGAGTCTCCTCCACAGATGTGACCTCCAAAGCAGTTATAGCTGTGTTGACATGTGAGCTCCTATTGCGGGCCGGAATTAACCGATGTTGATTTGGGCCCACTAGGTCAGAGATGACTGCAGGAAACTGGTTTAACAATATCCTCGTATTGATTTTTGAATCTGCATTAATCAAGGATATTGGCTGACAAAACCGCAATATGTGGGATCCTTGCCTTTTTTGGGAAAAATTACAATACTAGATTCCCCCCACAAGTGGGGACCCCATGGTAGAAGCCAGAAGAATTGAACAGATCTCGGAGGACCGGGGTAAGTACCCTTGTAACAATCTTACAAAATTGCAACACAATTTGTTTGCATCCAGATGCCTTACCAGCAGAGCTTAATTTGAGACGGTGGTTTCTGGTGCTCGGCACTTAATTGTCAACACCAGTGCTTCTGATAGTTTTCATATGGTGGAACTGTCTAATTTCGAGATGAGCACTACAACATTTGTAAATTAGTTCAGTATCCATTAGAACTGATGAGTACCTGCCTCCCAAGCCATTCTTATAGCTTTATGGACGTGGAATAGTCACTCTTGTAGGAGTGTGATGGTTAGTAGTTGTGTTGGTACTGTCATGGGCTGCACAGGCTGGGGCAGTGGGAAGAGCAAGCAGCAATGGCCTTCCGGACGTGGGCCCTGGCACTTATTTTGACAAATTAGGCACTGCTTGTCACTCGCTAGCTGTCCAATACCCATCTCAATCTCTGCCAAGCTCACATTCTCCTCCAACCTTTCTCGCTGTCTCCGTGTCAGCTTCCAACATTAGAATTTCTCTACATAGTTTTGTACAGATTCTATGGATGCTACACAATCCTTGCTAAAGAGATTTAGATAAAAGTTTCAAAACACCTCTCTAAGTTCAGACAGTTCTTCTGTTATTTGCTCTCCCTTATTATTTACCATCTTCTGGCTTAGGTTACTACTTGTTCTATCTTTAATTTGTGATAATTGCGTAGCCTAAATCTTATTATTATTAGCTCTATCCCACATACTTTTCTTTAAGGTGGTTTGTAAAATCACCTGCTGTTCGAAGGCCATGGCTACTTCGAATGGGTCCTCGTGCTAAACCTACCCTTTTCTGACTAAGGGCAAGCCATAAGTGAGTCTCGGCTAGGCTCTCTAAAGTCTGTTGTTGTCTGATTATAAAATTCAGAGTCTGTCCTCTGTAGAAGGCCTTAAATGTGTCCTAAAGCAAAGTTGTAGATACCTGTCCCAGATTCACATATAAATATTCTCCTATCTTATCCTCCATTGCACAGACATATATTGTTGTTCTAACAGCAACTTTCGATCAAAGGTCCAGCGACATGGAGTAGAAAGTTGTCTATACCGATCTGGCCTAATAAACATGGATAAAGGGTTATGATCAGAAATAATTCTTGCATTTAATCGAATATTAACAAAAGACTGAAGCGAGTGGCTGATAAAAACCATATCCGGGAAAGAGATTTGTTGGGTGACTGAATCGAAGGTAAAGCCATTGTTTCGCCAAATTTCAGAATAACGTGACGCTCTATCACAGTGGTGCTGAAATCCTCCCAAACCTGATATGTCCGGCAATTGCCATTACTTGCCGTTTTGAGATTACACCCTAGCTTGTAATATTTCACCAGATAACAATATTGACAGAAGATAACTCATCATATTAAACTTGTATATAGGCTACCAGTTTTCAAATTGATTGAGGCCATTATTGGTAGTTTGTTCTCTTATACATGTTTGGCCTGTTAGCATGTCTCCAGACGTTGAAATTGGATGATGTTACTTTCTGTTTGTATGTGGTGAATTTGTTTACTTGGTAACCTTGGTGGATAACCTGTTTAAAGTATCTATGCAGTTAGCATGTTTAACTTTCCTATTTACCTTTGTGTGTAGTAGTGTTCAATAATATCTTTGTGATTTTCCTCTTTTTTTTTTGCAGAGGCAAACTATGCAAGCAGCACTAGATTTCCTCTTGCCGGTAACGGGCTACCATTTACAACAAACCATTCAGTACCATCCAAACAAACTGTCTTTTCTTGGCAAGCCGCGATTGATGCTGCTAGAAAAGCTAAGGCGGCCCAAGCTATGAGCGCCGAAGAAACTCTACCTGTAGGATCTCTCTCTCTGAAAAAACGACAGCAATATGCCAAGAGCAAAAAACAGGGAAGTTCGACGAACAACAGACCACCCCGGGCCCTCTTCTGCTTGTCCCTCAATAACCCCATCCGAAGAGCCTGCATTAGTATAGTCGAATGGAAGTATCCTTTGAACTCTGTTGTGGTGTGTATATCTTTAAATGTTGCATCAATCCTTGGGGGAGGGAGGTGTTTGGTCTACTGCGCTACCCTGCAATATCACTGTTGTATCGGTTGCTTCTTTTTAATATGTATATATGTAAAAATATATAGCATAATTTTTTATTGACATACCTACACTCCATTAGCTGTCCTTCGAAGGTGGATTAATGGTTTTATTGTATTGGGTAAGAATTGCGACATACACCATGGGTGTTGAACTACGTTTAGTTTGATGCCACACATCTGTTTATTTAAGGGGAAAGCAAAAGCATTTTCTATATAGCAATCAAACCTGGCATGACACAAACTGTACAGCACATAGATGTCAGCCTTTCTTTAAAAGTATTTCTTTACACATATACAGCATTTGCATTGAGAAATGTGGTGAAGGCACAGTGGGTGGTGCCGGGTTGGTCCTCGGTACAGTGGAGACGGGTTTTTAGGCGAGGTGTGACTGCTTGTTGTATATTGTTCACATAGAAATGTTTTTCTCAAGGGGTGGGTGTCATGACGTGTGAACATGAATGATAGTTGGTGCATGGAGGTTTGGAAATGAGCAAGAAACCTAGCTTGCCAGTGATAAATGACTTGGGATGCGAGACCAGAAGCAAGAGCCCATGTGATTGAGGTAAAGGTTTTGGGAGAGGGATCCAGCTGGTTCATAGTTAGAGGACCTTTTGTTGGTGATTAAAGTTACCATGCGTGGGGATGCTAGTGACTTAGTCAAGGGAAGATGCAAAGTAAAGGATATGGCTCATTTGAGGACTATTAGAAAAGTCTAGCAAGAACATCACTACCATGTTAACAAAATAATTGCCTGTTGGATACGGGATGACAGTATATTTTCCTGTATTGTTCAACAGGAATCAGGCTGCACTGGTCTTGATGGTTTTACATTTCTTCACTCCCATGATAACATTGAATAGCATATTAGTGGTTCTAGCAAAGGGAGTGGAGGTCAGATAAGGGTTTGAAGAGAGGTAGTGGATGTAGGTTGCAGTGAAGTAATTAACTTCAGTTTTTGCAGAATCAATAATGTGTAAGGGTAAATCAAATCAGGTGTTTGTTAAGCACGACTACTCACCCGTAAGGGTCTCAAGGCGCTGGGGCATGTGGGAGGGTGTTCGCAGGTTCTGGTCCATCAAGGAGGGGGTCTGTCGAAGAGCCAGGTTTTGAGGTTTCTTGCAAAGATGGGGAGTGATGTTATCTGTCTGAGGTCGAGAGGAAGGTTGTTCCAGGATCTGGCCACGCGGAAGGAGAAGGAGCGGCCTCACGATCTGGTCTTTCTGGTGCGGGGGACCATGGTGTAGGAGAGCTGGGCTGATTGTAGGGTCCTTTGGGGTGCGTGGAAATTGAGTCGGCTATTCAGGTATGCTGGTCTGGTGTCGTGGAGGTATAATCAAATGTAATCCACTGGGATGTGCGGATGTCTTGAAATCGCCTTGTTCTATGGACATATGGACAGAAATGCAACAGATTCTTCTTGTCCTACTTAAAAGACTAGTTGTCCTGCTAGGATGCTACCCTGTACTTCTAACTTTTGTATAAATGTTTGGAAGCGTTTACTTAGCTTTGTGTCTCCCCTCATTGAAGCAGGACAGTATGCTCCATAAAGTTAATCATTCTAATGTGTCCCGATCTCCTTTAGCCCCATGATTTCTGTTTCTTAAATGTGAATTTGTTCACCCCCTGTTGAGTTTTCCCTCTCTATCTACTTTAACTTCCTCTTACGTTCTATTCTGCCTTTCCTTCCTCGACTTCTATCTTGTTTGCATTTCACACCTCTTACTTTTATTCCACCTTCACTCATTAAGTACCTTCTGGACAACATAACAGTATCTTGTGCGTTCCATTGAAATAAACACCTAGCTGCAAAGATTCAACGTCAACTCTACTTCCTGTCCATTTATTTTATTTTACATTCTGGTATTTGTAGTTTTACTTTTTCTCTATTCTAAATTCAGAACTACAAATGCAAGAATGCAAGGCAAAAGCAGCACTGGATAATCTACTCACCAAAGACAGCACAAGAGCACCAAATGCGTGGTAATGGACTGCTAAAAGTGTCAGAGTGGCTGTATCTCTCTCTGTCCCATAGCAGCACATACATATGGTCACTGTTTGGGACCTAAAGTTTCCAATTTATGTTTACTTTTTTTCTTCATCCCTATTAAACATGCTCTTTTTTAAAACTATTTCTTGTTAGAAGTTATCCATGGCCTATATTCTCTGAAATTATATAGGCGGCGGAAGTGACATTCTTCACACTTAGAGATCATATGGCCTCATAGAAACTGGCAACATACGGTATTTGACAATTTGTGCCTTGACTAGAAGCAGCATCATGCTATCTTTCTAGTAGTGGCAGTACATGGCATTTATTCCACGTTTATTAAAATAACTAAACTTATAACTGTGGGTGAAAGAAAATATTGCATCAAGGGTGAAGTTAATACAAATCCTTCAAAATATTTGTTGGAGCAGTTGAAAAAACCCCAACATGAATATCATTCTTGAAATCCCACAAAAAAAATTCCCGGAAGGACAATATATCCCAAAAATGTTTTATTGTTTACTTGCATAATTTCCTGCATAACCATGCACTGTTTTCAGGGTCTGTTTAAAATCCATTGGTTGATATGTTAAGCTTTCAATTTTAGTATGAGTGCTCTTTCCTTCATCTAACCTGGTTACTGAAACAGGAATGCAGATGTCGCATTCAATGGAGGTATGAAGTACGGAGTGCGGGGTCGGCTTGGGACACGAGTTGCACAAGCCATCGAAGGGTGGAGTTGAGAAGTTAAGGAATGGAGCTGCAACAGAAAGGAATGGAAAACAGCCATATAAAAATAACGGATGTATAACGGATGAAAAATAATAGCTTGTCAGAGGAACAGGACAAATGGAGATTGAAAAGTGCATGGTGGTTAGCATAGCAAATTGTGCTAATGGGGATGGATGATTGAGATGATTCACTTAGAGAGTGTTAGGAAACTCGCATGCCTTGTCATCCCTGAGATCCTGGAGCTAGCGGACTGCTACCATTCACTCAAGAAAAGAGAGCTGGAAAATTGAGGCCTGAGGGGAAGTCCTTGGATGGGACTTCAGGCAGGGTTAGTGGAGTAGCAGCAGATGAACTGCGGGAAAAGAATATCACAACTTATGGAAGAGATACTTTGCAGACAATTGGAAAAGCCACTGCGAGGCGATGGAGAATTCTGACTGCAGTAGCAGCATTGTCACAGATAGAGAGAGAGGAGACACCATGGCCACAAACAAGCACACACTAGTGGATTCCCTGATTGACCCATTTGGGTGTTTCCCATATTAGCAAGGACCCCATCACCTCTCTCCGTATTGTGTTATTGCTAGCCAGACCTCACGTCATGCCTTTTTACAGCAGACCATGACTTTATGAAGAGTCGATACCCAACTCACTGACAGTACAGAACTATTTTAGAGTTTCCTGAGCATTGGTCTATTAAGCTGCCATTTCGAGGTCATCTTTGCATAAACCTTGTGCCTGGGGTCTTCTCCTCCACTTCTCAGAGCCAATCCTTGCCGTCTCCATTTTTTGTTCAGCCTGGAAGGTGGGAGAGGCAGTACCTCACCCCTCTACACACTCAGCCCTCTATTCTCTGGCCCTAGCATTCCTCCCATCTGGTATGATTCCACGGTATCAAGTTCTCTAGTCTTCCTCATCACATTCTCTAACTCTCAAAGACCCAAAGCCCTGTGTCATTACTGAGTATAAGGCAACACTCTTGCTACTTGTGAGCCTCTGATCCAGGATCTCATTTATCTTTGCATTGGGGTTCCCACTTCCAGTAGAACAATATAACTTCAAAAGATGCTCTAAGTGTGAACTCTGTGATAATCCGCCTAAATACACTTGAATGTCTCCAGGATATCTGGAGCTCTCTTGCTAAGCAGGCATTTTGTTAAGCAGTTTCTTTTCTTGCCACTAGATGGCATGGTACTTGTGGTTTGGGATTGGATGAGACCCTACAGTCTAAGTTTTATGCAGTTACCATTAACTTTAGCTTTGTGTGACATAAGCCATTGTCACATGTCAGCTTTAAGTGGGACACACATTTTTGTGGGGGATCGTGATTAAATACCATGTTGTAATGTGAAATCTGAAAAAATGTAATAACATATTATAAATGAGCATTTCTGGTGTATTTATGCCTTAACTAAAGCTTCACAGACCATTTGATATATTTATATTAATGGCTATTTTTGCCAATTGCGTGGCCTTAGCTGTTTATATCCCATTCCCACAAGATGATTCTAATTCAACCAATCATAACCTGGTAAGTGGTCCTGCTTTTTACTTTGACCATTATTTATTTTTACTTTCTGGGTTTGCTTTAATTATAGGGTGTTTTATGGATCCTTTTACTAACTGGCTACAAATAATGTATTACTTTGCTTACCAGCCAATTTGGGACAATCTCTTTACATATCTGACTCCTGCCTCTGTTTACTGACTGCACCTTTTGCTGTTCATGGTGCGATTGTGATGTTGTTTGTGAACCGAAACTGAAACAATGTCAGCAGTTCATTGTGATGTCACTGGTGGCGTTATTGCTGGTTTTTGCTTTCAGTTGTCTGTGGTAATTTTATTGCATCGTTTTGACATATTACAGATTTCTTTCAACACAGGTTCCTTATTTTAGTTTTATATTTGTTTTTGTTTGAAATATTTACATTATTTGGAGTTTTCATAATAAATTATTGAATACATTCTGGATGTTTTTGTGATGGTAATTAAAACAGTATCACGGGTACATTTGCGCTTACGTAGTGCGTGAAGGAAGAGCAAGCATCAGTAGTCGTTTTTATGATATGCTCAGCTATTATTTTTATTATCATTTTTTTAAGTTATCAATTGCAGCTATAGTTGTGAATATTTAAGTATGTGTTTGTACCCATAAAGGACCGCGGCCATTTTGTGATTTTGTTGCTTTCAGAAATGTTACAAGTAAACACGAAAACAGATATATTAATTGTATTTTGGCCTGGATTTTATCTTTACATATTGTAAGGCTTTAAGTGTTGACTTTAGAGGTGAGTGAAGTTTTAATTATGGCAGTATAGTATGGTGAAGGACCGGGGTTTCACACTTTACAAAGAAGTGCAACGTTCTTTGATATTGCAGGATGGTTGCATAGTCCTCTTTCATCCATGGCGTTTATATTGATGACATTGTGGAAATATATGGTGATGTCATGAATGTTCACAATAGTGGTCATCAATTATATCAATAGTGATGGCATATATGATCTCAGTGATATCATTATTTATGCCATTTGATATGCTGTCAGTTATGTCATAAGTGATGTCATGAGCAGTAGTTGTATATCACAAAGTAAAGTGACATGTCATCCTGCCAGTATATTGTGACCTAATGTTATCTACCATAATAATGTAAAATATTGTGAAGGCAAGTACACATGTATGTGGAGTAAATCTATACAAGCCTAGATATACTCAATCACCTTCACAATATTTTAGTAGCCAATTTGGTGAGGATAATATGGCAGGATATTTCAAATTAGGTGTTGTGAGGGAATATTTGAGCAGTCCATGGCGGGGCCATGAATCGTGGCTGCGCACCTCAAAATAATTGTCAAATCTCGGTGGGTCCAGGACCTCCATTGCACCCACAGATTCACTCTAACTATTTTTTTTTCACAGAATTTCTGAGGCTTCCTTAAGCAGTTAATATTTTATGAGCAAAGTTATTGATACTTTGCGCAACGTTTTTTTCAGTGACCTTTTGAATGATGTACTGCAACCAAATACCAGTATGTGCAACTCATTGTGCAAGCCCCTAGGCTGTGTGCAGCAGGAGTCAGCTGCATGGCAGGACTTTCAGCCAGGCCATGCACCCATTCCCTGCACAGACATAACACACTGGGCAGGACAATGTCTACACAAGGCTGGGTGCAGGGTCTGGCAAATGTTCAATGAATTGTGTTCATGTTGTTCTTCACCGTAGGAGCTGGCCAAAGGTGAGGTCCTGCAGCCAACCACAGCTGTGATTGGCCGTAGCCTAAACGCTTCTGTTATGTTATTTATCGAGTTTTGTATAGCACAAACTTGACCCAAAGGTATCAGAGCGCTTAACAGCATTTGCAAACCCGCAACAGAATGAGTAACATTTAACAGCATGAGTTACATTTATAAGTATAGATACATAGTGACCGTATGAAAACGAAAAGTATAATAGGCATCAGGATCTACATGTGATACAGTTTTGGGGTAAACATGTACGACAATAAATGAGGTAGAATGGAATATGAATATATATGGGACACTTTAGAGTTAGATACAGTACATATATAAGTAGTGCAATACAGATTTAGTATAGCAGCAAGTGTTGTTTTGTTGCACACACCCTTGGATGATCTGCAAATCCAGGATGGGAATTTGTGAGACAGTGTTGGAAAGAGTGTATGTTTTTCTTTTTCCGAGGGTAGTATATACACCCCTGGGTCATCCTTCCATCCTCCCAGACGTCACACGGTCCAAAGGCATCTACCAATAAATGGATGCAAACATATCTTCTCGTATTTAAGAATCCGAGGATAGACACGTGAGTCCTACAGTGACAACCGTGACTTAGTTATCTTTTTTGAACTTCCAACATCCTCTTTGGGATCACATGTTTTGAAGAATGAATTATTTATAAATGTGTCTGTGAAACCTTGAGGCTTTGAGTTTGGGGTGGCAAAAATAAAAAGTCCCAAGTACAAACTGGCGCCAGAGAAAGTTGATCCTCAAGCTCACGGCGGCCGGGCCTAAGCTGAAAGTTCCTAATGCATGGAGCATGCACTGGAGTTTAGGATTTCTATTAATCTCCAAATCCTTCTGCCGGACAAATTTACAGGCAGAATAAAGTCGACACTCCACAGGGTTAAAATAAAGTTTAAAATAACTTTGCAAGTTTGTGGTCAAGGCTTCTTAGAAAGTTAAAAAGAAGCGAATAAAGGGCCAAAGGACTCTCAAGGACAAGTTTGTGCTCAACAGCTTCGATGTCAAGCCATCCCAAGCTTGAATATCATAGTTCCTGGTTAGAAAATTAAAAAAGGTAAAGACCACACTATATAAATCCAGATCTCTAGAACACCATGTGCGGGGGCCGCTAACAATCCTGTCCTCATTGTATTTTTATTTTTTGATGTTTTAAAACTCAGCCCAGAAGCACCGGAGCACTTTACATGAACACCAGATTGCATTAGACAAGGTAAAAAAACATTAGGCACGGCAAGATTTTGTGATTTGCCCAGAGTCACAGGATGTTGAGCCGACCTAGTTGTCAGTTCCAAAGTCGGAAGCTCTGGACGTTGGGCCACATCTTCTCCCCACGGTAAAGGTTGTTGTTTTAGTTCATCTACTGGGTGGGCTGCAGTCTACAATGTGCTCCAAGAACACAAGTTAGTTGAGATTCTTTCCCAGTGTTTTTTAGTGGTCATAGTTAGTAAATAGGTTGAACAGGAAGACCTAGCGTTTCACAGCAGACCGTTTCCCCCCAGTATAAATGCTTATAATCCGATCAGTATTTCATGCACTTCCAATTAACTCTGGATTTACCACAGAGCAGCAGGTCCCTTTATATGCACCTTCAACCTCATACTTTCCAAAATAAGTTCCCCCAGCAGGAACAGCAGACCGTACACATCATACTCACCCTCCGCTATACCTAGAGTTGACATTAAGAAACTGGCTTCCCCAGCACTAGTCCCAGTCAGAAGTCAAGCAAGAGAAAAAATCAGGTCTTCCTACGCTCCCCTTGAGGTTGATAGCAGTTTCCTATATTCGGACATGATATTGTTTCTTGTCCATTTACAAATCTAGATCATAGAAAAAAGTGTGTCTTGTATATAATCCTTCTGAAGTTCCTGTGTCTTGGTTTCAACAGGCAGAGTTGTTAACTGGGAGATGTGGTCTCTGCTATCCATGCCAAAGTTGTCAAATGTATTAAGTCCCTTTGGCTGGCTTACTTAGGCAGTTCTACATCTTACAAATATTTTATTTGAAATACATATATTAACATACATGGGTAAAATAATTAAGTAGCTAGGCAAAATCAAATGGTAAATTTGTCCTTTTCATAAAAAATTACCTCTAAGATTTCATTTTTTCTTGGTAACTTTCATCTGCGCCTCTTTCTAAATGTAGAATTATTTTATAATTTTATTTATAGGAGAGGCAATATTGCTGACCGCTATGGGCCTGCAAAGTGACACAATCGGGCAAACAGACACTGTGCTTCAGTGTCTCATACGTGAACTATATATTTAACTGCCAGGCAGGGAGTATGGGTGAAATCAGCTGTGAGAGCGCACTATTACCTTAAATAATGGTGCCCTAGCATTATAGCTAAAAATGCATAAGGCCACTTAAAAGGAAAGAAGACAGGTCGTGATTTATTTCTGAAACTGCAGAAGTGTCTCTACCAGGAGATGTGCAGTAGTTAGCATCCCAAAACATGGCCTCAAAGTCAGATGCTCCTAATCCTCTGTTGTTCTCTTTCAGTCTTCCAATTACTCAAAGTTTGTATCTGCCAGTGTCAGCCCAGTGCCCTCTCAAGTCAGTCCCATGGATGTTTACTTGGTGCACATTCAAGCCCACCCACTAGAGCGCCAGAATGCAGTCTAAGATAATTTAATACCATACATTTAAATTGCATTCCTTCCACATTACAGATCCAGTAGTGCTGGAGCACTTTTTAGAATGGGAGTGCTGGCCAATAACGTCACCTCACTAAAGACAAAGTGAATCTGTAACCCTTTGTTTTTGAAAGCACAGCAAATGCTGGCAGAAGAGAAACTTTCGAAGGGCCACCTGTGTGTGCACTTCCTGTCTAAGCTCTTTTAGGGTCCACCTCCCGCACCCCAACCTCCAGCACTGTTGCACAGATCACCAGTGTATGTATGTTTTTCAGTGACAGTATATTTTGCATGTATGATGCTCAGTGGTGTAGCTAGGACTTTTGCTGCCCGTGGCGGTCCCAGCCTTTGCTGCCCCCGTGGCGTTCGTAAGAGGGGGGAGGGAGGCTGGCGATCGAATCCTGCGTTTGCCACCCCTTGCTGATGCAGGTAAGAGGGGGGGGTTGAGGCCGCCACCCCCAAAACTTGTGCCGCCCGGTTCGGACTCCCCCCCTCGTTACACCACTGGTGATGCTGGGACATCATCAAAGAGAGGCCTAAATAAGACAGGGAAGACAACTGAAATGTTGGCTGATCACAGTGATGGAAAATTGATTGTGACTAGTTGTATTTGTGAACAATATGGCTGTATGTTGTCATGGAAGTGCTTGGAGAGTTTTACTTGTAGTAGGGTGAAAGGTTACTATATTGTATTGTAGCCAGCCCTGTAACTAACCTCTATCAGGTAAATTCTTTAAATGAAAAAAACTCAAGTTGCTTTAAAGGTGCCATTAGTCATAGAAGGGGATCTGCATGCGGATCTTGACGTCTTAAAAGGAGCCAGTCTTTTGAGAATTAGACGATTCATGTTGCAAATTAAAAATGCAATGTTTTCTTAACATATCTTTGTATTGGAAAACTAGTTAGACCGTCATTGCAGAGGATGTCAAGCATAGTCAGCATAGTTTCATTTTTATAGTTCGTTTAATAGTACATATGAGTCATCAATAGTATATATATATATGGAGACTGAAAGTTATTGTTATGCATTAAAATAAGATTCCAGTTTTACCCGAAGAAAAATTTGTAACATAAAACTGCTGTTTCTTAATTATAGACCGATCAAGACGATCGGTCTATAATTAAGAAACAGCAGTTTGTGGCTTTTAAAAAATTGTGGATTGCCTTTCTTTGCATTGAATTGTGTTACCCACAGGCTAGCACTTGATACATTTTTAATTGAGTTTAATGTGATTTCTTTTTTAATTGTTAACAACGGACAATCTTTTAAGATAAGATTTGACTAGGATTAGTTCTAATAAATAAGGACACAAGGTTACTTCCTCGTCAGGATCTCTTAGACACATATTGTGTCTGAAGAAAATACAAATGTAGCAGAAAAACAATTAACATTTATATCCATTTGTTCAATAGGCTTTGCTTGAATGGTAACATGTTATGCAATGTTTGCACCCGCTTTGTTTTTGTTCTCACACTGTTTTAATGATAGACCTCTGTGATTTTCTTCCAGTAAGAAATAGCAGATTTATAAAAGCAATTTCTTAATGTCCTTTCATTATAGGGTAGAGATAATGATATCAGTACCCCTTTCAGAGGGCCATAGAGGGAAGTAGGGTTTACAGAACCCAACCATGGGGGTTGAAGCCTTTTACTCCTGATGTCCCGGGGCCCAACTTACTATGGATTCGGAGCTAAGGACAAGAAAACCTTCTGCACTTGACTCTCGCAGTTATTTTGATCTGTGCAGTCCTAAGCTCACTCCGTGGGAAGGTGTGGATACAGGGGAGTAAACACAGACTCACAACTCAAAACGCACGCAGCAATAGCAATAAATCATTATCCAGCCAAATACAAATTTTTATGAAATGAGAGAAGTATTTTGATTTCTACCGCTAGCCACACAAACATTAACAAACAATGACACAATTCTCATGAGATCAGGGCTTTAGTGTTTTCTTGACCGTTCCCTGTCTATCTTCCTCCTCATGTTAGCGATAGTGGTTGTTCCTGATTCACTATAGGCAACATCCAGGTTATGCCCCACCGAACATCTCGCTAGGGTGCCCAAATTCAGGAAGGCTCGCACTGGCGGTCGCCGATTTTCGGTTAAAGCCGCTACAGCTTGGAACTCTCTCCCTCTCAGTCTTCGCCTGGAACCCTCCTACATGGTCTTCCGTAAAAAACTCAAAACCTTCCTGTTCCCCAAATAAGACACTCCCTTTTCCACCTTCTGGATCTCTACAGGTTAATAGCGCGGGGATGCCTACGGGTCACCAGGCGCTCTACAAATCGCAAAATAATAATAATAATAAATAATAATAATAATAATAGTAGTCAGAGTCTCAAGGGCCCACTATGACTCTATTCTTAAAGTCAACAATGCTCTAGCATCACTGCGCTAATTGGCAGCAAGTTCCTATGGGGCTGACGGGACAGAAATCAGTAATACCTGCACCTTGCAGAATTGGAGCGACCAGATTTCCTGAGCTCGCCCATTCCATGGTGCTGGAGCCGCAGCAATCGATTCAGGTGAGTCAGCAACATGTGGCCCCAAGCGGGTTGAACTCAGTGGTAGGAGAGTCTCCACACACAGTTGCACCTCTGGAGGTTCTCGACAGCTCCTTTGCCCCAGGTAAGTCTCTGGTTCCTCCCATGAGGAATAGAAGGGGTGACGTTACTTAGCTCCTAGTGCAATTCCTTCATCTCGGGCAGGTGTGCAGAGTCCACAGCAGCCTCACTCCTCTCTGCAATGACTCCGACTAGTTCACACAACTTTGCTGGTCTCAGTGACCCACTGTGACATACAGGGTCACTGTATCCTTACAGTACATGGGCTTAGGCCAATTGGCACAGTGAAGTCCCTTACCGCATTGCAGTCTTTTCACGGCAGCCCCTCCTGACACACAGGGTAATCGTTTTCCTACGATGCATGGGCTCCGGCCCGATTGGCATATGCACACGGTCAATTCACAGTGACCCTCTTCTGGCATGCTGGGGTCACCAACTTTTTTCTGCACATAGGCAACAACCCGATCGGTGTAGCATCTGTCTCCTCACAAGTCGTAGAGGGTGTCCATTCGACAGGGCTCCCCAGTGGACCTCTCTCCCTCCAACACTCGCCTCTTCCTCCCAGGGCACAGTGGTCTTGGCAAATAGGGAGATACTGATGCTACAGGCTCCAGGACAGGTGATTTTGAATTCCCTGGGTGATGTCACCTCACCCGGCAGGGGGACTAGCAGGGTTTGGCCCCCTGTCCTAGTCAAAGGCAGAAGTCTTGCAGAGATTCCCCTCTTCCCACAACCCGCCTGGCTGCTTGACAGCTGATAATTTTTGCTGATTAACTCTTGATGAAGGCAGTAGGCTTCCATCAATATGGGGATAGCGCTTTGGGTGCCCATTTTGTCCCAACAAAACCGCAATCTGTGAGACAGGTCTATGTCATGGTTAACATGTATGATCTGTGTTTGCCTATGACAACAACAAATCTGCATTAGGGATTGAGATATCAGTTTAGTTGGGCACTCAGGGCAAGGTTGCATGTCCATTACCAGGAAGAAGGCTTTTCCATTCGAACACATGGATAGGTGGCATTCAGTAGTTCATATTAAAGAAGAAAAGGGCCACTGAGATACTGCTGCAGATACTTTCCCACAGATATCTTTTAATACTGCCTGAATCTTACCACATATGTTAGGCATTGTTAGAAATTGTTGGTTTGATGTTGGAAGTGCAATCATGCTTCTGAGCGCTTTTTTTTACAATCTTTTATGGAATTATTTATTATGCAGTTTGGTTCAAAATAGAGGAAAATGATAATTGCAGCCAAAATAAAAAGGACAAAGGAATGAGAGCTCACCATCAAGGAGTGGAATCCCTAAATGGAAAATGTGAGTTTGAGGAAGGGGTGGAGGTTCGGAGGCTTGACGGAGACGGCACAATGAAAAGAAAAGATAACAAAAACTGTTGATGGGTTTGTGGGATTAGATGCATCAGGGGCAAATGATTTTAGGGGAGCATTAGGAGGAAGGGGAAAGGACCACACCAATCTCTTCAGAATGCAAAATGTCAGGAGAAAAGGTGAGAGGCTTGGAATGGCAACCCCTTTCACTGAAAAAAAGAGTGTTGGGTGATGGGCATAGGCGGACAGCAGCAAAAAACAAAAACTAGCTCCAGGACGCAGTTGGTAAATGTCATTCAAGTTGCAAATGTATTTCTGCATAGGATCATCATTGATAGGCATAACGTGATAAAGCCATAATCATTTGAATTGTCCCACCCATGTGTAAGATCGAGAACACTTTTTTGACAAATATGTAAATTACATAACATGGCGAAAATCTTATAAATTTAGACACATAGCCATGTATTGTGGCCTATTTAAGGCTGAGTTTAATGTTCTGGTGTTTCCTTCTTCTATTGAAATAGAATTCATTTGATAACAACCAACACATGAAATAACTTTGCAACAGCACCATCATATTTATGCCCTTACGACCCTTAAAAAACATCTGTAAATTGAAGGGGAAGCAGCAGATAGGCTGACCTCTGAAATGCTACAAATTCTTTTAAGCAACAAGTAGCTGCCCAATTCTGCTGTGCTGTGTATGGGCAACTGCTTCAGAACACCACTTCTGTGCTTTTTCCAGCTCATAGGAGAAGGATCCTGGAACACTTCTTGGGTTGAACAAAAATGTTTTCTTAACCGAAAATTTATTTTTTCCTAATTCTTCATTTGATGTCTTCTTCACACCTGAACGTTTTTTGACAAAATATTTGTGGATTTCATCACCTGTTTTTACATATTTTCCACAGAGATTGGCAATCATGCCTTCTCTGTTTGTCAAAAGCTCCAGCTCTGGCAGGAAGAAAGCAGGATGACCTGACTAGGAATCAAATGAAGGAGGCACAGGAACTCAAAAGAGTGGTCAGTCAGGGTGCCCGTTCAACTGAATCAGGTCTTTCAGTCTCTAAGGACCCCCACAGATGTTGATCTAGTAAGCGAAGGAGGCATCGGAGGCTTTGCCGCTCTAGGCATGAACAACGCACTTGGTCAACATCAAAGACGCCATTGATCATAATGCCGATGATGCATTTACTCCATACACGTTTGCCACTGAGAACGGAGACATAATCAATCAAGTAAATAACATTGAAGAGAACCCATAGCTCGACAATCAAGGACACCATTGGTAGCGGTAAGACATCCGCACTCGCATTCGATGCACTTACAGGGCTCGACAAATCCACTCGACCGCTCGCATTTGCGAGGTAAATTTTATGAGGTCGAGCTATTTTTAGGTCCTACTCGCCCTTTCTGGCGAGTAGGAAAACATACTAACTTTTGTCCTCCGTCTTTGAAAACGGAGCAAATGTGACAAGATAACAAGATTTAAAGGCCTTTTTATTGCTCACAAAGCAAATGAGCAATAAAAATGCCTTTAAATCTTGTTATCTTGTCACTTTTGCTCCGCTTTCAGAGACGGAGGTCAAGTAGGTCACTGTTAGGGCGAGGAGATTTTTCAAGGTACTAGTCCTGCAGGACTAGTACCATTTTTCAGATTTTTCGAGCCCTGACTTACCATCGATAGGGGTATTAATGACGACAAAGCAAAAGAGAAGAGTTCATTCAGCTCCCCTTGTCTCCTGCTGTGTCACCTTTTTGTCAAAGGACTCCTGTTATCATCATACCTGCAGATGATCCTTTCCAAACCATACTTAGACCTCTACCAATACTGCTGCCACCAAAACCTCTTGAACCAACTTATGACATGCCGCAACCATCTCAGAAAAGAAGTAGAAGATCACTATCTCCACCTCCAACATGGTACTCTGATAATGATACGTAATCACACACTTCTACTTCTTTTACTCAGACTTCACCCCCAGTTCTTCGTATTGAATTTCACCCATAAACAATTTAAAACATTTCAGATATTTTTTTTGACAGGCTGTGAAATTGAACATCCGTCTATAAACCCAGCAGACTTCAGTCTCAAACGCCAGGATTCCTTAGGCTATAAAATTTCAGAAATTGCAGCAGCATCGCTGAAGGCAAGCAGAAGGACTGTTTTTGAAGCCCTTATGACAGATCCTTATGGGAGGCAATGCACATGTTTACAGTCAAACTGCTTAAGGACAGGCCCAAAGAATACATGGAGGTTCATTAAGGTTTTATTCTGCCCAATCCGGTGATAATTGAGTCCCTAGACACAGTGGATTTGTCTGCATCCAGCTACTGCATGGGTTACTCTTAATAGAGCACCTTGGCTGAGAGTAATGTCTTTAAACACGAAGTACAGATGAAAGTTCTAAAGTATTCCTTCTTCCAGTTCACTACTCCTTGGACCCGACACCAATGAGGAAATGCATAAGATGCCTTTCGAAGCAGAAACATTAAAAGCAGTAGTGCTACAGGAAAATAAGCTATTTTTCATAGCATTTTTCATAGGTACACAGTAAATAATACCATATATTTGCCTTTGGGAGAAAGTATATTTTTAAAGTTGAATCTATGTTTTGTCTTACATTGTGATAACTCCACCGAAAACTGGCTTCAGAGCGCTGTACAATTAGGTTATACGTTTATGATGGCAGGAGTTACACACAAATTGATAGTAGTAGTCAAGGGTAATGAGGGAATTGCAAATCTGTAATATGCAGGGATAGACAAATTACATGATTAAAGTACAGCAACAGCGCACAGTAGTAATATCTAATCACAACAGAATGAAACAAAATGTAAAGGTTTACATTGAATTGACAGAAGCTTACATAGCAAAAAGCAGGCAGGGAATGCGGCAAAACATTATTGCTGACACCTTTACAAGTTACTAAAAAGTGAACTTGTGAGTCTTGTAAGGCCCTAAGCAACAAAATAGGCATACGTTGTCACTGACATTATGATCAACAGTAGGAATTAAAAGGATGTAGAGAGGCTTGAAAGGTTAAAGTAGTCAACAAGGGAGTAAGGACAGAAGTGAGAGAAAGGGTGAAATGACAGGTAACTAAAAACACAAAGAAAGTAGGAATAGTGTGCAGTTTGATCCTCAGTTTATAGGATATAGACATGTCACCTTTACAGATAGGGTGTCAGATAATATGAAGTGAGGTAGTAATTTACAGGTGGAGAAGAGACCCACCAGGCGTAAGCGAGCAGTAAGCTGCCATACAAGGTATGCAGAAGTGGTATTATCCATACAAATGCAGCTGTTCTCAGGGAACAGATTCCATGAGCATTCCTGATATCAAGAGGGAGAGTGTTCCAGATTCTGAAAGCATGGCTAGAAAGAAATTTGCAAAACGGTGCCTTCTTCTTAACAAGCATTTACAATGCAATAGGTCTTGCAGTTACGCGAGTTTGAGCTATTGGCACTGTAAATGGCTATGCCTTTTATTTTGGTTTTAAAAATATAAAAAGGCTTAGCCATTTACAATGCCAATAGCTTAAACTTGCGTAGCTGTGAGACAATAGCAAACGTATGCGCACACACAAATAAAGCAGACAACGCACATAAATAGAAGCTCACGTCTAGTGAATACGCACACAACATGCATACCACGCAGACATACGCTAAAAACACACACATATGCAAATTATACAAGCACACAGCCCACCCACAAAACATATATATAGCAGGCACACACTAAAGCTATATAAAACTTTACTGCATACATATTAACTCTTACGTTTAGGCACGAGTGCACACGTACTACCACTCAGAAATGCGCACTAACACGCCAAGAACTTCTGTTCAGAAAATATCCTTCGTATAACTGTTGTTACGATTACGGTTTAAAAGTAAAAAAATTAACAGTAAGAGATGTTCACAAATTCTGCTATAACCCACGGTGTGGATTACAGGCCGACAACTTGCAAAGGAACGCGCTAAAATCCCCATAGCTGAGAATAAAATAGAAAATCATATTTACAGATGAGACGGGGTCGAGGGGGGGTATTGGTTCAAAATTAGTTAAATGATATTTATAATAAAAAAAATAGCATTTCCTAAGAACTGGAGGAGTGTTCCCTGTCGCAGGTTCTGTAAAAAAAAGAATTCACTGTCGGGCGCGCATGTCTGGATAAGGTGAGGCATAAAATCGGCTTTATTGGGAATGCTCCTTGTTGGGACCTGCCCAGTCCTGTGTGAATTCTTATTTTAGAACAATTATTTTAATTATATTCCGTTGTGCATGGATTGTGAAGAAATTGCAATAAGAAAATATAAATATTAAACTGGTATTTAAGCGACAACTAAACCAACTCCCTACATAAATATGAAAGAGTAGGATATATATATCATGTGATCAAGGGCCCACGGGCTCGAAACGCGTAATGGCTGTATAATTACCTGAGAGCGGACGAATAAAGATTCCTTTGAAGCACCTAATCGTGGTCTGGGCTCCTGTTTGCAGCGGGAACGAGTGCAAGTGAAAGGAGTGGAAGTAATATATATATATATATCGTGTGTGCAGGCACAAAATTGTCTTTATTTCGGAAATTGTAATTGTAGGTAATGATGACGCGTTTCATGTCATTTAATTAACAAAGAACACGCAAATGCCACCAGTGTGCTTTTCATGGCCCGCAAACATGCGTAGAGGTAATGTCACCCTTAATCCGTTTCCATACCTACGGGCCACAATTAAAGGGCCATAGCGCCTGTAAACAGGGGTAAGGCGCTGCAATGTAATTGTAAACACACCGTGTGCAGGTTGTGTGTCACCGGCCAACGATAATCTCTTCTACTTTAAAAACCACGTGTGTCCTCTGTACTTCGCACGCAGTCTACAAACACCCATCCGGATCACCAATAAACACCATACTCGTCTGTAAACACACACCCGGGGGTACATGTCTACAATCACCTCATCCACAAGGTGTCTTCCATTTCAGTGCCTTGAAGTGGCCGTGAAAGTTCAGACGCTATAGAAATAACCTGCTCATAAGATGTCTGTCAGCGTATGCGTGGATAGCTGATACAGAACACTAGTCACATAAAACTCACTATGGGGAGAGAGTAAAATGGCAGATAAGCATGGCATGTAAAGCACATCTGTCTTGCAAGTAGAAACATAATTTGAAGATGTACAGGTGGAGGACGCTCAGCGCCTACAGGACCACATTATGCACCGGCACTAGTGCATCTTCAAACAGTTCATGAACTCTGGTGCCTGTACACTCGTGCAACACATGCTCGCCCGCTTTGAGCATCTGTATAGTGCTGAGCTTACGACCCCCTACATCTGTGTAAGAAGTGTTGAGCAGAGATGTGCATGACACAGTGAACCCCAGTAACCACATCACCTGCAATCAGCAGTGAAAAGTCACCATCTGCCTGTGCCCCCCAGAGCCCAGGCCAGTCGTGCCTGCTGCAGCCCCAAGGCGCATAGAGGGCACCGGAGGTACGGGCAGTTTGGTGCACTAAAGGCGCACGAGGCACCAGCAGAGCAAGTGCTAGTGTTTGGGGGAGGGCAGCGAGTGGGGCGCATAGAGCAGCGCACAGAGCAGGCAGAAATGGGGCACAGAGCAGGCACAGTGCATTGCACGGGGACTGCGCAGGGCACACGGCGTATCGGGCCGCATGTAATTATGGTGTGGGAGCCCATGCACCAGGTCACAGTGGTAGAGATGGCACTGGCGCCGAACAGACAAAATGCAGGGCATGAAGCAGTGCACGACGGTACAGGTAACGACCAGCATTGCGCAGGGTTTTTTGATAGTGGGCATTTGTGCAAGTTGGAAAGGAGGGACATCTTCTCCCGGAGTCCATCACTGCGCCTGTAGCTTGCTAACAAAGGAGCGCGCTTAGCCGAGTCCGCCACTTCCAGGGAGATGAAATCATATTCTGCCCAATCTGAGAAAAGCGCACTGAGAGGTTCAGGGTGAACTGCCTTAACGTGCCCGAGGTGACCCCCGGCTCCCCCAGCAAAGTCCGAGGACAGATCCAGGTACTGGGAGAGCCGGAGCTGGCATACGTCCCAGAAAAGGGATGAGTTCACACGAGGGAAGAGCTCTGATAAGACAAGCGCTTTATATTTTTCCTGAAGACTACCCCTCATTATGCCCGGAGTGAAGGTATCACCGCCGCCGGCTCGATTCGGCGCGAAAACCGGAAGTCAGGCAGCGTCATGCCTGTCGTGGGGTGGGACTTCTGCCTTCCGCGGGAAGCCCGCGCCCATGGAGTGGCTGGCCGAGAGGAGAAGTGGTGACGCGGGGCTACCATGCCTGAGGGAGAGCCCCGCGGTGGCGGCAGAAGTAAGGAGAAGCCCTGGGTCAGAAGTGGCGGCTGAGGCCACCGATGCAGCCGATGCAAGTGCGGGGCTCCCATGAGTGAGGGAAGCCCCGCGTGTGCCAGGTCATGCGAGGCGGAGGAGATGAGACCAGGGGAGTCCTGAGACGGAGCCTGTAGCAGCCACAAAAGGGCCCGGTGAGTGGGGCTCAGTTGTACCGTGGGGCTGGTGCGTGTCTTTGTTGTTGAGTGATCGAGTACGCGTGCACTGGCTGGGGGCGGCTGGTGCGTGTGTTTTTGTTGGCGCAGTTACTCCATGCAGTGGACGGAAGGGGACAGGAGATGTGCACACCGCGTGGCTGTACATGCGCGTTCACAGGCTCCAATCGCCAATCGCCCTGCGCGTGCCCATCTCCTGTCCCACTTCCGAGGCAAGTCAGGAACAATAGATCTCGCTGGCGACAGTGCTTTCACGCTGCGTTCGCCAGGCGAGACCTAAAAAGGGGAGTAGAGAGAGGTCTTTTGTCATGCCTCATAACCCTCTTTTGCCCCCAAATGTAATAGGCATATGTAACACTGTATTTCAGTATACATAAGGTAAGAGGTTACCCTCCACCTCCCTTTATCTCGTCCAGGTTTATTGCACAAGACATTGTTTTGTGCAGAAAGACGTTTGCCAAGTATTTCTAAATGGGTCTGGTGGGACCAATCTGTTTTTTCCCCGGTTCGATTTCTGTGAGGATCCATGTTTCTCAGAAGCAGTAGGTGGCTTGGATTTGAAGTTCTGGACTAGGTAAATGATCACACTATGCCACTTGGAATGCATGACAGAAATGCAGTACATCTTCCCCGGTGGATTAGGCTGGTCTTCTGAAAAACCTGGAACTGAAATATGCCAGATTAAATGTTTCTGTTGCTGTAATAGTAAATCCCTGCATCCAGTAAACATATTTAACAAGATCCATTGTATAGAGTGAATGGAAACTAACATATAGTCTTGTATGCCTAGGCAGGGAAAACTGACTTCTATGTCCACACATTTAAATTAGATGGGCAGACACAGAGGTCGGCCTCCTACAGCCCTCACTCCATCGTGCTATATGAGGGGTGTAAACATGGTGGAGATGAAGTAGTTTCCACTATGGTTACACTTAATGGCAGCCCGCATATAAATAGGGTGGGTGGACCATTATCTTTGCCATAGCGACGGAGAATCCTTACCACCACTCTATAAATCTGCCTTTTTTCATGCTTATATTGATTTTGCACCTGATTCACAAAATAGTGAATAACAAAGCAAGCAAAACAATTTGTGCTTAACTTAAAATGTTCATTAGAGCAGAAAGACCATCCAATACAGATTACACTCATTTCTCCACTACCTCATTGGTCCTTAAGTTATTCATTTATTTTGAATTTCTTTAAAGCGCAGAATGTTTTCTTGAAGTAACTACACACTGCTAAATGTTTAAGGATCTGCTGAGTAGAAACTGAAGAGAAGTGTCCATGTGTGTCTCTAAGGCACTATTGCACTCCAGTTGTTTAGATAACTCTTTTTGTGTACAGTTGACTCTACATGGGTAGCAAAGAAGATCGGTCTGCACTTATTCTAAGATACGTAGTCGGCTTGGAACTCGGATGTGGTATTGCAGTAGTCACAAATAATAAAATCAGTGTCAAGTTAAAGCTCTGCTACATTTAAAATGATTATGGGGCAATAAGAGGTTGGCAATAGGACATGCATGTCAAAAATTGGTGGAATCTGTCCCTACCATCCTTTTGGTTCCTCTACCTCATTCAGTGGTGAAGAAACCTCAGATTTGCCAATGGTGGAGCAGCTGCTGGCTCCACCATTGGAAACACCTTCACTCCTTGGAACCTGCCATCTTTAAGCAGCTGACATAGCATTGGAAGACCCACCATTTTGAAGGCAAAGCATGTAATGCCGTGCCAGTTGGGCTTTTTCCTGAACCAGATGTTCGCCACAGCATTCCAGTCCTAGACAGAAAAAATCATTAGTGTCTCCTCCAACGCCTCATGGACATTAGTTTATCATTTTCCAAAAACAAATCCCTGCTTTGAGAGCTTCCTTAGAAACCTATGAAACAAAATGCTGGCTGCTCATTCAGGCTGCCGTGGCAGGATTGGCCCACAGCATTGTCAGTTTTTACTGAAAGGGCTTCAGCGATGTCTGCTCAAGTACTTCTGCAGACAAATTATCACTCACCCCAGGGGAACACAGAATATGGTGCAGCATCTGCCAAGTCAGCTGCTTAGCAGTCAGCACACCTATTTCCATTAAGGAAATTAGGGTTATTAAAATTGGGCATTGCACAAAAAATAGAATTTCATCAGGGGCTGCTAAACTACCTTCAAATGCAATGATAGCACTTACACAGCACTGCACTGCCACTGTGTAAACATGAGGGCTAAAGGTCGATTATAGCCCAGCAGGGAATGATTGTGACCTCTGTATACTTTAGGGCCCAGCTTTATCAACACTTTGCACTAGTGCAATGCCACCATAGCGGAAGCAAAGCAGTTCAAAGTGTTGATTTGGGATTTACTTTCCCAACAGGGTAATATCCATAATACCTATTCACTTAGCTTTTTAACCCTGTCCATTGGGGGGAGCTGAAACAAATACTTTTTTGCCCACCAGGAGATAGTTTTACTCACATTTTCCCTATCTACATCTGCACTTTGCCCCTGTATCCCCACATCTGTAGTGCTCATCGTGCTGTAGAACACCTCTGCTCTTCCCCTGCGGGGGTGTTGTAGCCCACACTGGGTGCCTTGCGGTCCCAGTGTGAGGAGGGAACCCAATGATGAAGCATGTCACCTCAGGATGAGGAAGGGTTTTTGTTATACAGGTATAACGTTGGAGAAAAGTTTTTGTTTCACCAAACGTTTTCAACTTAGCTTCTGTGCTATACTGTTCAGCATACATACAAAGCTGGAGCAAAATCATAAACATAGATTTTTGGATTGGAAGTCAATCCTTGCAATACTTTGGTTGCTGCGTTCTAGGACTTCTAATTAAATTAACAAACTCTGACTCCCATTCTCCAAAAACTTGACTATAGGTGCCAGATAGAAATCTGCTTTGTTTATTCATTCGCTATGGGCCCCATGGCCGATGTAAAAATTGGCTGTTACACCATCTGCCGCCAGGGAGACGTAGTACATTTCTACGTCGCCCTGGCAGAGGTCCAGACGACCAAATTTTAAAATGTCCGTCAGGCCAACCGACATTTCAAGCACTGACAGGAAACTCCATCAAGGCAGTTCCTGCCAAGGGATTGTAACTTTGCCATACGTCTCTGTCAAACATGATGGAGTCGTACAACAAAGTTGCAATTTTTTTTCATTTTCAAAAAACAATACCTCAAAGTTGGATTTTGTTTTTGAGAATAAAAAAACACAATGCCCCCTAGCCATGTAAGTTATCTCTCATGGCAAGGGGGGCATTTTACATTTTCAGTGCCCCTTACCACCAGGGTTTTCTTGGTGGTGACAGACAGTGGAAACTCAACTCTATGTCCGCCCATCTAAATTAGGTGGGCGTACATACTGGCCAACCTCAAACTGCCCTTACTCCGTTGTTCACCATATGGATGTAAATACGGTGGAGGTTGCCTAGTTGCCGCTGCTGCTACACCAAATGTCCTCCCTCATTTAAATTGGGCGGGCTGACCATTATGTAGACTGAAAGGTTACTCCATCGCCGTTGTGAAGGAACACCCTTTCCATCAACATGTAAATTAGCCCCTATGATCTGTCTGCCTTTTTTACTATATACAAGGATGATAGCTCAGTGAGCATTAACTACTTCTGTAGTTCCTGGGTCGAACCCCAACAGACCCACCACCCGGAAATGAATGTGAATCCCAAACAACTCTGAAAGGATTTCTCGGGCTCATATCAGAACACTCACCATCATCTCCGATAAGATCAGAATCAGGAGTGTAGTGTCTATGTTATCTGTGCTTACGTTCTATGATGGAGTGTTATTGTATCACTGGGGTTCTAGGTTCTATGATGGGTTGACTGTTCATTAGCAGTTAGAGTCCGTCCTGTGTGGTTGTTTAAGTTGTCCTCTCTGATGGAATAAATCTACCTGGAATCCACTTGTTGTGAACCGTGTGCTTACTTCACACTGGCGACGACTGGGAGTCAGAGGAGGACAGCGTTCACTATTGAAGACGCTTTCAAGGTATTGATGCTATGTGTTTTGATTGCACCTGCGGCTGTTCGCTCGTTTTGGAAGTGGCGTTGTGGAGTAGTTAATACTTGTGCCTTTCACATTCTC
The DNA here is from genome assembly GCF_964204655.1 of Triturus cristatus. Classification (NCBI taxonomy): domain Eukaryota; kingdom Metazoa; phylum Chordata; class Amphibia; order Caudata; family Salamandridae; genus Triturus; species Triturus cristatus. The sequence continues at coordinate 151,528,762 of NC_140592.1, forward strand.
TTTGTGATCTGCACGGTGTGAAACTGTTTTGCGCTTTGATTGCGCCTGCGGCAGTGTGTGAAATCGTTTTGCGCCTTGATCGCGCCTGCGGCAGTGTGTGGAATCATCCTGCGCTTTGATCGCGCCTGCGGCAGTGTTTTCACCAATTTGGGGAATTTTAAGGCGGAATTACTTGCGTGTATAGGCTGCGGAGATTGTAGCGGTTGTTCAAGAAAAGAATTTGAAAAACTACACTCACCCGCTCGAGCTAGCTCTAGCCGCAGCGTTCTTATCTGGAACCAGTTTCTACATCATCTGGATTACGCGCTTTCCTTCTCACGGAAGATTCCAAGTCAGCAAAGCATGCTGGGAGCGTGATGATGTCACGCGTTTTTGGCCGCCATCTTGGATTGGTCTAGTTTCGAATACTGTGATCAATTTCGACAACTTTATTTCGTGCAACAAGCAACATTACCTGTCTTATACAATTTTGCTTTTGTTTTAAAAGAAAAAGAGAGAAGTCTCGTTTCTCATTTTCATTTAAATTTATATTTTTCATTTTTTTTTTCTTCTTTTTCCTTAATCAAATTCATTTATTTAAAAAAAAAAAAAAAAAGAAGAACGAGACTCTAAGCAACTTTATTTTGCATATTTTTTTTTTATTTGTGTAAAAGCAACTAGGAGCTTTATTAGTATGTCTAATATTTCGGCACCACCACATTTCTTGCCTGCAGCTGGAGATCCTAAAATGGAATGGGATTTATGGTATCCTATGTTTTTAGCTTACGTTGAGGTTTTAGAGGAGGAAGGTTGTTCCCCAAAAAGGAAATTGGATTTGTTAAGACACTGTCTAGGTGGTCAAGGGATCAAAGAATTTGATAATTTACCTCCTCTCGAGAGCACTGAGGGTGTAAATGTGTTTGAGGTAGCAGTTAAAAAGATGAGCACCAGATTCGGGAAGAAAATAAACATTGTGATGGAAAGATTTAAATTTTTATTCCCGTGCTCAAAAGGAGGATGAATCCATTGAAAACTATGTGTCAGCTTTACGTTCTCTTGCTGGTTCTTGTGCATTTGATACCATCAATTACGAGCAAGTGCTTAGAGACCAGATAATGATGAAAACTAAAAGTAAAAAGATACAAGAGAGGTTGTGGTTAGGCACTGAATCTTCTTTGAATGCCGTGGTCAATATTGCTAAAGGCATAGAACAATCTGAGAAGTTTGTAAGTGAAATCAGAGGTCAACCTTCTATTGTCAACGTTAAAGCACAAGATCCTGTAGCTGAAGTTTCAGTTGTGAAGCCTCAGGTTTTTCAGAAGAAAACTCCTCCTGTTTTTTTTAGAAGAGATCCAAATTTCAAGGACAATAAATTTAGCAACAGGAGGAATCCTGTGATCTGCTATAGGTGTGGCAGTTTTGAACATGTTGGCAACTATAAGGGATGTCCAGCATGGACTAAAGTTTGTGTTAAATGTAAAAAGCCAGGTCATTTTGGAAAAATGTGTAGGTCCCAACAAAAAGTTAATTGTATTACCTGTGATGAAGAGGAGATTGTTACAGAGTTCAATGAATTTAATTGCATCGCTTGTGTTTCTGAAAACAATTGTAAAGGGTTTCCATCTGGATCCATACTAATAGATGGAAAAGAGGTCATGATGATGATAGACTCGTGTGCGTGGTACTCCATTATTGGTAGGGATCTTTTCTTAAAACTATGGGAGAACAGAATATTATTACCTCCAGATATTAAACCTGGTAGTTATTCAGGGCACAAAATTGCACTCGAAGGTTATTTTTGGACAGATTTCTCTTTTAAAGGGAAGTCCATTAAAGGGAAACTATATGTAGCAACTAAAGGGGTATCTATACTTGGGTGGCCCCATCAACAAGAATTGGGCATAAAATTAGATCCCAATGCAACTCCACCAGTATACAGTATTTTTAGTGGGGATTGTGTCGATGACATTAAAAAAATGTTTCCTAAAGTGTTCAGTGATCAACTTGGGGAATATGCAAACTTTAAACACAAAATAATACTTAAGGATTCTGCTATTCCTGTGAGACATAGGGTCCGTAATGTTCCCTTAGCATATCGTGACAAGTTAAAAGACATGTTGAAGGATCTAGTGTCAAGGAATGTTATAGAACCTATAGAATCATCCCCATGGGTTTCTCCGGTGGTTCTTTCCCTTAAAGGCAACGGAGATCTTAGGCTGTGTGTTGATCTCCGTAGCTTAAATAAGGAGATTTGGATTGATAGACATCCTTTACCCAACATTCATGAATTGATATCAACTTTATCTGGTGCGTGTGTGTTTTCCACAGTTGATTTGGCGAGTGCATACCACCAGATTGTGTTACATGAACAATCCAAATGTTTGACAGCTTTCATTACTCCGGAAGGCATGTTTCAATATAAGAGGATGCCATTTGGTTTGGCTAGTGCTGCTTCGGTCTTTCAGAGAATCATGAAGGATGTCCTGGAAGGTTGCCCTGGTGCCATAGCCTTTCAGGATGATATTCTGATTTTCGGAAAAGACTCTGAAGACCATGATTGCAATCTAAAAAAGGTGCTGAATAACATACAGTGCAAAGGTTTAACGCTTAAGCTTTCCAAATGTAAATTCAGGAAAGATAATGTGGAATATTTAGGCCACGAGATTTCAAGAGAGGGTATCAAACCAAAAATGGATCATGTGGCTAGTATTACTAAAGCTCCGCCTCCTTCTTCTAAAGATCAATTGTTGTCATTCTTAGGTTTAACGGAATTTTACAGTAAGTTTGTTAAGAATTATGCTTCAAAAGTGTTTCCGTTGCGCAATTTACTGAAGAAAAATGCTAAATTCATCTGGGGAAGTGAGCAAAAGTTAGCTTTTGAAACACTTAAAAATGAGATTTGTGTGGCTCCGTTTTTGAGACCTTTTACTATTGGTGGGGAATGTATAGTAGCAGTAGACGCTAGTAACACTGGTTTAGGCGCTGTGCTTTTACAAAAGAAATTTGGGGAGGAGTATGTTGTTTCGTATGCCTCAAGAACTTTAAAAGGAGCGGAGGTTAATTTCTCTACTATTGAAAAGGAATTACTTGCGTGTACCTGGGCTGTGAGCATTTTAGGCAATTCTTATGGGGGACAAAGTTTCAATTAAGGACTGACCATAAACCTCTGATAAACATGTTAGCGGCTGGTGGTGGTAGAACTTTGACTGCTCGTTTAGCCAGGTTAGCTGCTAAACTGCAGGAATATCAGTGTTCAGTTGTATATATTCCTGGCCGTTTGAATGTTCATGCGGATTGCATGTCTCGGTTGTCTTTAGATGAGTGTTCTGGGGTAAGTATTACCTCTGAGGAATGTGACGTAGCTTATACTATGGAAGATGTGAAGGAAAGTATAAGTTCGAGTGCTATCTCGGAGGAGATTTGGTTCAAGGCAATGTCGGAAGATGATGTTTTACAAAATGTTGTAAAGTACTTACAAAGAGGATGGCCGGAAGAAAGGAAGTTGAGTGGTGATTTGAGTTCGTTTTGGAAAGTGAATGATGAACTCATGTTTTTGCATGGATTCGTAATTAGAGGTGATAAGATTGTTCCACCTCTAGGTGTTAGAGAACAGTTAGTAAAGTTGTCACATGAAGGACATTTAGGAATGTCTTCCACCAAACGTCGTTTGAGAGAATTTTATTGGTGGCCTAGCATGGATGGTATGGTGGACAGGTGGGTTAGAGATTGTATGCAGTGTTCTAAAAGTGACAAATCGGTCAAGCCTCTATCTGTGGGGATTTCACCTATTGAGTATTCCTTGTGTCCTTGGAGCAAATTAGGAATTGATATTATTGGTCCTTTGAATTTTTCTTCTGCTAAACAGGTCTTTGCGGTGGTTTTAGTGGATTATTTTTCGAAATGGCCAGAAGTCAAGGTGGTAGACAAAATAACCTCTAACCATATCATAGAATTCTTGGATAACATCTTTAGTAGAGAAGGCATTCCATCTGAATTAGTTTCTGATAATGGGCCACAATTTATTAGTCATGAATTTGAAATGTTTCTAAACAAATGTGGGGTCACGCACAAAAGGGTTTCTAACTATAATCCAATGGCTAATGGTCAGGTTGAGCGTTTTAATAGGGTTGTAAAGGAATCTATACAGTTAGCTATTAAAAGTAATATTGATTGGAGGAAGGCTTTACGGGCCACTTTGCACACATATCGGATGTCCCCTCATTCTGTTACAGGTTGTTCTCCATTTGAGATGTTAAGGGGAAGGAAGCCGTCCTCTAAGCTCATGCCGTGTTGGTTGAAGAATAACAAGTGTCCTGATTCCATGGTGGATCTCAAAATGGTTAGAGAGCGGATTCAAAAATACCAAGATAAGATGCAAAATGCGAGGAACAACAATTCCTCAAAGGATTGTAAAATTAAAGTGGGTGATTTTGTTCGTGTTAAATTGGGTGGCATTGACAAACGTTGGTCTAAATGGTCTGACCCGGTGAAGGTCATTGAAGTTTTCAGCAGAGCTGTTAGGGTACATGGTGGCAAAATATGGAATTTCAGACGGATATCCATATTTAGATCCAAAAATGTTTCTGATGAGTCACCTGTTCCTACGGCAAAGAAGTCTGTGGATACTGAGGAGAATGGGGATTTTCAAAATTTTCTGGATTCATTGAATGGTTCTAATTCTGAGTTTGAAGGGGTGTTTCCTTCTTCTAATATTGCCAATTTGGATAATGTTGGGAATGCTGTTGAACCTTGTTTGAATCAATGTTCCTCTGCAACATCGAATGTAGTCCCTGTAGAAAACCATTGTGCTACTTCTCCTGTTGAGGTTCACGTTCCACTTATTCCAAGGAGAAGTTCTCGGGTGAAGAAACCACCTGTTAAAATGAATGATTTTGTTATGTTTTAGTTTTTTTTTGTGTTTTTTTTGTTTTTGGGGGGGAAGGTGTGTAGTGTCTATGTTATCTGTGCTTACGTTCTATGATGGAGTGTTATTGTATCACTGGGGTTCTAGGTTCTATGATGGGTTGACTGTTCATTAGCAGTTAGAGTCCGTCCTGTGTGGTTGTTTAAGTTGTCCTCTCTGATGGAATAAATCTACCTGGAATCCACTTGTTGTGAACCGTGTGCTTACTTCAAGGAGCACCTGGGCATCATGGCCCTAGTGTGGTGAAAAATGTTTACCTAACAGTTTTGAGAGATTAGTGTATCTCTTCAGTAGGTAGGAGGGAATGGGATTGGCAAAATGTGTGGTGGGTTTCAATGCCTGTATGGGTTTCTGGATTTCCTCCTCAGACAGGGATTTGAAGCTGTTCCAGAAGGCTCTGTTCTTTTTAGGACAGCTGGAGTGTGTTGGTCAGTATTCTTGCTTTGAGAGTGGGATTGATGGATTCCCTAGGTTAGGTGCCAGCTTGGCAGGAAATAGAGTCTCGGATTGTTGCAATCTTATACTTAAAAATAGTGGAGAAGGTGTTGCAGATGTCAGTCGAGTTTTTTACGATTGTGAGTTCTGCTAGTTTTCATGATTGTTGTTTTTTTATGTCAAAGAGTTTTCTGGGCCTGCTCTTCACTTTGTCTAATTGAGATCTGATTCCTGTTGTTTTGGCATTCACAATAGTCTGCTTGTAAGAGATTGTGGGCATTCTCAACTATTTCAGGGGGTTATTTGGGTCTTTCCTCCAAAGTCGTTCCAAATATCTAAGATGTCTTCTTTCATTATTGATTTTTTGGTTGAACCATTGTACTGCAGGTTTTACCTTTTGCCTTTTTAGACGTAATGGGGCAGCCTTTTGCATTATGTCTGTCATACCGCTGTTGTAGTGGTGCGTCAGTTCATGAACCGATGTTTGGTCTGCCCGAGGCACCAAGGAGGTTTAGCATAGACCCATCAGTTCTGTTCTGTTTACCCAGCTGTAATCCCTCACCCACTTTTTTCCCCCTTCTCGTTTGACCCTTGATTTTAGTTTCTTGTGCGCATGAGGTCAAGTGTGGCATCTTTGTTGTGGGTTGGGCCATTGCATGCTTGAATCATGTCGAGGTCCCGAAGCAGGTTATTGAGTGCAGCCACTGTGGGGTCTTTGTCATTGTTCAAGTGCAGGTTGAAATGTTCTAATATTATTGCATTAGAGAGTGAAGTAGCATTGATTATGATTGTTTCCTTAAATTGCTCCAGGAAGACTGTTGTTACTGGGTGGATGGTATAAAAGGGGTGTTTTTGCTAGCAGTTTCTTTTCAAGCTTAATTTCATCTCATAGGAGGTAAAACAATGTTCTAGCGAGAGTGTGTTTAAGGTTAGGCAGTATCTGTAAATTATAGCGAGACCTCCCCCTGCTTCAATGTGCGGTCTAGACGCAAGATGGCAAAATCCAGGGGAATGAGAAGGTCCGGTATTAGAGCTGCCGTTGGGTTGAGCTAGGTTTCAGTTAAGAAAAGAATGTTAAGGTCATGTGATACGATTACATCTGCTATATCTGTCGCGTGTTTTGAAGCTGATCTGCAATTGTGCTGCATGTATTTCAGGTTTGCAATTGTTTTGTTAGTTACTATAGTGGACATTGTGTTAGCTGCAATCGGTTGTTGAGATTGACTTGAAGGGGGTTGTATCTTCGGATTTTTATGTTGGAAGTCTTTGACGATCGGGATGTTGGATGTTGTGTGAAGTGAGGATTTCTGTGGACTCTGATAGTATATTAGCAGAGTGTTTATCTCTTTTTCTAAGAGGTGATTGTTCATTTTTCTTGGCCGGTGAAGCTTGTTGTCTCTGGGAGTTGTGAGTCTGCTATTGTAGGTACGTATTCTGCTAGATGGAAAGTCATTGTGCTTGTTAGTGGGTTTGTACATCTTCTCTAGGATGACTAGACGTGTGTTGACTTTCTTCTTGACCCATTCTGTGTCTTCCCTGAGTAGATGTAAGTTGTCATTGGTTTGCAGGGAGTTTGTGTGTTGGGCACTGAATAGTTACATTATCATTCTGTCTGAATGTTTGTGAATTGTTGTGACCTGTCTGTGACTTTGTTTCTATCACCTGTTCTTTGTCTGGGGGATGGTTCTTGATCACTGACCCACTTCCTGTTGTGGAGTAGTTAATACTTGGGCTGAGAGAGCTGTTTGTAGGACGGTCTAGTTGGGGCCTCTTTGGGGCTCTGTGGACCGCAGCGCTTTGATTGTCGTTGGGTGTAGTTTTTTGGTTGGAGGTAGTAGGTTTCAGGAGATGGTTGGGAGCCGGGGATGTTTCTTAGGCACAAGTCCACTTCTTGTTTTTGAGTAGCTTTTCCTCGGGCTGAGAAAGCTGTTTGAAGAAGGGCCTAGTTGGGGTCTCTGAGGTGTTGTATAGACTACAGGGCTATGCTTGTCATTTGGTGCTGTTTTGTCGGGGTTAGTAGGTTTAAAGTGATGATTGGGCAACAGAGTATGAGACGGGTTTGCTGGGGCTGCAACTTACTTTTTTAGGTCACTAAAAAATGTTTCAAATGCTTGTAGGTCATAGTCTGTTGCTTGGATAAAGATGCTGCCATTTTTATAAATTGAGATGGTAGCTTTCGCTTTGATCGAGGAGTAGGGTGATATTATGAGTGTTAGACCATAGGGGATGTTCTATGAGGCATTGACTGCCAAGAGGGAGTAAAACGCATTCTGCCATTTAGCTGTGCGTCTTGCGTGGAAGATCAAATGAGTCTTAATGACCACTTTTGAGAAGCAAAAATAAGAGTCAGATATTAGTTTCAGGGTTGCTGCTTAGAATATTGTGTTTGAATTGTTTTTCTCCATTTTTTGATAAGTCATGTGGGTACTTCATTCTGAGGGAATTGATTCCTGAAAGGGACAGAGTGGGTGCTTTTGTATTGTTGTGACCCACCATCTTTCTTTATTAGTGAGGCCGATGTAGGTTCCCTTTCTGTTAGGGGAGAGGACCCAACCGTTGCCAATACTTATCGACAAACAGCAACAAGGTCTGTGGTACCCCTGTTCTATTTAAATCTCTTGTTTCCAAACTGCCATCAATAGAGTCACCTTACTCCCTGCAGATTTGTGTCTTTTTTCTACAGATGGCTGTGGTAGGGTATGATCTTGTTGGACAACTAGTTCTGGTTTGGGTAGAGGTCTCGACTTCCCCTTAATCAGCAATAATAAGGGCCATAGATATGGGCAGAGTGCATATATTGTGATTGCCTATTGCAATATGGCCTCCTCGGCTAGAAATCTCAAGTTACAAATCCGCTAGTCAAAGGAAGATAGTGAAGCTATGCACCAAGGGCATGACTAAACACAGTAGGAGACTGTCAATCTGTTAGATAAGAGGCAGGCAAATGAAAGTGACAGTGTGGCCAACAAAATTATGAGCCGCTAACTTAAATTGGCTGAGAGAACGCAGTCATCTAACAGTTTTGTTGCAGGGACAAGCCAAAGATCACCAGTCAAAGATGGCCACCCTCCAATCGTGTCTTCAGTCCTCTTTATATTACTATTTTTCTCTCAGATCTGTTCCAGTTGCAAGGGCAAACCAAAGAAACACCTTTCAAAGATGGCTGCTCTCCTTTTCAGTGTTCAGTCCTCTTTCCATGGCCGCTAATTTAGGCATCATCATATGTTAAATTACTTCCAAAAGAAAACATGGGTTGCCCACAATGCTCATTCAAAATTAAAAAAAAGCCCCACCCCCATAGCTCAGCTGCAGCATCTTCACCAGTGCTGCAGAGAAATAGAACCTTTGCATGGTCCACCACTCGCCGGTGGATCTCTCGCCAGCTCGTAGACCTTTCAGTCCTCTTTCTACTGCCATTAGTTTTGCATCGGGAAATTATGTCCAACAGAAAGAAAATGAAAGATTCCACAAAAATGCCCATTAAAAAATATGCCACACAAAGTATCACATGAAAAATTGAAAAATGTTGACAAATGCTGTATGCCTGCCTTATTTGTTGCAAAAAGAATATGTAAGAGCCAGTAGGCCTTAATGGTTGATTGGAATTACACTATCTTAAAACCTATAGACAGGCATTTTGTTACATCAAATCTAACAGATTATCACTGTATGTAGGTAGTTTGGTGTTGGTTACCTCCTCTGACAGAACCTGGGTGTAGAAGATTTGCCTTTTAAGATATTATTGTTAGACACTCTTAGGATGGAATGAACATTATATTGCTAACTGTAATTCTGTACATATCTGTAATTTTATGACTGCATGCCTGGTGATTCCCTTTTAGAAATTCTTACACTCAATACTGTAGGCTTGTTTTTTACACTGTGTTAAAGCCTGTGGACAAATATTATGCTGCAATGGATTGCAAAGATTACAGTAGAAGACAGGGATTCTGTGCTGGTTCCTGGCTGTGTCAAACCCTGGAAGTAGAAAATGTTTATTTTGATAATCCTTGCTAACCCTCGTAGGAGGGATTGTATATTGTTTTGCCATGTGCAGTTCTTCTGTTTTTGCAGTTTTATGACCATTTGCCTGATGGTTGCCTTGTTGGGTTATTGTGAAAAATTATTCCAGATGTCATAGATCTCCCATGTTTCTTAATGAAAAATTACATTAAAGGCAGTAGGTTTGCCTTACTTATTGTGACTGGGTCTGTGCTGAGGTGGGATGGTGTGCAAAAGAATGATGGACTGGGATGCAACCCCGAGTAATTAATAGTGGCTGAGATTAATTCAAGCATTTTATCCATCACTTTTTGTATACATTTGTGTGTCGCCCTAATTGGGATAGTGTAGTAATCCACTCTTTTTGATAGTGTTGAAGTAGGTTTATTAGAGCAGATAAATACACAGCCACCTTCAGCTTCACAAGCATTACTGGTTAAACATAGAATCCTGACGTGGCTGTGATTCTATTACATCACAGCCTACCAAACCATTCTAATCATTTCCACATATCTTCCTCCTTATAATAAAAGAAAACATTTGAAAATATTCACAAATGAAGAAGAATTAAACATTAGAATTACAATAAACATCTACACAATAGCTTAACTTTCATCTCGTAAATACATCATAACTTCTCCTCGATTTTTATTTCTCAACCACACTCTCCAATCCACATCCTTTTATAGATGTGATACTTTGCACAAATCTCCAACACTCCACCTTTTACCATCATCCAATAAAGCCACAGTACCATTCACAGATACCACTTTATGTGGTTGAGAGAATTTGCTTTCTCCTTTTTTCACAAATCCAAACTTTCTTATCACAACCCAGTCACCTTCCCGAAACACAATCTCCTTGACTGCTTTCCTGTGATCAAACTCTAACTTTCCACGAAACTGACATTCCTGTGCTCTTGATTTCATTCCCTCTCTATCCACCCAAACTTGATTTTTTTCTCTCAACCACATTGGAGACTCTTTAGTGCCCGGCTCCCTTCCTTTTAAAGCTATAAAAGGAGAAATGCCTGTCACTGAATGAGGGGTAATCCTATGACCCCACATCATCCTTCTCAACTCATCCCTCCATGACAAACCATTAGCTAGTGAAAGTTGAATGCTACCCATCACAATGCGATTCACCCTCTCCACAAGTCCATTAGCTTGTGGATGGAATAAGGCAACTCTATTGTGAGATATCCCAAGACTACTCAAAAAACTGCTGATTTCTGAAGATACCAATTGCACACCGTTATCTGTCACCAATGTCTTAGGCACCCCCTCCTCCATAAACACTTCTTTCAAAAATTTGATCACATTAGTAGTGGTAACTTCACCCATTGATTTGCACGTAAACCATTTGCTATGGTAATCTACCAACACTACCAAATAACGATTACCACTTCCTAATTTCTCAATCGGGCCTAAAACATCCAACGCCAACTTCTCCCATGGTTTTTCCGGTAACTCAACACATTTCAAAGGAGCTTTTCTCACAATTCGCGTTTTATCACTGTTGCTACATGCATGACATTCTTTCACCAACTCCTCCACATCCTTATCCATTTCCGGCCACCAAAAAGACTCTCTTAACCTCCGCTTAGTCAAACTCCTACCCAAATGTCCTTCATGCACAATTCTCAATAATCTCGTTCTCAATTGAGTCGGCGGAACAATCTTATTCCTTCTCAGTATTTTATCGCCTTCTAAACTAAGTTCATCCTTTACTGACAAATATTTCTTATGTACTGCTGTCACCTCAGAATTATTCCAACAATTGATAATGAATTCCTTCAATTGTTTGTACTCACAATCCGACTCCATTGCCTCTTCCCACTCATTTCTACTAACAGCAAATTCAGCTGCCACATCCAAAACTAAATCATCCAGAACTTCCATGCACAAATCACCTTCCACTGGCATTCTGGAAAGACAATCGGCTATAACATTTTTGTTCCCGCGAACATACTCTACGACAAAATTGTATTCCAAAACAGATAACAACCATCTCGATATTCGAGGAGTCACACTACCTTCCAAACCTCGACCACCCTTGAATATGTAAACCAAAGGCTTGTGGTCCGTCTTGACAACAAAGGGTATCCCCCACAAATAAAATCTAAAATGCGCTATGCCCCAACAACACGCAAGCGCCTCTTTCTCTATTGTCGAGTAAGATTTCTCCGCACCTTGCAACCTACGAGAAGCAAATCCAATTATGCTTTCATTTCCATCCGACACCTGCAACAAAACAGCTCCTATACCAACATTGCTTGCATCACTGATTAAAATCGATTTCTTCTTAGGGTCAAAATGCCCCAACGACGGTGCACTCAACAGACTAGCTTTTACATCATTAAACGCCTTTTCACACTCCAAATTCCATTCATACCTGACACCCTTCTTCAACAAAAGTCTCATAGGTTCCACCAAATCCGTGAACTTTGGAATAAATTTTGAGCAATACTCAGCAAGCCCCAGAAAAGACTTCAACTCCTCCTTATTAGTGGGACACGGAGCTTCCTTCACCGCCTTTACTATGCTACTTTTAGGTTTTATTCCCTCAGCAGAAATTTGGTGACCAAGATAACTCACCACCCCCAACCTCATTTGACACTTTTCTCTTTTTATCGTCAGGCCACATTTGGAAATTCTTTCCAAGACTTCTTCCATAATTTCATCATGCTCACGAAAAGATCTTCCAACAATCATAATATCATCTTGGAAACAAAGTACCCTCTCCATACCTTTGAATATGTTCTGCATTACCCGCTGAAAAACAGCAGAGGCTGATGCCAGCCCAAATGGCATCCTACAATATCGAAATGCCCCTAAAGGTGTAACAAATGAAGTTAGTGGACGAGATTCTGGATGCAGGTTTACCTGATGATATGCCGAAGACATGTCTAACACACTAAAAACATGTCCCCCACCCATCATACTTAGCATCTCCCCAATGTTTGGTAATGGCTGTCGATCTACCCAAATGTTCCTGTTAAGGTCCCTCAAGTCAATGCATAGCCGAATTTTATCACCATCCTTCGGTGCAACGACTATTGGAGACAACCATTCCGATGATTCAATTGGTTCGATCACCTTAGCATCTAACAGTTTCTCTAATTCTTTCTGAAGAGGTTCTTTCATCATGTGAGGTATTGTCCTCACTTTATGCACAATCGGTTTCGCATTTCTCTTCAAGATAATTCGATGCGTGAACCCTTTTAGCATACCTAATTCATTAGAAAATACGTGAGAATACCTCTTCATTAACATCTCTCCCCATTCGTTACTTGTTTGAACCTCAGAAGATACATTTTCTACATTAGACTCAATAGCCATTACAGGCTCGACAGCATTCGGATCCAATTTAATTTTCAAGTCTTTTTGATGCCTCCATCCCAATAAATTGGATCCTTCATCAGTGACATAAACCCTTCCATAAACACCGTTTTTTCTTAAAGATGATACTCATCCACTGCATTCCCAAAATGTTGATCCTTGAACCCCCATAGCCTACAGCCTTAACATCAGAAGGTTGAAGTTGATTCATTTTTCCATCCAACTTTTCTTGAAATGCTTCCTTTGACACCAGAGTGAAAAGACTACCAGAGTCAGCTAACAGTTTTACGGTTCCCTTTCCTAACGTAATTTCACAATGTGGTTTTTCAATTTTCTCAGTACACTCCTTCTTCAGTTTCATAGGGTTATTATCAATATGCAAAATATTCTCTGAACCAGCCTTGTCTATCTCTTCTATTTCATGGTGTTTATTTATTTCTATCCCATCAATAGTGAGAAATAGTTCATTCTCCTCTTCTTCTTTCACTATTTCCTTCACACTCATTCCTTGCACACCTCCTTTTGATCTGCACGCTTTTGCTAAGTGACCCCTTTTGCCACATACTCTGCATGTAGCATTCCTAGCTCCACATGCAAAGCTGGAGTTTACATGTCCAGGACATCCACACCTGTAACAAATTATGGGCCTTCTTTCACCTATTTTAGTTGCAGCACTTCCATATGTTTTGCTTGTCGTTTTTTTTAATTCTTTCTTAGCATCTTTTACTTCTACAGAAACTTCTTTTTCATTATTTATCGTTGTACCCACAGCAATATTTTTTCCTTTATCAATTTCTCGCATCCAGTGATCAGTATCCTCCATGCTCCTTGCAATTTTGATGGCCTCTTCCAGAGTAGGGTTCTTTGATAACAATTTTTGTTTTACAGACTTGTTATTTGTGCATCTGACTATCCCATCCTCGTCGCCAAATTTGTAGTAATCCACTCTTTTTGATACTGTTGAAGTAGGTTTATTAGAGCAGATAAATACACAGCCACCTTCAGCTTCACAAGCATTACTGGTTAAACATAGAATCCTGACGTGGCTGTGATTCTATTACATCACAGCCTACCAAACCATTCTAATCATTTCCACATATAGGTATGCCCATATATGGGAACCTTGCATACTGCGTCACTGGAACTAAGCTATACCTGGCTGATGAACCCTAACCTGGGCGAAACAGGTCCTGGGTTGTTTGTGTTCTGGTTCAGGGAGGGCCTGGCAGTTTGAGCTGGACTGTTCCCATTGGAGCAGGGTCAAGATGATTTGCATATTGCTAGTACCAAACTGAGGTGGCATGGTGTGCAAAGAATGACAGACTGGGATGCAGCCTGAGTAATTAACAGTGGCTGAGATTGATTCAAGCATTCCATCCATCGCTTCATGTATACTTTTATTTATTGTGAAATCATATGTTAAAGCCAGTAGGCCTTTTAGAGTGGACAGCTATTACACTGTGTTAAAGCCTGAAGACAGATATTTTGTCACACATGGAAACTCAAACATTACTGTAGTAGGCAAGGGTTTGGATGTTGGCTAGCCTGATCTAACAAACGTAGCCATAGAAAATTTCCACTGTGCAAATCCTTGTTAGGCCTTCTTGGGAGGGTCTGTATATTGTTTTGCTGACTGTATTCTGTGCATATTTTTAATATTATTGCTGTATGTGTGATGATATCCTTATGGGAATGCGTACCCTTAATAAAGTAGGCCTGGGCTGGTGATGGTGACAAGCCAACTGTTTTTTGGGGAATATTATGTTGGAGGCCATATGGCTGATCTGTTGTTTTTGAAATGTTATAACAAAGGCCGCAGGCTCGGCATATTGTGAAAAACATATGCTAAAACCAATAGGCCTTTAAGAGTGGATTGCTCTCACACTGTCCTAGAGCCTCAAGACAGGTATGTTGTTACATGTATTTTCACTATTTACCATAGAAGTCAGGGTTTAGTGTTTGTTGCCCCCGCAGACAATCCCTGGTGGGAGAAGACGGGCAATGTTAGAATCCTTGTTACGCCCAAGAAGGGTTGTATATTGTTCTGAAGCTGTAATTTTGTGCTTATTTATAATGTTGTGACTATATGTCTTTTTCATGCCTTGTGGAAAAGTTCATGCTCAATATAGGAGGCTTGGGTTGGTTGTGATGTAAAGCCAATTTTAAAGGCAACAGTCTGATTGGTTAATCGGGAAAAGTTGTTAGATGGCATAGGTGAGATCTGTATATTAGGAAAAATTACACTAAAGGCGGTTGGTCTGACTTATTATTGATATCATATGTTAAAGGGAATATGCATTTAAGAGGAGAATGTTACTGCAGCATATTAAGCCTGTAGAAAAGTATTCTCTCACAGGATTCTTTAGTAGTCAAGGGGTTTGGCCCACTTATTTTGGTGTCTAGTGGGCACCTCAATCACACGCTCTCTCATTACCTCAGGTTCTGGGTGTGTGGGAGTCAGCAGAAACAGACATTCGTGATGCCATGTGCATGCAAAGGGATCCATGGTTTCTCTGTCCATGTGGACAATAATTATATAGATCCTTGGGCACAGGTTCAGCCACATCATCCTTTCATCTTTTTGTTGGTAAGGCCACATAGATTATGCACTTTACAAGCCTTGTGGGGATTGTTCAATCTTGAACATTATTTCTAGCTCTAGCTCATTTAGTTCTGCTACTCAGTTATTCTAGGATGCTTTGATGCTCTCTGTTCTAGGGAGATGGCACTTATGAATCTGTAAAGGTTTCCTCCACCAGTTTACTTGCTATGGTACTGCTGACTGTGTTTACATGTAGGTAGGCAGAGACATCGAGGGCAGTGGGATTGATCACTGTTGACCTGGTTGTTGGATTCCTAGCTGCCTAGCAAAGAGCCCGACATGTTTTAGTTAGTGCTCAGTGTTATCTAATCAAGGAACAATCACCTTTCCAGCATCACAGGTAACCTACGTGTTTGGCTGTGCATTGTGCTACTTGGACTCTCAAGGTGTCATTGCACCCTACAATATTACAGAATCCTGCATTGGGGGCAAGCGGGACTTGTTTACATTGAGCATGCCAGCTTCAAATGGAGGTTCTATGTGCCAGTGGTGTCGCCCCATTAAGGCACACAGGAGCTACTGCAGTAAGATGGAAAAGGCTGGCTGTGAGATGCCATCCAAAATTACAACTCTGTTTAGATTGGTACCACTGGCATTACACCCACCCTCTTCAGTACTTTCACTAAAGGCTCCAGCTGCGCGTAAGCAGTGCTGATGATACGTGGTTTTCAATATTTCACTAATTTTCCAAATGGGGTGATTTGAATTACTTTGTGTAACACATTTTAAGCACCTTTCTTATATTGATGTCCAGGAGGCGACATGCAGCCACGTGTTCTTTGTATCAATGATGCATGATGGCTCCTCTCAGCCCTTTCTAGTTCCCTCCATTCCTGTCCCTATATTGGCTAGCCTCTCGTTATCCTAAAAACAAAATGAGGAATGTGATGTACAACATTGACGTGTGCAAGTTCTTCCCCAACGCCATTTTGCAAGCCCCATGCCTTGCCACTTGGGATACGGTGGTAATTGTGACTGGTAAGCACATGCACAAATATGTGGAGTTTGCTGCGCTAACTTCCTCTTTGACACCTTCATAAATATTACATTATTTGAAGCGCCTGCTGATTCTTAAGTTTGAGTGAAGTAGAATTGGCACCAATATACCCTTACCTATAAATAAATAACAGCAAATAGTAAGAATCCTAACAATATCTGCACACATCTCACTGACTGGCCTATTGGCACAGACACACAGGCTGCAGAGCTCCTACTTGCAGTGAAGATTTAAAAGGTTAGCTGTAGGAACACAAGCCTCTGTGCTGAAGAGTTGAACGCATACATAGAGCACAGAATGCTTATGCATATAATTATTCCTTAGAATTAGCAATTCTGGACGAGGATTCAAGCTTGCTTCATACTAGCCTGCCCTCTGAAGAAGTCTTTGGGAGCCTTATCTTGATATGAACTGCATCTGAATATTCATTTTCCTGTGTGTGTCATCTCTGGCTGCACGTTTGCTGGCTCTTCTTCTTCATCTTAGTAATCGTCTGCAGCATGATTAATGCGCCCCAGGGAATTCTGCTGTCCACAGTTCTCTCCATGGCAACCCACCACGATATTCTGATTATTTCTCCACTGGCTGACCACTGAAAACCAAATACGCAGCCAGACACGCTCCTACTAAACTGTGGAGGCACATTATATTTAATTATAGTTGGAATACAGAATAAAGCAGTTTTCCAGCCCTGCTTTCAAATTATGCCTGTAATAAAAACAAACAAGTGGAAGTGTTTGCAACAGTTGTCATAGATTTTGTACTGCCATGCTGATACAGAATACCTGCCATTCATTATCATTGTTGAGAGGGGCCGTGGCTCATGAGAGATAGTCTTCAGTCAGCCATGAAGCCCTTTCACTCCCTATCCCCTTGTAATACATTCATAGTAATACATTTACTGGTTATTATGAAAGAAGGTTTAGGTTATAAGAAAGATGGAGAGGCCTCAAAAGGCTTTTTCCTATTTCCCAGAGGAATTTTAGATAGCCAGACAGAGAACATTTCTGAACAGAATTATTTGACACTTTTTCACTCACAAACCTTTCCAAAAAAAGCTCATGCCCCTCAACTTCTTCTTGGAAAGTTTCGGGGTGATCCGTTGAGTGGGAAAAAGGGCTGAGAAAAAGGGGGTTCCCAAAATGTGTTTTTCCCCATTCAATTTTTCATAGGAAAATTGGACACAGCTACAACCAAAACAGTTGAATGGAATTACACCAAATTTTGCAGTAAGCTAGATCATGATCCAGAAGGCGTGTTTTTTTAGGTCTCGCTGAGCCAGTGCATGCACTGCTCCGAGACATTTAGTATCTGCGTTTTCAAAGTGCTGCCACAGCAGGCTTTTGGTGGCCTAGTGCTTGCGTTCACGCGAACGTGCACGCGCGCAGCCGCCATTTGCCTCCCTTCCAGCGCTTCCCGGCTGACCGAGCTTAGCCATGTATGATTCCCAATGAAGCTCCCGCAGGTGCACATCACCGTCCTATCTCCTCAATTATAATATAAGTTTTTCAGTTGTGATGTCATGAATTGATGGGTCTTTCATGGTTTATGATGTCACTTAGCACATATTACCGAAAGACGTACAATCTTTAATTATTTATGCAACTTCAGTGATTGTTTTTGAGTGATTACTTGGTGGTTTTTGCTAATTGAGTTCTCAATAGCAATCTTGAGCGCTACCTGCTTTTGAGCATTGTCATATTGCACTCAGGCGTTCCATCTATTACTGTTAATTAAATCCTGCCCCTACTCGCCACTAATGAGCCTCTCACTCTCACAGATTCTCACAGACACTCTCACAGACTTACTCTCTCACAGACACTCTCTCACAGACACTCCCTCACAGACTCTCTCTCATCGACTCTCACTCTCTCACAGACTCTCACTCTCTCACAGACTCTCTCACAGACTTTCTCTCACAGACTCTCTCACAGACACTCTCACAATCTCTCTCACAGACTCACAGACACTCTCTCACAGACACTCACAGACACTCTCACAGACACTCACAGACCCTCTCTCAGACACGCTCACAGACACTCTCAAAGACACTCTCACACAGACTCACTCTCACTCTCACAGACACTCTCACACTCACTCTCACAGACTCACTCTCACACTCAATCTTACAGACTCTCTCTCACAGACACCCTCTCACACTCTCTCACACTCTCTCACACTCTCTCACACTCTCACAGACTCTCACAGACTCTCTCACAGACTCTCACAGACTCTCTCACAGACTCTCACAAACTCTCACAGACTCTCTCACAGACAGACACTTACAGACTCTCACAGACACTCTCTCACAGCCTCTCACAGACACTCTCTCACAGACTCTCACAGACTCTCTCTCACAGGCTGTCACAGCCACTCTCTCACAGACTCACTCTCACAGACACTCTCTCACAGACTCACTTTCACAGACTCACTCTCACAGACTCACTCTTACAGACTCTCTCACGGACACTCTCATACTATCTCACACTCTCACACTCTCTCACACTGTCTCACAGACTCTCTCACAGACTCTCACAGACTCCCTCACAGACTCCCTCACAGACTCCCTCACAGACTCCCTCACAGACTCCCTCACAGACTCCCTCACAGACTCACTCACAGACTCACTCACAGACAGACTCTCACAGACTCACACACTCTCCCACAGACTCTCACAGACTCTATCTCACAGACTCTCACAGAACCTCTCTCACTGAATCACAGACACTCTCTCACACACTCTCTCAGACTCTCACAGACACTCTCTCAGCCTCTCACAGACTCTCTCAGACTCTCACTGACACTCTCAGACTCTCGCTCACAGACTCTCTCTCACAGACGCTCACAGACACTCGCTCACAGACACTCACTCGCAGACACTCACTCACAGACTCACTCTCACAGACTCACTCTCCCTCTCTCTCACTGAGTGACTTTCTCTCACTGACTGACGCTCTCACTGACTGACGCTCTCACTGACTGACTCTCTCACTGACTGACTGACTCACTGACTGACTCTCTCTCACTGACTGACTCTCTCTCACTGACTGACACTCTCTCACTGACTGACTCTCTCTCTCTCTCTCTCACTGACTGACTGACTCTCTCTCACTGACCGACACTCTCTCTCACTGACCGACACTCTCTTTCACTCACTGATTGACTATCACTCTCACTGACTGACTCTCTCACTCTCTCACTGACTCTCACTCTCTCTCTCACTGACTGACTAACTCTCTCACTGACTGACTAACTCTCTCCCTCTCACTGACTGACTGACTCTCTCACTCACTCTCACTGACTGACTGACTGACCTTCACCCTCCTGTTATTTATGCCCCCCATAAAAAAAAACACAACAAGAAACCATTGGGACAGGCAGATACAAGTTGCCAGCATTGAAAGGACAAAAAACACTCAAGACATTATTTTTAATACTTTTTTAATATGGTCGTTTAGTTGTACATAATGCCTTTTTGGTCATATCTAAGGTAACAAAAATGCTTCTGACACTTCTTTATTATAACTTTTCAGCATGCTGCAAACTTCTGTACAGCACAGCTTAAAGACATAGGTAAAGTCAATATCTCTGGCTAAACACTTATAAGTTCCCAAAGGCGAGACCTATTGGCTATGCCAATGCTTGTCTGATTTGGTGTAAATCTGTTCAGTAGATCTTGAGAAATTAGGTTTCAAAATGTATGTATATATCCCACTGCAGAGGATCCACAGAGCTGACAGATCTAGATCTGATTGACTGCCACCACATCAACAAAGATGTGATGGCAGGCGTTGTAGGACTCAGTGACTCAAACCCTGCCCTTAAAATAAGTTTAACAAACCATATAGGTGAGCAGGGTAAGGTTACCCTGCCACCCTAAGCCTGGTGGGAGGGGGAGAGGGGGTCTGCGGTCCAGTCCCAAAAAAATGGGAGGGGTCCTGCCCTTTACAACAGTAATCCCCCCGAGGTGGGCTAAGGCAGGAGGGTAGTTTTATTGTTTATTTTTTTGGGGGGGGCCGAGCCATATGAATTTTTTGGGGGGAGGGGGGTGTGCGGACCCTCTACCGGAGCCTTGGACAGGCCTCAGGGACCCCATAGCCCCAGGGCCATGTCCATTTTTGTTGGGAGGGGGCGTGTAGCCCCCTCCCAAAGACGATTTCCCAGGGTTCTGCAAACTTTCTTTTGGGTTTGTTCCCTTCCTGCCAGCACAGGCAGGGAAGAATGCTTGCTCCTGCTGCAGGAGCAGGGAGAAAATCTGCTCCCGCAGAGCTGGAGCATACTTGTAGCCAGCACCCACCAGCACCCTGGATGGATGCTAGCTGGGGAGCACACAGGAGCTGCAGGGGCTCCCACTGCATCCCACCCGCGGATTTAGTAAATGTGGGTGCCCAGGGTGGGCACTGGGCACCCACAAAAAAACAAAACGTGCCCAGCTCCTGACAGGGGAGGTAGCAGGGGTTACAGTGGCTCCAGCTCCCCTCTGGTGGCTCCCAACTTGCTTAAAAGATGTGGATGTCCCAGGAAGTGGGCTGAGGCCACGGGCGTCTGTCGGCTCCCCCCATGGCCCCCAACTGATTTGGTAAATGTGGGTGCCCGGGTGGGCATCGGGTCTCTCTTCCAAAAACAAAAAGTGACCGGTTACTTGCAGGGGAGCTGGCAGGGGCCATGGGGCTGCCTCGCAGTCCCCCATGGATTTGGTAGATTTGAGTGCCCTGGGTAGGTGCTGGACAACCCACCGAAAAACAAAGAGGGGTAGGCTGCTACCAGGGAGGCCATCAGGGGCCGCAGGGGCCCTACAACTCACCCCGTGGCCCCCAACATACGTAAAGGATGTGTGTGCCCTGGGTGAGCACTGGGGCATTGACCAAAAAACCCTCCCTCCGGCTTCCAAAATGGGTGCTGGGCATAGATCCGGTAGCCACCAACAACAACAAAAAGCTGAGGTTCTGCTGGGTAGGACTGGGACACCCACAAAAATAGTCAAAAAAAGAAAAATATAACGAGGACAAACAATAATATTCACTGCTCAGCAAAGGAGCCTCCCATATTGTCGTGCGTGCCCTAATGTGGGCAGGGGCACCAACAGCATTATTTTAAGTGTTGTGTGGGGCTGCAGGGAGAACAACAGTGCCACAGAAATACTTAAAAAAGTTAACCCTGTGATTTCTGGGGTCCATATAACATGACCCCAGGAATAGTCGATCATTTTGTAAGCATTTCCAGAACTGGAGTTTTTGTTCTCCAGCTTGGGAATGCAGGGACCTCTTGAAGTTGGTCTTATGACTGCATTATGTGACTTAAAGAGTGTAAAAGAAAAAGTCTCACACTTGTTTAACCCCTGCGCTTCCAGGCCTCCCCTTGCCACGCCCTTTTTGACTATTTGAGGTAGTGCGCGCTTAGGCCCCCAGAACTTCTTGTCCACATATGGTAGTCATGCCAAATTTGTGTCCTTTTCTTCCAACAGCCTGAGGATTCTAAAGGTACCAGGGGTTTGTGGATTTCCTTGGAGGGGTCTGAGAAATTAGGAAAAATACAGCTAAATTTGTTTTTTGGGGGGAAAAATTTGATAAAAGTGCTGCAGAAGAGGGCATCTCGTTTCTTCCCTGCAAATGGTATCAACGGAGGGTTTGTGCTGCTAAAATCACCATCTTCCTGGCTTTCCAGAACAGGCAGCGTTTTGTGAGAAAACCAACATTTTCTACACAGTTTGGTATTTTACTGGGACATAGCCTATTTTTCCTATTTTTTGTGCTTTCAACCTCCTTCCAGTTAGTGGTAGAAATGGGTGTGAAACTAATAATGGATCCCAGAAAGCTGTACATGTCTGAAACCTAGACCAAATTCTGAATTTATCAAGGGGTGATTTGTGTAGATCCTTCAAGGTTTTCCTACGGAAAGTGACAGTTGAAATAATATTGAAATTTAGTTTACGTCTGCGGGACCCTTCTGTTTGCAGGATTATATGAGGCTTGTAGGTTCACCAAAATCCCGAGGTACCCAGAGCCAATAACTGAGTTGCACCTTGCAATGTTTTTTCATTGTGTACCCGGTATACAGTAATTCATTTGGTAAAATATAAAGACTGAAAAATTATTATCAAGTAAACCTATTTATTTCTGAAATTGGAAAAAGATATGAAGTTTGGAATCAGTAATTATTTGTGCATCTCTGAATTTGTGAGTACCCATATTAGCATGTGAATTAGAGAGTATTGTTCAAATTGACTTCTTTTTACACGCTGTCTTACATTTGGAAGGCAGAAATGCATAAAAAGACAAAAAGTAATTTGTTCTACTATTTTGTGTTTCCCTAAGACTCCCAATAGAAATGGTACCCCACTTGTGTAAGAAGGCTTAGTGTCCACCACAGGAAACAGCCCAAAATGTAACGTGGACACATCACATTTTTCCAGTGAAAACTGACTCAATTTTTGCAATGTGCATAGCTGTGGATTTTGGGCCCTAGCTCAGACGGCACCTAGAGAAACCTAGCAAACCTGTACATTTTTGAAAAATAAACACCCAGGGAAATCCAGGATGGGGTGACTTGTGTGGCTCTCACCAGGTTCTGTTACCCAGAATCCCTTACAAACCTTAAACTTTGTAAAAAAAACTACAGTTTCCTCACATTTCTCCGATGGAAAGTTCTGAAGTCTGCGATGAGACACAAGCTTCCACCCACCCAGCATTCCCCCAAGTCTCCCGATAAAAATGGTACCTCACTTGTGTGGGTAGGCTTAGTGCCCGCGATAGGAAACTGCCCAAAACGCAACGTGGCCACATCACATCTTTACAGTGAAAACTGACCTTTTTTTTGCAAGGTGCCTAGCTGTGGGTTTTGGGCCCTAGCTCAGCTGGCACCTAGAGAAGCCAACAGCCCTGGGAGGAGTTCGCGGAGTTGCGTTACGCGAAACTCCGCAAAGTGGGAAAAAAACTCTGCCGAGCTACGCGGAGCTCCGCAAGTGGCGGAATGCAGTAGAAAAATGCTGTTCGCGGTGATTGCACAGTGCCGGATGCTTGTCCGCTCTGTGCAATCATTGCGAACGGCATCATGCACAGCGCAAGCTTTGCTTTTCTGCCTCTCGAGTAGATTTTTACTTGAGCGGCAGCTTTCTGAACGCGAATGGGCAGTTTCCCAATGCAAGCGGCCGCGAGCATATGCGACCACTCCCAATGAGAAACCTGACCCCCCCACATTGAGAAATCTCGCCGGGAGGTTTATTTTCCACGCTCGCCAACTTGATGTTGACGATTGCAAACGAGGAAAAATATTGCCGGAAGGTGGATTTTCCTCACTTGCGCTTGCCAACTTGATGTTGGTGAAAGCGAGCGAGGAAAAAAACTCCACTGCGCGAAGCGGAGTTTTTCAGGACTCCATGAGCTCCGCATAACGCGGAGTACGGAAATCTCCGCAAACTCCGCGAGTGGAGTGGAGTTCACCGCCCAGTGTTAGAAACCAAGCAAACCTGTACATTTTTGAAAACTAGACACCCAGAGGAACCCAGGATGGGGTGACTTTTGTGGCTCTCATCAGGTTCTTTTACCCAGAATCCCTTGCAAACCTCAAACGTTGTCAAAAACACATTTTCCTCACATTTCTGTGATGGAAAGTTCTGGAATCTGTAGGGAGCCACAAACTTCCACCCACCCAGCATTCCCCCAAATCTGCCAATAAAAATGGTTCCTCATTTGTGTGTGTGGGTAGGCCTAGTGCCCATGACAGGAAACGGCCCAAAACGCAACGGCGGACACCACATTTTTCCAGTGGAAACGGACCCATTTTTTGCAATGTGCCTAGCTGTGGCTTTTGGGCCCTAGCTCAGTTGGCACTTAGGAAACCTAGCAAACTTGTACATTTTTTTAAACTAGACACCATGGGGAATTCAGGATGGGGGGACTTGTGTGGCTCTCGCCAGGTACTTTTACCCAGAATCTCTTGCAAACCTCAAACTTTGTCCCAAAAAATACATTTTCCGCACACTTCTGTGATGGAACGTTCTGGAATCTGCAGGGAGCCACAAATTTCCACTCACCCAGCATCCCCCCAAGTCGGCCCAAGTGTGGGTAGGCCTATTGCCTGCAACAGGAAAAGGCCCAAAACTTATTGTGGAGACATCAAAATTATTGGTCCCGGGCTCGACGGCCATCTAGGGAAGCCTTCAAAGCCAGATATTTCTGAAAACTAGACACCCGGGAGAGTTATTTAGCTTAAAAAATAAAATGTTCCTTTCGCTGTGGTAAAGTTGTGGGATCACCAGGCCGACACAAATTTCCTACCACTCAGCATTCCCCCAGATCTGTCGAATAAAATGGTACCTCACTTGTGTGGGTGGGCCAAGTACCTGCGACAGGGAAAGGCCCAAAACGTTTGTGGAGATATCAAAATTATGCATCCCAAAATGATCTGGTTTTGCAAGGGGGGCACCTACGTTTTTGGTCCCGGGCTAGGCGACCATCTAGGGAAACCTACCCAACCCAGACATTTCTGACACACTGAGGGAGTCCAGGGAGGTGTAGCTTCCGTGGATCCCCCAATATTTCTTACCCAGAATCCCCTGCAAACCTCAAATTTAGCTTCAAAAATCACATTTAGGGCAGCCTTCACCCCTACTTTTTTATAAAAAAAGAATCCCTGGGGTCTAGTGTACTTTCTGCCGCCCGGGGGAGATCGGGGGTGATAACCTCCATCTGCCTCCCTGGGGGTGGGCAGAAAGACTATCCCTTTTGTGTTGGGGGTAGGGGCATTTGGCATGCCCATTGTGGGCAGCCCCCACCCCTCTTTAATAAAAGAAAACAGCCGTCCCCAGAGACTAGTGGGCCTTCTGCCCCCATGGGTGCAGATTGGGGGCTACTGCCCCCATCTACAACCCTGGGGGTCAGAAAGACTGTGGCAAATTTTGGGGAGGGGTGGGAACATTATAGTGCCCGTTGAGGGCTGCCCCCACACCTAAGAATAAAAAAGAAATCCCTTGTGTCTAGTGGGCTTTCTGCCACCCTGGGGGCCATATCGGGGGTTATAACCCCCATCTGTTTCCCGGGAGGGCAGAAAGACTGTCCCTTTTGTGTTGGTGGGTGGGGGCATTGATATGCCCATTGTGTGCAGCCCCCACCCCTCTTTCATATAAAAAAAACTACCTTTCTCAGAGACTAGTGGGCTTTATGCCCCCATGGGTGCAGATTGGGGGCTATTGCCCCCATCTACAACCCTGGGGGGTCAGAAAGACTGTGGCAAATTTTGGGCAGGGGTGGGAGCATTATAGTGCCCATTTAGGGCAGCCCCCACCCCTAAGAATAAAACAACATTTTGTGTTGGGGGTGGGGGCATGGATATGCCCATTGTGGGCAGCCCCCACCCCTCTTTCATTAAAAAAACCCATCCATGGTGCCTTCTGCTCCCCCCCCCCATTGGGGGCTATTACTCCCATCTGCACCCCTGGGGGGAAGAAAGACTGTGGCATATATTCTTGGGAGAGGTGGGGGATTATTGTGCCCATTTAGAGCAGCCCCCACCCCTAAGTATAAAGAAAATAATCCCTGGTGTCTAGTGGGAATCCTGCCCCCCGGGGGGCAGATGAGGGGTAATAACCTCCATCTGCCTCCCGGGGGGGCAGACAGACTGTGCCTTTTGTACTGGGGTGCATTGGTATGCCCATTGTGGGCAGCACCCACCCCTCTTTTATAAAAAAATTATAATCTCTGGTGCCTAATGTGCTTCGGGAGCTATTGGCCCTATCTGCACCTCAAAGGGGACAGAAAGACTGTTGCTAGTTTTTGGGAGGGGGGGGACATTATAGTGCCCATTTAGAGCAGCCACACTCAATAACTTAACAAAAAAAGAATCCCCGGTGTCCAGTGTGCTTTCTGCCCCCCCCCCCCCGCCGGGGGCAGATTGGGGCCTATGGCCCCATCTGGCTCCCAGGGGGGGCAGAAAGACTGAATTTGGCCAATTTACTATGGGGAAGCAAAAGTCCTTGCCCATGGGGCTGGTCCCCCTTCCTGGTGCCCTAGTGGGTGGATCAAGGCGATCCCCAAGCAAGGGTCCACTAGGGAGGGATACCATTGGAAAGTGGGGATTCTCCCCTTTCCAATGGTACCTATCCTGTGTGTTTTGGTGCTGGAGGGAGTGAGATAGCCCCACGAGCACCAAAGCACTGAAACAAACTGATCTGCCAATTTCAGTTTCAGTTTCATATGTAATGACGTCAGCACGCCATGTGCGCGATCGTCATTAAATATGAAAAACAAATGCCTTCGGAGCTTGGGAAAGCTCTTCCCCTCCTCCAGAGGCCAAAAAAAAAGGAAATCCCTCTGCTGCAAAGAGCAGAAGGATTCTGTGTTGGTGTCCCATGGACGTAACGGTTACGTCCATGGCACACCAACGCTGCAGCCATGGATGTAACCGTTATGTCCATGGCATGGAACTGGTTAATAATGTTTTGATTACAAATGCTTCATTTAAATGTTTATTGACAGACATTGCAACGACTTCCTAACAAAACCAATAGACCTGCCTTTTATATACTGACAGTGACTTACTCTAAAAAACCTTAGAAATTCACTGAAAAAAACAAAGATTGATATGAAGTTATGATTAGGTGATAGTGGCAGTTGCAACATCACATTTTAAACTGAAAAAAACACTGAAATTCACCAGTTATAGTTAACTGAAGTAACTAAAACTCGAACCCTGATGTAACTATAACTTGTGCCCTCACCATGCACTGCTTAAACCCTCACATAATACATCACTCATGACATGGTCTGTGACATCATTGATATCATCACTGCTCACATTTGAAATTACATTATTGATGACAAGACTGTGCATGACAGGGGCGCGAGTTATAGTTACTTCAGTATTCGAGTTACAGTTGCTTTAGTTAACTATAACTGCTGAATATTTTTTTTTTGTGTAAAATGTAATGTTGCCACTGGCATTATCACGTAACTATAAAGTTGCTTTAACCATTGTTTTTTCCAGTGAATATAAATATATATGAATAATTTATATATATATATATATATATATATATTCACTGAAAAAAACAAAGGTTAGCAATACTAATTATAACTTGCGCCCCCACCATGCACTGCTAATGACCTCACATATGACATCGCTTATGTCATGTTCTATGGCATAATTTATGACATCACTGATGACATCTCAAATGACATCATTGATGACATCACTGATGACATCATACACGCTTTGTTTTCCCGCATATTGCTCTATAAAGTACTATGGCATTAGAGGTCTGACAGTAAGTAAAAAATAGCTCAGGAGAATATCAAGCATCATTACTGCCATCCCAGATAAAACTTCCTCAGGTGTAGAAAGCATGCATAATGTGCAACATTGGCCCTATACCATACCATTACAGCTAGCACAGTTCACATTAACAATGAACCACAGATGTTTAAGAACTCCTCATTGAGTACGGTGTTCAATTGGTATGCAACTGTTCACAGAAAGCCACGTTCCTAAAAATAATGAATGTCAGTTCCCCAAAAAATGCCCTGCTATGGACAGCTTTTATCTTTATCAAACCCCTGAAACTCACTGAACCTACTTTGAGAAATAAAGTTGATATCAGTAGAGAACTGTGTACTGTAAACCGTGCATACTCTATGGAAAGGGCTAACTCTAAAATAGAGTTCCCCATCACAAAAGTTTTGATTTTGCACTACGTGGGCCACTGGTCATAATAAAAGACTTGGGGCCTCATGTAGGTAGCATACCAGTTACCACTTCTAAAATACCGAACGATACCGAATCGGTATTTTAGAAGTGGTAACTGGTATGTAGGTAATGAGTCGGTATTTTTTACCGAATCGTTACTAGTCGGTAATTACCGAATCGGTATTTACCGATTCGGTAATGAGGCATACCTTCCCATTGATGGGAAGGTATGCCTCATTACCGAATCGGTAAATACCGATTCGGTAATGGGGGGAACACATACAAGGGTGGCAGGGTGTCACATTGACACCCTGTTGCACCCCTGATTCGGCCATGTGTGCACATGTGGCACACATACATGCCCTAAGGGCATGTATGTATGCCACAGTG
This sequence comes from Triturus cristatus, assembly GCF_964204655.1. Taxonomy (NCBI): domain Eukaryota; kingdom Metazoa; phylum Chordata; class Amphibia; order Caudata; family Salamandridae; genus Triturus; species Triturus cristatus. The sequence goes on from NC_140592.1 coordinate 151,557,111, forward strand.
CACACTGCTACGCGCGTAAAAATGCATTTACACATACATTCATTATTTACCACCAACTATAAGTTGGTGGTAAATACCGACTCATAAACACACACACACACTCCCCCTACATCTCGATTTTGCTTTCGGAATTTACCGAATCGGTAAAATTACCGATTCGGAGAAGTTACCGAATCGGTAACATTACCGATTCGGTATTATTACCGAATCGGTAATTTTACCGATTCGGTAAATTCCGAAAGCAAAATATGTCCCCCTACATACCAATGGCCAAAATACCGGTCGGTAACGGTATAATTACCGAAAATCGGCCGTTACCGACCGGTATTTGGCTACCTACATGAGGCCCTTGGAGTGATTTATTCTAAGAGCTAGGTTGCCCATATATATCGTAAAGGCGTTCAGTAGAGTTTGCAACCCATTTTCCATGCAGGCGATAAATACAGCATCTTCCGCATAGTGTAAAATGGGGATTAATTGGCTGCCTATTTGTGGAATGTCCTTCTGTTCCTTGACCAGGTGTTTAGAAATTCCGTTAATGTATAGCAGGAAGGGGGCAATGGATCACTCTGAAACTTTCCAGGAAGGAGCTGAGGTGGATGAACTTTTTTTGGGAAAGTTTAGTGCTTCATCAAGATTTGCCAAACGGCTCCATAGTGATTAGCAAAACAAAAAATCACTCTTTCTATTAAAACATTGACCTAACTATAATTAGTGTGCAACATGCAATGGTATGAAAACACTTCTTTCACAGTGAACCATGAAATATAGGGGATATTAAATGGTTCCCTATTAAATACGGATTTCATCATCATAATGACAGCCCCCAAACCACTCTGAAGAGCGTTACCATTGTCTGGGCTTCTATGATTACACAACATAGAGGACCAATTTATGTGGCAATGTTTTTTTTTTTTTTTTTAATATAGGCAGGAATCCAAAATTATGCAGCACATTCTCTGGCGGCATTATTTTCATTCATTTAAGCTAGAAACTCTTTTTTGTGCAAACTGCAGATTTCGCAGCATATTATGAAGCAAATGCAGTATATCCTTCATTGTGTGTTAAATGTTGCAGCCACTAAATTGCATAAATCTTCTGGCCCTCACTATTGTTGATTGTTTGATGAACAATTTATTCAGGAAAGGTAAATCTAAATATTATATATTGTCCCCTGTTTTCTTCATCCTCCAATGGAGCCTCTTGGTACTTTTGTCACAGATAACACCATCAAGGTTCACCAACACACTGATGATACACAACTCCCCAGAAAATCGCCTCACCTTCAGACATCAAATGCCTCAAGCACCGACTGCATATAGCCCAGACTTGAATGTTTGGCGCCAATATGAAGCTAGTCCCATCCAAAAAAAACATATTATTTGCCAAGAACAAGAAACAGTACAAACCTAGCTCAATGACATGACCCGTGATGCCTTTAAACACCAACCTTCAGTAAATGCAGTCACTTTGATTCAACCTGAGCAACAACCTCATCAAGGAACAAATTGGCAAATAAACAAGGACATCCTAATACAAGCCATTTCTCCCAAAATGCGACTTCAGAACTGCTGTTCAAGCCTCATACTATTCCAGAAGGATCCTGGTAATGCCCTACTGTATGGCCTTCCGGAATCCACACAGGCATTGCTTAAGGGAATTCTAAATGCCCCCACAGATCGCATCCAGGGCCTGAAGAAATATGATCACATCACCCCCTTGACTGATGGAACTCCTTTGGCTTTCATTGCCAACCTGCACCATCTTCAAAACCAGCTACATCATTTACGTAGCCATCACAACCAGCATCTCTTGTTTTCTCGGCACACCTTATAGCCAGTACACTGTCAAACTTCAGACTACAAAGTTTAAAAAATAGAAAGCAAGATAGAAGGCTTTTTCCATCTATGCACCCAGGATCTAGAACAACATCCCTATATCCATTAGGACACTGCTCCAATATAGTAAAGAGTTGAAGACACATATATTTAAAGAACTCTACATCATAATGCATTAGCAGTCCATAAACCGGCTACTTCTCTTATAACTTAGACTGATCTTTGACCATGTACAGCGCTCTAGTGCCTTTTAGCTATATTCGTGCTATAGAAATACCGCATACATACATTCAAACAAGACATCAATACCCATTTGAGTCCTGGGAAAAGTAAATTTTATAAAATGTATCAAAATTACTTTTTAGAAACTAAATTAAACATAATGTTCAATCTCCTACCCTCAGCCATCAAAGCATAAAGAATGGAGCTTACCAAATGTTGTTAGCTGCCACTAGAAAAGAAACTTGACTTCAAAATCAATGTGAAATTTTGTTGTGACAAAGCTGCGATAGCTTTGCATATCTCTTTTGCAAGCAGTTTCTAGACCCCATGCCATGTTTAGAGTAATATATAGTAATGTCTGTCATTTTATCTGGGCCAAACAAAATTCCTTTTAATGAGTGTTCTTTTTCTACAGTGAAATACTTAAAACGGGATTTAGGAGCATTCCGACAATTTACTGTGGATAGTCCTGTTTAATGTTTGAGGTCAGCTTGTATTACCAAGGCTGGCAAAAAAAAAACATAAACGGCCAATGTGTCTTCTTGTTTCGCTGCACTGTTAAATGAATGTATGCAATTAGAATCGGCAAGCATTTTTTTCATTCTATTGAAAGTATAAGTTTCTTAGTTAGGCTGTAAGCCTCTGTTTGAGTTAAAAATGATGTAAGAGCAGAGTGTTTCTGGGTCATACAAGGAAAAACAGGATTGGCTACATAGTAAATGATTTTTGTTTGCTCTCCATACTGTCTGAACCAAGCATGAGATGATTTTGTTGTTTAAACTACATCACACTTAAATGATTCATTCTCATTACTAGGACAGCTGGGAGTTGTCCCTAATTGGCATTCTTCATGGAATGCTGAGATTTGCTCAGATGATCAGAATAGTTTCAATGCAGACACCAGACACTAACTAGTATTGTTTGCATGCATTCTAAGTTCAAGTGAGAGAGCTGAGCAGGGCAAGGATACCAGGGTAAAAACAGACAATTAGCCTTTCTTTGGATTTAAGACTAGAACCAGCACTGCAGCTGTGCCATCCCTTCCATTTTTCCTTGTCTTTAAATCGTACCTTGGATACTTGCTTTTGACCAGTGTTTGTGGGCTGCTATTGCCCAAACACCACTCAGGTTTAGTGCCTCTCAGGGACATCCCTGAAAATAGATAACACCATTGGTTCATCCCATCTGTGGTGTCACAGAACTGCACCCCTTTACCTCATGTACATACTCGCTAGCTGGTAGCATCCCAGTTATAGTGTTTGGGATGACAGTGCAGCCAGGAGAGTTCCCTTTTGGTCATCCCATTTAAACTAAATGTCAGAGGCGTGAGGCAAACCGTTCCCCTTCTGTTTATGTGTCTTTTAGATAAATGTAATGTTTGCTAGCATTGCATGTAGTCCCCAATGGATTAGGGGCCAGATGTACAACCCGCCAATTAGCAAGTAGCAAATTGATTCGCATTAGCAAATCGCAATTTGCGACTCGCTAATTGGAATGCACAACAGTGTCTCAGACACTGTTTGTGATTCCTAATGGGATCGCAAAGTGCATGCCTCATTATTATTAATGAGGCAGGCGCAATTTGCGAACCCATTAGGAATGGCTAGCACTCACGGGGATGGTGGCCGGCTGGGGTCAGCAGACCACCATGTCTGTGACTGCTTTTTTAATAAAGCATTTTTTAATTAAATGCAGCCCGTTTTCCTTAAAGGAAAATGGGATGCAATTCAAAAAGAAAAATGAAACCTTTCAGTTTCATTTTTTTAAGGGCAGGCAGTGGTCTCTGGGACCACGGCCTGCTCTTAAAAAATATTTGCCCACATACTCACAAAGGGGAAGGGGTCCCCTGGGGATCCCTTCGCCTTTGCGAGTGGTTTACCACCTACTTGAAGTAGCTGGTAAACTGTGAGTGTTTTGCAGCCGCAAATGCGGTCACAAAACATTAGTACATAGCATGTTGATTCGCTATTAGGAAGGGACACCTCTTCCTAATAGTGATTGTCGCAAATGCTATTTTGCGAGTTAGTGACTCGCATCATAGCATTTGTACATGCTATTACCCTTTTTTGCAGCCGTCTACAGGTGGATCTCCAGTTTGCGGTCACAAAAAATGGTCGTACATCTGGCCCTAAACCTTTATAATCATTAGTTTGCTCTAATTAAGTTAAAGGGCTTTGAGTACATTACTAACGTACCCAAGGAAAGGTCACCTGTAACCTTTTATGACTATTTATCTCAATCTTAAAATGACATTTTCAATGTGAAAGATTAATCCTGCCCACAGAGGACAAAACCATCCTTCACTTCTTACTACAATGTTCTTTGTTTAGAACTAGCCTGCAGTATATACATGAAGCTTCCTGTCACAGTAAACCATAGAGGCTTCACATAAATTATTGAACATAAAAAGGGGCTCCCAACATCCCGGCCTTCTTTGTGAGGGAAAACCAGGCCCAGTATAATTAGCTGAAACTTTGAATTTTTAAAGGTACTCTGATGGCATTGGGCATCTGCCCAACTTTGGAAATATAAATGGGAGGTTCCTTGGTACTCACAGAATATCATTTACACTGAGCTCCTGTATTGAACCTTTCTCCTAATTCCAGAGTGTGGACCTTGCATGCTGCCCATTACCTCCTAGCTAGACTTGAGGGCTTGATTTAGGGTTTGCGGATGGGTACTCGCTTACAAACGTGACTGATATTCCGTCAGCATTATTATTTATGGGACAAAGTTCCCTCTGCTGTACATTATAACAATATTGCAAGGCACTGAGGAGTTCCATGACCATATAGACGAATGAGGCAATAGGGTGAGTTCCTTTGAAAGGGAATAGAATTCTGAGGTAACTTGCAATATCCTTTTCATTTATGGTAAGGGATACATTATTCCATTATTCCATATAATACATGGTCACACCATCACCTTTCCCACAAACCACTTGTAGCTTTTTTCTATGTTTATATGTTCGCGAATATGAAGAATACTAATAGAATCTCTACACTCTAAAAAAAGCTGTTAGATATGTGTGGAAAAAAGATATTAGAATCAGTTTAATACAAGTCAGCTTTCTTTATTTTTTTTTTTAAAAGAGCTGCAGTAGCTTGAAATGTGTAGAAACATAGAGAAAGATTCCAACTTTTCTATAATAACCAAAGGAGTGCAAAAAAATAAACATGTTGACATAAATATCTTCTTTCTGCTCGTTACGGTAAGCTATAAAAATACAGAGCAGAAGAAAGAAAAGCAGCATTCCTTTTTCATATTTAAACACCTGCTATAATTGTGCTGGGTGACCAGACCTGCATTTCCCCTTGGCTTGTGGATATGGCAGGAGGTATTCAGACTTCAGAGCCTAAGTGCAACTGATGTCATTGCTTATTGGTGACTAGGTGCATAATAAGTGGCTGGTAATAAAGAAATTAGAGGTAGTTTTTTATACAGGGATTGCAGAATCCCATGTATTATAAGTGCATTTTATCTTAGTGAACTTGTGCTAGACCTGGCATCTTTGGTGTGTTTTTCACCTGTCTTCTTTGCTTCTGACCTCCTGCTTTTGACTGTGTGCAGCATTTCATTTTTGTTGGTTTTAAAACTCTGCACACTTTACCACTGCTGATCATTGGTACAATGCAAGTGCTGCCTGTGTAAATAATGATTGTGATTGGTTGTCAATTTTTGGCATATTTGATTTACTGGTAAGTCCCTGGTAAAGTGCACTATCTGAGCCCAGGGTCTGTAAATCAAATGCTAATAGTGGGCCTGCAGCACTAGTTGTGTCACCTAAGTAGCAAACACAAGGGTCAAGACTGATTTGCATATAACTGTGTCTGAACTGGGGTGGCAAAGTGAGAATGTTGATTTATTCAACCCAGATCTGTGACTTGGGGTGAGTGTTTGAAAAGTTTCAGCACTCTGTCCATCATCTCTTTGTGTTTGCTTTGTGTCACCTAAGTAGCTCTGCAACCATGTCTCAGATTGCCACTACTATGAGTACAGTTTTAAACTGCCCTGTTGACCTGCCACTTGCCAGGCTCAAATATCTTCTTTTACTACATGTAAGGCACCCCTAAGGTAAGCCCAAGTTAGCCCCATCGGCAGGGTGCAGTATATGTGTAATGTAGGACCTGTACTATTGTGTTTTAGATGTCCTGATAGTGAATTACTACTAATTTATTTTTTCACTATTGCAAGGACTATCTCTCCTATAGGTTATCATTGGAGCTGCCGTGTACCTTTTTACAAGCGTAATTTCCGTTTCGGAGCAGGTAAAGATTTGGAGTTTGGGGTCCCTGAGCTCACAATTTAAAAATACACCTTTTAGTGAAGTTGTTTTTTTAAATTGTGTGTTTCAAAATGCCACTTTTAGAAAGTGGTGCAAAGGACTGAGAAGGTTTCAATCCAAATGGTCATCCAACAAGTTATACTGTACATGGAGTAATAACGCAGAGTGAAGGACCAAAGACAACATTATTTGATAGAAAAAAATCTTTGTTTATAAAATCTATACGAACATGCCAATAAGTCATTTTGACAGTAGAAGGTTGTCCTGAGGTGAGTGTGTTTATCTTAGAGTGTGTAAATGTGTGTGTATGTTTAGGCATGTGTGTGTGACTCAAAGTAAAGGTCAAATGGTTTGTGATGTCACTTGAGCTACCCCTGGTATTTATGTAAATTGACGCCCATGCTGAAACAGCACCAATCCTCACAATGTGACAGAAGCAGACTGCAGAACAATCCACAATTATGACATCAGATGTTCATAAACATTTTCTGAACCCTCAAATCCCTCACCACAGATAAAAATGCACTGTCTGAATGATGTATTATCTCATGTGCACTCAAAATGGTGGTGACACTGCCTAGCGAACACACTTCTCTCTGCAGCGACATTTGTTGTTTTGAATTATTTTATTGATTCTTTTTTAACTTGTGATGTGCGGCGGTGCAGAACTTGTTTACCTAACCTGTTAGTTGGATGGTTTGACTCTTGGGTCAGTTATGATCCCTTTCTTCTCCTCAGCTTGCTAGCTAGTCTTCTTACCTATCTGAGACCCTACATTTTTGTAGCCTCTGTGGTGTCATTCATTTTTGGTTTGGGCATTGCCATTAATGTGATTACAGTTGCTGCTGTTGCTAGAACTGTGAATAACTATGCTATACTGTACAAAGTCATCCCACACATTCCCTTAATTAAGGCCTAGGACTGCTTGTCCATATCTAACCAGAGAGTTAAGCGGATTTAGGTGAAGTCCCTTTCCTGTTGCAGACTTCGGATCTGATTGCAATTGTCCAGATTTTTTTCGTTTTCAAAGGAACCAGTGGACCTATGTGAGAAATTGGGTAACTGGTTGAGGGGGGTGAAGCCCTGCTTAAGCAGTAACCACAGTCCTTGTGAGGATGAGGCACATGCAAACCCCAAATTAACCTGTGTTCGACCCTCTGTTAGCTGAGCACAGAGCAGTCTGGCTTAATTTAGAGGCAATATATAAAGGGTTTATGCAGCATTTAAAAGAGTAATGAAGTGAAAACACAACACAAGAAAAGTCCTACACCAATTTAGAACAATAGAGTAAATTGTAGTAAATAAATCAAGACCAAAACGACAAAAATCCAGTCAGTAGAACGGAAGATTTGCAAGTTTAAGGATTTCAGTGAATAGACCGCCAAAAAGCAGAAAGCACCAACTGTGGATATCTGGTCACGCTAGACCGGGACAAAGTCACAAGTTCAGGCCGACCAGGATGAGGTCTCGAGAACTGGCCCGTTCCGGCGAGCTGATTAGAACAGGTGTTCTGCACTCTCAGCAAATGAATGAACAATAAAAATGTCTTTAAATCTTGTTTTTATGTTCTCACAATTCCTCTGCATTCAGAGAAAGAGGTCAAATGTTAGCTTATGTCCAACAATTAACACAACTTCCAGGATAAAATAAGCAGCAAAGATAGAGGATTTGGTAAAGTAACAAGTCTGACAATTGTGTTGTACAAAGAGTGTGAAATGAAAGGATGTAGAATGTCAGTTTTTTTTCCTAACACACAACATTTAATTAGCTTTTAATAAAAACTGTACAAACATTTTAAAATGTATTTTAGTAGTTATGAAAGCCCTTTTTTTGAATTTCTGTGTGGTGTTGTGCAAATGCTAAACATTTTTGCTGAAACCCAATTTCCACAGATTATTGTGTATATGATATACAGTTTTATCAGTAAAACTGCATGTTAGTGGGAAGGTTTGTCACATTTCAATGGAAAATGTGCTGACAGTGCACTACCAAATCATGCTTAAGTAATACATGTATTGAAAGTGAGTTTTTAAACATGAACTGAAAAACTTTCCTGCCCGCCCTGATGACTATGCTATTAATGCACTAAGAGGCAGGTCAGCAGTTATGTACATCTTATATGTGGGCTGGATTCTTATTATTCATGGAGCTAAAGTTTAGTCTCTTGAATCAAACAAAATAGTTTGTTGTACAGCAAAAATGCTGAACTTGCATATTTGAAGGTGCTCTCATATATGATAATGAAGAAAAAGGTAGCTCTGTAAAATAAAATATTTGCTAGGATAACACAATTTGAAACCAGATTGCGGGTCAAGTACATAACAGTTAGGTCAAGTAGATTATTCAAGTCACTAGATCTGCAGATCTAGTAACATTTTTATGTTTTTTTAGGCCTGGCGATAGAGTGCGTGCTGGCTACGGCCACCTAGTTAGGCCCACTGAATAAGAGTACCTCAAATCCTGATAGCAGAGGAATTAGGAGGTCCCACGCAACTTAGGCAATGCATCGGTTCTGAGGTTCATGCATTGTCGTCGAGGATCCCGTTGACAAGAACTTGTGATGTGAAGTCTGGTGTCGACCATGCTTCGCATAGTTGAGGCAATGCGTCGGTTCCAAGGAGCTGTGAGGCTGCTATACGAGAAAATGCGTCATCGTCGAGACTACAGTCGATTAGAGATTTGGGATGTGAGGGGCTGCGTCAGGGAAGCTTTGCACAGTCATGGTTCTGATGCGAGCTGCGAAGTCAATATGAGGTCCTTACACTGAAAGAAACCTCACAGCAGAGGTGATGCGTTGGTTCTGCTTGGGATTGTGCCATGGAGCCGTGGTGATGCTTCAGTTCTGCTTGATCCATAGATGGGCTGGCAGAGCACCTTCAGGCCCACTTCCACTTGGTATGGTATGACTCACTGATGGTAGAGTTCAGGTCCTGGGTTCTAGGTTGTTGGGGCCTTCTGCCCCTGAGGCTCTAGTCAGTAGCCCAGCCAACTAACCGCCTGAGTCACTCTGGGGTCCTGGGCTCAACAGATGCAGGTCCAGTTATTCTCATCCAGGGAAGAGGGCAGCAGGCAGCAGGCAGCAGGTCAGCAGGGCAGCAGTCCATTAGAGTAGCAGTCCAGCAGAGTGGCAGTCCTTTCAGCAGCACAGCAACCCTTCTTTCTGGCAGAGTATCCAAAGGTCCAGAAGTATATTGAAAAGGTGTTGTATGGGTTCCAATATTTGTACCTAGGCCTTCCTTTGAAGTAGGAGAAGCTTCTAGAGGTTTCCCTTTGAAGCCCTAAGCCATCCTGACTTCCCTGTCCTGGCTCCATACTACATAGAGGGGGTATGCAGCACTTTGTGCGGCGGCAGGACACAGCCTATTCAAGTGTTAATAGGGCTGTGGCCATCCAGGCACACCTAAGCTCTCCATTGTGTGTGGCTGTCTAGGGGAAATATACACAAAGCCCAACTGTCAGTCGTGCCCCACCCAGTCATGCAACCCAGAGACAGGCTGCAGGCTCCAAATGGTTAATACCAACTTTCTAAAAATGCACAAACAATACAGGGTTGGGCCCTTAGTCAGTAAGTCTGGACCATTCAAATCTCAAACAACACCAAACTTACCAGTACTGACACACATTCACAAACTCACTTATATCTGTGTTCACACAACTGAATCACTGTGATCACCATTTATTTGAACAATTAATTTGATAATTATTTGTTGACTCTATCAGACAAAATATGGAACAATTTCTTATATTTATACATATACAGCGCTTACATTAACAACATGAACATAACTGTGGATAATCAATACAATCCATACAAAACAGATATAAACATATATGTAAATCGCACAAAAATATAATACTCAAAAACCTGTGGCCAGGTTCTGACTTTTTGTTGCCTTCTAAGTAACAGTGCCTATAAAGGACTCGGGGAGAATTTACTGCTCATATAGCATTACAACCACTTGCATCACTGAGCTCCAGTAGTAGTTATTTACAATGCAGTTGTTCGGTGAAACTACTTGTGAGCAGTGCAAAGATAATGAAAAAACACCTCATTTAATTTCTAAACACATATCATTGCACAGATTCCCAATTACTGTGCTCACACATACATCATATTACCTCTTGTACTTTATTTCGTTTCCATACCAACATCAATGGCAGGACACAGCGTCACTCTGGGTTAATCCTACAACAACACAAATGTGACCCGATTAATCTAAACCTGTTCTTTACTCACCAATTATAAATGCCTTAAACAACAAATCCCCAAAACTCACTGAATTCGGGAGTCTTTGTCTTGTTTCCCAAAAAAAAAGGAGAAGGTCCCTAATGTTGTTCCGTCCACCCACATCCACCAACCTATACCACTTCTTAAATTAACTTCCGAAATCAAAAACATTCTCCATCATGTTGCACTTATTCCATCAGCCAATGCCACACTCGATACAAACTGTCAGGGTGACTACTTTACCGAATACAAGAGGGAAACATGCATATGTACTGCATAGCCAACTACATTTGTTTAAAAAAACCTGTATGGGGTCGCATCTACAAAACTTTTCACAAAACGTTATTGTGTGTAATGTGCCAGGTCCGTCACGCCGAGCCAGCAGCGGCCCCTGATCCCGTGGTCGAGGTCACCACCTGAGGGTATTTAAAGCCAGGAACATTGCTAGCAACGTGCTTTGCGTTCCAGTACGGATCCCGCCAGGCCTCCGCTTCATTTTCCAACTTACCTGTCTCCGTGGTTTTCGTCTTTTGATTGTCTCAGCTCCTCGCTCATGTTGCCTAGGTTTCTGGTCGGTTTCCACTTCCTGGGTTGTTTGAGAGTGTTTCCAGGCTTCTTGACTTGCTGCTCCTTCCTGGGTGATACATTTGTGGCGAAGGAGAGTCTGCTCGGGGTAACCCTTTGCGTCCTGGTCCTTTTGTTCCTGTAGGACAAGAAAAAGGCAAAGGGATTCAAAGGATCTTATGATTCAGTGTTCGTTTGTTTTCAGACTCAATTTATGAACAAAGGAAATGGCACTTATCTGATAGTACCGTGTTCTTGACAAATATTTCTTGGGGTGCACTTCATTCTCTGGTATTCTTCTTTCTGGCTGTTGAAAAAGATTGAAAGAATACATATTAGTCCAAATTTATTATGGAGCCTCGCTATGTGATTTTGCATAGTTATGACCCTTGTTATTTTTTACCCTTTTTGTCTCGTGCTGCCTCCTCTCTAGGGGAATGAGTTTTGGGGTTTTCCCTACTTGTAGGAGTAACAGGTACATTAGTAATTATTTTTGACTGAAGGGTCCTTTTCTCTCCTATGGTGTTTCTACTTTAGGTGTGTATCTGTTGACCCTTGCCTTGTTGAATGCAAACCGCTGCAGTCCTATTACCTATTCAGCCTTATCTTTTCTGATAGGCAGTGGGGGTGTTCTATCGTCCCCGGGAACCGCATCTTCACACATACCTGACAATTTCCCTTCAAGGCACCTTTAGACACAGGGATCTGTAATCATAGCCAGCTTCTTTTTTCCGCATATATACTCCGCTTGTGTTCTCTCCTTCAAGGTTCTAGAAGACTCTTTCCACAGAGGATCCAGCGGACGTCTACCCTTTCTTTCTTCCCTTGTTTTATTTCCCTTCTTCCCCACCTTCCCTCTTTGGCTTTGACTTAGTTGGGCGAAGGAGGTGGGTGAGGAAAGTTGGGGTTTATCAGCCTTCTATCCCTGGCGCCCTTGCAGCAAACCCAGGAGAGCCATTGCAGAAAGTGAAGCCCACGTTTTACTTGCTGCCCGTGTGTCATGGAGGAACATCCGATAACTTTAGCGGATCTGGCAAGTATGGTAGGGAACCTACAGAAAGAAACCCAAGCCCTGTCCCTTAGAGTTGATTCCCATTCAGTAAACCTCACGGACCGGGCACCCATCTGACCTACCTTCAGGCTCCGATGCTACAACGTTTGCGACGTCTCCTTCCCGATAAAGCACTACCTCTCTGGCGTATCACATCACGACACCCTCTTCTATCCCGTTAGCACCCCCCGAAAGGTTCATGGGTGACCCAGCTAAGTTTGCAACGTTTATTAATCCATGCCAATTGCACTTTATGTGCAAGGCGTCCTGCTTTCCCACCAAACAATCTAAGGTGGCCTTTGTCTTGTCATACTTGAGTGGTACAGCTGCCACATGGTCAATCCCTTTAGTGGACAGAAATGATCCCCTGTTGTATGATTGTAGAGTCTTCAAGGAGAAACTAAGGCGTTTATTCGACAGGCATTCATTCATGCAGTCTGTGGACACAGAGTTGTTAAACCTTAAGCAAGGATCTAAGGATCTTATGACGTACATCTCCTACTTTAACATATTGGTGGCCGAAGCCGGTTGGCCGGAAGCCAAACGAAGGGTTCTTTTTTACAAAGGGCTGAGAGATTAACTAAAAGAAACCGGTGATGCCTTAATAGATCTAGTTGTAAAACTGGATCACTGTTTGCATGAGAGAAAAGTATCCCACTATTAGAGAAAGGAAACCAGACATGGATAAACGAGTTGAGGAGCCAGAACCCATGCAAATAGGTGGTATTAAAGGTGGTATTAAAGAGCCCTTGAGCCAGGAAGAAAGGCAGAGACAACGGGCTAATAATCTCTGTCTTTATTGCGGCAAATCAGGTCATTTTTTGATAGAATGCCGTGTTAAACCTCAAAGATGCACGGAGTTGGGAAACTGACTCCCCTGAGCATGGTGGAGACGAATCACTCAGGTGAATCAGGATTACTGGTCTCCCACTTGATAGGGTTAAATCCCACTTCCTATCCTCTACAGCATTTTTTCTTTCAGCCCAGTTCTTTTGGGGTGATCAACGACTTATAATAGACTTATAACCGATGCTCGACTCAGGTGCCACTGGGAACTTTATTGATTCAGCCTGGGTAGATAACATGTATATTCCAATCAAACCAAAAGGTACAGTTTACATATTTAAAACCATAGACGGAAGTCATATGAAGTCTGGGCCTGTCACTCATACCACCACACAGCTAGATGTGCTCCTTTTGGATCAACTTCATGAAATCATTCAGTTCGATGTTATTTCCTCACCACAGTTCCAAGCCATCATTGGTCTTCCTTGGTTGATGAAACACAACCCTGACATTAATTGGGAAAGCCATATAGTTTTCACTTCTGAGTATTGTGAGAACCACTATCTGGATTCTTCTACAGCAGTGCAACATGTGGCTGGTAGTACTGATTAAACAGTACCGGTATTACCGAACTGTTATGAAGAGTTCAGAGATGTATTCAACAAAGAGAAGGCTTTTACTCTGCCCCCCCATAGGCCTTATGACTGTCTTATAGACCTAGTACCCGGTGTAGTCGTAGATATGCATTGACTGAAAAAGAAAACACGTATATGAGGGAACACTTAGATGACATGTTACAGAAAGGTTTCATTCACCCCTTTCACTCGGCAGCATCCTCCCCTCTATTTTCATACCAAAACGGGTAGGGGGTCTTAGGTGCTGCATTGACTACAGAGCCCCTAACTGCGTGACTATCAAGAATCTGTATCCGTTGCCTCTGATACAAACCTTGCTGTTTGCCCCGGTACATCAATTTTGCCATGATTTAAGTATTTAGTGCGTGGGTATCCCCCAGGCAACTGAATGCTGTGACTCCTCTGTTGTTCATTTGTTCATGGAAGACTCTTGAGTTGCATTGCTTTCTAACTGCTGTATGTTCCTCTTTCACTGTTTTCCCTGAAATTGTTGTACAGATCTCTTCACTGATCAGGTAGAAATTTTATTTTCAGTTTACAGAAAGCTCACAATAAGATATTTAGACTAACCATCTTTAACCTATGCTCAGGAGATAGTGATGTTTTGTTGAGTTGAAACACAATTTGACTATAATATATTTGCATTCTTATTGCTATGAAAGTGCCATACTAGACCCATACAAATCATTTTATTTAAAGGCTTAAAACTTCAATTGTTTTAATTATTGTTTCTCTTCTGTGAGACAACAAGAGCACTGAACATTGTGCCAAAGACCTCGCTATTGTGGTTTTATTTAATTAAACATTGATGTGTAATAATTAATGTTAGAATCCGGGTTCTCTGGTTGGCACAGGTAGGTACTTGTGACAAGCAGGGAACCTTTCCTCTAGTCAGGGTAAGGGGTTACACTCCTAAAATAACCCCTGCTCACCCTCTAGGTAGCTTGGCGCGAGCAGCCAAGGCTTATCTCAGAGCGTTATAGGTTAAGCATTTGTGAAAACATACAGTAACCAAGTGACAACACTACAAAAGGACACCACACAGGTTTTATATTAAAAATAAGGATTCTTTATATAGAGTTACCACAAGACCATTAAACGACAAAAATACACAATACTTTAGATGGTAGACTTTTACTTAGTTCTCTTAAGTTCTTAAATGCGACACTTTAAGTCAATGTACCTTTTAGATGCGACACGCAGGGCAACGAAAGTGTTGCAACGATGTTGATGTGATGAAGTTTTTGGTGCAAAGAAATAAAGACGTGAAGATCTTCCAGATGCGTTACGCTTCTCCGATGTTGAGAGAAGGTTCGACTCGATGCGTCAGCTACAGCAGCGTCACCCTTTACGCGATGCGCCGACTGCGTACTTGGCAGCGGCACTCTTCTCTGACGTTTGCGAGACGCTTCCGCTCGATGCGATGTTGCAGCGGCGACACCCCTTTACACGATGCGACGACAGCAGCTCCGACGGCGGCACGCTTGTCCATGGATGCGAGGCGCTTTTCTTGAAGCGGTGCAATGCGCCAACTACGATGGCTGCAATGGCGACACGCTTCTTTCTCGATGCGAGACTCTTCTCTTGATGCGGTGCGATGCGTCAGCTAAGATGGCTGCGATGGCGACACGCTTCTTCGGCGTTGTGAGACACTTCTTGGGTCGCGCTTCCAGCTCCTGTCACTCACACAAACCAGACAGGCAGATACACATCATAGCAGAGAGGCAAGCAAATACCAACTTTCTAAAAGTGGTATTTGAAACACAGAATATTAAAATAAACTTTACTAAAAGATGTATTTTATTATTCTGAGTTCAGGCATACTAAACTCGATTTTCTACCATGTTCCCTGGGTCTGTTAGAATCATAGGATGTAACAATTCTGACAGCCCCTTCTGGCCTATGGGAACAGGTAGCCTTGCAATAGTGAAAAACGAAAATGGCTGTAATTCACTATTAGGACATGCCACACACATCAGGGCTTGTCCTACCTTATGCTTACAATGCACCCTGCCCTAGGGCCTACCATAGGGGTGACTAATATGAAGTTAAGGGAAGGTTTAGGGACTGGGAAGTGGGTGCACTTTCCCAGTCAGCATGACAGTACCAGACTGCACGCAGGTTCTGCATTGGCTGACCTTAGACACATTTTACTAGGCCGCTTCTGTGGGTGGCACAACCAGTGCTGCAAGCCCACCAGCAGCATTTGTATTTACAAGCCCTGGGCACTCCTGGGGCACTTTACTGGGGTCTGACAGTAAACCAAATAAGCCAATCATGGAATCCAACCAACATATACATTTTAAATAGGGAGCACTTGCACTGTGGCACTGGTTGGCAGTGGCACAGTGCTCTGAGCAGCTAACACCAGCAAAACACATGAGGCACAGCGACAAAAAGTGGAAGGGAGACTCACGCCAAGGTACCAGGTCTAACAATTAATATTTGAAATGCATACCATAATTGACACCACTATAATAAACAGTATTTTCCTAGTTTGATATGTTATTTACTCCTTGACAACAGCCTCTTTAGGTCGAGCCTATAGCGACAGCAGTAATCGAGTATTGAGTGGAAGCTCAGTGGGAACTTCGCCCACTCTCTGCCCATATTTCCTATTGGCTCGTGTCATTGTCTTTCGTAAATGCTGCCGTATGATTGATTATGAGGCTTGTTAGTTCCTCCTTATTTTGGCCATGTCATCATTTGTACCCTCCCATGGCTACTGGCCCCTTTACTTCGAGTGTTACACAGTACTTTAGACTGTGAGCACTTCTTTGTACGTGCCTTCTCGTCCCCCCCCACACTCCCGTTGTCTGTGCTTCCCCCCTCCAACCGTTGTCCATGATGCAATGGAATAGGTCTTGCGTAAATGCGAGTCCTATTGCATTGCAAATGCTTGTTAATGTTGGTGGACCATGCTGAATTAGTTTGCTGTGTGTATTTTTTTCTTACCCTCTAACAGACCTATCATGCTTCCCACTCACATTTAAGTATTTAGTCTTGTGTTTTAGAAGTTATTATACTCGCCTTCACATTTACCATGTTCCATAATTGCAGAGAATTTGTTCGGTGATCTTTCTAGTCACCCCGCACCCAATTTGCTTTCACTGGCCAATGCGTGCGTTAGTTATTCATAAATCTCTGACTTCCTTTCCATCGTCGTCGGGACTGTAATGCTTTTCTTCTGTTGTCAGGCCCCTATTGCCAGCTGTGTGCAGTTGAACTTTCCTTCAGTTGCTGCATGGAGCTGGGTGTGCGTGATGTGGGGAATGTGCTGCCTGGGGATACAGGAATTGAGCCCAGAGGTTGCAAGGCATGGCAGTTCAGCTCCGCCCTCGAGGCACTGCAGATAATGCGGACAATGCACGGCGATGATTGTTTTAGCATGTGTTGTGTACATTAGGTTACAGCGTAGCGCCGCAGTCTGCTGGTGGGGAGAGTCAAGGAGCTGTGTTTTCTCTGCACACATTCAGGCACAAAAGCAGTTCAATGGTGTGTCGGCTCCAGGAATGTCTTTACTTTCAAATCGTGCATGGGGTGTGAGATTTTGGAGTTCCGTACAAAATGTTCATGTTTTACATGAAACATTATTATTCACAAATGCGAGTCTCGATGAATGTCATTGCGCCATTGGCCCTGCTCACTGAGTGAGAATGTGCTGAAGGTGCGAGACTCGTTCCCAGTCAGTGATGCTCTACAGAATGCAAGCCAAGCCTTGATTTGCGTTTAAGTGTGAGAGTGAGTTTTTGTACAATCCCCGGAAATCCCCGGAAACCAAGGCATACGTTTCAACAATTTTTATCGGGGGAGATTCAAAGTAGAAGTAGTGCTTAATTAGTGCAAAAAATAAGTGGCTGAGCTCTAGTCCGCAGGCCACTTCCGCTTGCACTGCCTATTGCCGCTGTCAATTACAGTAACAGCATAACTAATAAGTCACACTCCTACAAGTGTGACAATTCTGACAATTTCAGGACCCCAAAGTTAAAAGAATGGCTTTGGCAAATAGTATTAGTCATTCTTAATGTATATTGAATTAACAAACAACAGATATTGTGCTCATCTCTGAATTTAAAAAACAGCACTACCATGTGGCAGACTGTAAAAGGTAGCAGTGCTGACAATTAAGTGCATGTTTCGAGCACCAGAAACCACTGGCTCAAATTAAGCACTGAGTAGAGAGGTGGTGGTAGGGGGGGTGGGGAGTCTCCTTCATCACCTCCTTGGAAATAAATCAGTTGAACAGAACAGATTTTTAAGAGGGACAAACATGAAAAATATATTTAAAAACAGAGAAATTTACATCTGCCATCATAAGCACAACCCTTTGCTACTAGATTTAATGAGGGGGTCGTTATACTGAGCTCTTGAGTGGCCCTAAAACATCAATATTGATACTAAATGAATAGGTAGTAGTCCTTTACTGTATTGGAATTAGAAACAAATGGAGAGCAGTACTGCATTATGAATACTGCTTCAGTTGTTGGTTGCTCTATGCCGTTCAGTGTTCCCCAAACTAAGGGTCCTGTGCCGATGTTGGTGGGTCGCGAATATCAGAGCAATAAGTAAAGATGCCTTTAAATTCTTTGATTAACTTGTCACACTTTGCCACTGATTCAAAGACAGAGGCCAAATGTCTGGCTGCTTTATTCTTTTACCATGAGGATTGGTGTTCACTTTTCTTTCTCTGACTGCAGAGTGAATTATGTGACAATGTAGGATGTTTTTTAAATACACCACAAAATGTACATACCTGCAAATGAACTGTGTGCATCCAACAGTTAGGAAAGCAAAATGAGGCACTTTGTGCTGGAAATAGAGATTGTATAAGGATCAAGACTCTTTCTTGGTGATGCACAAATGATAAATATTCACAGAAACCTGATTTTCACTCATTGCCATTAGTGTGCAATAGACTTTTATCAGTAAAACTGTATGTCTGTGCAAACTTAGTGGCCATTCCAGTAGAAAATGTGCTGTCTGTAAATGACAATGCGCTACAACAGTATTCTCTCCATATATATAAAAATCGCCCACCTCATGGGCTTTAAACGTAGGTGGGTCGCAAAAGTAAATGTTCGAAAAAGGGGGTTGTGGTTCTAAAACGTTTGTTAACCCTTGCTCTATGCAACTAGCTGGTCTCTATGCAATAGTCTTCTGAGACCTGTGATTTACAAGATCACGCTTTAAGATTCCAATTAAAGGTCAACAGGGAAATAGTGCTGCGAAGTTCCTCAGGAAAAAGGGTTTGATGGCTTGAGCAGAAAAGCATCTCAGGCTTCTAGTTTTCAGTCTGAACTGGAGAGCAGCTTGCAGTTGATATTCTAGAGGGTGTACACTGGTGTAAGGAAGAAACGTGACTTCATTTTAAAGTGAGGCATTTCAGCTCAAACTGAATTCTCTTTCACTGACAACCAGCTATGAGACTTTCTTAACTGAGTGCTTACTCTTTCTCGGCCTAGACTGAAGTGGACTGCTAAATTCAGAAGTATCTGTTATTTACGGCCCAGATGTAGGCCTTCCTGCAACGTTTTACTGCAGTCTAGGCAGGAGTTCATGGCTGTGCCCTGCACAACAGATGTGTGTATCTGAGATGAAGAACGTGCATATCATAGAAAGCAACTTTTCGTATAGTAGCCCTGAGCTAAAGCTTCTTGTATGCAATGACAAAAAGTGATGTGACAAAAATCTATGCATTTTTTGCTCTATATCTTCATGGACACCTTTTCCATTACTGTGCTTTAATAATACATTTTGTGTCTTCTTTTGCTTCCAGTGTACTAAATGGGCTATGACATGAAGGCATTTATGTGTCAGTGGAAAGCGCAGTATTGTAAACAGTCTATATGTTGAAATGAGTAAGGTGGCCACCCTATCACAAGACTACCCAAGATCTATCGTGAAATTATCCGTAGGTTAGAGCAAAGTGCGGAACCTTGACTACAAGAAGAGACTCATTATTGAAAAGTGGGGAAAGGCTAAGGCTACTTCCAGGTACTAATATGCAGCCTAGTCTCTTTGGTGTGAAGGAAGTGACCTGATTAGGGCCACATGGGTCACTCGCGACCACCTCTCAGCCTTCCATACAAATGAAGAGTCAGTCAGACAGTAGAGAATACAAACCAAGTATATTTTATTCAGGTACACTCGAGCGGAGTCCAGTCTGACCAGCCTCCTGGGATTGCTGCAGAGGGACTGACTTCAGCAAACATAGAGATACATTGTGTATGTTTCTAAACCAAGAATGTCCCACCCTTAATGGAAATCTACTAGCAGGTGCAGCTAAAACAAAGGTGTACAGTAAGACGAGTCTCAACTCGGAAACCGGGCACACATTATCTTATTGCCAAGGTTGTTCTGTCGTGTCTATCACTAGGCTAGTGGGAGAAAGCATCTATCTATGGGAAAGGAATGCGTTATTAAGAACAGTGTATGCATTAGCAGAACAAGGCCTAACCTTGGAGAAATTAACATTTCAACATTCTGCTTCTCGAGTCAGAGAATACGTAGCCGACGAAGTGATTCAAAATGGTGGCTGAACATAAAATGTTGCCGCGAATGCTAACTTAACACGAGAACAAAGCACAAACAAAATAGCACAACATTTTTATTTCATCAGGTGTTCAGAGAAGCCCTAAACTCCCTCAGAGGTATTGGTGAATTATATGGTGGACGTCTATCTTAAAGTGTAGCAGTTCAATGTATAGGTTGATGCGATTTTGGTTTATGAGCTCAAAATGTCTCAAGTTCATCCGAGGCCTCAAACAGACTTTTCAAAACAAAGACTTGATACAAAGTGGTTTCTCACTTCTCTGGAATTTGTGGCGATGGGATGTAGATAACTTGTAAATTATGAGGGACAAGCGCACATTCTGTTGACTAGCCCCTTCTTTTGTTTGCCAACACTGAGAATAGTGGAGCTGCCCTAAAACTGGTAGACCACAGAGTGTTGCCTAATAGTTTGCAGTGTCAAAGAGGCTTTGTGGTCGACTATTTCTGTATAATATCGATACCCCCTCAAAGGGCTAGAAAAGCCTACTGTTGTGACCTCTGGACCTTGGAGAGAGGTTGGTAGTGATAGATCGTCATGTGATTCTGAAATTTGTAGGGGTGCATCATATTCACCGTTGGTCAGCACCCGCATATTAATCGATGTGTGTTAAGTAGTGTCATATAAATGTATTGCTGTAATCGTTTAACATAGAGGTGATTAGAAATGTAAAAATGCTTTCCATGAAGAGTAACGTTGCAAGTTATCGTGAATGTATTTAGCAAATGCATAATGATTAGTTTCGTGCAATGCAATGTATTAGGTTAAACGTGTGCCATGTTAAGGTTACAAGTGCAAGTTGCTTATTCACGTATATAAGAATAATTGACTAATGCTTAGAGTGTGATTTAATAGTGGTTAAATTGTAAAGGCCTGATTGCATATACGTTTAAAGAGAAAGGCCTGTTCATTTTCTTATGTTAGCTAACGTTGTAGGCCAAAAATGATTTCCCTTGGTGAAGCCTTTGGGTTGCAGGGAAAGGTAAACTCTTGGAGCCGTGAAATGTTTTTCGTTCCCATGTTTCTGTTGCAGATGCAAGGACATTTAGCTCGTTAGTGAGACTAGGTCTTTGTTTTAGGAGTTAGGATGCTGCAAGAAGCCAACAGGGGTGTGCATTGTCTGAGCATCTTTTTTAATGTGGAACAAGGTTACCAACAGTTCTGCGCCTGGATCACCGATGCCTTGGACTCTCTCATACCTTTACGGTGGTCGAAAGGCCGGACAAAAACACCTAGTCCTTGGTATAATGACTCACTCGCAGAACTAAAAAAAGCCTGCCGAAAAACAGAGAGGGAATGGAGAAGATCCTACAGCCCTGCTCTGAAAACTCGGTATTTTACTGAGCTGAAGCTCTATCATAGAGCTATTTGCAGAACACGAGCCGCATTTTACGCTCAAGAATTTGCCACCAGCCCTAACCCTTCAAAACTGATTTTTAAGATACTGAAGGATCTTATGAAAAACAGATCCACCTCAGAGGTGATTTGCACAGATTCCCACTGTGATAAGCTGGCCTCCTTTTTTGTGGAGAAAGTGGAAACAATCTACCAAAGCTTTGACACACTCCACCAGAACCGAGAGGTTACTGTCCCCGATACGTTGGGATATGAGACTCTTGCAATGCTACCTGAACTGACTACTGAGACCTTTGATAGGCTTAGCCTCAGGGTCAAGTCAGGTTCTCCCTCGGACCCGTTAAAGCCAGCCTTAATTAACACACTTTCCCCACTCTGCCGTGACCCCATATTGAATCTTATCAATATGTCATTGTCCAGCGGAATGGTACCCACGGCTTGGAAACAGGCAGTGGTTACTCCTATACTAAAAAAAGCCAACTCTGACCCCCGGCTGCCAGAGAATTATCGACCCATATCCCTGCTGCCTTGGATTGCCAAAGTAACAGAAGCCCATGTCAACTCTGTTCTGTCTGAGCATCTGGCTCGCAACCAGATATTGGATTCCAGTCAGAACGGCTTCCGGTCGGGACACAGTACCGAGACGGCATTACTTTACATCACGGAACATCTACGCCAGGTTCTGGATTCAGGTCGCACTGCAGCGCTTTTACTATTAGATCTAAGCGATGCCTTCGATACTGTGTCCCACCATATACTGATCCAACGCTTACAGGAGGCGGGAGTGACTGATCTCGCTCTCCAGTGGTTTCGGTCTTTTCTATCAGATCGTTCTTTTAAAGTGGCCATACCACCTGGCCAATCTGCCACTTATCCCCTGGAGCTGGGGGTACCACAGGGATCCTCGTTGAGCTCTACTATGTTCAACCTCTATGTGAAACCGTTGGCTGGTGTCGTTAAACAGTGGGGTCTTACGATGGCCTCATATGCGGACGACACACAGCTAGCGGTGACACTTAGTGGAGACCCTGAGGTGGAGGCCCCCAAATTTCGAGCGGGTTTGTTGGCAGTAGCAAGCTGGCTTCGCACCAACTGCCTTCAGTTAAATGCCACCAAAACAGAGGTGTTGGTATTAGGGAAGCATGCTGAGCTATGGGGTAACCAGTGGTGGCCATCAGAGTTGGGGGTCACTCCCATTCCAGCTTCTGGAGTGAGAAATTTAGGCATCTGGTTGGACTCTGCGCTCACCTTCAAGGACCACACTAAGAAGGTGGCTGCCACGTGCTATGGCATTCTGCGGGGAATAAGGCCGGTCTTAAAGTATTTTGATCCCCCCACCAGACAGCTTGTGGTCCAGGCCTCTATACTATCTCGGCTGGACTACGGCAGTTCACTGCTGTTAGGGGTGAATCAAGAGGAGGCCTCTAGGCTCCAAAGGGTGCAAAATGCCGCGGCTCGGGCCATTGTGGGCCTCCCTAAACATTGCTCAGTGTCTGGTACCATCGCGGCCTTACATTGGCTCCCGGTCAGACAGCGAATTCAGTTCAAAGCGCTATGCCTGACCTTTAAAATTTCGAAATCTTCTTCGCCCCCGGCACTTGCTAACCTACTCACGCCCTATGTTCCTTTGAGATCCTTGAGATCGGAGAGGCTTCACCTGGCGGTCTGTCCGCGCTTTAAATTGAGTAGAATGGGTGGCCGCTCCTTTAGGGTGCTCGCGGCAGGTTTGTGGAACTCGCTCCCGGTACACATCCGAGCTCTTGAAGACCTGCTCGCCTTCAGGCAGGCGATTAAAACTTTACTGTTTCCCGTGTCTGGTTAATTTCCTTTTCTTTTATTGTGTGTTATGTTGTAGCATCTGTCACAGCGCCAGGACGCCCCTTTGCTGGGGCAGCAGTGCGCTATAAAAATATAAATAACATAACATAACATAACATAACATTGGAATGTGGAGATGATACTTTCAGCGGAGAAGGTGCCTGGGACCCAAGGTCAAGCTAACCGTTGTTGGATGCCAGACAACTTGACGGAAAACTACTAGGAGAAGACCTGGCTGAAGAGGTGTGTCGAAGGGCGTGTTCTATGATTTTGGGATTTTGTATTAGGGATAGTGCCCCGTGGGTTGAGCAGTTGAGGCTTAGACGGGAAGCTAAAAAGAGCATCTAAAATCGAGCTCTGACTAAGTGAATGTACTTCTTAGGAAGTCTTCACTTCTGACGCCTTTTTCATTCTCTTGCCTGGGAAGGGAAACGTTAAGTAGGGATGTCACCTTAGAGTTAGTGTAGGGATAGACTGACGCCTTTTCTTTTAGACTAATGATTCCTAATTTAGATATTGGCTTTACAATTGCTTTTTTGATTATTTTGGAGTCGGTGATTCTTTTTGTCTTGAGTCGGATGAGAATCCTCCGTAGACTTGCTTTTGTATTAGTGCCCATTTATCTTCTACACCTTGTATTGAGGTGTCTGTATGCTGAGCTATTCCTGGTTGTAATAAACGCTTATAAATTTTAGATTCGGAGTCAGTGGTCCTTTCCAAACGAAGTCTAATTTTGGTGATTATGTTTTAATAATTGTATTTCCTCCCCTCTACGCTATTTAGCAGATAAAAAGATCCTGGCGACCTGAGAGGATTCTTGGAGATAACCAGGTAGGCAAGAATCCGGCCCTATCAGTAGTGTGAAGCCTCTTTCCTGGTACCCAGAATGTTGTTCACGTGTCATATCAAAGACCTCCAGTCTGTGTAAACCAATCTATACCATTTGCCTGGTTCAGCATTTTATGCTATTAGCCTGCCTAAGTTGCCTAGTAACTTAGTAGGGTGCTAAGTCACACACATTCATATGGTGGCTGCTAAGACACAGCAGGGCCAGGCCCATTAAATGTCTTAGACTGACTCAGAGGGGAGTGAAGTCTGAAAAAGAAACCCTGTGCTACCCTATACATATAATTCTTACCCCTGCACAAGCCCAGTTGGTACCCTAGAGCAAGTGTTACAGCAAAGCTGGTTCTAGTATAGACCTAGCTTTAAGCATATGCAGAGCTTTAAGTGGGATGAAAAAACTGTGTGGTCCATTAAAGGGGCATGGCATATATAAGTAAGGGCGTGGCTTAAAACATTTATGCTAAAAATATGTTCTCAGTGACTGGTATGTAGCTGCTGCTGCTTTGCCTCCACATATATAATACAAGTAACATCACACCTACAACAAGCCAGGACTATTGGCTTTGTCAAAGGTTGTTAGTTGCATAAGATAAATATACTACCTGCACATATACAACTATGACTTTGTTTTATATAATTTTGAAAATGCTTTAGTTCTTGCTTGAGAGGTTGTGGTGTAATGGCTAGAGCTGCCAACTTTGGAGCTGAGGAAGGAAGTTTGAGTCTCCGTGTCGGCTCAACATCCTGTGTTTCTAGGCAAATCACTTAATCGCCTGTGCCTACTAAAACGTAAATGAAAATGTCCTTGTTGTACTCATGTAAAGCGCTTTGAGTTTTGCAATATAGCACTGCGAAAAAATAAAAGTTACATAAAAAACAGTGAACTGCTGCAGAGTTAAGATTTTTTTCCCTTCTGAGAGTGAGGAAGAAAATGGAGCGCCCGATAGGGACCTGCTTTTTAGAACTGCCAGTGCTGAGAACCGGCAGGACCCGGCCCACTTAAAGCCCTGCATGTATGTAAATTCCTCCTCGGCATCCTTCTTTTAATCCAGGCTTAAAACCAGCAAGACCTGTGGAGCTATATTAACTATTCCTTCTGGTACCCCTCATTGAGCAGGAGACTCAACACTTACTTGATGGTGCTTAGCTAACCTCAGTAACCTAAGACTAGGACCAGGTTAAATAAAATACCCTATGGGCTCAATGTCAGTGCCCACTAAATCTGAAACCCTTGCACCCAGTTTCACATTGCAAGGTGAGGGCAAATTTCATGTGTTCAAATTCCTTCCTCTAGGTATTACTCTATTGGATTTGTTGTGGGAAAACTTTGCAGAAAGTCGGTTCGCACTAAGAGTAAAAATGACCCATCTAAAAAAAAAAATACATGAAATAAAAACATTAATAAAATCAAATCAAAGACTGACCTACCAGCCCTGAAACTGAAGTGGACTACTTTATTAGGCATATTGTGTACAAGCAAAATGGCGCGTCTCGGAGGAAAGAGAACCAGTGACAGATGTAGGCTCACCCATTGCCTTATGTGTGCTGTAATGGGCAGAAGCAAAAAGTGAAAGCTACTTGAAGAGACCAATGGATGAAGGAGGCTCCCTTAAAGCCTTTCTTTTAAAACACATGACTGGGAAGACAACTGAAGCTCTCTCTTGGCTAGAGCTAAAGAGTACTTGCTGACTAAGAGGAGCTAATGTTGTTTTCTTTGGAAGTAGATTTTTCAATCTTGCACTACCCAAACTCACATTGCAAAATAAGGGTATACTGTGCCAGGATACAGTAATAACATTGTTTTATTTTGCTAGATTAAATGAATCTTCCGTAAACCATATAAGCAGCTGGTTTTAGTGGGGAGTGTTTCCGCTTCGGGCCTAGTATTTAATGAAAAAAAAGTAATGTTTGTTTTAGATCTACATTCACATTTATACATTCAGAATCTACAGGATTATGTACAATGAATGAAGAGATACTTATAGAGTGCAATGGCTGCTTCCGAAGCAGCATCCTGATGCTTGTACGGGTCTTGTCAAGTCGGAGGATTACAGTTCGCCAAACAGGACTGTTTGTAACTGAGCCTTCAATGGGCTTTCACTGGAGATGTTACTAAGGGAGGGTGGGAGACCATTTCACAGACCAGAGGCCAGAACCGAGAAAGATCTGCCTCCTGATCTGGCGTTGCGGAATCTGGGAATGCATAGAAGGTTGTGGTTGGAGGAGCAAAGGGCCCTTGTGGGAGAGTAGAGTTTAAGCTTGTCTTGAATGGATCTGGGGTTCTTCTGGTGGAGTGCTCAATGAGCGATCATAAGCGTTTTAAATTTTATTTTAGAGTTGATCGATAGTAAGTGTAGATCTTTAAGTCCTAGTCTGATGGAGTGGCACTTTGGAACATTCAGAATGATCCAAGCTGCGGTGTTTTGTACTCGCTGTAGTGACTGAAGATACTGGGGGCACCAAGATAGAGTTCTTTGGCGTGATCTAGTCTGGAGGTGATTAACACATGCACAATTCCTCTTTGAGTGTCAAGGGACAGGTACTTAAGGAGTTTTCTCTACAATTTAAGCAGACCAAAGCAGGTGCCTGCAATGGCCTTAACATGGGGTTCGAAGGACAGGTTAGTGTCCACCTTAACCCCCAGGTTCCTGACAGCTGTGGAGGGATGAGGGTGGGGGGGGGCTTGTCCTAAGTCAGTCGGCAAGAGGCGCAGTGCGTCCAGTGGGTAGGATGATCCAAACATCAAAATCTCAGTGTTGTCAGAGTTGAGTTGTAGGCAGCTGTCCTGCATTCATCAAGCAATGGACACAAGACAGCCCTGTAAGTTCCTAGTTATATTGTCATCCAATTGGTGGAAGAATAGCATAAGTTGGTTATCGACCGCATAGGATACGATGTTCATACCCCAGCTTTGCACGACTAAGGCTAAAGGAGCCAGATAGATGTTAAAAAGAGTAGGGCTGAGTAATGAACCCTGAGGGACACCACAGCTTATGGCCCTGGATTGGAAAGTAAAAGGGGAGAGGAAGATTGCCTGTTGTCCATCTGCCAGGAAGGATCAGAGCCATTTCAGGGTGAGGCCCGTCCAGCCTTTGTAGAAGGATCTTGTACGACACACTGTCAAAGGCTGTGGAGAGATCTAATAGGATGACCACGGCCTTCTGTTCTGAGTCGAGGTTAGCTCTGATGTATTCGTGACTCAGAGAAGGGCTAATTCTGTGCTGAAACCAGCATGGAAGCCTTCCTGATGGGGATGTAGGATTTCTTCTGTTCCACATAGTTGGTGATCTGGCGGTTCACCAGGGCTTCTAGCATTTTGCCTGGATGGGGAAGGAGAGAGATGGGCTGGATATTTCTCAGGGTGTGTGGATCGGCATTTGCGTTTTCAAGCAGAGGAATTACTAAAGCTTTTTTCTTACTAAGAGGCACTCCACCACTTTCTAAAGACAGGTTGAGGAGGGCATTAATTTAAGGGTTGATGGCTAGTGCCCCCTTGGCGAGCAGAAAGGGGAGCAGGGATCGAGGGGTGAGCCAGATTTGACTTTCTTGATTATTTGTTCTGTCTTGCCTGGGGAGGTGCTTTGGTCAGCTCGGAGATGGGGAAGTAGGACTGCGTATTGAACTTGGAGTTGATTTGATCTATATATGCGTAGAAGCATAGAGAGAGGTCCATAGCCAGTACCTGGGAGGCAGGCACTCTTTGTTTGCAGGCTATTAGCTGCAGGAACGATTTGACGATTTTGAAAAACGTTCTAGGGTGTTGTCAGCGGCAGCGATTTGTGAAGAAAAGGAGTCTTTTTTAGCATCCTTTTATATTTTTCCGGAACTGTTTGAGGACAGGGCTGTAAGCCCACCTGTCCTCAATGTTATAGTTCCTACGCCACTTCCTTTCCAATTGTTTGCATTTGAGTTTTTCGGCCTAAATGCTGGTCGAGAACCAGTTAGCGGATTGAGTGCAATGCTTACTGGAAAAGGATTTGGATGGGGCCAGAGTGTCAAGGCCTTGTGAATGACCTGATTGCTACTTCCATGCTTTCAAAAGTGATCACCTCTATCTGAGATAGTGTATGTAGAAGGCTGGACTCTGGGATGTTACGCCATTTTCTGGAGGAGTGCAAGGATTTCGTAGTGCCCGAGTGGGTAGAGGGGAGAGAAACAGTACTAGGAAGTGATCTGATCGAGGAACCAACCATGAGGGAGGGTAGAGAATATCAGATCCAGGGTGTGCCCCCTCCTTCTGAGTGGCCCCCGTGACCAATTGGGGAAGGGTAAGATCAGACATTGCCTCTCTAAATATTTCAGCTGTTCTGCAGCTAGGTTCGTCCATGTGGACATTAAAAATCTCTGAGGACTGCAAAGTTGGAGTATTGTAGATAGGAAGGGGTGAGTACAGAGAGACAAGAATGTCAAGTGCACAGGCTTTTGGAGGGTGGTAGACCAGGGCACCTGAGAGTGAGAAATTGGGGGATATCTGGAGGGAAAAGACCAGGCCCTCAATGAGGTCGATGTCCTCAAGCCTCGTGAAAGTGCAACTGTAATGAGAGCGGTATATGATGGGCATTCCCACCGTGCACTCCGGTGATGAATAGATGGTAATGTATAACATTGTCCTTGCGGAAAAAGGAAATTGTTTTAATTCACTTTTTTAATCAATGTGACCGTAATACGGAACGATCAAGACAAGGACTTTGCTCCATCTTGGCTGTAATAGTCGCTTTTTTTTCATTTGCCACAGGGTCTCCAGATATGGAGCGCTTGCATTTTCTGTGAAGAAAGAGTTTCTTGTATCATTTAGAACACACGCCCATTGTTTAAACATTTGAGTATAGTAAATTCCGATTTTGGATGCATCCTGTTTGTCATTTAAGTTTTTTCATAGAAGATGGTCTATAGCTGCTGCATTGTTTGCTGTCGGTGTTTGTCGTTGTGGGAAATATTAACCCCTTCAGTGCCCCGCCCTTTCCCCCGCCTGTGCCGGGCCTTTCATTAGCGGGCGGGGTCCATGACGAGATAGTCTCGTCATGGGCACAGCGCAACCGTGCTCCATGACGAGACTATCTCGTCATGGGCATTGAAGAGGTTAAAAGTAGGTTTAAAACTTAAAATTGAATACAGGACAAACAGTCAAGAATATTGGGCCCGATTCACAGAACTAATCTGAGACAAAATCCTAAACTTTCTACTTTTGGTATTCACAGAATGCACTTACTCCCTTTGGTTAAACTTCCTACTTTTGGTTAAACTTCCTACTTTTGTTAAACTTACTACTTTTGGTATTCACAGTAAGCATTTAGTAGTAGTAAACTTCACTACTACTAAATGCCTTCTGTGAATACCAAAAGTAGTAAGTTTACCCAAAAGTAGGAAGTTTAACCAAAAGTAGGAAGTTTAGCCAAAAGTAGTAAGTGCATTCTGTGCATACCCAAAGTTGTGTGTTTAGGATTTTGTCTCAGATTAGTTCTGTGAATGGGACCCATTGAGTTTTATTTTTGAGGCAACTGAACTGCAATGTTTTGATGTTCACATTGTAAATTGTTTTAGAAAACTTACATTTATTCTTGTAATGAACATTGTACTTTTATTATAAAAAAAAGAAACATAAGCAGTCTCTCCAGTTGTCTCAATTTACCGCTCGCCCCCTCCACCCCCCCAGTCCACCTTAGATTCAGATTTCTGGCCAAATTTCTCTCACGACAGTGTCTGGGTTTAAGGCGAGGGAGACCTGAAAAGGAAGTTGCAGTTAGTTTTTAGGTTGAGCCTGAGCCGCGCATGCGCTGCTGCGAAGCATGCAGTAGTGGAGTATGGCTTTGAAGCCCCGCCCACTCTCCGCCCATATTTGTAATTGGCTTGTGTCATTGTCCTTCATAAACACTGGCTTCCGACTCGTTATAAGGCTCTTTAGTCCCTCCTTGGTACCGCCTTGTCTGCATTTGTTACCTCCCATAACGACTGGACCTTTTACTGGTGGTGTTGCATGGTTTGCTTTATACGTCGGTGAGCACTATTTTCTTTAATGCTCTACTCCTATTCCACCCATCACATTGCAGCACCCGCCCGCTTTTCTTTTAATAGTAATACTTTAATTCAAATTACAGCGCGGTCTGCTTTAACTATAGCGGCCGCGCTTATTTAATTATTTTTATACCTTTTCATATCACAATAAATCAAAAAAACATGATACCCAAGTCCAATAATAAATTTAACTCTAAGTCTATGGGTAAACCAAACTGGAAGAAATTACCCAGTAGACCTGATGTAATTGAATTTCTTACATCTAGTGCTCCTAGGGAAACAGGAAATACATCCAAAGACAATCAAGGTCTCTGTGATTGGTTAACCAAGGCAAGCTACCGTTTAGACCCTATCAGGTCTCAGATTTCAACTTTTAATAGTGGAACATTAAAAAGGAGGGCCCCTTGGTTCTCATCTGCCTTGAGTCTAGAATTGACAGCGTTAAAAAAATTGGAACGGAGATGGCGCAGGTCATACGAAGCCTCTGCCCGCGATTCCTACAAACAAGCAAGAAGAAGCTATCATGCTAGTATCAAATCAGCTAAAAAAGCCTATTATTTACAGGCCATTTCTATGGTAGCTCCAGAAAAAAAAAGCAAAAGAAATTTTTAAAATAGGTAAGGACTTTACGAATCCTTCTGTTCTCTTACAGGAAATTCCTCCATCTCAGAAACTCTGTGATGAAATCTCGGATTATTTTGAAAACAAAATTCTTGATATTGTTAGGACATTCCCGCAAATATCGTCTATTTCAGAAACTACTGAAAATACAGAGAGCAAGAAAGGTTTAACCATTTTAGAAAAATGTTCTTATATTCCGTTGGAAGACTCCCTAAAGGCCATTTTCGCTTGTAAATCGGGCTCTCCTTTTGATCCCTGCCCTCCATCAGTCTTACAAATCTTAGCCACAGTAACGAACCCCATTATTAATAGGATCATTAATTCATCTTTTGCTACAGCAGAAGTTCCAAATGATTGGAAACTTGCAGCTCTCAAGCCGTTGCAGAAAAAGGCACTAGCTGACCCGACCACCCTTTCTAACCTACGGCCAATTTCCCTGCTCCCGGCTGTATCCAAAATGGCCGAGAAGTTCGTGAATTATCAACTCACGAACTTCTTGGAAGGAAACAACATTCTGCATCCTAATCAGTCAGGGTTTCGGGCCAATCACTCCACCGAATCTGCCCTGCTGTTTTCAGCAGAGACCCTTCGGATGGCCCTGGATCAGGGTAAGAAAGCTGTACTAATCCTACTTGACCTGTCGGCAGCCTTTGATACGGTTTCACATAACATCTTGTTGAACCGCTTGGCTGCCGCAGGTATAGGTGGGATGGTGCTGGCTTGGCTAAAAAAATTTCTTATAGATAGGCGTCAAATCACAATATTAGGTGATTTTCAATCAGAGGCTAAGCCCCTTAGCTCAGGCGTCCCTCAAGGATCAAGCCTGAGCCCTCTGCTATTTAATTTGTATATGGTCCCCTTAATGAAACTAATTACTAGCTTCCAGATTAATAGTATTTCGTATGCTGATGACACTCAGCTTATTTTAATATTGGACAATGACCAGTCAGAAACTGAGGATAATTTTAGACAGTGCCTAGCGGCTACTTTTCACTGGATGGCGGACAACCACCTTAAATGCAATGCCGGGAAAACCGAAATCATTCCCTTTGGAAAACAGAATTTGTTTTCTCCTTTATCTTGCTGGCCTGACGATGCGGAGGTTCCTCCCATGACTATTACCTCTGCGCGAAATCTGGGCATTAAGTTCGATGATCAACTTTCCTTTAGACAACAAGCATTGACGGTAGCGGGATCATGCTTTTGCATGATAAAATCTCTAAGGAAGTTTTTCGATCTTCTGCCTTTGCCAGCTAGAAAGACAGTCGCGGTGGCCTTAATTGCCTCCAGGCTGGACTATTGTAACAGTCTATATGCTGGAGCCAATAAATCTGTATTACATAGACTACAAATAGTCCAGCATGCTGCGGCTCGGTTAGTACTCCGCTGGCCTCGTAAATCCTCAGCATCAGCAGCTATGAATTCGCTGCACTGGCTTCCTATTTGCAAAAGGATTCTTTTTAAGATCCTTTTGCTTACGTTCAGGGCCTTTTATCAGAGAGGTCCTAAATACTTGTGTAATGGTTTTAAACGTTACCTGCCAACACGCCGCCTAAGATCCTCGGGAATGAATTTGCTTACTATCCCCAAATTCAGGTTAACCACTAAAGGTGGCAAATCTCTCTTCGTCTTGGGCGCTAAGGCCTGGAATAATCTTCCCGCTCCGATTCGATCCCTGTCTCAGGAGATTTTGTTTAGAAAGGCCCTGAAGACATGGATTTTTTCTCTTACTGATGCAGCCTGCCAAGCAATGGTGTAGGTATTGGTGTTAGCGTGAATTTGTCTGCCCCCCCCCAACCATTCCATCTGGTTGAATTAGCGCCAAGATACTCCTTGGAGTGGTAGCCGCGCTTTATAAGTACGCCTTTACATTTACATTTACATTTACATTTAATATACATGCTTCCGCTTTCACTTTAGCGGCCGCACTAATTTAATTTTATAGTTACCAGCATGTCCACTTTTACTTTAGCAACCACGATACAGAAGCTTTTGAATTATTATTTTTTAATTCATTTTGGTTGAACGCACCATATGCTCTTTCACTTTAATGTTGGCCGCACCGTTTTGTTTAGACGCTGCTCACTGTAACCTGAATATGCGAGCAGCCTCTAAAATAAGGGGCGTTGCCAACATTAAAGTGCTCTTGCCTTTGCGAGAGTTTAAGCTCTTGGCATTACAAATAACAATGCCTTTTATATATGTGTTGCTTTTAAAAACACATAAATAAAAGGCATTGTCAATTACAATGCCAATAGCTTAAACGCTCCCAAATGCGAGACCTATTGCATTGCAAATGCTTTTTTTATTGGGCAGAGACCAGAAGGTAATGGTGAAATGTTTTCATTCTGTACGGATTATTAACTGTCTCTCTAAGTATTGAACGACTATTGGACTCATTAGTCGACTGTGGTCGTTGTTGCTTTTCTTGTGTGAGTTGAGGGGCAGCTGGCAATAGCCTTTTTGCCCACATGGTATCAGGCTTTAACACCTGTTAACTGTCCATTCCCCTATTATGCAGCCTTGCATTTAGTTCAGGTCCCTAGTTGTGAAGTATAAAATCAAGCACTGTTGGCACACTCATCCGAGGCTGACAATGCCGAAATGATTGCATTGCTTCAAGGACACCGAATTCTAGACCAGTTATTCCGTATTTGCAGTTTTCGAATGAGCAAAACAGCTTGTTCAATATATGCTGTGTTCAATTGACATATGATTTGGAGGGCCCAATCTATATATAACACCTAGGTCATCCTATGTTAATGATATAGGGAAGCTGCCACCAGTGGCGTCACTAGGGTTGGTGTCACCCGGTGCGGGTATCTCATGGTGTCACCCCCTCACGACTTACCGCATGGACCTCCTCCGCCCCGAGTCCGCCAGTTGACACAGTTGGCAAATAACGGGACCATACAGAATCCTTAGTAACGTTTGTAAATGAAGGTCCTATATTTACAAAATGTGCCTGTTAACAACAGTGTGATAATGACTCATTAATAAGGTTGTACAGTGGGCTACCTGCTAGTCAACAGTTTATTGTAATTTATAATATCATAGGTATGGTACTTTTTACTGGTGTGGTGTTCCCACTATCCAGCAACACGATATATCAGTGGTCGAAGTGGGGGAAAAAAAGTAGGGGAACTGTGGGCGGAGAATCAGAGGGCGGGAATAACCCAAGGATTGGATGAGTGGGCAGAGCCAGACGCGTGGCCAGAATGCGCAAACATCCCAATTTTTTGTATTTGTTTGGTTTCATTGCCCGGTTTTATCACCCATTGGATACACATGATTATTTAAGGTTATAATGAGTTATTGACAGTAAAATGTGTTCACAAAGTGGAATATGCTTCTAATCACAGAATGTCCCCAAATACAATAAAATGTGGAAGCACAAGCCATTTGTCTCCGAGCCATGGAGTTTCTGTCATCAGCACTTCTCCCTTTTCCAAAACAGCAGTTCAAACATGAATGGCTAAAAATCCTAGTTTGCAAATGTTTTCTAAATAATAATGGCTCTGCCACATTTGCCTCATAATGCAAGATCTGCAGCATGATCTGACCATTTAAACTAATAAATTGTTTGTAGCTCAATCGTATCAAAAGTTAATAAAAAATTTGACTTGTGTTGCTGCGGAGTAGATGACAGTTAATAGCTCACTGTTCTATGTTAGGATTTTAACTTATAAACTGCAAGTAACAAAAGGATCTCTCTGACAAAAGCAGTAGCCCACTGGCCTATTTACATTATGTGCACTTTGTGATCTGCATGGTACATGTTCTTTGCAGCAGGTACATTAACCCTCTGAGCTACCTTTTCATGAGTCAAATCTTCCATTAAACAAAATTCCGATCTCTCTCTAGGAAGAACATTAATCACCAGAGTCATCATTACATTTTTATTGTTACCCAAAATTACTGGAGGCCAGGAAGGAGGCAGCAAGAGCTTTTAAAACCATAATATACTTGCAAAAATGATGCCTCCACCTAAAGTGAGCACCTGGTGCGGTCACACCGATTGCACCCCCCTAGAGCTGGCCCTTCTCAAGGGTCCTGTGATCTCAGTGACAGGGTCATTGTTCTAGGGTGTACTGCTTCATAGGCCTGCCCGCAAGACTGGAGGTGAACTTCAGTATGAATAGTGGTGGACAAGCCTTGAAGGTTAACCTACACTTGTCATGCTAGGGTCCACCTGCTGGTGCTACGACACCGGACCTTCTAATGTCTTGCGAAGCCTTCTAAGGTCTAGCATGAGATAGTTCTCTCTCAGGAGAGTGGTCTGGCGGACTGGTTATTAAGGCTGAACCTGGTTCCCCTGTTCCAAATTCAACAGCTCTGGCCATAGTGCCACATCCTCTCCCCCACTGAACACCATACTGCCCCACTGAGAAAAACTCAGACTGCCTTCAACTACAACCCAATTGTTGCCAGCTATAAACTCCTGGATGCGGCTCAATTTTAATTACGCACTGGGCAAGAGCAATATGTGGCCTACAAAAAAAGTGACAGCATCATGGAAAAAGCAAACAATCATAGGGAATGCACAATTTTGCAAACCATGTGAAATGTAAGCAGGAACAACATGGTTACCTTCACGCTTTTACACTCACTGTTCAGAAATCAGTGAGTGCTTTTGCCTGAAAAGTTAAGGACATGACAACAGGGCCCTGAATGGACCCATTTCAATGGCCATTGCTTATATCCTTACAAAACGTAAGCAGTATGGTAAAAAAAGACAACATCCCTAGATACAGAGCAGCAGTACAAATTTAGTTTTTCAATCCTCACATTGCAGTACCTCCAGGATTGGTGCATTAGTTCCAAGCCCAGGGAAAACAAAGCCAAGACAACAAAAATAGCGCTTCACTGGCAAACTCTGTAAAAGTGGCGCTAATGTGTTTGGGTGTGAATAAAATCAATCTGGCCAGTTTGTTACCACTCTGTCTTACTTTATTTAGTTATTTATTTTTCATTTTTTTAAACTTGTATTCCCGATGCTGCACATTGGAATTAGATGTCAGAAAAATAGACATTGATTACCAGCAAAAGTGATTTTCTTTTTTGGATCCATTTCACAGGGAAGCAAATAAAAGAAAGGAGGGGAGACAGTGCGCACTGCGCACAGGCAACTCCTCCTCCTAAAAGGTTAGGTTGCTCTGCGCACACCAGCCCTGTTGGTATCACCCCATGTGAGGGTGTCACCCGGTGCGGTCCGCACCCCCCGAACCCCCATAGTGACGCCGCTGGCTGCCACGTTTTGGTTTGCAACAGTAGGATTTAATGTCTCATGTAAGAAAAGTCGAACTAGAGGCAAAACAGTCGCCTTCCTGGCCTCTAAACATTGGAACTCCCTGCCAGAGGTTCTTCGGAATTGTTCTAGCTTGATGCGTTTCAGAAAACTCCTCAAGACGGAATTATTTAAGATCTGATCCTTGTAAAGCCATGTCAGCCTGCACTGTTTGTCTATGCTAGCGCGGAGATACCCCTACGGGGGTGATTCATGCGCTTTAGTAAATCTCGGACATATACACATACATGTATGAAAGGGTTTTTCCTATTCTTTGTCTGTGGGAAAATGTATAGTTCGAATGGGCCATAGTTGGGTAACGATTGCTTGGATGAAAATATAAACTTTTAGCAGTATCCGAGCTGGCTAACAAAAATATGCCTTTCGGAAAAAGAGCAGCACCCTTGTTTCTGCTATGTGTTGATTCTCATTCGTGTGAGTGCATAAAGGACGCGCCATATTAGACCTGCTGGCCTTGGGCTGTTCTGCTAATGGAGGCTCCTGCACCTGTGCCTCTTATCGGATTAATGGTATCATGGCTTGTCTTTTAAGCTTCCTTTCGTGTTACCTGAAGGATTAATCTTTTTAATATCACAAGCATGCCCTTAAAATGCAGTAGTATGGATTCTTCTAAGTCAATACTCAAAGCTAGAAACAGTCTGATTAAGAAATATCAGATGCGTAATTCATCTATTTTTTTGTTTTTCGAATTAAAATGCAAGAAAAAACACATTGGTTGAGTGCTGTATTTTATTATTCCGTTTCATATTGTCAAGTTCTGAAGCATGAGATGTGCGATTTCGTCTCGATTTAGTGAGGGGTGATTTACCATCTCTCTTAGGGGTACGCCAGGGATGTGTTCTAGCTCCCACCCTTTTCTCTCTATATATTAACGGTGTAGTAGAGCATCTATTGAAAGACCCCTCAGATGAACCATCCCTGGCGGGGGAACGTATCCCCACCCTCCTCTTCGCGGATGATACACTCTTGCTCTCCAAAACCCCAATGGGCCTCCAAAAACTCTTAAACAACTTCCAGCTCTTCTGTACAGAGCGGGGCCTGGTAATCAATAGAGACAAAACAAAGTATCTTGTGTTAAATCCCCCTAAAAAATCTATACGCCCCCCAAAATTGAATGACGAACCTCTGGGGAGGGTGGATGTGTTTGACTACTTAGGGATTCGTTTATCCCATAATATGCAGTGGGGCCCCCATTTATGCAAGATGCTGTTATCTCACAAAAGAGTTACAGGGGCTCTTGTGAAGGAGCAGCGCTCCTGTGCTATAAGACCGATAGCCCCCGTTATTGATATTTACGCAGCAAGAGGAGTTAGCTCTGCCCTTTATGGAGCCGAGCTTTGGGGCTCTTGTGATATTGGTGACTTATCAAGAGCAGAGAGGAAGTTCTTCAGGGTCATTATGTCACTTCCCCAAGGTACCCCCACGATTCCATTAATGCTCGATCTTGGTTGTCGCCCCATCGGTGATTTGGCGAAATTTCGCCCTCTATTGCTATGGGCTCGTTTGTGGCGGGTCCCGGAACTAGCCAAATATGCCAAAGGTCTCTCTGAAATCATGTCACTCCCAGGATGGCATAGGATAAAATGGTTGCGTGACATGAAAGCCCTTTTGTATAACCTGGGGCTAAATGCAGCATGGGAAAATAGATCTTTCCCTCCGAAAGCCACGCTTAAGCTCTTATATTGGAACTGGATTGCGACCCAACGGATCACGAACACGTCATTGGGGAGACTTACTGAGGACTTCCTGAATTTTAAGGATCATCCAATCCGGGAACTATATCTCGACATCATCGAGAGCCCCTTTGATAGAGCTTTGTATTTTAAGTTTAGGACCGGGACCCTCCTACTCTATAGTTTTACATCACGATGGAATTCCTTTCCTCAGACCTCTGATCTTTGTCCCTTTTGCACATCCAGACGTGAGTCTGTGGCTCACTTTTTATTTGAATGCCATGAGTACGCCCTCCCAAGGAAAAGATGGCTTAAGCAACTGTGACGCTCCTTGGGAACTAGACACCATATTGTGGCACTCCGCATTTTAATGTCAGACGCTCGCCCATTATACGTTTGTGCCCTTGCAAAATTCTTATCTTGGGCATGGCGTATCAGAAGTAAAAGGCTCAAGGAAATTGTTTAATTCGCTCTTAAACAACTATTTATGACCTGTTTTGCTCTCTATTGTAAAAATAGGTTTTTTTCTTTTTTAATGAAATTAACTTATTCCATTTTTAACTGTTATGCTTTTATGATGTTTTTATCGAAATAAAGCCTTTGACTGACTGACTGACATCTCTCTTATCTGAGATTCATACTTTCCGTTTTAACACTGTGTTAGCCATTCCATTAAAATAATGTTTTGAAGCTAAAGTCTCATGGAAAAATGCCCAGACTTTTTTCGTGTCCTGCTAAAGGACTTTGATAGACTGTTTTTCAGGTGGGCGTATGAAGATGTGTGCCTGTGTTGGTTGGTTGACTAGGTGGTTAGGCTGAATTTATGTTTAATTTGTCAGACTCAATTAAGGCTTAACTTTAGTGAGCATTAGTGAAAGTTGAACAATCTACCTTGCATGTAAAGATCTCTGCGGGTCCTTGTTGAAGATCATTTTCAGTAAAACTGAGAAATAGATGACTGCTTCTGGTTGATGTTATTTTTTTTGAGTGGCGTTTTGTGTTTCAGTTCTGTGCCATGTACACATAACAATGTAAATATACTTATTTGGGATGTCGCATGGTTAGAAAAGCCATTGCTTTAACGAAAGGCCTCAGGAGGATTATTTATGGATCCATATAGTCACTTAGGGGCACATGCATCAAACCATTCTGCGATCGCAAATAGTGCAAATCGCAAAATTCGTCTGTTTGCGATCGCAAAATGGCCTATTGAGATGCATGTACCGTTTATGCAATTCTCAAAGAAGCTTTCCTTAATTGCAAATGCAGTTAGGGAATATCAAATTGCTATCCCCTAAATGCGATGCATTATGCAATCGTAAATTATCATCAACTTCAAAGCAATGGCTTCTAAAGTCTGCCATTCGGAAAGCCTCCAGTAATCCAAAGAGCGTCTCTTTCCGCCTGAGAGATTACAATGTCGGATTCTGACAGCCTTTCTGTGCTGGTCTTTCCAACCAAGAAAGGCTGTCGGAAGTCAACTTTGGGCCCAGCAGAGCCCCCATGGGTGCTCAGCCTCCGGTTGGAGACCGAGGGGGGCACCTATGGTGTTCCCCTGATGATCCCTGCACCATGTGGCAGGCACCTGGAGGTGCCTGACATGGGGTGTGGGGATGAACTGCACCTCTTCTTATTACAATGAGAGCGAACATTCCGGTCGAAATGCATGCTCCCATTTTAAAGGATAGGAGTGTGACCGAACAGTGTTCAGTCGCATCCTAATTGCTGAGTTCGGATCGCCAACAGGAGGTCGGTCGGTCCCAATACCGAATCGATGTCGGACGACTCAGGTCTGTCCGACATCAAAATAGGTCACTTAAGATGGGATTTGTCCATCGCATCCTCCATTACCAAATTGAAGTATCTTCTAAGAGCAGTAACATTTGTGGAAGTTCTGTCAATATTTTACTGTTAGAGTCGGGGATCTCTGGTTGGCGCAAGGTTGCCCTTGTGTCAAGCAGGAACCCTCTCCTCCACGTCAGGGCGCAGGATAACCCCTCGCGAATGACCCTTGCTCACCCTCTAGGTGCGTGGCGTGAGCAGCCAAGGCGATTCCTCAGGCGTTGTTGGTTAAGCACTTACAATCGTACACACAGTAAATACATCAATCCCCCCAGAAACGGACACCAGACTTGGATATATATAAAAATACGATTCTTTATGTAAAAATACGGTATATATATCTCAACAGACTTATCACAAGACCAATAACGTTTTCGCTAGGCCACCAGGTTATACAGCAGGCAAATGTTCTGGGTTCGTAGTTTCAAATGGATAGTTCGTAGTCTCTTTACTTGTAGTTCCAGTACTCACAGAGATCGGTTCCTGCGAACGGGGAAATAAGGCGTTGCGGGCCCCGAGCCCGATACTGGAACTTCTTTCGTGATGTGGAGAGTCGGCACAGGTCGGTGCGACTCTCAGCTTGGGAAGTGTTCTTGGGTCCTCAATCAGCAGGTGTGGGCAAGTAGGCAGGCGCGGCCCGCGACCCTTTAGCACGGCGGTGCAGGAGGGTCTCCACAGCGGGGGCGGCGCGGCCTGAGATGTCCGAGGATAGCGAAGCGGGGCCACAGGGCACAGTCAGTGCAGCTGGGTGACCCGGCGTAGATCACAGTCGTCGGACGGCTTCCGGCAGGAGGGGTGATAGCGCGGTCAGCGCGCTCCAGTAGCAGGCGGTGACAGGGATGCAGGCGGCCTGGCCCGGGGACAGAGAGCGGCTCGGGACGGAGCGGGGCTCTCACGGGTTGGAGGCAGGCGAGCTTCTGAGTGTCACGGCCCTAGGAGGGGCGATGAGGGGCGCAGTCTCTTTTCCAGCGGGATGCACACACGGCTCGAATTGGAGGACGAGCAAGAAGCACAGAGAACCCACTGTTCCTGGGGTTCAGTTCAGGGGGCAAGCTCAGATCAAGCCCTTGGAGAATGTTCAAGCACAAAGTAGCAAAGTCTTTTCAGTAAGTCTCTTCCTCTCCTCTCTCAGCAAGGCAAGCAGCAGGCCAGCTCCTCCGGCGTCTTCTTCTCCTTCTAGTCGGGCAGAGGTTCTTTGTGGTAAACAGGATTCTGATTTCTTAGGAGCCAGGCTCCTACTTTTATACCATGATTCTTTTGTTCTTTAGCGCCAGGGGGCCTAGGCCTGGCTCAGTCCAGTTCTGGAGCACTTTGTTATGGTGACTCTGCTCTTTCCTTTCAGCAGCAGGGCAGAGACATCAGCCGCCCCACAGGGGGTGGCGCCGGCTTTGTGGTGGTAGAGCACAGGTCTATTCAAGAGTCAAGGTGTACTCCTCCCACCCATCCAGGTGTAATCTCTCTACCCACCACCTGGCAGCCAACCTGTCTCTGGGGATTCCCCAACCCTGCTCCTTACTGTTGCTGGGCAGAACACACACACACAGCAGAGGCGGACTGAGATGGTCAGGTCAGTAAATACTAACTTTCTAAAAGTAGTATTTACAAACCCAGGATATTAAAATAAACTTGACTACAAGAAGTATTTTATCATCCTGAGTTCAGGCATACTAAACTTGACACTTCTACCATGCTCTCTGAGTCCACTGGGGTCACAGCGTTGGCGTGATCCCGGCAGCCCATTCTGGCCTACGGAGAGCAGGTAGCCTTCAATAGTGAAAAACGAAAAGGGCTGTAATTCACTACTAAGACATGCCACACACATCAGGGCATGTCCTACCTTATGCCTACAATGCACCCTGCCCGTGGGCCTACCAGAGGGTTGGCTAATATGTAGGTAAGGGAAGGTTTAGGGACTGGCAAGTGGGGGCACTTGCGCAGTCAGCGCGACAGTCCCGGACCGCGCACAGGGTCTGCGGTGGCAGGCCCTAGACACACTTTACAAGGCCGCTTCCGTGGGTGGCGCAACCAGCGCTGCAAGCCCACCAGCAGCATTGGCATTCACAAGCCCTGGCACCCCTGGTGCACTTTACTGGGGACTGACAGTGAATCCAATAAACCAATCGTGGACATCAATTCCAGGTACACTTTTACCTAGGGAGCACTTGCACTGCGGCACGGATTAGCCGTGGCGCAGTGCCCTGAGCGGACAACACCAGCAAAACAATCGAGGCACACCATCAAAAAGTGGAAGGGAAACTCACGCCAAGGTGCCAGGTCTAACACGTGTCCCCTCCAGCTGAAATGTGGGGAGAACTACCCTTGCCCAGGGGGTTCCTCGTCACTAAGGCGGAAATACCTGGACAGACCGTCAGCGTTGGCGTGATCTGTACCAGGCCGGTGTTCCACCGTAAAGTCCATACCCTGTAGGGAGATGGACCACCTCAACAGCTTCGGGTTTTCACCCCTCATTTGCATCAACCATCTGAGGGGCCTGTGGTCCGTCTGAACCCGGAAGTGAGACCCAAACAAGTAGGGTCTTAGCTTCTTCAGCGCCCAGACCACAGCAAATGCTTCTCGCTCAATTGCACTCCACCTACTTTCCCGTGGAAGTAACCTCCTACTGATGAAGGCTACGGGTTGGTCCCAGCCCTCCTCAGTCATCTGTGAAAGAACAGCCCCCACACCATGCTCTGAAGCGTCCGTCTGGACTAGGAATTCCTTGGAGAAGTCAGGGGCCAAGAGCACGGGCGCCGTGCACATGGCAGTCTTCAGGGTGTCGAAAGCTTTCTGACAGGTGTCAGTCCAAATCACGTTCCTGGGCTGCTTCTTGGAAGTCAGCTCTGTCAAGGGGGCAACGATCGTTCCATAGCCCTTGACAAACCTCCTGTAGTACCCAGTGAGCCCCAGGAAGGCCCTCATTGCGGTCTGCGTCTTGGGGGGTTCCCAAGCCAGGATGGTCTCGATTTTGGGTTGCAAGGGTGCCACCTTGCCACTCCCCACTTGGTGTCCCAAGTACACCACGGAACCCTGCCCGATCTGGCACTTGCTTGCCTTGATCGTGAGGCCTGCTCGGCGCAGCGCCATCAACACTTCCCAGAGGTGGCGCAGGTGTTCAGGCCAGGTGGCACTGAACACTGCGATGTCATCCAGGTAGGCGGCACTGAACGCATCCAGCCCAACCAGTACCTGGTTGACCAACCTCTGAAAGGTGGCAGGGGCATTCTTCATCCCAAATGGCATGACTCGGAACTGGAAGTGCCCATCTGGTGTAGAGAATGCTGACCTCTCTTTGGCCCCATCGGTCAAGGCGATCTGCCAGTACCCAGACGTTAAATCAAACGTGCTGAGGAACCGGGCAGCCCCCAGCCGATCAATGAGCTCATTAGCTCTGGGGATGGGGTGCGCGTCAGTCTTCGTGACTGAATTGAGTCCTCTGTAGTCCACACAGAACCGGAGTTCAGGTGTGGCTCCCGGCGCAGCAGCTTTGGGGACCAAGACCACGGGGCTGGACCAAGGACTGCTGGAGGACTCAACCACCCCTAGCGCAAGCATTTTGGAGACCTCCTCCTTAATGCAGGCTCTGACCCTGTCAGTTACCCTGTAAGCCTTGTGCTTTACAGGTAAGCTGTCTCCTGTGTCCACATCATGGACGCACCAATCTGTGACACCAGGAACCAGGGAGAATCGGTCGGAAAATTGTCCCAGCAAGTGGCGGCAATCTTCCCGTTGTTCGGGCGTCAGGGAGGGTGAGAGGTTAACTCCTTCCACTGACCCATCTTTCTCAGAGGCCACTAAGAGGTCAGGAAGAGGCTCGGTCTCCTCTTCCATTCCATCATCAGTGGCCAGCAGCATGCCCACTTCGGTCCTCTCTAAGTGGGGCTTAAGGCGGTTAACATGTAGGACCCTCAAAGGGTTCCTGGGAGTCTGCATGTCCACCAAGTAGGTGATAGGACTTTTGCGCTCCACAACCTCAAATGGACCTGTCCACTTATCCTGAAGTGCACACGGCTCCACTGGGGCCAAGACCCACACCTTTTGTCCAGGTTGAAGCTCTACCAGAGTGGCATTCCGGTCGTACCACCGCTTCATCTCCTCCTGGCTGGCTTCCAGATTTGCCTCAGCAAGTTGCTTGAAACGCCGAGTCTGGTTTCGGAAGGCCAGCATGTAACTATATACATTCTGGGGAGGTTTCCTGGGAGATTGCTCCCAGCCTTCCTTCACCAAACTCAGAGGTCCTCTTACCGGGTGACCATACAGAAGCTCAAAGGGGCTGAACCCTAGAGACTTCTGCGGCACCTCTCGGTAAGCGAAGAGCAGGCATGGCAAGAGGACGTCCCACTTACGCCTCATTGGACCGTCCAGGCCCATGATCATGCCTTTGAGGGTTCGGTTGAATCTCTCAACCAACCCATTTCCTTGGGGATGGTAAGGAGTGGTGAACTTGTACGTTACCCCACACTCCTTCCACAGGGATTTCATATATGTGGATATGAAATTGGTCCCCCTGTCGCTCACCACCTCTAGAGGGAATCCCACTCGGGAGAAAATTCCCATCAGTGCCCGTCCCACCACGGGGGCCGTCACTGTCCTCAGAGGGATGGCTTCAGGGTACCGGGTGGCATGGTCCACCAAGACCAGGATGAACCTGTTGCCCAGGGCTGTCTTGGGATCCAGAGGCCCCACAATATCAATACCCACTCGTTGGAATGGCGTACCGACCACAGGGAAAGGTTGCAGGGGAGCCTTGTGCTTCCCTCCGCTCTTACCACTTGCCTGGCAAGTCTGACAGGTTCTGCAGTAGGAATCTGAATTCTTATGCATTTGGGGCCAGTAAAAGTGGGTGACAAGCCTGTCATAGGT
Source organism: Triturus cristatus (assembly GCF_964204655.1). Taxonomy (NCBI): domain Eukaryota; kingdom Metazoa; phylum Chordata; class Amphibia; order Caudata; family Salamandridae; genus Triturus; species Triturus cristatus. Next base: position 151,601,606 of record NC_140592.1, read on the forward strand.
CTTGTCCATCCCCAAATGTCCTGCTAAAGGCACATCGTGAGCCAGCCCCAGTAGGAAGGTTCTGAACTTCTGGGGTACCACCAGCACACGGGCTGACCCAGGTTCAGCAGCCTTAGGCTCGGAATACAGGAGGTCACTCTCCCAGTACACGTAGTGTGTTTTGGCCTGAACACCATTGGCCTGGTCTGCAGCCTGTTGCCGCATACCTACGAGAGAAGGGACCTCCTTCTTGCTGCCAATGGGTCAGCTCAGGCAGATCTCCCAGTTCGGCAATCTGTTCCCCGGTAGGCTCCAGAGTATCCCCCTCAGGGTCTACTTCCTCCTGGGCCGTGGGAACTTCGGGGGCCGGTTTCCCGCGCCTCCTGCGCCTTCTCCCTAAGGCCGGTTCCTGGGCCTCTCCCTCAGGCTCCAGGGCCCTCTCAACACCCCTACTGGCTGCCATGGACCGGGTGGTCACGCACGCCCAGTCGGGTAGACCCACCATCCTCAGATGCGTGGTCTTCTCCACCTTTTCCCAAGGGGAACTCTCCAGGTCGTTCCCTAGCAGACAGTCTACAGGCATGTCAGTTCTCACAGCGACTTGTAGAGTACCAGAGACCTCCCCCCACTCAAAGGGAACTTGAGCCATTGGACAACGACTCTCTACGTTGTCAGCATTGACAACCCTACAGTAGGCATTGGGTACAATTTGCTCTTGAGACACCAGGTGTTGCCTCACCGAGGTCACGCTGGCTCCTGTATCTCTAAGAGCCTCAACCTTCTTTCCATTGATGGTCACCACCTGCCCATATTTCTTAGTGTTAGAGGGTAGGTAGGTTACAGGGACCATCTCACTGTCTCCTAGCGAGACTAGGGTCATCTGCCCGGGACCCCCACCCTCCTGGACTGCTACTTCCTCCCCAAAGTTAACACTAGCTACTTGCCGGGGTGGAGCACCAGTGGGTGCGGTCTTACCAAACAGGCGACACTTAGGATCAGAGGCAATGTGACCCGGATCACCACACTTATAACAATTGAAGGGCCCCTTTGGAACAGGTCTACCTGTCGGGGCCCCGTTCTGCTGCGGGGGTGGGGGAGGCTGAGAACCCTTCTGCTGGTTCCCTTGGGAATTACTTTGGGGGCCTTTTTGGAACCCCTTCTGTTTACCCTTGTCCCCCCCACTCTTCTGCTGGGGACCCTGCCCACCTTTGGCGGAGTCTCCCACTTGACCCTTGTGGACCCTGGTGCTGAGCCAGCGGTCCGCCTCCTCAGCAAGCTTCCTCGGGTTGGACAGCTTGCTATCTATCAGGTGCTGGCGTAGCTCAGGAAAACATTGACTGGACAAGTGCTCCCATGCAATTAAATCAAGCAGCCCTTGATAATCATTCACTTTGCTACCCTTCACCCAACCATCCAGCGCTCTGCAGAAAAAGGTCACATATTCCACATACGTACTCTCAGGGATCTTCTTCGTCTCCCTGAACCGCTGTCTATATAGCTCCGGAGTTAACCCATACCTGGTCATTAAAGCTTCCTTCATATGGGGGTATGAGGTTTGGAGATCTAAGGGTAAATCTAACAGTGTGTCACGCCCTTCAGCAAGGAACCTTCCCCACAACCCCGCTCCCCAGTCTTTCTCAGGGACCCGGTGTGAGGACATGGCCACCTCCTAGGCCCTAAACCACTGCCCTATGTCATCCTTTCTGAAATACTCCTTTACTACATCTTTGGGGATGTACACCTTGGACTCTACCTGCGCTGGTGGAGTGCTGCCACCAGAAGGAGCGGTGTCCAAACTTTTCGCCTTCAGCTCCAACTCCTTCAATCTTATATCATGATCCATTTGGCGTTGTTGTGCCTCCAGGGCCAACTTCTGCTTTTCCATTTCCATCTGTCCTGCCAACTTTGCCATCTCCATTGCATGCGCCCTGTCTGCTGCCCTGTCTGCCAGCTCCTCTGGCGACCGGACTCTGCTGGGCATCTCAAGGTTGTCGGGTGGAACGATGTCCCCCGCATTCCGTAGGTCTCGTGACTCCTTCCAGGCTCTCAACGCCTTGGTGTACTGGGGCTTCCTCTTGCATCCAGCATGGGGGACTCTGAATTGTACACTGTAGCCTTTCAATTGCTCCATCGTGTAGCCTTCCAGTCTCTCCCAATCCACCTCATCGATTCCAGAAATCACAGAGAGTGCTCTCCCAGCGGAGTGTGAGCCAGGCATGGTTGCAGTAATGGCAGATGTCTCAACAAAGTTCAACAATTACAAACCTGTGGCTGCGTTATTTGGTCTGCTCTCACTATCTGGTGATTAATAATTTACTGTATGCAAATTACAAGTGCAAATCCGAAATCCCAACCGCTGCCAACAATGTTAGAGTCGGGGATCTCTGGTTGGCGCAAGGTTGCCCTTGTGTCAAGCAGGAACCCTCTCCTCCACGTCAGGGCGCAGGATAACCCCTCGCGAATGACCCTTGCTCACCCTCTAGGTGCGTGGCGTGAGCAGCCAAGGCGATTCCTCAGGCGTTGTTGGTTAAGCACTTACAATCGTACACACAGTAAATACATCAATCCCCCCAGAAACGGACACCAGACTTGGATATATATAAAAATACGATTCTTTATGTAAAAATACGGTATATATATCTCAACAGACTTATCACAAGACCAATAACGTTTTCGCTAGGCCACCAGGTTATACAGCAGGCAAATGTTCTGGGTTCGTAGTTTCAAATGGATAGTTCGTAGTCTCTTTACTTGTAGTTCCAGTACTCACAGAGATCGGTTCCTGCGAACGGGGAAATAAGGCGTTGCGGGCCCCGAGCCCGATACTGGAACTTCTTTCGTGATGTGGAGAGTCGGCACAGGTCGGTGCGACTCTCAGCTTGGGAAGTGTTCTTGGGTCCTCAATCAGCAGGTGTGGGCAAGTAGGCAGGCGTGGCCCGCGACCCTTTAGCACGGCGGTGCAGGAGGGTCTCCACAGCGGGGGCGGCGCGGCCTGAGATGTCCGAGGATAGCGAAGCGGGGCCACAGGGCACAGTCAGTGCAGCTGGGTGACCCGGCGTAGATCACAGTCGTCGGACGGCTTCCGGCAGGAGGGGTGATAGCGCGGTCAGCGCGCTCCAGTAGCAGGCGGTGACAGGGATGCAGGCGGCCTGGCCCGGGGACAGAGAGCGGCTCGGGACGGAGCGGGGCTCTCACGGGTTGGAGGCAGGCGAGCTTCTGAGTGTCACGGCCCTAGAAGGGGCGATGAGGGGCGCAGTCTCTTTTCCAGCGGGATGCACACACGGCTCGAATTGGAGGACGAGCAAGAAGCACAGAGAACCCACTGTTCCTGGGGTTCAGTTCAGGGGGCAAGCTCAGATCAAGCCCTTGGAGAATGTTCAAGCACAAAGTAGCAAAGTCTTTTCAGTAAGTCTCTTCCTCTCCTCTCTCAGCAAGGCAAGCAGCAGGCCAGCTCCTCCGGCGTCTTCTTCTCCTTCTAGTCGGGCAGAGGTTCTTTGTGGTAAACAGGATTCTGATTTCTTAGGAGCCAGGCTCCTACTTTTATACCATGATTCTTTTGTTCTTTAGCGCCAGGGGGCCTAGGCCTGGCTCAGTCCAGTTCTGGAGCACTTTGTTATGGTGACTCTGCTCTTTCCTTTCAGCAGCAGGGCAGAGACATCAGCCGCCCCACAGGGGGTGGCGCCGGCTTTGTGGTGGTAGAGCACAGGTCTATTCAAGAGTCAAGGTGTACTCCTCCCACCCATCCAGGTGTAATCTCTCTACCCACCACCTGGCAGCCAACCTGTCTCTGGGGATTCCCCAACCCTGCTCCTTACTGTTGCTGGGCAGAACACACACACACAGCAGAGGCGGACTGAGATGGTCAGGTCAGTAAATACTAACTTTCTAAAAGTAGTATTTACAAACCCAGGATGTTAAAATAAACTTGACTACAAGAAGTATTTTATCATCCTGAGTTCAGGCATACTAAACTTGACACTTCTACCATGCTCTCTGAGTCCACTGGGGTCACAGCGTTGGCGTGATCCCGGCAGCCCATTCTGGCCTACGGAGAGCAGGTAGCCTTCAATAGTGAAAAACGAAAAGGGCTGTAATTCACTACTAAGACATGCCACACACATCAGGGCATGTCCTACCTTATGCCTACAATGCACCCTGCCCGTGGGCCTACCAGAGGGGTGGCTAATATGTAGGTAAGGGAAGGTTTAGGGACTGGCAAGTGGGGGCACTTGCGCAGTCAGCGCGACAGTCCCGGACCGCGCACAGGGTCTGCGGTGGCAGGCCCTAGACACACTTTACAAGGCCGCTTCCGTGGGTGGCGCAACCAGCGCTGCAAGCCCACCAGCAGCATTGGCATTCACAAGCCCTGGCACCCCTGGTGCACTTTACTGGGGACTGACAGTGAATCCAATAAACCAATCGTGGACATCAATTCCAGGTACACTTTTACCTAGGGAGCACTTGCACTGCGGCACGGATTAGCCGTGGCGCAGTGCCCTGAGCGGACAACACCAGCAAAACAATCGAGGCACACCATCAAAAAGTGGAAGGGAAACTCACGCCAAGGTGCCAGGTCTAACATTTACCTATCACTTTTAGTGTGTCCCTCTCTGTGTCTAATAGAAAGCCTATATTAGTCGTTAGGTCTGAAAGCATCCTCAGTGCTATAACATCCTTGATTTTATTACATAGCCCATTGACATTCCTTGTGTTACACATAACAGATTGTGCCATGTCAACGTGAGTTATCTTACTTCACAACCCTCCTCACCCCCAAAAGCAATCCATGCCTGTGGCTTCCTACTATGTTGTCAGCACTGGCACTTGCTAACATATTAACACTGTACCAAAGTTTCCCCAAACAACCATACTTCATACCATCATTATACAGGCTGCAAACTTTCTGCTTCCCCATCTCACGTTGTGCCCATCGCCCAATGTAAGAAATTGGGTTACTAGTTGACGGGGGTGTGAGCCCTGGTCAAGCAGCCACCACAATCCTTGTCAGGGTAAAGTGCAAGCAAACCCCAAATTAACCTGTGTTCCACCCCCTGGTAACTTGGCACAGAGCAGTCAGGCTTAACTTAGAGGCAATTTGTAAAGTATTTGTGCAACACTTCAAATTGTATCACAGTAAAAAACACTCCACAAATGGGCCCAACACCAGTTTAGAAAACTAAAGCAGAATTTTATAAATAAAAGAAGACCAAAACTACAAAATTCCAATCAGTAGGATTTTGTGAAAATAGCCCCAAAAAAGCACAAAGCACCAACTCGGGACATCTGGTTGTGCTGGATTGGATCAAAGTCACACTTCCAGGCCGACCATAAGGGAGCACAGGTCGGATACAGTCACTATGTTAGGCCCACTGAAGTTTACCTTCTCAAGTTCGTGCGAAGAGTCTGTTTGTGTTGAAGAGAGCCTCAAGGAGCAGATAGAGCATCATAGGAGGCTGTTGGTGGAGCAGGAAAAGCCATCCAGCATCGCAGGCAGGCATTATTGGAGCTTCACAGTGGCAGTCCCCTCGAGCGCTGATGCTGGAGCACGAAGAGTCGAGCTGATGGAACTTCTCACTAGATAACGTGCGAGGTCTTGGTGCAAATGGCCTTGTTTGCAATTGCGAAAAACCCAGAAGCTTGATTTCAGATCACTGAGCCACACCAAGGGCCCAGGACCTGAGAGGTGCCACTTGGGGTCCAGGAACTCACTGCAGCTGGGTCCAGGGGCTGGTGCAGGATGTTAGGGAGCCTTTTATGTCCCTGAGGCTCAGATCAGGACGGCAGGAGACGAGCCCTTGGAATCAGTTTGGTGTCCTGGGTTCAAGATTAGGATACATTAAGGTCCAGTTCTTCCTCCCCATGCAAGAGAGCAGAAGGCCAGCATAGCAGGGCAGCAGTTCATTCAGAGCAGCAGTCAAGTAGAGTAGCAGTCCTTTCAGCAGCACAGCAGCCCTTCTTCCTGGTAGAATATCCACAGGTCCAGAAGTGTACTGAAGTGGTGGTGTTTGAGGTCCAGTATTTATACCCAGTTGTGCCTTTGAAGTTGGGTAGAAGTTTCTAGAGATTTCCCTTTGAAATCCCCAGGTATCCTGCCTCCACTGTCCTGGCTCCAGACTAACTACAGGAGGTAGGCAGTCATTTGTGTGGAGGCAGGATTCAGCCTATTGAAGTGCAAGTGGGGCTGTTCCCAGCTCCTCCCTACCAGCCTGCCAGTGATTGCCCATCCAGGCACCCCCAAGCCCCCTATTGTATGTGGCTGTCTAGGAGCAATACAGAATGCTCAACTGTCAGCTACACCCAGTCATGTGACCGAGATACAGGCACAAAATTGCTAAGGCAATAAAATGCCAATTTTCTAAAAGTGGCTTTTTCAAAATTGTAATTAAAAATCTGACTTTACGATAAGTTAGCATTTTAAATTCCAATTCCAGAAACATCAAGTATGATCTGGTTACCTGTCTCCATTTGGAACTTACTCTCATAAAATATGTAATAAGGTAACTCCAATATTATCCAAGGGGAAATAGGCCTTGCAGTAATAAACAATCAATTTTAGAGTTTTTCATTACAGGACATAAATGATGTAAAGGTGCATGTCCTACTTTATAATTACATTGCACCCTGCCCTCTGGACTGTCCAGGGCCTACCATAGACGTGACTTATACATGTTAAAAAGGAAGGTTTGGGCTTGGCAAAAAGGTTTACTTTGCCAGGTCGAAATGGCAGTTTAAAACCACACACACAGGCTGCCATGGCAGGACTGATATATGTTTAAAGTGCTGCTTAAGTGGGTGGCAAAACCAGTGCTGCAGGCCCACTAGTATCATTTAATGTACAGGCCCCGGGTACATGTAGTGCCACTTTACTAGGGACTTATAGGTAAATTTAATATGCCTGTTGGTTATAAGCCTCTTTTTTTGTGTGTGTGGAGTTTATTGAGTTGCAGAACAATTTACGTCATAACCAGGCATTACAATTACACGTAACATCTTACATAGTGCATTGTCTTGCTAGACAGTAGAATAGATAAATTCCCATTTGGTACATTTGTTTTTACACTTTGGTGCATAGTGGTAAACACTGTTACGCTCAGGTTCAACAACAGCAGTATTTTACCATCATACCCCCTTCGAATGTCATTGTTTCCTGAACATTTTTCATCTGCAGCATACTCACTCCTTGTATACTCAGTCGATTACCTCCCCGCTCCAACTACGTCAGCTCCCTGTTATTTTCCTCTGTGTCGCTAGATTCTGCTTGTGTTTCCTAGTTGAGTAAGTATGATGGTAGGGACCCCAACAGCTCTTGGGTCTACTGGTGGGTGGGAGTAGTTCATTGTATCTATCTGCTTATGTATTGCAGTAAATCATGTCTGTGTGCCAATCTTTTATTTTCGGCAATTGGCCTCTAGCCCATCTCATGGCCACTTGCTGTTTGGCTAGTACAAGGCCACTAGCTATTAGGGGGTGTGTGTATTTTCTACACTTAGGGCCCATCCCAGCAACGGTAGCTTTGTGTCTGGCACACTTATAATGATGCCAAGCTTGTGAAATATTGCTTGCCAGAATTCCTGTATCCCTGGGCATTGCCAGGCTAATTGAATAAACCCTGCTCCGTCGCTCCCACATCTCTGGTACTTCGAGTCCTCCCTCAATCCATACCTGTATAAACTAAGGAAACATACCACAATGGAAGTAGCCGCTGAATATACCCTGAACCCCTGGCACAGGAGACACGTCTTATAGTCTGCACGCCAGCATTCCCCGAATCTTAAAAACCCAAAACCCGATGTGAGTCTAACACAAGAGTGGTGCATTTATCAATGCGAAACAGCCTTTAGACAAAGGCTAAACAACAAGATGCCTTTACAACGAAGGCATCATAATGACAACATATTTACAACGCAAGTTTTTACAACAAATGTTTTTAGGAGTATGCCTGCCATGGATGCCTTTACAACCAATTTCGTTGTAAAAGCGTGAATGGTAAAGGCAGACACGTAGTAGCAAAATGATGTACATGGAAATGCAAGTATTTTGGTAAGTATTAAAGGTATATATATAATGTAATATATAATATATATATATATATATATATATATATATATATATATATATATATATATATATATATATATATATATATATATTACCTACAGGCGGTTATATAAATATATATATTACCTACAGGCGGTTGTCAGTAGGTAGTTATAGTTTCCAAAGGAAGAGTGCTTTTTGATTTACCAATAACTTTGGTGCGTTTGACGAATCTTCTTGACATTTTCAAAACTTTCAGGGCAGTCACTTCAGCTGCTTTCCTGAAAACGTCGGGGTGATCTGTCAAGCGGGGGCCGATAAAAGGGGGTCCCAAAACGCTTTTTCCACATGGAAATTTCCATAGGAAACTTTATACACTGCTACAGCCCAAACTGCTGAACGGAATTCCACCAAGCAGCAGAAAAGGTATATGTTGGTCTAGAAAGCGCTCTTTTTGTTAAATGGTGTAAATCCGTTCAGCAGTTACTGAGACATTAAAATATTTCTCAGATATACAACTTTGGCCGCTGTGGATCTGTGACCCCTCCCGATCTTGTGCCTGATATCTGATTGGCTGCCAACACTTCGAACTGAGTCACAAGAAAAATTGTTAAAAGAAAAAGGTAAGGGGGAGGGTAGAAACACTCTGACCCCCTAGGTCCAAAGGGACCACCCAGGGCCCCAAAAGCATTTTCTTTTCTTTTTTTTTCGGCGGGTGTCGCGTTTGATCCGTGATCCCGCCGAAAAACGTTTTTCAAAATGAAGTGTGAGTTGCTGCGCTTCGTTTAATTAGACCCCCGGGTATGCCAGGTCCCAGGGGCAATTAGATATAATGTTGGAGGGGCCCCATTGGGCCCCCGTAACTTCGGAGACCACCACCTCCCTGGGGCTAATTCACTGAAATGCAGGGGGCCACATGCCCCCCCCTGCAGCCCCGGTGACTGCCACCTCTCCGGGGCAACTGTATAGCAATCTATATATGAGGGTCACGCGGTCCCTGACGCCCTGGGGACCACCACCACCCTGGGGTTTATTTTTGTTGGAGGGGCCTGCGTGGAGCTGTAAATGGCCCTGGGGACCGCAGCACCCACCCCCAGGTCATTGCAGTGTGCTATGGCTCAATGGGTGCATCGCTCCCGCCAAGCCATACCAAACTCTGGTCCGCTTCATTGAAGCGAGAGCATTTTTGCTCTTGCGTCCATGAAGCAGAGCAGAATTGCTTTTGGACAGAGGGAGCTGCATGTTTGCAGCTCACTCTGTCCAAAAGCAATGCCAGCTCCCAGAGGAGGCGGGGAGCCGGCAGAAAACGCTGGGGGCCTTGAGGCTCCCCCACGGTCCCTAATGACCTGTCTATGCCCCGGGGGATGGGGTCCCCAGGGCAGTATCAGCCCAGGGAGAGGGGCCTCGCTGGCCCCCTCCTAATAAAAAAAAAAAAGAATGATGAAGGCCTGGCGGGGGCAGATGGGGTCTCCTGGGCCAAAATTGGCCCAGGGAAGGGGGGCCACGCGGCCTTCCTTCCTTTATTAAAAAATGTTAAAAGAAAGGAAAAGGCCAGGCCCGGGGGGCTTAGTAAAGACTTTATTTTTGTAAAGCCTTTGTTGTAAAGGCTTTGGTTGTTTAGCCTATCGTTGTTCCAACATACAAACTTTATCAATAGTCAAGCTTCTGGCTCTTTCAGAGTCTCACCAAACTAGTTAAGGCAAAATAGAATTGCAATACATAATGCAATCAATAATGACAACCATATGTGATTGTTAGAAATGGGGGTCTCTAGTTGGCTGAGGTAGGTACCTTTGTCCAAATAGGGACCCTTGCTTCTATTCAGGATAAGGAGAAACACACTTTAGATTACCCCTGCTCACCCCCTGGGTAGCTTGGCACGAGCAGACAGGCTTATCCCAAAGGCAATGTGTAAAGTATTTGTACTCAAAACACACAGTAATACAGTGATAACGCCACAAATGGACACTACACCAATTAAAAAAACATAAAGTATCTTTATCTAAACTCAACAAGACCAAAACGGCAAGAATCCACCATACAGGTAACAAGATATGACTTTAGAACAGTTATTGCAAAAATAAAGCTTCTAGAAAACAAATAGCTCCACCTGGGGATATTGCGACATCGTGACAGCAATAAATCCAAAGTACAGTGCCTGGAGTCACATGGACCCCCAAACAAACAATACCGTGAAAACAAATTCTATGATGATGCACGGCGTCATGAAGGTGAGGCCTCGGTGCCAATGTCAAGGCCGGCTCTGTGGCTGCCACAGGGGAGGCAAGGCATTGTGTCCGCGAGGAGGCAACATGTCGAGTCCAGGACAGGGGAAGACAGTTGCGTTGGCGGGGAGGCATCGGTTCCGGTGACGATGCAAAGTAATCAAGTTTGTGGAGTCACCCTCAGCTGTTGTCGGTGCCGCGATATTAGGATGCAGGCAATGACGGAGTCGGTGAGAGCGCTGGTGTCGGGAAAGTCCGATGACTGCAGCATCAGCAGGCGTCGAAGGGCGCCAGAGCTGCGGTGCAAGCCGGGTGGTGCATCGTTCACTTCACGAGTGTTGCCCCTGGCCTTATTGCAGATTGCGGCATCACAGCGGCATTGCTGACGGTGTCGGAGACAGGTTTTCTTACTTCTCTTAGGCTTCTTCCAGTTTGCGACAGCAAGAACAACCTCGAGAGGCCAACATCTGGAATAAGCACCTCCTGGCAGGTCAGAACTCTCAGCAATAGAGTTCAGGAGAGCTGGGGGATAAGTCTTTATGTCCCTAAGACTTCAGATTAGGAGGCCAGCACATTCAAGCCCTTGTAGATTTTTCTTCAAGTAGGTTCACAGCAAAGTTCCTGTCTTTGTCCGCTCATTGGCAGACACAGCAACTGCAGGCCAACCCCATACAGCAAAGGGGCAGTACTCCTCTTCACAGCTCTCCAGCTCTACCCCTTTGCAAAGGTTCCTCTTGAGTCCAGAAGTGATCTAAAGTTCTGGGGTTTAAGGTCTACTACTTATACCCCATTTTGTCTTTGTTCTCTTTGTGAAACGGTCTCTGAGCCCAGTCCAAACCAGTTCTGTCCTTACTGGTGCAGTTTGACCCCAGGGGGTGTGGACAACATTGTGCAAGGGAGACAGGCCTATTCAGGTGCAAGGAAATCTCCTCCCACTACGCTAAATGCAGCAAAGCCTCATTTAGCTCAGCTCTGAGTCATCCAGGAAGGGCCACACACACCTCAACCCCCAGTGGCTGTTTACAGTGAATGCACATCCCCAACCCCTGTCACTCCAAAACTAGACAGTCAATCCACAAACATTCAGAGGCTCACAGAATGGTTAAACAAGAAAATCCCTACTTTCTAAAAGTGGCATTTTCAAACACACAATTTAAAAACCATCTTTACTAAAAGATGTGTTATTAAATTCTGAGTTCAAATAGCCTAAATGTTATTTCTCTATCTTGTCCCAATGAGAAGTTATACTTGTAAGATGTTACAAAGCATTTCCCATTCTATCCTATGGGGCAGATAGCCTTTCAATAGGGAAACGCAAAATTGGCAGTATTTCACGACCAGGACATATCACACCTTGGGCCTACCATAGGAGGGCCTTACATGTAAGAAAAGGGAAGGTTAGGACATCGCAAGTGGCTGTACTTGCCAGGTCGACATGGCAGTTTAAAACTGCGCACAGACACTGCAGTGGCAGGTCTGAGATACCTTTTCAGGTCTACTCTAATGGGTGGAACAATCAGTGCTGCAGGCCCACTAGTAGCATTTGATTTACAGGCCCTGGCACACTCTGTTCACTTTACTAGGGACTTACCAGGTAATTGAATATGCCAATCAGAGAGAACCAATTGTCATAACAATTTACACAGGGAGCACTTGCACTTTGACACTGATCAGCAGTGACAAAGTAGTGCGAGAGCATCTAAGCCAGCAAAAATGAAATCCAGCACAGCATCAAAAATACAGAAGGTAGAAGCAAAAAGTCAGGGAAAACCAGGCCAAAGATGCCAAGTCTAACAGTGATGGTACCACCTTTCATTAATGTTTAACAATATTTGCAATTATCCTCTGTTACAGTCAATAATGTTTACATTGTTTTGCCTGAAAACTGTCATAAATTCATCTGTCTGGGATACTTAGTGCCTGATTTAGAGTTTGGGGGACGGGTTGCTCCATCACAAACTTGACAGATATCCTGTCCACAGTATTGCAAGTACATTATATCCCATGACACTTGTAATACAGCGGTTGGGATGTCCTTCACAATTGTCACTGAGTAACCCATCTGCCGGGCTCTAAATCAAGACCCAGTATGACAATCAGAATTTTGAAACAAGGATCCTGTAGGGGGTCTGTTACACTCTGGCAGCCCCCAACATTTTCCAGACATTTTGATGGGTGTCCCTGATCCTTCTAGGACACCCCAGCAGTACATGCACATTTTTGATTCCCACTGCAGGAGAGTTTAAGGCTGTCCAGGGGATTTTGGTTCATAACGCTGCCTTTGATGTGACCGTTGGCCACGTCTTTCACACCTTTTGTTTTTAGGAAAGTGCTCTTGTGTGGCTTATTTGTTTACTTTCTTGGGTGCCATGGTCCTAATCGGGGAACCTACAGCACTTGCAGTTGGGAACACTCCTGCACACGACACAGCTCTCTTGTGCTTAATTAGGAACCGGCTCCGATCACTTTTCTCCGACAAGCAAACTCCGAAGCATAGCAGGGAAAACTGGTCCTTTTTGCGCTGCTGATTCTGTGCAGGAGAGAGCAATGTGAATGTATTGACCTGGAGAAGAACTTGCCTCACATGCTACCTTAGGAAGCTCCCCAGGTTTAAGTATACTAGTTTCTCTTGGGACACTGGACCTCCCTGACAGGTTTAGAGCTCTGTGTAGAGGTTGCCATGCACTCCCTGAGCCTAGTTGGTACCCTGTGAAGACCCACATGATCTCGTGCTCACATGGAGAATTTCTTAACAAGTTTGACATTTTCTTTGCCCAGTGGCCTTGGGAATCCACCAGGTAACCTGCCATTGTGCAGATAGGACCTTAATTGGTTGGCTGTCTCATTGGGCAACTTTTTAGCTACTGGTGCATGCTTCAGCCACCAGTTTTTATTTTGAGCTTCCCAGCCTCTAAAATATTTAGATTGTTCAGATGAAACTTTTCAGACTGTTCTCCCTTGAGGGAGAGCTCAGTGGCATTCCCTTCTGACCCAGCTCCAGAGTTAGCCTCTTGGCCTAGGGTCTACAGCAGCATCCATGGCTGTCTTCAATCCCCAGGACTCATGTCTTCCTAGCCACTTGCAGTGCACCTGTGGATCTAGCAACAATCTGGAGCACCTCTCTTAGGGCACGTCCAGTCAGAGCTGGTCCACAGAAATTCCAGGGACCTCTTACCTCCAGGGTCCTGAGTACATCAACATTCAAATGTCCCCAGAGGGAATAGTAAGTTACTGCCATGGGCCTAAAGACACAGGATCACACTCAGTACAAGTCAAGAGCATCCCACCACTCTGTACTCAGGGTTCTTCCACAAGGTATCCATCTGTCCGTGTCTTCTGAAGGTTGCAGTGCTTCTCAGATTTGTTCCCTTGTGCATAGGTTTATAAGCGGCATGAAAAGTTCCTGAAAGTGGGCAGCTTTGTCCAATCCCAAAATAAAACAACCTCACTCCTGCCCAGTCCCATCTCTCCTACACAGCATCTTGGAACTTTTCAAGAGGGTGAATTCAAAAGTTCAGTGGGCACAGCTCTGTGGAAGCTTTAAGGACTCCTCTGAAGGCCATTCTGAAACTAGTTCCTTCCCACCAAAATTTGAGATGGGCCCCCTGGATGGAATGGAGATAGAAGTCTGGCTCCTCTGATTGTTTCTCTTGGAAACATATTCCCTGGTTTGTCATTGAGTGAATGATAATTAGCCCATGTGCATTTATTCCCCATCATTAAACTCTCCCAGGATTAGGCTTTATTCTCTCCAAATGGGCCTATTGTATGGGGTAGGATTTGATCTACCTGTTGGCAAGCACAGTAACTTAGTCCAGCAGGCTGGTTCAAAGCTCGGATCTCATTAGGAACTAACTGAAGAAAATACCTAATTTAATATTACATATGTCTTCTGGATTTTTTGTACCAATAGAAAGATACTATTAACACTTCTCTAAATTCAACAATGCGTGGTTGGTACTTTAGTGCAGCTATCATCTACACTCTGAAGTACAGACTCACACTATAGTCAAAAAGAAATATCCCCATATGCCCTGTTAAATTAAAAGACCTGCTCAGTCCGTAATCAATGCATTATTATTATGATTATTAATAATTTAATTATTAATAATATTTATGACTAAAGACCGGTGAGCCGAGAACTATGTCCAGATAGAAATTAATCCCATTTGTTCACCCTCCACACAGCTGCACATGGGCATGTGTAACCAGCGCAGATACTCTTTCCCCAGCTGTAAAGCAGCTGACATATTTCCAAAGGTGGGCATGTGTGGTTACCACTCGAGTCTACTTTACAACAGCATGTACAGTGATTGAGACTCACTCAAAGCAGCAAACCAAAAACTGGGTGGTACTAAAGCAAAAAATCTAAGGGGGCTATATCAGGTCAGAATCCAACTCATCACGTGCCATGATTTATGAGTCCAGAGATGGCTTCTCACTCTTCCCCCAACAATAATTGCTTGTAGTATGCAGCCATTAGGTAATCAACTACATCAGTTACTCTAGTTTGCTTCAACTATGTGATTACGTATATGGTGTATCTGCCTAGCTTGTCTTGTGCATTTTGACAGCTTTAAGTGTGTGTCTCATCAAACTTCACAATCTCACAGTTAAAACCCCCTTTAGTCATCAGTAGATTCTTTATTGTGGACCTTAGTTCCGCCTTTTTCCATCATGCAGTATGTCTCTGAATTCCTCCATTGTTGTCTCGGTGTCTGTCACAATTGATATTATCTCAGTTTGCCTTCCTTGTTCATATCTTTCCAGCATCATCACCACTCATCCACTTCCATTTTTGAGCCTTCCATTCCTTCGATGCCCAGCCTGAGTCATCTTTTTTGCCATTAGAGATTTAATTTCTTGCTCCCCGGGGGCTTACTTGGCTGTGTCAAAGCTTCACCTCTTCTTTTCTGCTGCCACAGTGAAGGTTCGGAAAATAAGAATTGTGGAATTCTCAAATGCAATTGGGCCTTGTCTCCTTGCTGCTTCGAGTATGCTGCTCTTTCAACAGAAAATTAATTTGTACAAATCATTTGGCTGAAGGACTTTTGTAATCAGTCCCTCGACAACTAGGTCCAGACACAGGCCCTCTGCCCTTCCCAAGAGCCTGTCATGGCAGTCCACTCTGTTCTTCATTTCTGGGAGTACGCCGTAAGAAGGTTTACTTTTATGTTCATGAAATGTATTGATTACTGACGTCAGACACCAATGAGTACTTGTGAGGTGTTGTTCTATAGCCTAATCTGTGTTCCACCGAAAGGTATACTTCTCCAGGCAGTTTTGCTGTGGTGTGTTTCCAGCATTTTCTTGCCCCACCTCTACACTCTGTGTTCATGCTTTATTGAGCTATCTACCCACTATTCTAACTAACCCTTGTCTAACCATATCTGCTGGCCTGTTGTGCACTGTTTCCAGTGAACTGTTGCCAGTGGGTGCCGTGCGCCCCTCACCAAGTCCAGTTATTGCCCTCACTGTATGCCCATTAACAGGCAGCTAGTGGATGTTTGATTTCCCTGTGTCTGGGTTCATTTATTCTCTCACTGCACTATGTCCCAGGTGAGGGCTGGGAGGGTGAGATTCAGTATCAATCATTTGTGTTGCAGTTACATCTTGTTGGCCCCTTTCTGTATATTCTCTTGGTGTCCTGCATGAGGCTCGTTCATGCCGCCTTCCAGGATCCCTGTGTAGGAGGTTGTTGTTGTCTCCCTTAGACAGCAACGTTGTGGTTTGTCTGGTCCTGTTTCCTTATGGCATGCTGGGCTCTGCTTTGTTCCTTCGGTCTCTGGCTACTACAATCTCTCTTGCCTGGGCCTTTCCCCTTGCTCCACCTCAGCACAAGCACAACTAGCACCCCAGCTATACAATTCGCATCAGGGCCGGGACATGTTCATGGCCAGCATAGAACACGTAGGACCGCCTGTGCGCCAAAGAATGCCACTCCCTCTCCTTCACAGGTCTAGCCCAATATTCAAGATCCCAAAATCCTGAGTCGGCTGTGGAGGACTCTGCCACTGCCTCGACCTTCACAGACCCGACCCTGGGAGGCGCTACAGTTCTTGCATGGTGTTGGCCCTTGGAGTGTCTCCTTACCGCACCTGCTGTGTATAAACTCTATTTTCTCAGCTTATTTTGAAGCCCTCTCTTTAGGCCACAGACATGCTGACAGGGTCATCTCTGGAGGAGGTCGCCGGGCACCCCCACCCAACCCCATATGTTTTATCCTCTTTTGGGGTTGCAAACCCTGCTTTCCACTATGACAGTTGTTGGGGGACACCTTTGAGGCCTCCCCACTTTATTTTGCTCTCCATACCATCAGAAGTGGGGTGGATTCGACAAAATCGACACAGCTGCATGTATGTGCGCGGCACAAGCCTGTTGTATGAGAACTGTTGGTTGAGAGGGCATTGTCTCAGGCCACTGTGCCATTTAGTTACCCGTTGTAAACCAGCATAAGCTCCTAGACCAGCTCGTGATTTGTGTAAACCTGTCAATTTTGCATGTGGGAGAGGGGCATTTACATTGTATACATTGAAACTGTCAGTATCAGTCATAGTGAGAAGTGAGTTGCTGGGGCAGTACTGTGGCTGAGATTACTGGGTCAGGTAGCCTTGAGATCCAGCAGCAGGTTACCTTACATGCCCTTCTAAGGTCTTTGAGGCAAAGTGCCCTTTAGTCAGGCTCTTGTTAGGAATTAGCCTTAACTGATTCAGCTGAGCATCCAGATACACCTTAAGCTTGCCTCTTATGCAGATGGCATTCTTGCTTTAATTAAGGATCTACTCTTTGCAGATTTATAAGCTCTCCACACCCTCCCTGTCACAGGGATTATTGACCGCTCTCCAGTAAGTAACTTTCGCCCTGTCTTGTCTTGACTCTTCCACTTTGTGGTAACATTATTGAGAAAGTAATTTCAGTTCAGGTGTCTCCACATAAGATGCTGAGGATCTTTCACGGAATTGTCCATCTGCATTTCAGCATCCGGGGCCACATACCTGCGACATAAGTCCTCATGGACCAGTTTTCATTTCCCTATTTGAGCCGCTCAAGGATCTCTTGTATTGCAGCATCTCCTGTTGTCACGGATTTGTAGCGTGTCGTGTGTTGCATCCCCTCAGCCTTGACTCACATTTGATGTTAGCGTTTTGGAAATGTACCCGTCACTCAGGCTCTCCTAAATATTTTGCACTACTGGTTTTTTGTCCCATGCACCAGAGCCACCTGCCCTCACGTGTAACAACAGCTATTTTCGTTTTATTTTTTGATTGTTGTGCACTTTTAATGAATAGACCTGCCATTTTTTTTTTACTTTACTCATGCGTGTGTACAGGCACTTTTGTTTTGAATATGACATTGGCATTTCTCTGTTAACCTCGGTTAACCTCCTGTAGCAGATTGCAATGTGCAGTTCTCTGAAAATTTAGAGAGACCGAGTTCTCCGTTTGTCCCAAACAAGCATTGGTCCGGTACTGTGACAATCTGTGACAATCTATTTTACCTATTCATGTCTTCTCTTAAACCAGTTTAAGGTTTGAAAAGTACATTCATTGCAGGGTTTCTCTGTATTTATGCGTATGAACAACTAACCTTGCATGACAACTTTGGTTGAATTGTTTCCGCATTCAATATATGCTTCACTTTTTAGCTCAACACTGCACAGAGCTCTGAGACCTGGGTCGTTGGAGTTTTCTCTCAGTAAGACAATTGATAGACACATAAACCCGTGCACAGAGGACACCCAACTGTACTCAGAAGTGTCATCTGAGAATAACATCCGCCATTTTGAGAACTGTCGCCCTACTTTAAGGTTTAGTGACCTCTGTGTAAAGATGCACACACTGGTGCTGATGGAAAGAATATTTTATTGTGCATAAATCCTGGCACCAATACAGCTCGTGTGTCGCTTCTATCCCTGCCACCCTGTCCTCAGAATGCACCTCCCCCCCCAGATTCTTAATTACCTACAGGGAAGAATACTAAGGTACGGTGTCTAGCAAGGAACAAAATAGGCCATGTACAAACATATAATACTTTATACATCTCACTGTAATATAACAACTACTTAACTTCATCACAACATTGCCTGTTTTTATTTAAACTGGCTCAAGACCTGTTCTCTGCTGTTCCCCCTTTTTGGTGTTTTGGGGCAGTTGGCAAAGGCATTCCAGTACTTCTAGGACTAGTTAAGAACTCATGAAAATCATTCTCAGTGGTGCAGGCGTAGATGTGCCCACGCGCCGGTCCTGCCTTTACTGTGCTGGGGTTTTCTGCCGAGAGTTCATAGAGATACCCACAAATATTGGACTAGCAAGGGGTATTAGTTGAAAAATTGTGTCTGTCTACTTCGAAGTGGGACGAGAACATTAAAGAGATTCACAAGGAAGGCTACACAAACACAGAAACACAACAACTAAAAGGGTAAGTCGCTTGCAATTGACAAAGGTTTCACCCACATCTACGCTAGAGGTGCTACAGGCGAAACAGGCTTAAATCTGCTTCAGCCACGTCTTGTAGATAGTCGTGCACCACATATGGCCACTCGGTCACATGTAAGACATAAGAAATACAATTAATTGAAAAAACGATCAAATAGCTTTAGACACCTTTGCAAATTACATGGCCAACATATAAAAATAAAAGGATGCATATACTTGGAAGATTATAAATATTTAAATGGTTAGAGAACTGAGAAAAACACAACTCATATTACGTGAAATCCAAATCTGCATCATATCACATTGCGGGTCCCAAAAACACACCAAGACAAGGTTCTCAAATCAACTGTAGCTGGTGTTTGGCACTTTGGTGTCTTGAAGAGTGAATGAGCTTTTATTATGCACCTCCAGTTGTGATGATTGTCTAGTTTGTGTTATTTTACTTAATTTGTACTTCTGCAGAATGTAGGTGGAGATGTCCACCTATGCTATATAGAACTATACATTTGGTAGGTTTGGTGCCTAAAATGCCTTATAAAGTTACTAGTAGTGCCATTATGGTTGGATTTTGAGTTGTACTGGTCCCCACTATCTCATGTAAGGGAGCAGAGGTACATATGTCTCTGACTAGGCATAAATCTCCTTGCAGAGTTAGCGAATTGCATTTAGGCAGAGATTTATGCCAAAGCATAGGCTTAGATCCACATCTGCGGAGATCTTGATAAAAAAATTCCAAGATGTCTGCATGTGTCAGCAGGCATATGTCTGCTTGGGAGGCCATTATGGAAATTTTATTAGCATTCCTAGATAACCATTCGTGCATGGGCAAGGCCATCTTGGACATTTTCTTGTTACAATTGATTATTAAATTACTGTTTCAACATAGCCAACAGACAGTTTTAAACAGAAAATTAGGGAATAAAGTATTGCGGGACGCCGCGCATATAAGAGATACGGCGGCAACCCGGCTGCTTGTGCAGCTTTTGGGCCCTATCAAAAACAATTGAAACAAAAAATAGGGTAAAATGCAGGGCCGGGAAGTAGGAGGACAGGCATGGGCATAGGAAGTGTGGAGGACGCGGGGGATATGTTCCCCTAGACTTTGTCGTGGGGGCACAAGGGTGGAGGGGACGTGGGTACAAAATAATTTCCCCTCTCTCTTCTGTCAGTGGCAGGGCCATTGGCACGTCAAAGCACTTCATACAATGGCCCTGCACTTGACCTGTGACCTTTCCTTTTGTTGTGCTGCAAATCACGCCATGCCTGCTTGCAGTCTGCACTTCCAGGACAAAGGGAGAGATGTAGTTTGTTGATTGCTGTCTTCATCCTGCCCCTCCTCACACCACTCAAAGGCTAATGTTTTGTTGAAAGGTTTATTTTGAGCAGTTGAACCTCGCCCTGCTACGCAACTTAAATCAATTAGGCATACATCTTGGGTTACCTTATGTGTTAGTCTGTCCTAGTATTTGCACAAATAATTTAAATACTACTTTTATTTCTTATTTCTTTTATAGTGCTACTCAACCCAATCCAGGGCGTCGGAACGCTTTACATCACACATACACATTATACATTGACAATAACTCATATGGGTGTAAATCAATTTACAGGATGTGTTACATAAGATGGTGAGATTTACAAGGTATGGAAGTCATGACCTTTCCTTCATAGTTCACTGCGCTATATTAGAAGGATTACAATTTATGAACTGCAAGTAACTAAAGGATCTCTGTGTTAAAAGTAATAACCCACTTAACCATCTACATGAAATAAAAAATCTGTCATCTGTGTGTCACATGATGTGCTCTGCTGGAGACATATTAACCCTCTATGCTACTTTGATTCAAAACTAGGATTAGACAAAACAACTGTCTCTCCCGCAAGTGCATTAACCTCCAGAGGTATCTTACCATGAGGTTTACTAGGTACATAAAGATGTATGCAGCAGGTGCCTTAACCCCAAAAGATATTTTAAAATGCTGACTTTGGTGGAGAGGTGTGGCTCACTGGTTAGAGGCGGCAGACCCGTAAGCAGAGAATTGGCCAGAGACCAGGGTTCAATTCCCGACGCGGCAGGGTCGTGGACCAGGGTCAAAACGGACTCGATAATTCTCGCCTCGGTACCTACTCTAACCAAGAACACACTCGGCAACTCTGGGCATTAAGCTTGCCTCATCTCTACAACGGCCCCCCACAGACGCTGGGGATGCCTGGTTTCACCTTGGAGATACCCAGAAAGGGACCATCTCACAGGGATAGCCAGGACGGGTTCCCCAGCGGTCTATAGCGCCGGGACACCTCCTTGTGAGGTAGCTGTTCGCGCTCTACAAATATCAGTATTATTATTATTATTATTATTTGCAACCAATTAAGCAGAACAGATTTACTGCCACGTGTCTCCTTGTTGCCAATTTTCTTCTGGTAGAATTGTAATAAATAAATGTATAATTGTAGGCTTAGATCTTGCGCCGGGGTTGCATCACTTTTTTGGTGCAACTTCGATGCAAAATCAAATTTGTTAAATATTGTAATGCACTCAAACTTATTAAGGATAAACCTGCTTAACATATGTGAGGTCTGATGTAATTTTTTGTGATATCACTTCCTGTGAGGTTATGGTTTGTGATGTCATGTGCTATGTCACACACTGCAATGTCACTTTCATACTGCCTAACTTGGTTTGTGCCCCACTTCTGTTTTATAGGACTTGTGCCCTGGTGGGAGAAGTATAATGGAGAACTGGTGTTGATGGTTTTTGTGGGCTAGGCATCAACTTTAAATATTATCCTTGCCTTATTAAGAGACCAGTGGAACTCAATGAAAATTAGAGTAATGTCGTCGAATTTCAGAGATAAAGACAGGGCTTTAAGTGGGATGAATAAACTAGGTGGTCTCTCAAAGGGGCGAGGCTGATGTAATTAAGGGCGTGGCTTATAAACATGTAAGCTACAAATCTGTGTTTAGCATAGTTCGCCACCTGACTGGTATTTTGCTGTTTCTGTCATTACATCTAGATTTATGATACAACAAGTAACAATATACCTACAACAAGCCAGGATTATTGGCCTTGTCTATGGTTGTTAATTGCATACGATAAATAGGAAAAAAACAAAACAAAGGTATTAGTGTGCTACTGAGGCACTATATTTGAGTTGGGCTTAGCAAACGAACAGTAGGAGTAAAACTAGGTATACTAATAGCAGACACTAGGTCCTGAAGAATAGCCGTAGGGGTAGGCTAGAAACATGTCGACCGTTTGGGCACATTTAACCCCATGATTCCTAAGTTGTTCCCCTGTTTTTAACCATACTCCCACGTAATTCGTCTGATCGCAACACGCCCCATTCCGTAGCGGTACGGGAAGGTCCCTATAATGAAGCATGCCACCAAGGGGTAACCCTGGTGGGTGAGGGTTTAACGGAAAACTTTGTTATCCCCAAAGTGAAGGAACAAATAAACCATTAAATCCACACAGCAAGAGGCTGGGTCCTTTGTTTTGTTTTTGTACATTAGGCCTTGGAGGGTGGCCCCAGCATGATATCCTTTAACTCCCCCCCTTTTTGTGTACACTAAGATAAATAGGCAACAACTACAGCTTCGTTGTATATAATATTGAAAATGAATCAGTTCTGAAATGATGAGACTGTGAAAGAACTATAATGGGTTTCTTTAAAATTACATCAAAGGCAGTGAAGGGTGGTACAGTTTCAGAGGTAAGATTTATGTTTTTTCACCCGGAGGGTGAGGCAAAAATGGAGAGCCCGATAGGGGCCTGTCTCAGCACCTGCTTTTTAGAACTGCCAGTGCTGAGCACCAACAGGACCTGGCCCACTTAAAGCCCTGGATACAGACATGCGTCTAGTTTGGCATGTAGGACCGTTTTCAGTGGCAAGAGGCAAAAGGCATGCTTGTGAGATGCCCACAAGGGCGGCGTGGGCGAATTACAATCATGACAAGTATTTTTAGTAGAAAAGAGACAAGAATGGATTAATCTTTTCAGGACCCAGAAGTAATAGTTTGCCACTTTGTTTACTACGTAGGAGTCAAACGTGATGATGAGCGATGAAACAGCAGGTGAGATTGATGAGCAGTCAGCAATGTCTATGAGTCGATGGGCTTTTACATTTCATTGCCCGCTAATAAAATCCTGCTGGCATGCTAATCTATTGCCCCTCCGGGCATACAGGAGGGGTTTCTGTCTTCCCTGGACAAGTTCCTTTCAAAGCATATGTTGAAATACTTGAATTTCACCATTCTAGGAGACTTTAACAGACAGGTGGACGCATCTTCTGACCCGCATGGTCAATTTATTTTGGAGCAGAGGTATTCTTGGGATATGTCACAGTTTGTGACTCAGCCCACTGACATCGTGGGTCATACCTTAGACACAGTTGCTTCTAACACTCAAGAATCAGTACTCAGCATTAGTCCCTAGACTTGGTCCGACCATGCTCTCATTCACTTCCATTGGTCACTGGACCTCGGCCCTCACGGATGCGGATTTCACTGTTTTCTACCGCTTCGTAATTGAGCCGCTATCTCTTCTACAGAGTCAAGTTTTGCTTTGAGCAAGCACTCTCCACCTATGATGGAGGACATGTAGGTCGATGTCAGTCCGTCGACTTCTGGCTTACACAGGTGGCTAACAACATCTTACACATTACACTCAGAGATGTTAATTCCGCAGGAAAAAAACTGTCAGCCCTTTGGGTTAGTGAGGAGCCCAACGTGCTTTGTAAGCACTGTAAGAAAATGGAATGGGAGTGGAGGTGTCATTACCCTTCTAATGACAAAGTGCTCTACAAGAAGGCTCTAAATATCTACCATCATGCAATTAAGAAAACTCAGTCTGACTTTTTTACAGATCAGATTGGCATGTCTCAAAACAAGTCCGGGGACATATGTAAAATCGTCAAAAAGTTTATGCACCCAGAAGCCTCGCTTCAGCCTTTAAAACCTTCTCTTAATTTATGTACCCACTTGTCCAACTTCTTTCACACTAAAATCCAAACCATTGTGGATGCTATACATCTCAGGCCACTGCCTCGATGAGGATCAGTTACCACATGGCACTGCAGGTAGAAATAGTGCCCTCTTGTGGACATTTGCTACAGTAATTTGCCTTGATTTCACTTGAGGAGTCCACTCAGGCCTTGAGTGCCTGCAGATCAGGGTCGCCAGAAGACCCCTCTCCTCCTCACATTCTTACTGCCAATTGTACGGCCATCAACCCTTTTCTAAACCAGCTTTTAAACCCGTCAATTCGTTTGGCCACTCTGCCCAGTGGTTGGAAGCAGGCCAAGTTGATTCCTCTTGAAACAAACCTTCGGCAGACAAGCCAATCTTGCCAATTTCTGTCTCATTTCTGCGCATCCATGCTTTACCAAGATTTTAGAGAAGCTTATAAACAAGCAGGTCCCTGCTTTTTGAGAACAAAATGAGCTTCTTCACCCTACTCAGTTGAGCTTCTGCCTGGTTTTCAGCACCAAGACCACACTGTTAGAGGTCTCAGATACAATGAGGCTAGCGGCACATTAAGAGAAACAAGTCGCACTGATCCTCCTTGATCTATCCACGGCTTTTGGCACAGGCTCAAATTCGACACTCCTGCATCACCTCAAAGCCATAGGTGTCTGCAGTTCTGCTTTGGCATGGCTCAGTTCATTTTTGACAGACTAGTCCCAGTCAGTCTGGATGGTCCCATTTGCCTTTGATCCAAAACCATTACGTTCTGGGGTCCCTCAGGGCTCTGCAATAATTCCCACTTTATTTTCAGTGTGTAAATGCCCCTTTGGCACCCCTAATGGAATCCTTTGGAGTACAGACAATATCTTATGCAGATGGTACACAACTGCTCCTCACCCTTGAAAGAAATTCCCTACTGCACTGCGTAAGTTCCAGACCTGCTTGACGACTGTGTTTCAGTGGTTGCACGGTAGTGGCTTCCAATGTAATACTAACAAGACAGAAATTCTGCTCTTTGGGGGCCCACTGCCCAGATGGGACAATGACCATTGCCATACGGATGTCCCCAGCCACCTTCCCCCTATCATGGTAGCACGCAATCTTGGGGTACAATTTGATACTACTGCTTCTTTTGCCCCCCTTCCAGGTGAGGGGTAGTAGACACCTGCTTTGGCCTGCTAAAAACCTTAAAGTTCCTCTAACTCATCCCCCTTCCACGGCAGAAAACAGTGATCCAAGTCTTGATCACCTCAAGGTTGGATTATGCTAACTCTCTGTACTGGGGCCTACCTGCCTATCTCCTAAAGAGATGACAGCTAATGCAGAATGCTGCTGCCAGGCTTTTGTTGCGTCTTCCCAGGGGAGTCCACATTCAGCCAGGTCTAAAGGAACTGCACTTGTTGCCTATAAAAGAATGTGTGAGGTCTGGTTCTGGCACACAGAGCTTTTTACTACAAATGCCCTTAATATTTGTCAACAGATTCACACCTTACCAAACAGCTCAATCTCTTTGGTATCCAACTGCTTGCTGGCCGTAATTCCTCATTTCAAATGGAAAAAGTGGAGTGGTAGCTCCGTCTCTTATCTGGCCGCCAGGAAATAAAATGCCCTCCCAGTTCAGCTCCCTGCTTCCAGGGACATTCTGACCTTTAAGAGACTTCTTAAGACCTGACTCTTTGGTTCTGCCTTTTAGCACCTCAGTTATTTAGAGATTGGACTTGCTACTTAGTGCCAGGACACACTAATTGAGTAGCTGTTAAGCTTTACAAATCTTTAAATAATAATTAATAATAATAGTCATGTGAAATTGCTTCAGCAGCTTAGGGTTGAAAGACTTTTTGCTCTTGGAGAAGAACAAGTTGAATTTTTTTTTATGGATTTAAAATAAAGAAGTTCTTTAAATGTTGTAAATGTTAACAAGTATAGAACGAGAATGTCCAGTGGTGAAGATGTGTTAAGGTAGATTTGGGTGTCCACTAGGTATTGTTGGATGGAGACATCTCTTTCCACCAGTTACATATCTGACTATTGGCCCTAATGCAAACACATAAAATGACAAGAGACCCCGATCCACCAGATAGCTGTTCCAAATCCTCCGCGAATCTTGTTACTCTTTAAACTTCCTCAGAATTTTCCACACACGTCTGTCTGCCACAGGAGGTGACAGCAGTAACATACCTTTACTTAAGATTAGATAGAATAGATGCCACTGCCAGCACATCACATTCTCTTTGCTTTTAGTGTTTATGGTGGCTCAAGTTAGCACAAAATCATAATACATTCAGTCCCCATTATTAAAACATAATTTTACATTTTGAATACAGTCCGAACATAGTACCCCACCATAGCATATATGTGCTATGTTTATAGAATCCTATATGAATGCACGTCTGCCTAGGTTTACACTATCCAAAGCGAGTAGTAGGGCACTTTCTTGCCTAGTGTTGACAATGACGCTGTAATGCACATATGTTCTCATTTTCCACTGTGATACTCTAAAGTTCACATTTGCCAATGTCGGTTATCCTTTTGTGGTGTTCTTCATTGCTTTTTCTTTGTGTTGGCAAAACTTCCCATTTTTCACCAGCATTCAGTTATCTGTACTGTTTAGAAGAAGCGATATGTTTGTTTAAAAACAATACATTGTGTTGTACAACAGCTCCCCTTCAGACAAACTCATTTTTTATTTGCTCACTTCCAAGACAACGAAAGTCGTTTCCCTTGACAATTTTGAGAGTTTCCCTTACTTGTTGCTGTTTGTGTCTGAATAATGCTGTGGTAATGAGAGGAAAAGACAAGCTCTCCACTGCAGCCAGTGTGAGGGCGAAACTTTTTATTCTAATTCTGGCTCCCCCTCCACCTCCATTCAACGTACTGTGATCCTGGACACTTCGTTCAATCTAACTTAGCTTCAGGCATGGCTAAGCTCTTAGAAAGTGGCTACTAAGGGGCACATATAAAGTGTGTTTTAACCCCCTCTTACTTACTATTGATTAGCTTTATTGTCACCCTTTTTTGCTTCCTTTTTATTGATCAGCGCATCTATACGCATGCCAGCTTCATTTCAGCTCCATGTTTATGTTTTCCTGAAGCATGGCCCAAGTACTGTTTCTCAATGTCTTCATATCCCAGCATCCCCTAAAAATGTGTTTCCTCTAATGCGAAGCTGGTCAAAAGTCAAATAGAAATTATTTCTCTTCCTGCGGCTGGATCTCCCTCTTCACACTTCCCAACAGTTTCAGGTATACTTTGATGTACTTTATGTACATTATTTGTCACACAAGACACAAATCATCAGCCTCAGTGCAGCACATACAGTTCTACAAAGAGATGGTTAAATACTTGAGGTCAAAAAGTACCGCAGTCACAAATGAGAAGTTATTTGGTTGTATCTATAATGTGCTATTCCATAAAATATGGGAAATAGTGTATCACAATGGCATAGTGAATCAGTAAGCTTCACTCAAGCTTCTTCAAGTAATTAAAACATGCATCTCATTATTCTGAACCCCTAGGCAAATATTGTCCTCAAAGAGGCCAGGCACCAATAATCCTCCCCCTCACGTCCCAATATAGTCAATGTTATCACACAAAGGGTGTATTTTTTCCTCTGAGCTTCTTAACATAAAAGGAAATACACCAACCATACATACGCTTTGAGAACATGATGTCGGTATCAGAGCTACCAAACCAGTTCACTTCTTTTCTAGGTAACAATATCTATTCCCCAAAGGTTATTTCACTGTTAATACGCAACTCTCCAAATGTCACTTGTAAATAAATTATCATAGTCTTGAGCAAGGCCTCCGCGCCTCTGCATTGTTTCGATTGAATGCTTAATATTTTGGCTCGAATAATCCTAGCACGAGGCATATTTGCTAGTTTTGAGTATTTTATAGTTTTTGTGAGCCTCCCACATAACAACATTTTTGTGCTTCAGCGCATCCCACACACTACTCATGTGTGAACCTCCACCCACTGCATTCATTTGTAAGCTTCACACGCAAACACTATATTTCTGGTGTTCATCACTAACACCTCTTATCTGAGCTTTGCCCACATACCTCATCCTGCATATCTCACTATATCTATCTTCTGTGAGCATCTTATATGTGTCTCGCACAGCAGGCTTTTTTACATTGGAAAAAATCTCTCTTCGACACAAACACTGTACATCTCATTTTTGTGAGCATCCCACAATGAGGCTAATTCTTATTGCAAATTTATCTTATAGGGCTTCTTATATTGTTTTGCAAGATATTGCGGTTTAAGTTCCCTCTACACTCATATCATCCATCTGCAATAACACTTCTCATAGATTAATCAACAAAAGTTTCTGTATTTTGTTGTATACTTTGCAAAGCATTAAGGGTTTCTCCATTCTCCAGCCACAGGAATGCAGATGATAAACTTCCAGTGTTTGAGAAACTATTCCAGCGGTCCTTCTTATGCCCTGCTAAACAAGGAGCTTCTAAAAGGGATTCGACTGACTTCAATACTCAAACAGGCACACAGAATCCTATAATATATTATTAGACCTGCCAGCCTTAGGGTGGTCTTCCACCAAACGTTTTGCCTGCTTACATCCTCTCTTTGCTAATTCTTTTGTTGGCCTTAGGACATTTTACCGCTGTTGACCATTGCTAAAGTGCATGTGTTTCTCTCCTAAACATGGTAACATTAGTCAATACACCATTGGCATATTTAATTTACTTGTAAGTACCCTGTACAGTAGTATACCATATACACAGGGTCTGTAATTTAAATGCTACTAGTGGTCCGGCAGCACTTATTGTGCCACCCACACAAATAGTCCTTTAAACATGTCTCAGGCCTGCAACTGCAGATCCTGTGTGTGCAGTGTTACTGTCATGTCGACTTGGCATTAAAAAACCCTTGCCAAGCCTTAAACTTCCCTTTTAATAGACATAAGTCACCCCTAAGGTAGGCCCTAGGTAGTCCATGGGGCAGTGTGCTATGCAACTAAAAGGTCGGACATGTACTTTAAAGTTTTGCATGTCCTCGTAGTGAAAAACACCTACATTTGTTCTACTGTGAGGCCTACTCCTCTAATAGATTAATAATGGGAATTCATTAATACACTCTTTTAAGCTGTAATTCCTTGTTAGAAAGGAGTAGCTGTGTCCTGTTTTATATCTTTGGAAATATTAAATCCTCTTTACTAGTAAGGTTGGATTTCAGATTACTATTTTAGATATGCCACTTTTAGAAAGTGGACATTTTACTGCTCTTATAGCACAAATACACTTCAATATTTGTCCAATTGCACTTTGAGGTTTAGGAATGTCGCGAAGATCATTCAGTATATTCTTCCCTTCTCTCGTCCCACTGTTGTTTGCTTGGTGCATGAAGATGTAAGATTCAAAAACATTTTTTTTTTTACATTTGGTCTAATTACTTTGTGAATGTAAATAACAATTGAAGCATACTTGCAAACTGTGACCACAGGCACTTTTCGATTGTGTTTGTTTAACGGAGCATACAGCTCCCAGACAATGGGCGATTTGTATAGGGTCACTGGAAAGTCCAAAAGGTTGTCCTTGTCCCCCCAGAAATTTAGTGTCTTCTACGCCCCTGGGGGCAGGCGATAAATACAAGTCCTCATGTCAGCATCAGAAACAGGAAAGATACGACTCATCCAGTTAAAAACTTTCCTAAATTAAAAATTATCAAGAAGCAGGGACTGAACCCGCCGCTTTGGGAGCACAGAACTAAGATAAAGAGGGAAGCCATCCAGTTATGAGCAGCAGGCTGACCAAAAGCCCGCTCTAAGCATACGTTATATATCGGAAACAATAGGTCTGCCTGCAGAGTTGACACCTGAGGCACAGCAAGAAAGCCATCCAGTCATGAGCAAGGGGCTGACCCAAAGCCCACTCTAATCATATGTTACAGTACACCACAGAATACTGTCTGTCCAGAGAAGACAAGTAGGATAGAAAATTATTTTTTTATTGTCAAAAAATATTTGCTCTTGGAACTCCAAGCAATTAATAGTCGCTCTGTACAAAAATAATCCCATCATACGAGACTATAAATTGTTTAAGTGCTAAAGTGATACATCGCTTCAGAATGGAAACTTTAGTAAAGAAAAAGAGCAACAAACAGGGTAATGATGAGCCAATATTACCATCTAGTGGTTACTCATGAAATCACAGGAACAAAATAAGAGTGCAAACAACAAACCATTGCTAATATCTGTAGTGTGGTTTTTTTCATTTTGATTAAAGTTTTAGTCGGGGTCACTGTTCTGCTAGGAAAAGCCCCTTCATTTTAGGGCAAACAAATTTCCAGAACAAAAATCCGGGACGGCAATAGACAGAAATAGAACTACATTCTGAGATTCCTGGGAAAATATTCACATCTCTTTTGGAATATATAAATATATATATAGACCCTCAAAAACCTCAGAGATATATATGTATAAGTGTATGTGTGTGTATAGATATATATATGTGTGTGTGTGTGTGTGTGGGTGTGTGTGTGTGTGTGTGTGTGTGTGTATTTAAATGTAATTTAACAGAGTGTGTGTGTGTATCTATATATATGTATATATATATATATATATTCACTTAAAAAACCATAGGTTTCACACATGTTATAGTTAGCTAGACATTTCCCTCGTAAAAAAACAATGAAATTCCCCCGTTATAGTTAGTGCAGGCAACTATAACTCACGCAACCGCAATCCTCTGCTGATGACGTCAGATATTACATCACTGTATTTAGACACCTATTTACCCATGTCTTCTTCCATTAATCTTTAGCTATACATATATTAAAAATATTTATTTTTCAGAAAGACACATATGTAATCAGTGATGTAATATCTGCCGTCATCAGCAGAGGATTGCGGTCGCGTGAGTTATAGTTGCCTGCACTAACTAGAACGGGGGAATTTCATTGGTTTTTTACGAGGGAAATGTCTAGCTAACTATAACATGTGTGAAACCTATGGTTTTTTAAGTGAATTTGCAAGGTTTTTTGAATGCTAATTCCTAACTATAACGTGTGTGAAACCTATGGTTTTGTAAGTGAATTTGTATGGTTTTTTAAATGCTAAGTTATGTATTTATTAATATTTTTTTTTTCAGGTTCTCTAGACTCAAGCTTATAAATTGTCCATAGCTGCTTGAAAACCTTTCATGATGGGCCAGTACTTTCCTTGCAGAGCAAAATGCGAGGGCTTCCAGCATATTTACTTATGTGCTCACACAGGACAGATACACGGAGGTGGCCTTGTCGTTAGGACCCCCATATCTCACGATTCAGTCCCTAGAGGGTTGAGGCAATGCTCGGAGAGAATCATCAGATGTGTGGCTCCCACTGGTATTCACATAGCTTTGTCTAACAATGTCCCCCTCTATCAGGGATGTAACACACGGTCCTACAGTCCCTTGAAGTGCAGGGGACCCCCATCCTCCCCCCATTGAGCTTAAAACCTAAGAATATCTGTACGAGAAGGGATATTCAAGAGGTCCTCACCACATTCTACATATGGACCCCTTCATTTTACATTATGCCTCTGCCCTCCATCTATTTGTTGCTTTTGTAATGAGATGCCATATCCAATACAAATAGTCCAGAGTTTTGTCTCTTGTAACACACATTTCAGTAGTCTAAACAGAGGTGCCAGATGCCGCCTAGTCATTAAGACATTGTCATTATGGCAGTCTTAGGGCTCATCTATAATGTACATTCTGCACTGAAACCCCGACCGGTCACCTCCAGAGAGATGAAGGGAAAGAAAGTTATACTCAAGTTGTAGTTAAGAAGAGAAGCATGAAAGCTCTGGGAGAACAGGAAGAGAGGCTGAAATGTCTGAGTGGTACCTGGGTGCCCGACCGTTCAGGCATTGCCCTTCTTCCTGGAAAATTGCCATCATACACGGAAACACTGTGACTGATGCAAATTCGGCCTGTCTTGTTCACATAGTGCGGGGAGACGGAGTACAGTGAAGTCAAAGGAGGAAGGTTGAAAAGCGCATTATGCAGACTGGTTTCTCATCGGAACGGTCTCACTGCGTTTTTCTTGCATATCCCTTCATTTCCCCCTTGCCTCTCTTAAGCCCACTTTCAATGTCGTAAACATCTTGCCATCCCTTTCCCTCCCTCCATCATTCTACACTCCTTCATCCATCCTCCTTGCTCACTCCCTGCCGCTGCGCCCCTACAGCGTCTCCCCCATCCCCTTGAAGCTTCCCTGCCA
Source organism: Triturus cristatus (assembly GCF_964204655.1). Classification (NCBI taxonomy): domain Eukaryota; kingdom Metazoa; phylum Chordata; class Amphibia; order Caudata; family Salamandridae; genus Triturus; species Triturus cristatus. The sequence continues at coordinate 151,633,476 of NC_140592.1, forward strand.
GACGCCCTTCCCACATCCTCCTCCCACACCACCCCCGGTACCCAGATATTCCTCTCCCCTTTCACACACAATTAAGGCTGCAGAGCCTGCCCTTGTCTCCGTTGGCTCCCAGTGACATTTCCTAGTATGGTCAGCAGGGTACTAACGAGTTTGCAGATTCCTTCTCCTCGAGCCTCCAAAGCACATCCATTACGCGTTTTGAGCCCACAGGCCCTTGATCACATGACGCTGATAACAGTCAATGCTGGGCTTTTAACCATTTTTTTCACCTGATGTGTTTTTTTCTTTTTAAAGTGACAGATGCTTAAGAAATCTAGTTATATCGCATTTGAAATGGCAATGGAAATAGAAAAGTTACTTATGAGCTGGACACATATTTATAACCACAATATTAACTCCAATAAATATTAAATATTGATAATAATAAATAAATAAATATCCATTGTAGTAAAATCTTCTGTAGCAATAAATATATAAAACCACCATTGATTTCAATACAATAAATGATTTAAGAACTGCATACAATATCATGTAACAATTCTAGCATTAGATTATGATTTCATTTCTGACAAAGTGTAACCTTTATACAAAACAATGAATATTTTCTTAATGTTTCCCAAATAGGATACAATATGTACAAATATGGCTATGTCAATGAAACATAATGTTGGGTTAGTGTCATCTAATAGTACTTGTAATGTCCAGATCTTGATTATCCAATTTTATTGTTTTGCGATATTACTAAATAAAATTACATGTATACATTATAAAATGTATATTCTTTTTGTGTGTGTGTAAACCGTACCACCTAATCTAAAACCCATAAATACGACTGTGATAAAAACAGAGAGGTAGTTGTTTTTTAAAAATTCCTTTGCACTAATATGGGATTACTTGTTTAAATTAATTTGAGACTCATTATTTTATAGGTAAGTATAGAGATCCTCCGTTCCATTAAGGCCCACTGGTTGTTTGCTGTCTAATTCCAAAATGTACCTGGTTTCTAACTTTTCTAAGGGCTTTTTCTCTGTTACCCCCTCTTTTGTTATGCGGTACGCAATCAATCAAGAAATATTTTAAGCCATTTGGGTCTCCATTATGTGACTCTTCAAAGTGGCGTGCCACAGGGTAAGTTTGATCTTTATTTTTTATGGCTCTCATGTGCTGGAGTATCCTTTTGTGGCCCTGGAGAACCGTGCTCCCAAAGTATTGTAGGCCACATGGACACTCCAGCACATAGATCACATATTCCGTTTTACATGTCAACTTTCTATGTATAGATATTTCTTTATCACTGAAAGGTGTTCTATATGAAGATTTATTTACTCTATATTGACATGCTTTGCATGACGTGCATTTGAAAAAACCTTTTCTTTGGTTTAACCATGTAGTCTTTTTGCAGTCCCATGGGTCATTGTGCACCAATTCATCCCTCATTGAAGGCCCTTTACTGTATGTGATTGCTGGTTTGATTGGTAATGAATGGCCTATTATGGGATCACTCAATACAAGGGGCCAGTTTTTCTTAATGATGTTGTTAATGACTTTTGCTTGTTTACTATAGCTAATTATGAATCTAACTGTTTCCACACTTTTTATAGATTCTTGTTGAATATACATACTATTGGTAGTATTGGCACTTGTCTGTATTTTTAAAAGGCTTTCCCTGCTGACTTTGCTGCTTCTTTTAATAGCCATGGCTATTGTTTTCTTAGAATATCCTAGCTCAAGAAATCGTTTTGTGCTTGCCACTTGAGCGATCTGTAGGTCTTCATCATTGCTGCTTATACGTTTTAACCTAAGCATCTCACCGTATGGTATACTTTGTATAAGATGTTGGGGGTGAGCGCTGGTAGCATGCAATATGGCATTTCCCGCAGTTTTCTTACGGTGCAATTTTGTGGCAATTTCTCCATTTTTTATGTAAACCTGTACATCTAAGAATTCCACCACCTGATCACTTATATTGGCTGTAAATTCTAAGTTCAGGTTGTTGAAATTGAGATCTTTGATGAATCCTTGCGCCTCTGGCCGGGTCCCCTGCCAGATAATGAAAAGATCATCAATGTATCTTAACCAGACTCTGATATTAGTGTTGACTATATGTTCATGTTTTTTAAGGAGGACCAACTCCTCCCACCAGCCCATGTGTAAACATGCATAGCTGGGGGAGAAACTGGCCCCCATCGCAACACCTCGTAATTGCTGGTACAACATATTTTTATACTTGAAGATATTGGTATTCAAACAGAACTCTGTCATATCTCTAAGCATTTTGTTATGATGTAAACATTGTGAAGGTCTCTGGTCAAGGTAATATTGTAATGCCTTCATACCATCCTGGTGATTAATTGAAATACAGAGTGAGGAGACATCTAATGTGATTAAAAGATAATCCTTATTCCAATTGTAGTCCTTAATTTTAGATAGGAAGTCCCCTGTATCACGAATATAGGATGGTAAATGTTGCACAAAGTTCTGGAGAAAATAGTCTACATATATTGAAGTTCGTTCTAAGAGACTATTTTTTGCCGAGATGATTGGCCTTCCCGGTGGATTTTTGGGATCTTTGTGTATTTTGGGAATGAAGTACATAATAGGAGTTGTGGGATGATCATTTTGCAAATAATTATAGAATGTGAGTATTTTTACAGCAATTAAGAAAATTTGGCATCGCTACTAAATTACTTTGAGGACAATTGTATTGGCTGTCTAAGAACATTGGGTCCCCGAAAGGTACCATGATTTATTACTGAATAGTGGAACTGCTACGTTACCACTTGGAAGGGGGTGTAAAAAGCAATAACACTATGGCGAGTTGCATTACTCTTTTGCTTCTACTGTGGGGAAAAAAACCTTTATCCTATAATTTCATGGAAATGTTGAAAAAGAACAAAGCGTTCAAGAAATGAGACAAACTCAATCATTTACAGGTGCTCCACAACTGAAAATGCCTAAATAATCTGAACAAAAGTGCACACAATGGCTAACCAAAGTGGGACAGCTCGGAACATTTTCAGGTGGAATCTACCTTGAACTGATACCTTCCACTCCACAATCCAGGCAGACACAAAATATTTCCCTTACTAGAAGCCAAGCCTTCTCCCAACCTTCACCCTCTTTTTTTGAAGTCCATAATCTCCCAAAATGTAAAAAAAACAGTGTATTCCCTGACTGCAGCACCTGCGTCCCTCCTGTCACGTTCTTGACGCTCCATCAACTAAAGAAATAGATGCAAAACCAGGGACATAAGAAAGAAATGGAAGCAAAAAAAATAGAAAGCATCTATTTTTTTACCATGAAAACCAATATAATGACCAGTTTAATAAAAAGGAAAAATTGTTGCTATAATTTCCAAAACATTTCCAATTATTTTTCATTTTTTAAAAATTAATTCTAATTTTATAAATAGATATTTACTGTGGTATATAATGAACAAAAGTAATTCATTTTCTCAATTGTTAAAAAATTGTACATTTATTTCAACTTGGAATATTTTTTATTTATTTATTAACATGTCTTTGATTAATAAACTTTGTAAAAATATGTCAGGGTGACAGAAATGGGGCATTTCTATGTGGGGGTACGATTTCTCACGCAAGATCCGTTTTACGACATGGGGAATCTCACAGCCGTAGGTTTCTTTATATTTGCACGCCTCCAGCGAACGGTGAGGGAGTAGATGCTTGGGTTTCCCGCAGAGTCTTCTGAGTGCACCCTCCCTTATGCAGCTCATTCATTCACCAGATTCTACTAGATGAGTATCAAGATTATACGCTCTATTGGTCCAAAACAGGATGAAGGGACTGGAGCAAACATGCTGGGCCTGGGAGACAGAACTGGGCATGACTTTGACAGATAACCAATGGACCTATTGCGGCTCGCAGACCAAGCTTGTTTCTATGAACCGTCATCTTAAGCTTCTGAATTTCCAATTTCTACACAGGGCATTCTTCACTCCAGCTAGATAACACAGGATGGATCCAGCTAGATCTCGTGCATGCCCCTGGTGTCGGTCGGACTATACTATTTTTTTCACATGACATGGGAGTGCACACCCATTGCTCAATTCTGGCACACAATACTAGGTATGATGGCAAATATCACGGGAGAGCGGCAGGAGCCGCAGCCATTGTTGGTGGTCTTGGGGTGTGTGGTGGAAATGCCTTCAGGCACTAGGTATCTGACTGCACTGTCTTTCTTATTGGCTAAATGCAGGGTGGCTCTGAACTGGGGAAGAGGCTCAACTCCGGCCACGGCTGAGGGATCTTTTTCTTGTAATGACAGTGCTGAGACTTGCGTTCTCTCTTGACACAGTTTGGGAAACCCTGCATTATCATATGCTGAGGAATAGCAGCAGTCCACTTCAAAAGGAATTTACTACAACAGTGGAAGGAGACAGGAACTGATAAAGTGGGAATGTGCCCTGCCCTGATTTCAAATGTGTCCTACTATCACATCAGGCACTGGCACTTAAGGGAACTCCTTGGGTGTTGATATGCACCTTGTGAAAGAGCAAAATGAATTTACTCAAAGTGATATTAGCCTTAGGCTTAACAGGCTGGCCCATTGTCCCATGCCCCATGCTGTAGTGGGCGGAAGCAAAATGGGAATGCTAATTGGGGAAAGCCACTTTAAGTAACTATATTATACATATTAGTTTATTAAAGTCAAAAGGTCTTGGCTAACACCATGCCTAAAAAGGTGCCCTGCAGGCTGACAGCTTTCCTTCTAGTCAGTATATTTGGATTTTACATCTTCAGAAAATGTTTTGTTCATGACATTGGCACAGACCCTGCCTAGGGTGGAACAAGGGGTGGTATCTGGGGTATTAATCTGGGGCAGGAAATATAACCTATTCTGAGGTTGTGCAGTTGGAAATGACTAATGAATTGTGGAATGCATATTTACTGCACCAATTTCCACATGTATCACATTTTGTTTCTATACTGCTTGGCATTGTTCTGTACATAGTTTTTGAGTGATTATGATATTTCTTTTCTGAAATGTTAGTTCATGTGGATGCATCTCATGAGCTAATTGTGTTAATGTTGGAATAAGTGAACTGAGATTTCCAGATGAGTGGTTATATGCAACATAAGTGTGTCAGATATGATGTATAAATGTTCCTGATTCCCAGCTCAACTTGAAAAATCAATGGCGGCAAAAGCGATCTTTGGCACGGGCATAAGAATGTTCTTATGCTTTACCAAAAAAAAGAGAACGTAATAAAAAAATATACATTTACCGGGACACGTGCATTCATTTCTGTGAGGGAACCCCCTTAGTTACAACTTTATCATTTGTTTTTCTGCGGTCTTAAAAAAGCTTCCTCTTCACATTATCTTCAACTCTGGTGAAATAAGCACCATGAAGTTGGTGGAATTCTGACACACAAAATAAAATCCAGGATATTGTGGTGGATGGATAAACAAACCCCTCTCCATTAGTAGATATCCCAGCAGGGCCACATTGAGCGACAGGGGAGACCTAAGAGACACACTACACCGCAGTAGAAAGGAAGACAATGTAATCATGTTTAACTGTATCTGTTCAGGCAGAATCTTATCCACCCTGCCCAAACACATGGATTTGTTGGAAAAGAGTTCCCTTTGGTTGACTGTGTTTCTGCCTGGTGAGAAATGCAACAAAACAATGAGGCATTTATGGTCACCATCAGGCATACTCGGTTCTCTGAACACCCTGTGTAGGGACTGCAGAGAGAACTAAATCCAAGCAGATAACTTGACCAACTTTTTTATATAGCACATCATACTGCTCTTTTGCCACTTCTAAGTGATGTGAAAAACATGTTTCCACTGCCCAATTTAATGATGCTAAAATGACCGACCAACAAAGTATGAAAGCTTAAGTTATTGACTGGACTTTAACTCATAACCTTAACTCTATGAGCCATCCTCAACCTAAATGGGAGTTTGCCTAGTAAGCATGTAATCAAATTTGCATATTTATTTGCTGTTTTTAAAACATATAACTATAGACATTTCGCAAGGATGGTATTCACAAAATGTAGCTGTTTTTAATCTGCTGCTTTTGAATATTAACAAAGTAGGCATGTAGAAATTTTTAGTGTATAGCCCACCCACAATAAAATTTAAAATCAACATATAAAGATAATTAAAACAATATTAGAAAACAGACATAGACTTGAATATATCACAATATACCGTTCCTCTCATCATATAAATAAATGGTTAAAAGCAATGTCCCCTAAAATATACAGAAACAAAATTGATTAAAAAGAGTACACGTTGATTATATATATTACCATAATTCCTCAGCAGACTACAGACAAGAATAAACCAATTTAAAAACGTATGTATCAGATTTACGAATAAAACAAATCTTGACTCCTTCACGTATAGTTCTTGACTCTACTTCTCAGAGATAAAACTGTAAAAAGTCTTTACATTTAATAACTTAAGGTAAATGCAAACAATATGTTCTATTGTTTCCTCAGCTTTGAGGCATAGGCAGCAGGTTCTCTCAGATTTATCAAATGTGTGCCACTCACTTTCTGACTGTAACACTGACATTTATTTAGTGATCTCAATATTGACATATCACATTTTACCCTTGCCTTTAAATCAGTATCCAAATATGGCAGTTGGTTGTGGGTATAAAATTGTGTACATACAGTCAATTTTAGCCATCATATAAAAGCTGCTTTAATTTTTAATTGTAAGAGATTATTAAATTGTTCATTATTTATAATTGATAGTGTCTCCAAGGTTGGGATTTGATTAACTGAGATGATAATAAAACGTTTAGTAATACATTATTGAGAGCGCCTAGCTTTTTAAAATATTTCCTTATAGAAAATGTATTTCAAATAATTCTACTCAGCTTTTAAAAATCAGATCCTGTAGCTAGTAAACTGGGTATTATCAAGGAAAGAAAGTGATGCCAGGACAACGCCAAGCCATATTCTGCAGTGTGAGGTGAAGGATCTGAGATTAAAAATACAGTAAAGACATTTGATTAAAAATGTTGACAAACTTGGCAATAACTTTATCCTAAAAGGCAGGTGAGCCACATAACAAAATAGATGGCCATTAAGCGCATCCCACATAGTTATGCACAAAGCTCTTTGTGTCGTTGCTAAGGGCTATACAATTATGGGGAAATTTACTATACTGTGATCCACTGCAGCAACTAAAGTTTCTGTGCTGTGTTGCATCAGAGAAAGTGTCAAAATCAGTGCCACGTTTACTGAGATATGGTACTGTTCTTTTCTCCCCTGCGCTGCCGTACTTTAGGCTGCGATGCAGCAACACACACACCCTTCCAACATAGTGCAAGGGAGTGCGCATTCTGTAAAGCATATGTTTTGTCTTGGAAGAGGTGCCATTATAGTAAAAAAAACTATGCTTTAATACTTTTCCTACTTTGTGCGCGCGGCACAGTGCTCCACATATGCAACGTTTAAAAAATATGGAGTAATTAAGACATCTGTCATCCATTAAGCCTGCCTCAAGGAGGCATAAGCTTTTGGTGCAAATTCCTGTCTACATTTGTTGGTAGGTATGTATTTGTGTCAAAGCCCATGTGTGGATGGGGATGCCCGTGTACCACCTATGGAACTCCCCCTTGACGCAAAGCAGCAGAAAGTAGTGCTCGACTTTGGCCAAGTTTCGAACAAAAATCATGATTTGCATTGGAAAGTGAATACCACCACAGCGATTTGTGCAGGGCTTGCATTACAAAAACAACCCTTACCCTGTGCAAAGTGTTAGTAAATATTGTCCCTAGTAGTTAATTTGGAAGCATGAGTACTCTGGGCCCAATTCACAGAACTAACTTAAGAAAAAATCCTAAACTTACTACCATTTACTCATTTTGGTATTCACAGAGGGAACTTACTCATTTTGGTATTCACAGAAGGCACTTACTCATTGATGAGTAAGTGCCTTCTGTGAATACCAAAATGGTAGTAAGTTTAGGATTTTGTCTTAAGTTAGTTCTGTGACTCGGGCCCTCCATGTCAATTTGTTGCCATTTACAGCTCCTAAATATGGATACTCGTAACCTGCTCCATGGTGAGAGACTCAGTCGTCCACATGAAGCCAGGTTTACAGCTGCCAATTGCATTATTTTGATTTTGGCTAGATTAACCTGGAGACAGTACTCCCCATTATATTGTTGCTGCCAATTGAGTTGCCTCTGAGGCCCTTCTGTGTCATTGATAGAATAAATAGTCATCACTTGCCATATGAGTTGTATGTTCTGTTCCCGACTCGAGGGTACTGCATCCATGTGACCTGGTAAATCAGAGATCAATAGCTAAAATTAGGAGTCATAATACATTTCCACTTCAGACCATTCGCTGTTTTAATTTTAGGAGTTGAACTATTGTCGCCTGACTATTTTACTTGCACACAAGTAGAAAGTAAGGTCTGGACGATGCCCCATGGATATAATTTCGTACTGCCCGCTAGTGCTTGTTTGCCAACATAGGGCTATAAATGTATCTATTGAAGGACAGGTTCTCCTGAAACCCATCTGTAGTATCATTTACATTTAGATACCCAGCGACGAGTTATTATTATTATTTTTTTTAAAACAGATTTTATTCATCAAATGATACATATAAAGCAGGGTTCTGTAACCCAGAGACCTCTGCACAATCAGTACAAAGCATCATGACTTTGACTTTTCAATGAAGAAACAAGGATGCAGAGAGAGCAATACAGATGAAGAAAAATGCCTTTTAGAACCTCCCAACTTACCCCCTCCTCCCCAGTCGCACTAACAACCTCCAAGACCCAGCTAAGACATGGCGTTGCTCCACACCACTTGCACCCATACACTTATATATGCAATCGTTTACCATTTGCATCAACGGTATAACATCAATCTGGATTAAGGGGCCCCCCTGCAGCGACCGGCTCCAGGAGCAACCCCCAGTAATCAGCCCACCGCTTCCAAAGGCTTCTGCGGGCACCCTCTTGCCGTGAAGATAGGATGCTCTAAGCTCATACACAAGTCTAGGCCCCTCTTCCATACCGACACCAAGGGTGGCATCGGCGCCTTCCATGCCTTGGCGATGTCTCTCTTCGCCAACGTAATCCCCAACAACATAAGATGGCATTTATAAAAGTTGCCCCCAATCCCTTCCATGACATGTAGCAATACTAACTTCTGCGACGGGGCAGATCCCAGCCCAGCACCTATGAGAGGCAGGACATCACCCCTCTCCAGAACCGTTCCAAGGAAGGACAGTGCCAGACCGTGTGTATCAGGGTCCCTTCCTTTCGTTCACATCTAAGGCTTACCGAGGAAGCCACCATACCCACCCTCCACAACCAGACTCTTGTTAAATAGACCCAATGAAGATATTCGAACTGGATAAGACGTAGGCGTACTGCTATGGCTGCCCCCCGCGGGGAGGCCAGAGCCTTCGTCCAGTCCTCATCAACATCCCCCTCCCAGGCCTCTCTACGTTTCTGCAATGTGGGGGAGCTGTGTGTTACTAGGGACTGATAAATCTTAGATATTTTGTGGTCCTGAAGATCCCCCATAAATACTTTGGCTTCCACCGGACTGAATTCTGCCAGTGACTCCAGGCCCACCAGACTAGGGCAGAGGGCATGGCGAAACTGGAAGTATTTATAGAATTGGGATTTAGGAATTTGATATTCGTTTTGTATGTCTTGAAAAGATTTCAGGGTTAGCCCCTTCATGACATCCCCAAGGGTAGAGATACCGATATTGTCCCAGCCCCGAAACCCTGATAGAGCAGTTAGTTGTGGCAAGCGTCCATTGTTCCACAGGGGGTCTCCCGGGTCAGCGTGTTCCACCACCCCATCCGCCGCAAGGCTTGTCGTCAAACCTGGAAGACCACCTGGGTTGCTGATGGCAGGGCCATACGAACTGGTACAGAATATAGAATCATGTGAAGAGAGTGATCCCCTATGAGGCGCCGCTCAACAGCATAGGCTGGGTTGTCCCTATCCCCATACCACCACTCATTTAAGATGAAGATGAGGAGATGTGAGGTCATATAATAGGATAAAATATCGGAGGTCGCCAAGCCCCCGCAATACATAGAGAGGAAACATGCCCGTATAGCGACTCTCACCGCACCTCTTGCCCATAGAAATTGCCCCAAGACAGCATTAACCTGCCTAAACCATCTAGGGGGTATCAGGTAGGGATGATTCTGCAACTGGTACAGCAAGTGAGGAAGCGCGACCATCTTAAAGATGGCCTATCGGCTATAGATAGACAGCGGCATGCGCGACCATACCTTTAAATCCTCCTGAACCCGTTCCCAGACTGCAGCCAGGTTCCTCACCAAAGCCACCACAGAAGAGTCCGATAGGAATTCCCCAAGATATTTCATCCCATCAGTTACCACCCGAACCGACGCTGCCCAAGCGCCCACTCCGATGTGTTCCCCAGAAGCCATGACGTAGATTTGCTTGGATTCCGATAAAGACCAGATGATTCCCCAAAGATCTGCATAATGCGAAGCAGCCGCGGGCCAGTCCGATCAACATTTGTAAGAAAAAATAACACATCGTCGGCATATAATGCAATACGATCTGACAATCCATGCGCCCACTCAAAGCCTGTCACCTGCGCATCCATACGTACCCATGCAGCCAATTGTTCGACCGTCAATGCAAACAAGTATGGAGACAGTGGGCAGCCCTGCCGGGTGCCACGCCCAAGGGAGAAAGTGGAGGAAGTAGAGCCAGCGACCCGTAACGACGCAGTAAGATCAGTATAGAGCAGGGACAGGTAGGACATAAAGCGCGGCCCAAGATTCAATCTACGTAGTAGAGCGAAGAGATACACCCAGCTAAGCGAATCAAATGCCCGGTCCATATCTGCTAGCAACAGTGCCGCCCGGTCGCAATGCCCCGGAATGGGCGCAATAGCCATTTGGGCCCGCAAGCGGTTAGCCAATGCCTTGGCCAATATTTTGGCTTCAACGTTTAGAAGCGAGATGGGTTGATACGAAGCATGCCAGTCCGGGGGTCTGACCGGTTTATGGAACACCACTACTTCTGCATGTCTCCAATCCCGAGGAAGGCAACCCCGCACACGGAACTCCTCTACCACCCTAAGGTAATGGGGTCCTAGTTGCAAAAATAATTTCTTAAAGAACTCACAGGGGTACCCATTGGGCCCGGCGCCTTACCCGAATTGAGGTCTCCCAGGGCTGCACCCAATTCCTCCTCTGTGAGTGGGAGATCCAGCTCTGCGCTTGCCTCGTCAGGCAATGCAGGAACCGGCCTATCTCGTTCTCATGGAGACATTCTTTGGGGGCGTACAGCTCTGTGAAATATGCAGAAAAGCTTTCAGCGATATCTAAGGAGTCCGTGAGAGGCCGTCCATCCGGGCCCACTATCCCAGGAAGCGGCTGAGAGGGAAACAACCCCTGACAAAGCCTGTGAAGCATCTTACTAGATGTATCCTCCCACTGATAGACACGGCTGCCTGTTGCCAGCCAGGCAAGATGGGCCTTATCCATGAGGAGGACTGCATAGTTTGTTGCGCCAGTTGCAGCTGACGCCGTATATGATGTCCCCCCACGCCTCGACTACGATGTTCCAGATCCCCAATATTTGTCTCTGCTTGAAGCAGAGCCTCCCTCCGAGTCCTACGGGCTGCCGCGCAAAAGGAAATATCCACTCCCCGCAAGGTGGGCTTCATTGACTCCCATATAGGTTCGGCCTCCGAAACCAACGCTACAGTAAGCGTCAAGTATTGATCCAGCGCGCCCTCTAGGCACTTCCTGTAGTCGGCCTTCCACAGGTTCCACGTCGAGAGACGCCAGCGGAAGGGCCGCCTTGCTCAACCCATCTGTAGTGGGTTGTAATCGGTGAGTGATCAGAAAGACCCCTCGGAAGAATATCCGCCTCCACCACCCGAGCCGCAACCGCCCAAGGAACAAACAGATAATCAAGGCGGGAGAAGGAATTGTGAACCGCAGAGAAATATGTATAGCCCTGGGCCTGTCCGTGCATCCGGCGCCAGGGGTCCACCCAGATATCAATGAGGAAAGTTTTGTAACCTGGCTAGCCACCGCACCCTCCCCGGGGCTCCAGCAATCCAAGGCCATGTCTAAGACATCATTCCAGTCTCCCCCTATCATCACGGACAAGCCAAACGGCATTTCTTCCCACAGCTCCATGAGCCGCTCAACTAGTACCCAGGAAAGCGGAGGGGGGGCATAGACACATCCCAACACCACTGGTTCCTCCCTGATTATCTCTCGCAGAAACAAGTAGCGCCACTGGGTGTCTACCCACGTCTATATGTGTGTGTATAGGACTCAGCGGTGAATCAAAATCGCCACCCCCATGACCCTTGCACAAACCAGGAGTGAAACACCTGTGTGTTGCCATAACGCTGGCAGAGCGCCTTCGAGCACAGAATATGCGTTTCCTGTAGCATAAGTATGTCGGCATGGGCCCTCTTAGTATATTGGAGGATAGCCCCCACTTGATGCTATCAAGGACTCCCCTGACATTCCAGCTTTCCACCATGAGAGTCTCAGGTGAATCTCGGGCCCCGTCAAGTGAACCGGTCATGGAGGACCCTGATGGAGTAGAGGGGTACAGAGGAGAGTGTGTGGTGCAAGCCTATGGGCCTAGCAGTGTAGCAATAAAGTGCGACTTGGTGACAAAAACATAAACATCAACTAAAACAACCCAACAAACCCCCCACCCTATACTTCAACAGCGATGAAGCATCTGTCACTGCGGGTGCCGCCCGCAGACCCCAACAGGGAGTCCCGGCACACCTCAGCCAATGGATCCCCAATGTACAGCCCTAAATTGGCAGGCAACCCCTCCACTGGAAACCCAACAGAGAAACCGGCCTTCACGAAAACACCTCCGATCCACACGACATTGTCTGAGTTACCAGGGACTGCGAACTCCCCCCTGATTAGGAGCCCGATGAAATCTGCCAAGAGGCCGATCCGGTCTGGGAGGATTCACTGCAGGAGTGGGAACTAGACCTCCAACGATCTTTAGGCTTCGGTTGAGATTGCTTACAAGCTGCCTCGCTGGAGGAAGAGTCAGGGTCCTGCCGAGGTGGTGAATGGGGACGCAGCCGTACCGTCTCATCTGTCCATTGAAACACCTCTTCAATCGAGTCGAAGAAATGGGTCCGGGAACGATACACCACCCGCAGACGGGCCGGATACAGCAGGGCGTATGGGAGCTTGAGATCCCGGAGTCGTGCCTTGGCCACCAAAAATGACTGTCCGTTGTTGGACCAACTTCGTATAGTCGGGAAAGATCAATATGCATGCATTTTCAAAAAGCAAAGGTTCTTTGGCCCTGGCCTGCTTAACGATAACATCAGGGTCATGGTAGTTCAGCAACTTTGCAATGACTGGCCTCGGGCGGGCCCCAGGTGGTGGTTTTTGCATAAGGGCCCTATGAGCACGCTCTATCACAAAGCAGCGGGTCAGGGACTCCGGGGGAAGCCAACCCTCCAGCCATTGAGTAAGGAACCGCTCCATGTCCCCCCCTCACATCCATCCGGAAAACCAATAAAGCGGGGGTTATTATACCTGGCCCGACCCTCTGCGTCTTCCACATTTGTCGCCAGGCTCTGCTGGGTCATCTCAAGTGTGGCCACCCATTTCTGCAGAGTGGTGACTGCGTCCTCCAACCCCGAGATCCGCATTTCGGGCCACTGCATTCCGCAAGTCCTGGCGGAGGAGCATAATATCCAAGCAGACCGCCCCAATCTTGGCATCGAGGACTGGACATCTCGAGACTGCGTAATCGTGGCCATGAGCGCAGCATTGTCCGGGATCTCAGGCCCAGCTCCCTGCCCCCCCGCCAGCCCTAAGGCCCGTGCATTTGTCGAGCGTGCTCTGCTTGGCAGAGCCTCCACCTGGCTTGTCCCGTGTCATGTCTACTGGGCCCTCCCAACACCTGATCAATCAGCACCAGACTGTCCAGCTGCAGCTCCTAAGGATCACAGGCCCACTGGCGTAGGAGTACGAAGACACTCGGCGCAACCCGACCTAGCCGCCGAGCACGGGGACCCAGCAGACCGCAGGGAGCAAGCAAAGAAGGCCCCCGGGGTGACACACAGGATACGGTTGATGAAGGTCGATGGCCGTCCCGCAGGACAGAGGGTCTGTTCCACCTCAAGCAGGCCACACTGCTGTCCCCGCAGTAGTTACGGTCACTCAGAGCCAGGCTCGAGGGCCAGGATCAGACGGGCCCCCCTCACTCTCCACGGAGCCTCCAATATGACTGTCCACCCCTCTACAGGGCAATGAGCAGCAGCAAAGGACTCCAACCAGCCACTGCAGTCTCTCCAGGTGTTCACGCCGCCACCCCAATTGACCCGAAAGGGCCGCCGGAGCGAGGGCACAGCGACGCCGAAAGAAAACCGGATTACAAGCAGCCCTCCACGTGTCCAGTAGCGCAAGAGCGCAGGCCCAACGCCCGTCACAGGGCAGGCAGGCGGCCACCGGACACGGCACTCAGCGCTCCAATCACTCAGCGCCCCGTGGCTTGAGAATACCGCCGACTGCCCTGAGCGTGTCTCCCCGCGGCCCGACTCAAGCCGCCGATAACCCCGCCACCATCTCCGCATAAGTACGGAGGGGAAGGGGGAAGCAGCCTTGCGCTAAACTCGCACCACTTATGTCTAGAGGCCGCCACCTCCACCCAACCGCCTCACCGTGTAGTCCATCGCTGCAGGTTAGCCCTCGTCGGCACGGCTGCTTCTGGCTATGGTGCCGCTCTGTCTCTTCCGGGCCGCACCCCAGGCCTCCACCTCTACGGCTCACCGCGCTGAGATGCGGGGCCAGAGCAGGTATCGCACACAGCCCTCGAGCGCGCCCCAGCTGGGACACGGTCCAAATACACCAAAAAACGATCGGTGGGAAGGAGAATTTAAGGATAATTGCTCATGCTGGACGGAGCTCACCTAGCACACGTCCACCATCTTGGCTGCCAGGCCACGCCCCGACGAGTTTTTGTAATAACAATTTGGTAAAGCGATTAACAAGGTAAATCGATCAATCAGTTCCAATGAACAGTCTATACCATAACTGTATTGAGGCAAGCCAGTCTGAGATGATTCACGCTTTTATTAAAATTGAGATTAAAACCCTTGTTCCCACTATGCATTATGGTTAGAGCTACTTTTGCCTAGCTTTATGACTACAAGCCTCTGTTGTACAAACGAGGGCTGCCTCAATCGCAGCTGAACTAACCCAGAGTTTATATTTATTCAAGACTTAATCTGTCATTGTTCCTTGTACATATGTTAGAGTTTGGTAACGACCCCATCACATTAAGGATATACATATTTTCCTCAAAAAAACATGTTTTAAAAGTAAGCATACTTAAGTCTTATCTGCTCTCTCCTGTATGGTGGAGTGGGGATGTAAATATCTTTTTTTTTAAAGTATATATTTCAGCTGTTTTAAGTATGTGAGACAATCGTTCGTATCACAAGGACTTTGGTGGCACAAGGCAGAACTGAGCACCTGTTTTATGCACCTGTGCTGCTTAAAGTGAACTAATTTGACCCCTTATATTTATCTGAGTGCTTTTGTATTTTAGTCACTAGAGCTCAGAAACAATGGGCAAGGCTTACCTCTTTAGGTTTCTGAGATGTGAACAAAAGTAATGCACTAAGAGAAGTCTTGAGTTAAATGAGTTCTCTTTACCACCGCAGGTACATTAAATAGGCGCTCGGCTCTGCCCTGTGCCCGAAAAGCCCGCCATACGGCCTCAGGTACTGATCTGAGGTCCTCATATATGGCACTTTGGTGTAGGGCAACACAGCAAGGCACCTTGCTGCACTTTTCTATGCCAAAGTGAAAGCGCAAGAATGCACTGTACTTCGGCAATACGGTGCATTCCTGTCCTTTCTGCCTGTGCTGGCACCGTTTCGGCAATCCAGCGCCAACGTAGGCACCCTTGCACCATGGTGCAAGGGTGCCTCAGTTGAAGGCAGGATTGTTTTGGTGCATGAAGGCACACCTTCCTGCACAAAAACAAACCAAAGGGGCATTTTCCTCTTTCTATGTGTGATGCAGAATCCAGCACTCATAGAAGTTCACAAAAAATGAGTAAAATAAGAAAAGTAAACAAATTCCTCCTCATTACAACTCACTTCAGGAGGCGTACGGATTTGATGCATCCCCAGGTTTACATCACTTTGTAAATCTGGGGCAGCGTCAAATTCCATGGTTGTCACATTGGAAAACCCACCCCAACGCCCATAGAACGCCTCCCTGGCACAGAGTAAAGTGATGCGGATGATTTGCATTGCGTCACCCTATTCATGATTCATGAGGCCACTCAAAGTCACACAGGGTGGCTTTGCGTGGCTCCATAAATCTTTATGTGAGCCCTGCATCACACATGTACAACTTTACATGGTGCAAAAGTGACTCAAGGCTCTCATAAATAAGCCCCTGAAAGTTTAAAATGGACTGAAACCAAGTGCTCGCGCTTGAAATGTGGTTACCAGCACACGAAGGACCTGCTTCACAAATATAAATTTGCACTTCTGTGTAAGTTTACTATATTGTTGCTATTAACAAACTCCAAGTTAATAGTAAGTTTACGACAGCAGAGACTCCAGAGTCATGGCGGAAAATCAAAGGGAGAACAGATATTTTGGCATTTTTGCATCAATGTTTTCTCAGTCTGTTTTAAATGTTAATTGGAGTATGTTGTTGACTTCAGATTTGAAGTTATCGGCTCCCAGGTATTATCTGTTTTCACTAGTAGCACACAGAGGTAGGAGAATGTTTCATGGTTCCTACTCCGTAATTCTAAGCCGTCGATATTTATTGGAATGAACTGTGTTAATCACAGATCCCTGCCGCAGAAGAAGGTATCTTAACTATACAAAGCATAAAATGTCAGTGTACTAACTTCGCGTTCATTATTTTCCCCTGCCTTGTTTCATGATTACAGTTTTGTCATTTTTCGTTCTAATGTTTTTCTCTTTCTTTTTTATAGGAAAAAGTAGAATATGCCTTCCTAATAGTTTTTACAATTGAAACATTTTTAAAAATCATTGCCTATGGATTATTGATGCATCCCAATGCATATGTACGAAATGGATGGAATTTACTGGATTTTGTGATTGTAATAGTAGGGTAAGTAAATTACACTTTACAGTGCATGTATTTCCAGTTTATGTGCTTATTGTTGATTTTATGTGCTCCCATCTTCTTAACTTTCATGAAAATGTTGCTTTGACCTAAATCTTTGGATGGTTGCCTCTCTTTCGAATGACCCTTTACTTACCTTCCATCAATTGCGTGGCTGCTCTCTGAGTTAAGCCAATTCTATATTGCACTCCTATCTGCCTTAATATCTGTCATTTTATGTCTCCAAATTCCCCACATCTCATTTCATAGATCTCAACCTTGTTCCTGTTAAACCAGACTTCTGCAGACTAAGACTACACAATCTCTTCTATCCCATCCATTTATCCTGCCAATCATTTGCATGAACTCATATAACTTCACTAATCATCTCGCCTGCTAATTTATTTTACAACAGTGAAACTGGAGTAAGTGCATGGATTGGTTTCTTTGAGAGCACAAGACTAACCTCAATAACCATTAATGTTTGGATTAACCACCTACCTTGTCTTTCAGATTAACCTGCTACTCACTGTAAAGCACTTAGGAGCACATGCATCAAGGGATTTTGCGATCACATACAGTGCGATTCGCAAAAATCATCCGTTTGCGATGCATGAAAGTTTTTGGGATGCGCAATATTGGTAATCGCAATTTTTTGCGATTTCCAAAATTGCAATTGCATTTAAGGAATCGCAATTTGGGATTCCTTAAATGCAAGGCTAGAAGCACTTTGAAATAGCGATTCGTTAATTTGCAAAAACGGTGAAAAATACACTGAAGTGCATTTTTCGAAGTTTCATGTTACACACACACACACACACATGCCCTTGGGGCATGTGTGTGCGCAACATGGGTGCACAGTACACAGTACAATTTCAGGGGTGCAACAGGGTATCCTTTTGGCACCCTTGCACCCTTGAAATTGCATGCGCAATTTGTGGGTACCTATTTGGCACTTGCAAATTGCGCATGCAATTCCCATTCATTCCTATGGGCCTGTAGGCCCATAGGAATGAATGGGAAGCCATTCCTATAATTGCGACTCACAATTTGCGAGTCGCATTTAAGGAATGTTTAGAAATCACAATTTTTTAGCGATTCCTACATGCATAGGCTTTTGCGATTCCTTGATTGCGATTCCTTAATAATTGCTATTAAGGAATCGCAAAAACCTACCTTGATGCATGTGCCCCTTAGTGCCTCATCCTGGGAACTCCGGGATAGTAAGCCCTATCTAAATGCAGTGTAATGTTAAATGCAGTTACAATACAATACAATGAAAGTGTCAGTAGCTGTCTGTGCGAAGAAGCATGAGACCCACTAAATAGTCACTCTACTTTGAGTATTTGCCTTCTAAGGTATGTAATTCATCTACTATAGGAGGGACAGTTTGGAGTAATAGTCATTCGGTCATTTATTATCATTTACTCATTTACAGGTGGCCACCTTCATCAATTTGGTAAGCCGTCTGATGCAATTGCCTTCTTCTAGTGTCTCGGGAGAGATGATTACGCTGTAGCCAAAGCTGTTGTTAGCCACCCACGAGTGTCATTGTTGACACTTGGACTGGCTGAGTTGTAATGCATGTTGCCAAAAATGCCTGGAAGTATTCAGGGCTACTGCCAAAAAGAGATTGTTAGTGATCATCCCATGTAGCCCTGAGACTACCCTTTTGAAATAATTTCAGGTCACCTGGGATTTTACTATAGGAAGGTATTTTAGTGCATTGAGGGAATGGCCCACTCTAAGTTGTAGGTGATATGAAAAGTGCTTTTTTTGCCAAAGAGGGTATTATCTAAGCCAAATTCATCACATAACACATGAAGAGCTTTGAGAGAGCCACAATTCAATGTCTGATCTAACTTAAAAGCCCCTTTGGAAGCCCACTAAGTCCTTTGAATTGTATTACTTCCAGTTAAAATTCCAGTGTTGTGCCTTAAAGAAGCAGATAAGTTGTTTAGGAAGTCATTGTTGTGCAATTTACACACAGCTTTCTAGCTATAGAACATGGCTATAAGTAGAGAATTGTGAAGACCTGGGATTACAGATCTATGGCTATTCAAAGGGGTCAGTCATTTTGCCATCAGGGTGTAAGTTCCTCTATAACTGGATCCAGAGGAGGTACTGTGAGTGGAAGCAACCAATTATGTGAGATTGTGTGCCATGCAGTATAAGTCTGTATGCATTAATCTTAAACCTGCTTTCGCCTGTTTGCTAGTGATTTGTAGACTTTCAGTCTTGGTTTTGTCCCTCCCAACATGAATTGTTTAATAGCAGTGTAGATCGGGGGATTTTCAAAAATAGCAACCCAAAAACCTACTTGAATGTTTGGGTTGCAACCATCTTTACTACTTGTATCCTTCCCCTTGTTGATAGAGTGATATCTTTTGAAGTAATTTTCAAAAGAGGATGTGATAGGGGAAGCCTTTGCATATCACTTCGCCTATCTGAATCAGTCTCCATAAGAAGCTTCCATTGTTGACTTCAACTCACTGGTTATCGTAAAGCCCACAAATGTTCGAGATAAATGCCTGTCCATGGCCATACTTCTCAAGAAATATTACCACCCGAACTAGGTGAATGCTTTCTCTGTGTCAAGAGAAATGGTCAGGATGTTTTCTAGCATATCCTTGCTAATCGTTAATAGGCGTGTCAGAACCCTCAAGTGATTATGGAAGGAGTGGCCTGGTGCGAATCCTACTTGAGATTCGTGGACTTTGGATGGTATTACACTGCACAATTTATTGGCAAGGGTTTTCACTAGAATTTTCATATCCTCAGTAAATAACACTATGGGG
Source organism: Triturus cristatus (assembly GCF_964204655.1). Taxonomy (NCBI): domain Eukaryota; kingdom Metazoa; phylum Chordata; class Amphibia; order Caudata; family Salamandridae; genus Triturus; species Triturus cristatus. The sequence goes on from NC_140592.1 coordinate 151,653,399, forward strand.
CAAAAACTAATGTAGTCAAGGAAGTCTTTACCTTCTTTAGTGATAAGGAAGATTTCTGCCATAATTGAAATAACTCCTTGAGATCTACAATCAACCATTTCTTCAAACAACGCAGGGAGCATAGTTGCCATTAGTTATTTTCTGCCTTTTTAGAACTCACCACGGAAGCCATCTTTGCCTATAGATTTGCAGCTTGGAAGGTACAAGATGTCTTCAGAGATTTCTTACAGGGTAGTCTCACCAGAGAGCATAGCTCTACCTTTCTGCAACAAGTATGGTAGGGCGTGCCGGTTTAAAAAAAGTTCTTAAGATGCCGCAGTGGCTGGTATCTCTGATTTGTAAAAGTTTCATAACGGCTCTACATTGGGTGGGTCAATAGGTGGCCCCCAGCAAGACAAACAGGCGATATGGCCAAATAGGCATCACCTTCCTTGCTTGAAGTTGTCCTGCCCTTTTTCTTGGTTTAAGGTTCCCTAAAGCCCTCTTGGTCTTTGCTGTATGAAGGTAGTAAATTGTGAATTTAGCATTTTCTAATTGTAACCGTAGAGCGCCTGAGGGCCTGACATTACAACTAATTTTAAGAGATCTAATGTGTTTTTCATACTGCGTTTGTTAAATGTTCTCTTTCTGCTTGCCAATTGCGGAATCTCACATTGAATTTCACATGGATAGATCTTGCCAGGTCACTTTGCCCGCTGTCCGGATACCCGGCCAAAGTGATCAACCCTGCATTGTCATCTTATATGTTCATATATGGAACCTAAGTATATTTTCTCCTCTGGGACTCTGTGTCTGGTATTCAGTATTGTTAGACCTTGCCCTTTTTGCAGGGTTATCACAGAACCTTTTACCATCCTCCTGGTTTTGTTGGTTTTAGGACTCTGGGCACTTTACCACTGCTGATCAGTGCTAAAGTGCATATGCTCTCTCCAGTAAACGTGGTGGGATTGGTCTACACTTGTTTGGCATATTAATTTACCTGTAAGCCTCTTGTACATTGGTATCCTATAAACCCATAGCATGTATATTAAATGCTACTAGTGGGCCTACAGCGCTGCTTGCGCCACCCACAGAAGTAGCCTTTCAAACCTGTCTCAGGCCTCTGCTGCTGCAGGGTCTGCGTGTGCAGTTTACTGCCACAGTGACGTGACATTTAAAGGGTTTGCCATGTCTGAAACTCCCCTTTTACTACATATAGGTCACCCCTAAGGTACCCTAGGTAGCCCATTGGGCAGGGTGCTGTGTAGGTAAAAGGTAGGACATGTGCCTTTGTTGTGTGGCATGTCCTGGTAGTGACAAACAGCCTATTTGGTTTCTCACTACTGTGAGGCTGCTCCTCTCATAGGTTTGCATTGGGAATTCCCTAATATGTGTTTCAGTGGTAATTTCTGATATGAAAGGGGTAGCGTGATCATGTTTGTTATGTTTGGAATATCGGTAATAAATCCTGCTTGTTGGTGAAAGCAGATTTGTTATTAATATTTTAGAAATCCCACTTTTTGAAGTGGGCATTTCTGTGTGCTTATGACTCTTTGAACCCTGCCTGGTTGTGTATTCACTGTCCGGGTTTGGGAGTGATAGGGGCTGGAGATGTGCATTCACTGTAGACAGTCACAAGGGGGGGGGGCTGAGGTGTGTCCTGCCTTTCCTGGGAGACTCATAGTTGGGCTGAATAGGCCTGGTCTGCATTTTGGGTGGTGAGAGGAGTTGTCACCTGCACCTGAATAGGACTGTGCCTGTGTTTTACAATGTTGTCTCTGCCCCCTGTAGTGTGTCTGGAGCCAGGGCTGGGGATTGATTGGAGGTGTTGTGTACTTCTAAAGTTGTTTGAAGTGCCCACAGAACAAAGACTTTGTGAGTATAAGTACAGGGGCTGTGACCCCATGATTTGAGACACTCTGTGGGACTTGTGGCCAGATGTTGCTGGCTCTACATGCAGCACCAGAGGAATTGCTGGGCTGTCAGGAGAAACCACCACCTAAACTTTGCTAACTGACCTGCTAAATAGGACTGCCTCATCCCTTACAAAAGACATTTTGTGCTAGTCTGCCACCTACTTTCCTGCTTGTGTGCCCAAGTGTTCTTCAAGGGCATGTTGGCTTGCCCCCCCCCCCCTCGTTGTTTTGCAAATCCAGGTTCATTGAAAGTTACCTCACTCCACCTCTGGCGTTTGACTCTTGTCTGCGAGTCCAGCAGTGGTCGGGAATGCCATAGGAGCTGTATTGGAATACTCCCTTTCAGACCCCTAGTTGTGACGGTCAGTGCGAGGAAAGCGAGGAAAGCACTGCGCTCCTACACCTTGGGGAATCCTAGCTCAGGGAGGGCATTTCATTATTTGCCCCCCTCCCTCTTTGTTGACTGAGGATCTGCACATGGTGGGCGTCTTTCCCCCTGTTGCGAGCGAGTGGAGAACTCCTATCTGCTGGCTTAGTGCTTTCCCTGCCCTCTCCAGCGGGATAGAGAGCCGCTACAGGTGCGAGGGCAGAGGTGGGAGCGGCACGAAGGACCTCCCAGGTCCAGAGTCTGGCTTCTGCTGTGGCTAGGGCCCAGTCACCAGAGGAGATTCCACCCAGGAGAAACGGAGAATCACTCCAGGCCTTCCCGACCCACAGGGGCCTCATTGGAGTGCTTCAGTGTGTCGCCAGCATTTTTGTTCCCATCAGAGAAGGGCAGGCGAGCCCGTGGAGCAAGGCCAGCACCACACGTTGGCGGGCAACCCCAGCAATTGATTTGCAGGCGGAGGACCCTTGGAGGTCTCGCCGCCGACTGTAGCAGTGTGTGTATACCCTCGCCCAGACACATACCTTGGGGCATTTGTTGGAGGTTCATCCCGGGGAGAGTCCTCAATGGAGGCCCCTGCTTTGCGGAGTAGGGAACTTTCTGTGGATTAACCTATTGCCCCTAATAGGAGGGCATGTGTTTCTGCACTTTGTTTTGAATATGGGATTACCATAGCCCTACTAGTAGGCATCCTGATGCTCCTGCGGCATAACTGGCACTCGTACATCCACGCTCTTTCTGGGTACCATATTATTTATAAGAGGAGCACAGAGGTTCTTGTAGCTTGTTGCTGATGGGCTTACAGCAAATTATGGGTTCCTAGTATTTATGTGCCAGGATGTTTGGTGACCCATATGTTTTTCCTTACCTAACTGCTTCATATTTATGCCCTGAGGTTGTGATGAGTGTTGTGTCCCCTCACATTTCCAGGTCTGGCTTAGTGTGCCCAACAGCCATGATTTATGTATGACCTAACCTGCATTAGAGGCCCTGATATGTTCCAATCTATGTAGTTTTTGCCTTGCATGGTCAGGATAACAAGCATTATTTCAGGATTCGCCTTATATGTGCAGTGATGGTGGTTTTATAATGTGTGCAACCTATAAGCATTTACTTGATTGTACTTACTTGTGATGTTATGACAATTGCCTGATTGGCAAAGTGATTTAGGATCTATGTGATGTCATGACAATCGCTTGGTTGGCGAGGTGATTTTTTGTGATTGTGGTCTAATGTGGTTTACGTATAATGCAAAAGATATTTTTATATAGCCTTGTGTGGACTTTTTGTGGTGTGCCTAGTGTGTGTTTGTGGGTTGCGCAAACGCTTTACATGTTGCCTCTGGGATAAGCCTGTCTACTCAAGGAACCAAGGGGGTGAGCAAGGGTTATCTTTGGTGTGTAACTCCCTTACCCTGACTAGAGTGATGGGTTCTGCCTGGCTTAGGTGTATACCTTAGCCAACCAGAAACCCCATTTCTAACAAGTATTCTCTAGTAGCCAGTGGGGATTGGAAGGATTGTCAGTCCAAGGTCTAAAGCAGGGAGAGGTCAGAAACTGAGCCTTCCCGGAATATTGATGGAGGAGGTATAAGAGATTCTTGCGGGAGGAAACATTCTATACTAGAGGTGTTTCTGGGTGAAGGTAAGTAAAAGGTAGCATCTTTGTTTTGTTGGTGGCTCAAGAATCAGATATCAGTCATGCCACAATTGCTTTTGACATCATGAAGGAGAGTACTATTATTGATAATGTGTTTATCTATGGGACCCATCCTTTTCAGTAAGTGATCTAAACCTAGATTGCATTCAAAGCCAGCACCACATGTGTGGTGTCGAACTGTCTAGACAGGAATGTTGTCTTCCAAGCATCGAAGTTGAAAATAGTTCCTATTAGCTTTACAGAACATTGCATCCTTAGCTTGACAGTGTCATACCTACACTTATTCATATGTCCATGTTTGGCCAAGCATATATCTTTTACCATAACAGTATTGTCACACCACATTTCTTTGACATATTGGGTCAGAGATTCTTAGGTCCTCCTACTGGTTGTGAATAGATACTGCTAGCCCCTACAGCATACCCAATCACATCTAAGTTTTTCTGATACTGTAAGGTTAGTCTCCTGGATAAGACCAGTTTACAGTGTTTTTACCAGAATAATGTACGAAATTCTTGCCCTTCATATTATGTGATAAACCATTTACATTAATAGGTATGCTGTTTAATATGGTGGTGTTTTATATGGCCATATGTGTGGGATTCTGAGTGATGTATGTGAAATTTAGGAGCGCACACACAGCACAATATGCTTATCAGGCCCGCCTGCATCTAATCTGAATTTGGATAGGCATTGTGAGAGGTGACTCGGTAACATCAAATGGTGAATAACCTGCTTGGGGAAAACAAGGAGTGGAGCTGGGTTGGTCAAGAGATACTGAGGTGATATAACATGGAAAGCTGCCAAGGACTTTAAGACAGCTATGAAAATTAGAAAAAGGGCAGCCAGAGAGGCTGACTGTCTCACAGCAAAGCCGAACGGCAGCTAGTAAGGCTTGATACCTTTCTGTTGGTAACAGAAACAGGGCAAGTAATCATCAATGGAGTGCCTCAACTGCGACCAGTATTGGATCAAGACACAGGGTTGTACCCTAGCACATTATTACGACCACATTCACCAATATGGCACAATTGTAGAGAGAGATATAAGATTTCAGAATATCAACCCATCAGATCAAATGATACTATGTCTCCCTGGTGGTATTCAGAGTCTCTCGGTATCACAGGAACAAGCTTCAACCTAGGTGTGAATTGTATCCGGTATCTGTTATTCGTCAAAGTTTTTATGATCAGATGTTGTCCTTAGCTGTCTGAGCCTCTAGCCCGCAATGTACCTGTAACTAACCCTGGGCGTAGTTCGCGAAGTAGCACTTCGCGAGGCTACGCAAAGTGCAGTTCGCACTACGTGAGCTACGCGTAGCACTTCGCGAACTGCGTAGTACCTTGTTCGCACTGTGCCAGATGTCGTTTTCAATGATTGCACAGTGCGGACAAGCAACCGGCACTGTGCAATCATTGAAAATGGCATCTTGCACAGTGCGAGCTGTAGTTTTCTGCTGCTCGAGTAGATTTTTACTCGAGCGGCAGCTTTCTCAACGCGAACTGGTAGTTTCTCATCGCGAGCGGTCGCGAGCATACGCGACCACTCCCAATGAGAAACCTGACCTCCTCGCGTTGGGAATCTCGCCGGGAGGTTTATTTTCCATGCTCGCGATCGCCAACTTGATGTTGCTGATTGCGAACAAGGAAAAAGTCTCGCCGGGATGTCATTTTGCTTGCTCGCGGTCGCCAACTTGACGTTGAGGACCGCAAGCAAGCAAAAAATGACCGCAACACTACGCTACGCGTGTTCGCACTGTGCTATGTGCAATTCGCGTAGTGCGAAGTAGCGCGAACTACGCAAGCGTAGCGTAGTGCTTTGCCCAGGCTTACCTGTAACTGCGTTTTGAAAGCAACATTTGTGTTGAATCAGTTGTGAGCTCATTGGAAAGCCATGTAGTGACACCCATGTTAATTGTTACCAGTAATAAGATATCTGAGAAATCCTCTTGAACTATTGTTTTAGAACATCTGTTGTTTCACCATCGATATCATAACTGCTGAGTCATGCAGTTTGCTTTTTTATGTCCCGTTCTTTTACCTGGGGTTCTAGGCCAATGCATTTGTTTTGTTTGAGATTTATGTTAAAGGACTAATCTGCTGATTTATGAAGGCATTGATTTCCAAACCAAAACAATCCCCCTTTCCTCTTGATCTTTGGATGATCATCCAAGCATTTTGGTGTTGCAGTAGGTCTGCAGTTATTACAGAATGGAGTTTACTAAAGTTAGATTGATTGCAGAGTAGTATGCAATGGGTCATTTGAAATTCCAAGTATTTAATTAATTTATTCGTTTTTCAGCATTTTCTGGAATCCCTAAAGGCTAATCATGTCTAGCTATAACCAATCTTCTAAGACTGGTCCCTCCCTTCCATTTCAGGAACAATATCTCCTAGCACCAGTCAGGTGCTCATTCTCTTTCAGTCGTTTCTTTTCAGCATCTAGAGGGAAATAAAAGGAGACCTGTTATTGATTTGACCTGTCACTTTGATTTTCACCATGCCAGTTTTTTTTTAGACAAGGAATGCTATTCCTTGAAGATGGTGTCTACTGCTGTTTCAGTCATTTTGGGTTCTGTTTATAGTGCTGAGTGTTTAGGTCCCACTGAGGAATTGTCATGCCTATCTTGTGGAAGTTATTAAATATACAAGTCCTTAACACTCCAAAGAGGGGACAATTTCATGAGCATCATTTTGTAGTAATGATGTTCAAGGTCTTCCATGCAGTTGGGGTAATAAAGTGATGTGTGTTGGTGAGGAGTCACAAATACCATTAATGTGGGATCAGTTGGATCTCTCTGTCAGCAGGTAGGTCACTAAGATCTAGCCCTAGCTTCGGCCAACCCGCCGCCTTACAATAGATTAAATGTTAATGTACAAACAACATTACTAGTTCACACCAAAACTGATTGAATAATAAGGTGAATTGGAGAAAAGGTGCGTGGAGTTACGTTGTGATAAGCAATCAATGATTTTTGTCCTTGATCTCTTCTATCAGGATTTTGTGTAAGAGCTTGCATATGTGTCTGTTTAGGAGCCGTTACCTGGTACAGTAGTAAGTGCATTGTGGATTTCCAAAAGTATTTAGGTCCCGCTGCCTGACTCAGAAGAGGGTGAAGGACAAGCAGCACACAGATCCCATTGCATGCTGCCGAGAGAGTATGGGTCCTCTGCGGCACTGACATGGTCATCCTCAAATCTTCCACGCCTCCATACACAGCCTGAACAGGTGCACAGTATTTTGGCAATATGCAACTTCAGAATGATGATATCCAATCAGCGGCTGGATTTCTCATTAGTTGGGTAGCAACCTTCCCCCATATCTTGCCAAGCTCTGTGGTATATCCTTGTTCCCCCATTCTTCCCGCTGCAAGATGGTAGTAACCCCTTAGGGCATTTGAAGTGAGTACAAAAGTGGCACTGTTAGAAATGGGATTCCTGGTTGGCTGAGGTGGGCACCCAGGCCAGGCAGAAACCACCAGTTTAGTCAGGCTAAGCTAGATACACACTAAAAGATAACCTGTGCTCACGCTCTGGAAGCTTGGCACAGAGCAGTCAGGCTTATCTAAGAGGCACTGTGTAAACTATTTGTGCAACACACACGCACACAAACACAGTAACACAATGAATATATCACAAAAGGATGGCAGACAGGTTTAGAAAATCAGAAAGTACGTATCGGAGCAAAATAAGGCCAAAAATCAGTTGAAGTTGAGATATGACATTTTAAAGATTAAATGCATAAATAGTGCTTAGAAGTCACTAGCGTTCAAAAGGTTACTTTAGGTCGTGAGGGACCGATGCAAAACCAAAGTTCAGGCCGACCAATATGGAGGGCAGGCCTGCTACTGAAGCCATGCAGGTCCCGCTGAGAAAGTAGCTTGGATGGAGCAAAACGTTGACACTGAGGGCACGATGCATCGATTTTTTCCACACATTCGGTTAGCTGCGTTGTTGTTGAGCTTTGCTGAAGTGAAGGCAATGCGTCGTTGTTGAGCCACGCAGACGTCCTCTTCAGGCCATGCATACTGTGGAACCACTGCCGTCGAACAGCCACGACATCGGTTCCGACTGGCGCAGTGGTGACAATGTGTCAGTTTTGTCAAAAACAGCTGCAGAACCCACTTCTGAGGCCCAGAATTTGGAGAATGCACCTCAAGGAAAGGTTGAACTTACAGAAGGCAGAGTCCGATAGTACCAGCAGAATTACAGGAAGTCTTTTGTATCCCCAAGACCTCAGAAAACAGGAGACAAGCCAGCAAGTCCCGTTCTCCCTCAGCAGAGTCAAGGAGCAGCAGCCAGCACCAACAAGCAGAAAAACAGTCCTTCCAGAAAAGCAGTCCAGTTGAGTCCTTTAAGCAGCACAGCAGTTCTTCTTTCAGATGTTCAGTTCAAGATTCAGAAGTGCCTGATTTTAGGAGGTTAGAGACTCAGTACTTATATCCAAAAGTGTCTTTAGTGTAGGGGGTGACTTCAAAGAAGCTATCTGAAGTGCTCAAGGATGCCTTTCAACCCAGCCCGGTGTGCCAGGCTAACTGTGAGGGGGTGGGGGGTAAATCAGTGCTTTGTGTGTGGAGTGGGGGGGTAAATCAGTGCTTTGTCTGTGGACAGGACACTACCTATTGAAATGTATCAGACCCTCCCAATCCTCAATGGGAAGACCCATCAGAATACAGATAAATGCAGCTGAGTGCCCAGAATGTAGACAAGCCTTACCTTCTTGTGTTTTGGCTGTTTAGAGAGAATGCACAAAGTGTAGTTGCCACCCAACCCAGACGCGTATTGAAGACAAGCTGTACAAAGAGTAGTAAGTGCAGAGAAATGTCCACTTTCTAAAAGTGGTATTTCTAAAATGTAATGTTAAATCCAGCTTCATCAGAAAGGATGATTTATTATTGCCATTCCAAAGATATGAAACATGAAAATGCTACTCCTCTCTGATAAGGAATTACAGCTTAGACGTGTATTAAGGAATTCCCAATGCTCGCCTATGAGAAGGGTATGCCTCACTGTAGTGAAAAATGAAATAAGATATTAGGCACTACCAGGACATGTACAACATAAAAGTAAATGTCCTACCCTTTACTTATATGTCATCCTGCCCTTAGGGTAATAAGAGGGGAGTTTAAGGCCTGGCAAGTAGTATTAAAGGCCAAGTCGAAGTGGCAGTAAATTGCACACACAGCCACCGCATTGGCAGGCCTGAGACAGGCTTGAAAGGCTACTTCTTTGGGTGGCACAATCAGTGTTGCAGCCCACTACTAGCATTTGTGGTAAAGGCCCTGGTTATGCGGTACAGGGACAGCAAAAGCAACAAGGATCCTGATCTGATGTCTGTCTACCTACCTACCTACCTACCTACCTACCTACCACTTCGCAAAACAGATCCAAAGAAAGAGAAACTTCTGAGAATAACATCTATAGTAGAAGCCCTCCAAGGATCTGCAAAGCCCACATGCTAAAGTCTTCCTTGTTTCTCTTAAACTGGAGAGAGTTGGGAAAGGCTCCACTTTGTGACTGGAGTCAGGGTTTTACTCGTACGATTCCCTCTACCATGCCTGTGGGTCTTAATTTATACTCTCCCTCGTCATGTTCAATCCATTGACAATTCTTATTTCCTTCCCGACACCCAAATTATCTTTCGAGGTTGGTGTTTCTGTCCCTAACATGGATTCCTGCCACATATTTCAGGAGACAAATAGATAGGACTCATGACGAGACAGAAGCTCATGCAATGATTACATGCCTTTGAAAAAGTGATGTATTCACTCCACACCAAAGCTAATTCTGGTAAGGTAGCTGCACAGTGTGGAAAGATGCATCTTTCAGTCATTTTTTAGATATTTCATGGGATACATTACAGCCACCCATTTGTGACTCAACATTAGAGAACATTACTATGCCACATATTCTGTATTTATGAGCTGAAGTGGGGAAAGTAGTGACAATACCATCAAAACTCAGTTGTTCCTACATCATTCTATTTGAGTAGTGAATCTGTTGCGTAGAAACTGGTTGAAATGCGTTAGCTAGGGTGGTTGAACTGCTGAGTTTTAGAAACCTCTTTCCGAATATATCTCTTTTCATGGGTTAGGCACACTGCTTCTTCTAGTCCTTCTATTTCCTATAGGAAATAACATTTGTTAACGTCCTTTGGGGTAGCCCTCTAAAGTATGATGTGATCTACAGATTGCTGTGACCACTTCTTATAAAAAGTTTTACTATACTCTCTCATTATATATATTTGTCTTGTGTTTAAGTCAGAGTTTATCCCTGCCGTTTATTGTGTGTTTTTCTGTTATAAGGTGTGGTCACACACCCTAATCTTTCCTCACTGTAGTTCCTAATGCAGCCAGTCAGTGTTTGCTGTTACCAAATTGTAGCCAGTTGGTGCCGCACACTTAATACCTAGACCTGACCCATTACCCCAGCTGGTAGATTAAGCAACCAAAGAATCCCGCTCTCCATACCCTGCTTCTTTCTTGCAGACCTTCACTTTGCTGCTAACCACACAGCTAGTACTTGATTGGCAGTGTCACCTCTTTTCATTGGCTGACCTTGGGTCAGTCAGTAAGAGGAGGCTGCTATCCCTTACTCGTCAAAGTGGGATAAGGACAGTGAGAGTTGCTGACCCCATCCCATTCTGTGACAAGGCGTTACTGATGAACAATCAGCCCTGAGCACTTCAGAGCCTAAAACTGAAGCACCCAGGTGACATACTCTCCATCATGAGGGGAAAGACCCCCAAGATTTTTCCAGGCTGAGGAAGTCATGCCCACAGGGCTGTCAAATTCTCAGCCCAGCAAAGTTCAGTGCAGGCAGCCAGGCGCCTGACCTGAACGTGAAGAGTGTCTGTCAGGCTGCCCTTTGCTCAGTCTGACAGACACTCTTCATGTTTGCAAAAAGGTAGGGCGGAGTGGGGCCCTTCAGCCCTGACGGACAGGCTGTGTCTGACAAAAACGTATACCTTAGTCAGTATTCACAAACCAATTTCCTACCCTTTCTAACTCATAAACTTTCCTGAGATTTCCTTATTTTGGTGGCATTAGTAAATGACTTTGCCTCCCACACTGGAATTTGTTGGATATTTACTCCTGTAAAGGACAGAAATAAAATTCTTTCCAGGGTAGGGATTAACGAATACACCCTCGAAAGAGGGTTTGGATTTCAAGGAATGGGAATAATATTTTCACTGTCAGTTAAAAAGGAAACATATTTGCATTTGCATCTTCAAAAATATAAACATATATTCTGACATGTGAAAAGGAATGCACCTGGTGCAACTTGGAAAGGTTGGGCCTGATTTACATGTATATTTACTACTATACCTAGGTAGAACTCTCCACTTTTTTTGCTATTCACCATTTCTCAGTAGATATTTATACATAGGTGTAGACTTAAATGTCTCTACCCACTCAAATAAGTGGGTGAAGCCTATGTCAGATTTATGAGTGTAAAGTTACTACCAGTAACTATTTATCAGTTGGTGGAGATCTCCGCCATGAATGTGGAGGTCTCCCTATGGAAAAGGACAGAGAAAACTATTAAAGTTTATTATTCATAAAAGAAAATTATACTAGTTATTATAGTGTCTAAATTGAATGTGAACTATATTAGAATATATATGATTTGCCTAAAACTAATAAAATAATATGTTACAGCACATTAAGGGGTCTATTACGATGGCGGGAGGACAAAGTCCGCCCGCCACCGTAACGGAATGCGGGACCATCCGCCAGGGGTGCACCTGCAATTAGGATGCCACCGCCACCTATTCCCAGCATTGTGGTGGGTGGTGCTCACAGCACCGCCTGCCACAAAGCTGGGAATGCAGGTTGTGCATTGGCATGCACAAGGTGACAGGCACCGTGCGGTGCCTGCCACCTTGTCCATGCCAATGCAGGGGGATACAATAGGTACCCCCCATGTGCACCCCCCAACCACCTGGGGGCCCACTACGAGCCCTCAATAGCAAAGACCGCATGCCGGTCCATGGCGGCAACACCGCCATGGACAGGCTGATCTCCGCCGTAATCATAATATGGATGGCGGTGCAAGACACCGCCACCATATTAACCATGTTTTCCGCCCGGTCGACGGGTCGACCGGTGGAAAAGCGGCAGCCGGTCTTTATGTCTGCCGCGGACCCCCCAGCCATCCTAATATGGCGGAGGGTCTTTGAGGTGTCGATGGCGGGTGGATTGCCTCCGCCGGGCCAGCTGTGACTACCGCCGGCCCGACGGGTGAGATCCGCCCGCCATACTAATGGGCCCCTTAGTCTTCAACGTAAAGGTGTACGGAATAATAAAAGAATTTAAGAATATTATTTTAACTTTCACATAATAATGTAATTATTTTGAAAGCAAAATTAAAAAGATTGCTCACACTAACATTTTTATTTAATATTTAGCAAATATTGTTCAAAGATATGGGGCCACTTTACAAAAGCTAAAAGCAGGCTTATGAGTCTCTTAAGTGTGAAGCAGCTCTTAAGTTATGCGTTTTTCATTAGTTTGATGTTCACAAAAGTTTGTAAAAGGCTTTTATCAGTTTCATTAATTGTCTTATAAAAATATATAACTTGTGCATCGTTGTGTAACTAACTTCACCTTAAATGTTTAAAAACAAATTGTAAATATTAATATTATTTAAAACAATGATTTAACATATGTATTACAATAAAGTTTTAAGCTATTGTTTTTGTTACACTTTTTTGTGTGTCACAGTTATCATGTGACAACTTACCCTTATGTATTATTTTACATTTACATCACAGCTGATATGTAATTTTAAGTGGGTATGATGTATGTAAGTAAGTTACTCCTGTGCGCATAAGTTAATCCTGCAAGCATAGTTACGCTTGCGTAAGTTATGCATCCTTGCGTAAGTTATGTAACAAACTTTATTGACAGCTTCATGTAGTGTAAAAATGAGACATAACAGAATTTACCAAAATGCATATTTTGACCCAGTGGATACAGCCACAGTTCATGAGTAATGCTTTCCTACTGAAGACTTGAACTTGAATGGTTTGATCATTTTAATAGACTTTTAAACTGTCTTTACTAAAAATTAAGCGGGGAAGGGAAAATTGTTTGCATGATGTTACCATAGAAACTGAAAAGGGATTGTGAATTAAATCAGAAGTGAAAACTGTGCTGCACTTTAAACTAGAGTCGCCAAGTGAGATCAGCACTCTACTTATTTTTTGGACTTGCCCGGATAAAATGAAGGCTGGAGTGTGCCGAAGGCACGCCAAAGACAAGCCCATCTGCGCCCGTCCGCGCCTGAACGGGACCAGGGGGCAGGAACTCTAAACCATTTTACCCCAGTAAGATACGTTGATACGTTGATACGTTGATTATGTTGTATCACTAGTAGCCATCACTCCATGGATCTAGATAGTGCTGCGCTGCAATGTACTAATTGCTTGTTTACCGCTTACGTACTCCTGGAGAGCACGGGTTTGAACAGACTTTAGCTCATGGCTGACATCTTTTTTTGATTAATTGCAGGTCGCTAGCCTGTCACAAATATGAGCTTTTTTCCATTATAGAAGACGAATGACAAGACGTCGTGTTCCTTACGGAAACTTGGTTGCATGATAACTCCATTCCTGACATAATCCAAGCTCTACCCGCGGGATACTACATATGCAGGGGTTCCTTATTTACAGAACTCCTTGGCCATACTCCCAATCTTCAGAGGTACTAGCTGATCTCATTGCCAGTCTAGCAATTGTAAAACCTAACCTGATCCTACTGGGGCACCTTAATGTTCATTTTGAAGACAGTAATAACTCACTCACATCAGGCATACTACAGGAGCATGGATCATTACAGCTAACTTAAAGAGTAGGTGGGACCAGTAGGTGGGACCACCCACGACAAAGGACATCTTATTGACCCCGTATTCAGCAATTACTGCAATCTTAAGGTCAATGATCCTGTATGGCGAATCCTCATCACCGGGTCCCCTACCAGTAACTAGCAATGACCCTAGATGATCTAAACTCAACAAGGAGACATGGAACAGCATTCTTGACTCCTCCAAACTCATTTTGGGAAATCATCCGATCAAGGCAAAGGCTAAATTTGTAGATTGGGTCAAACAAATCTTAAATCCGGTGATCCCGGTAGAAACCATTAAATTAGGCCAGAAGGTCAAAACCTCTCCCTGGATTACCCCACACCTACTGACCATAAAAAATGAATGCAACAGGTTAGAAAGAAATTGGAGGAAGCCATATGATGAAAGGGAGAAAAAAATCTATTGAATGGCCATTAGAAATGTTCGCCTGGTATATTAAATCTGCCCTAGCATCCTACTTTGGAACCAAAATCGACAAAGCATCTAACACCCCGAAGGAATTATTGCAAATTGTTAAATCCTTAACTATATCAGAGTCATACAGTAATCGGCCAGAAGCTATGGTAACACGTTGCAATGACCTGGCACTGTTGTTTCAAAACAAAATCCATGATATCTATTGTGCCCTACAAAGTGCAAAGAGTACGCCGAACTCCATCCCAGAGGGACAGACAAGGAGCACATCTATGGTATGCCTAACAAATTTCCCTGCCATTAATGTCAAACTGCTCCACTTGGCGGTCACGGAGGAACTTAAGATGATGTTGGACCACTGCTATCATCCTCCCTGATCTGAATGCCGTTTTCAACACAGTAGACCATGAAATACTTACCCAAAGAATGAGTAAAGCCGTAATAAAAGATAATGCTCTAAATTGACTCACATCTTTCCTAGAAGACAGGACGTTTCGGGTCTGTTAAAAAACCTGCTACTCGGACATCTTCCCCCTGAAGTGCGGAGTGCCACAGAGCTCCATACATAGGGGTCCATTAGGATGGCGGGCGGACTTCAGTCCGCCTGCCAACCTAGCGGTGCTGGGACTGTCCGCCAGTGGTGCGGCAGTCCCGCACCAGCAATTAGGATGCGACTGCCACGGTGTCGGTCGCATCCCACATATACAACATTGTGGCGGGCGCTGCTATGAGCAGCACCCGCCACAATGTTGTAAATGCATGTTGTGCATTGGCATGCACAATGTGACAGGCAACGTGCCTGCCTGCCACCTCATGTATGCCAATGTAGGGGGGTACCATGGGTAACCCCCAAGTGCAGCCCCCCACCCCCCGGGTGCCCACAACAGGCCCCCAAAGCGATTCCCACATGCCTTTCCATGGCAGAGTCTCCACCATGGAAAGGCATGAAACCTCCATCATATTGTGGGCCTTTTCCACCCGGTAGGCGATCGTGACGATTGCCTACCGGCAGAAAAGCAGCAGACGGTCTTTCCGTCCAACGCGGTACCCCTGCCATGCTAATGTGGCGGGGGGTAGCAGGCCGTCCGACAGGGTGTTTTGGCGGGCGGATCGCCACCGGCGATCGGGCGGTGGCGATCCGCCCGCCATACTAATGACCCCCTAAGTCCCCACTTTGTAACCTCTACATGCGCCGCTCACTGACATTGTCCTTGAATTTGGGTTGTCAATTGTCTTCTATGCAGACGACACACAGTGAGTCGTCTCACTTACACCAAGGATAAGGAGCACAGCCTGGATGGTGAGCTGCTGCCTCAAACTCTATGGGGAGAAGATGGAGACGGAGATCAGTATTGGGCAATAACCCAAACTCCCATATGACGCTGTGGTGGCCAGGTTGTCTAAGAATTGCCCAATTCCTAATACCCCCATTAAAAACGTGGAGATATGACTTGACACTTCTTTTTTATTGGAGGCGAAAGCTAGGAAGCTGCCCACCAGCTGTTATGGCATCCTCAGAACTCTCCAAAAAATCATAAATATGCTTCCCCTTTGCTCCAGAAATATAGTTGTCCAAGCCTTAGAACTATCGCGCCTGGACTATGGGAATTCCCTATACCTGGGTTCCCCACGATATGTGACAAAAAGGCTACAAGCTGTTCAAAGCGCAGCAGCTTGACTTCTGCTCAGTGTTGAAAAACATATCTCTGCTAAGAGTGCCTTAGTCTTCCTTCACTGGCTTCCCGTTGAGCAGCGGGTAAAGTTTAAGGCATTATGCCTAGCACATAGAGGACTTCACTCAAATGTCCCTTTTTGCTGCGGGCCCTGATGGTGCCCTATATCCCAAGCAGAACACTGAGGTCAACCAATGCCCGACTTATGAAAGTGCCCTAAATATATAGCACATGAGGGGTGGACGCTCTTTCTTCCATCTAGCCACAAAACTGTGGAACTCGTTGCCTATTAACCTAAGGCTGGTGGATAATGAACGTGTGTTCAGGAAGCAGCTAAAAGCGTAGCTCTTTCAATTTAATCTCTATCTAAGACTGGTCTCGGTGAAGCTTAGGTTTCAAAATGCGACAACGCTAGCACTGGGAAGCCTTTGAGTAGCCATGTGCTTTAGAAATCTGTATAGAATGGAATAGAATAGACAGTGCAAATGAAAAGGGTACATATATTTTGCGATGTTGGATTTTTAGTTAACACCCCTACTTAAGAAAATTCACAAAACCTTTAAGATGTATTAATCATTGCATTTGTCAGCCCTAAATTAAGTGTGGAAAATGTTGGCACAACCTTGGGTGACCATGTGAAGAAATTGCAATTGTTCCAAAATGGATGTGATGCATGGAGTAAAAATTAATGTCATGGAAAAATATTTTTGTATGATAAAAAAAGTGATATTTTTTGTTTTTTATAAAATTGTTTCTTAACTATTAAGTTTGCAACTGGAGTACGGACATAACCTACTGCAGTTGCCACAGACTTCCAATTACTTAAGTTGGTCTTTTTTGGGAATTGCAATAAAATAAAAATAAATCTTAGGAAAATCTTAAATTACCTGCCAATGACTTAAATTGAAATACAATGCGTAAATTAGGAATACTCAAACTTAATTTAAGTTTATCTTAAGTTATGGCACTTTTCAAACTCTACCCCAATTTAAATAATTTAAAAAGAATTAATAATGATTTTTTTAAACAAAATTTATTACATTTTAAAATAACAAAAATAATGTATAAATAATTATATAGCTAAACGAATGTAATTTATTTTAACATTAGCTCCTGTGGGGTGTTATTTTATTTCCCTGTCTCCAACATTTTCTCTGGGAGTGTGTTGCAGGACCAGTAGTTGGTCATGTTTTGTGCTTGACTTACTCCAAGGCTAGGATGGGGTACATTTGCACCTGTTTGGTACCTTTAGGGCTGTAGGAACTCTAGAAGTTTTGTTTGTGAATAGCAATATACTTACTCTTTTGTGGTGTGTGTATTAGCATGGACCTCCCTAAACCCCTCTTTAAGTTTCCCTAAATCCTTCCTTTGGAATAGATATTCTGCATTTTCCCACCATTCCCCCTGTTTTCTCCCACATTTATTATTAAAACATACATATAGTTACCCTATACCGGCTTGTGCTGTAGAAATACCATATCTATACATATGCATGCCAAAATCTCAACAACCGTGGCGGAGATCTCCTCACAGAACAGATAGGTGAGGAGGAAGTCTCCAACCATAGGTTTGTGATTTGAATTTTGTAATATATGAGTAGTATTTGCTACTTTACATACTACAAAATGCAATTCATGAATCTGACCAGAGTAAATCTTCATCCACACAATGTTGTGAAATTACAGATCTAGACTTACTTTCTTTCACAATTTCACAATGAGGTCCTCTGTCTCTATATTAGTTGATAGATTTCATGATATTGGCTTATCTCTTGAGCTTGCTACGAAATAAGTAAACAGATTATCAGTGTAATGCTACACCTTTTTATTTGATTAGTCCAATGTATGGTGTTATTGCGCCCATTCATTAATTTTTATGGAAGATATTTATGTGAACATTCTACTTGATCATTAAATGCTCTTTTCTATAGCTCTAACATAATTTTTGTATTTATTAAGGTAATTATTATTGTCTTCCAGATTGTTTAGTGTAGTGTTAGAACAATTAACCAAAGAACCAGAGGAAGATAGCCACTCAGCAGGAAAATCTGGTGGTTTTGATGTCAAAGCCCTGAGAGCCTTCCGTGTTTTACGACCTCTTCGACTAGTGTCAGGAGTGCCCAGTAAGTAATGTTAATGCAATTGTTTTAGTGAAATTTGTATTCTGTTTTTATACCCTTCATTATGGGTTATTGTGGCCTGACCCTAAATTTGGTGCATTAAATAGAGACATTGCAGGGGAGGTATTGACTGGTTATGGTATTAACACTCTATTCCAAGTTCTGGTCCTTAGAATGTGTGATGACAAATTTATACTCCACGTTTCCCCCATTTCGAGGTGCAAATCTTAGACCATTTATCATTTATTCCCCTTGCAAATTCTGCCAGCTTTTACTTAGCAAAAATCATGCAGGAAAACACATAATGCAGTAATTGGTGTACAATTGGAACCCCAATTTGGACTTTAATTTCAGTTTTCATCCACATTGATATTTTCAGTCCTTTTAAAATGAGGGCATTAACTTGCAAATTTGAGGGTATACACAAATCTTTTGAGGTGGATTCCAGTCCAGAAAAAGGAGATTTAGGGCCTAATTCTGAATTTGACAGTCTTTGAGCGGGGCCGCCACCCCGCTCCAAGACCACCAAAGCTGTACTGACACCTCCTACCAGATTACTACTTTTTTTTTTTTTTGGCGGGCAATTCTTTGGCGGTCCCACGGCAGTGCTTATGAAAAAGGCACCGCAATGGGAGCATCAAAGATAGTTCCTGTATGGCATGGACTAGTGCAGTCCATGCCGTGTAGGAACTGGGGTCCCTCCCTGCATGCTCACCGCCATGAAAACTGTGGCAGAGAAGAAACTTAATATGCTTGGCGGTGCCACAGCACCACTAACAAGCATATTGCGGCCTCAAGACTGGCGCAACACCGCCATGGATTTCTGACCGCCCAACTTGTAATAGTGTGGTCGGACCGCCAATGTGGAGGTGCCCGCACCGGCACCATAGCCGAATTAGGCCCTAAGTTCTTTTAATGGTAGGAACACATCTGTTTCCAAGATGAGCAAAATAGGAGAACTAATCCCGAACAGGGAAGGGCACAAGGTTTGAATTTCACCAATGGCAAACATGGCTCTCCAAAGAAAATTGATAAGAAAAAATGTATCAGGTTCAAATGATCTTATACATTAAATGTACCCATTATTAAATTGATATTTCTTATGTTCTTGAATGCATAATTGTTTACACCGTTCAGTGCTCCAGGAAATCAGTTGCAGTTTCCAAATTTAGACATTTACTTTAGACATAGAAGATTTTGCTCCCAATTTCTCAATGTGAATTAGGACAGCAGAATCCTGAGCCTTATCTTAAGAAATAACTGACAGTACACAACTTAAGACATGTGGCTATTCAGTTTTAGGTCAGCAGCCACCACACTGTAAAATCTAGTGGCTACACTCTGTCATTTAGTCAATCATCTTTTTTTTTGCATCAGATTACCTGCAGGTAATTCTATATTTTGGAAAGAGCTCATTTGAATGTATTCGTACCCACAGGTTACAGCCATAACCCTACTGGATGCTACCCTTGTTCTACCTTCACAATAAGGATGCATTGCATTCACTTAATTAGGATTGGTTGATTGGCTGTTTAGCAAGTATGGTAGAAAAGAAGATTATGAATTCAGATTTTCTAAATTTACCTGCAACTGAGTCTATGAATTCTAATACCTTCAGGCAAGTATTCAACAAAAGAGGCAATGTCTCACCCATCATTACACAGTCTGGCTACTTGAGTCTATCACGGAAGATCGGATTATTTGCATCCCATTATGTGTAGCATAAAATGTTGTCGTATAAAACCCCTCCCATCCCTTTTTCTTCCTCCACTGAGATTTCTTGAATTGTAAGAGAAATGTTCAGAGGAACTGGATCAGTTGAGTGATTTTGTTCTGTGCTTGGGATCTCAACTAGGTGCCTATGATCACAAATAAGGAACAATTTGTACATACCTCTACTGTTCCAAATATAGGCTTGTGATCTATGCTCCTCAATCCTAATCACTGCACACCCATTTTGAAGTATGTAAAAATGTGATTTACAATTATGAGGACTGGACTTCAGAGTCCACCTCCCAATATTTGCATCCTTTTACAGATAGCACTCAGTCAGTCAATCCAGTACTTTATATACAGAAATGGTTTGCACAGTGAAGATCACATACCGGCAGGAACAAACAAAGACACACATAAGCACTAGATGACTGGTGACTGTCAGTAGTGCTATCCAAAGTCTGCATGTGCCGTCTTTGGAAACAATGTGATTGGGAGCTAAGAATCCAAAATATTTTACCTGTTGTGATGGAATGTTTAGGTTTTATTAAGCCCACAAAAGCCAGGATTATGATTAAACTCAGCAACTTGTCAACAATAGCCAGAACTACACTACATTTCCCATAAAAACATGAGCAATTAGTAGATGATACAAAATAACATCACACAGTGTCCATTTTGCCCCTTTTCTTTGCAGTTAATCCCTGTTAAATTCTCCATCCATCAAGTTATTCTGTCTGCCTTCACTCTTGTTTCTGGTTGGACCCTAGAACAAATTATCAACATGCACATATCAGATAGGTCTCACAATCCAGCATCATATCACAACATTTTCAGATAAAAAATTCTGATATTCAAGAATGAAATGGTTCTCAAACACAAATCAAGTCTCGTGACTGATGCAATTAAAAGGGTGAGCATCTATGTCCTGTACAGAGTGGAATAATCCTCACTTTCGTGTCCTAATTGACACTTAAACTTTCCATCATAATAGCTAGAAAAGCTTTGATTCTATATCAGGACCTGAGCAGAGGATTCTTCTAGTTTAAAATGTACTTATCACACCCAATAAAATATCCACAATATTCTAGGGCTAGACATTTTAAGTGTAGAGGATAATGATCAATCGCTTGCCTTCATAATATCTTCCAGTTTACCTCAAACGAGAAAGCCATAGTAACCATTGCCCCTCTGAAAGAGAGTGCACCAAACCTAGTTGTATCCAATCCTGCACCTTGTATAATCTATTGTACCCACTTAGCTAAGATCTGGGAGACTGTCTGTTCAGTGTCCTGACGTCTGACACTCTACTATACGAAGCTAGACACAATGTCATTACCAGTTTAGTCAGTAATCCCACATCTGTTTGCTGGCTAAGAGGACAAATAATTAAGAACGCCATTGACATCCCAAAGACCACAATATTTAGTCAGTGAGTGTCCTCATAGTAAAATTCCCTCAAGCAAATGACTGACAAAAGGAGGAGATCCGATAAGAGGAACATTAAAGAGCATGTGTCCCACTAAAATAGCAAGACTGGAAGGTATTCACTGTCCTACAAGCCATGAATGAAACCCCCACTTCTGCCAAGAAATTCAGAATGCTGTTTACATCTGCCCCCACAGATTTGGTATCCCTTTCCATACACCAAACATTGCATTGTTTCCAGGCTGACTGGTATCTTGTGTTGATTCTAGGGGCACAATCCTACTGCATGATGAACGATGACTGCTGCAAAAGTCTTGGAAACTGTTAATATCCCCTGAAATCTGGCAGACGAAGAGATTCAGAAAACCCTCTATTGTCAATGGGAGCAGGTCTCCCGTCAGACTTAAGCATCAGAGACTAAGGGTGAGGAAATGGAAAATACTAAGAAAGTTCCAAAAGAATTGGATGCCAAATTTCAAACCAGCAAGCAGGAGTCACTAATACCTAATCTGCTCACTGACGAATAACCTGCACTACCACTGGGGAAAGTATAACAAACTACAGCAATGCATAGCTTGTTTTGGTGTTTCAGCACTGAATGAAGACATCCACCACATCTGCTTCTAGATGCAGTCTACACCTGAAGAAAACTGAAAGTTGGAAGTTCAACTTCGAGGTGAACATATGCATCCACAACAGGCCACATCTTTCCTTGCAATATCTCCATGTCCAATATGCAGTCACGTAATCTTGCAGGATTCTGAATTTCCAGTACGCTATGAGATTTGCCCAGCCCAAGACAAACTCCTCTTGCACCGAAATGTCTAAGACAAAAGCACCAAACTGGCTTTGAATGAGTACTTCCAAGGTGAATGAACTCTCACAGCCCAGATGGGGTTCATTCAGATTAGGGTACAATGCCTCACCTTCCCCTTTGCCAGCACTCTATATTTGGCTGCCCTCCCCATTTGCTGGCATGTGACTCTATGAACAGATTTAGGGAAGCGCCATGGTTATGCTATTCCATACCTCCATGTGGTCTAGCCCCCGTATGACATCCAGGGGTGTCTTCTCTGGCAGTACTACACTCTCCGAATAGGACAGCCCTTTGCCCAGGTAGAACATCTTTAGGTGTTGAGGGGCCCAGTACTTCAGTGGCCATGAAAAAATTGCCTGGATGGTCAGGACGAGAAGACTTACCACTATTCTCAAAGAAATTGTGACGACATAGAGTACCCCTTGAAGTTCACCCTTTATTCTTCCCTTTAAGGGTGTTGTTGGGTTTTGGACATGGCATCTATTGTAAGCTTTCAAAACTGCATTACCTGCTTGGGGTTCCCTTCAAACACCTCTGGATCATAAAACCATGATATGCTGCTATTTTGGAAGATCCATTGACATGCATATATGTTCTCTGGCCAATGCCTCATCCTGCACCATGATAAGCATGTTGTGCAGGAAGATAATCATCTGCTCCCCCCCCCCCCCCGGTCCTTAGGAATTCTACTACTACTAGTCTCATCAGATTTGTGAAGCACCAGGAAGCAGACAATAATTATCTTTTTCTTACTCAACTCCTTCAATTTGAAACTGCAGGAACCCGTGCTGGTACCAAAAATGGCGACCATCACAAATACCTTCTTTAACCCCTTCAGTGCCCGCCCCTTTCCCCGCCCAGTGCCGGCCGTTGCATTAGCGGGCGGGGTCTATGACGAGCTGGACTCGTCATGGGCACAGCGCCACCGCTGCCCATGACGAGTCCAGCTCGTCATGGGCACTGAAGGGGTTAACTCTAGATATACCATACAGTCTTCTTGTTCATACATGTCCCGCAGAAGATGGATGCCCCCTATCTTGAAGTGTAGGAACACTTATAAGTAGTTGAAATTCCTCTTATTTATTATGTTCCTGTCTGGTTGTCTTTTTTCTTCAAGGTCAGTGCTCAGAAATTCTGATGGATGGAGTGTGGGCTCGCTTACTGCTTCTTTGAACAGCATTCCGTCCACCACCGCAGACATGAGGCAGCACTCACTTCTTTAGAAATGCTTTCATTTTGGCATCAACCCACCAATCTGTAGCACTCCAGCCTGAACCCTTGTACAGTCTGCAAAACCCATACATTGCTTGTTATCACACTCCATCTTTCATAAAACCACCATAGTCTTCCCTCCAGTTTTAGGAGGAAAGAAAGAATTGTGTTCACTTTTCAATTACCTAGATCCACTGTTGCCATTCTTGAAGTATCTGCGCCTCAATCTTCTTCTAAAATAAACAAATTATCAGTCACGGTGCAGGCCCTGGCCGTAGCCATCAATGCCCTAAGGTCTTTCACATGGCACTCATAAAGAGCTGCACCTGTGTTACCGGGCTTGCCTCTGATTTTAAGAGCCCCCCACAATTGGGTCCACCCTCAGAAATATAGATCTCTGCATTTCAGATTAGATCACACAAGTAGCATTTCTAAGAAGGCCTATGGATCCTTGTGCCAGACTGGTCAATATGTCAAAGACCAATCCATCCCAATTGTCAAGTCGCTGGTGCACGGACTGATGATTATCATCATTGGATCTGGTGTCAAGAACATACCTAGGTCAGGTTACCCTCTCTAGAAGTTTTGTTGCTATGCAGTTTTACACTGCTTCATCCTTTGTTTTTTCATTGATGACCCTAAACCTACTGCACCACCTCAGTGTTGAAGATCCTCCAGCTCAACCATGCCATCTTGGACCCCTTCAGGTTCAGCTCTTGGTCTGAGACCAGGCCATTCCTGTGCACTGCTGTCTCTTCCTGGCAATGCCATCAGTTTACTAAATTCTGCACCTGCTGTGCACATTGTCTGATGATTCAAACCCTTTCCTTTCTTCAGAAGACATGTCTTCTGAAAACGAGGACTCATCCTAGCAATCTCACTGTCATTTTTAGTTGTCTTGTGACCCATTAGAACCAACATTCTCATCCTTGTGCTATACCTTGATAAAAAAAAGTCCTCTGAATTCAGACCACATCAATAACATGACCACTAGCCTAATGAAATGTTTGCACAGACATTGATTGAGGCTGAGCTTCTCAAGACCTAATCCCCAACTAAAGTGCCCTCCAACTGGGCCAACCCTCATCTTGATGTCAAATACCGAACAGCAACCATGGGCAGTTAAAAGTATGAACTTATTTTCCAACTTTTGTTGATGTGCCTCCCCACATTTCGAATTGACTGCTGCACAGTATCCTAAAATTCTCATTCTGAAACTTTTGGTGCCAGATGTATAAAGCCTTTTTGCGTTTGCAAACGGGCAGATTCGCAGAATCTTGCCTTTTGTGGATTACAAAAATTTATTTTCCGATGTAGCAAACCTTTGCAATTCGGTAACCTGTTACCGAATTGCAAAATAGGTTTGCGATTCATTTATAAGAAAGGGGTGTGTATTGGGCGTCCCTTCCTAATACCAAATCACATCGGCATATATGAATGTTTTGTGACCTCATTTGAGATCGCAAAACATTTGCATTTAACTACCTAATTCAAGTAGGTGGTAACCCATTAGCAAATGGGAATGGGTCCCCAAGGGACCCCTTCCCCTTTGTGAAAGTTTGTAAAACCATTTTTAAGAGCAGGTTGTGGTCCCACGGACCACTGCCTGCTCTTAAAAGATTAAAAGAAAACTTTTTGTAAAGCATCTCGTTTTTCTTTAAGGAAAACGGTCTGCTTTACCAAAAAAAGATTGTGTTATTTAAAAGCAATCACAGACATGGTCGTCTGTTGATCTCAGCAGGCCACTATCCCTGTGATTTTAGCGATTCCTAGGGGGGTCGCAAATTACGACCTTACTCATTAATATTCATGAGGTAGGTCATTTGCGACCCCCTAGGAATCGCAAACGGTGTACTATACACTTTCATACATTGCATTTTACGATTCCCTAATTGCGAATCCTTGAAATCATGCCATTGCCATCAATGTGCTCCTATAGCAATGTTATATAAACAGATGACTCCCTTCTTGAAACAGTGGAACTACATCTGACATTCTTGAAGCACATTACAAGCAAGATCACGCATATGTCTGCTTCTAGCAAGCCTCCACAGAACTCCTGCAAACAACATTTTACACGTATAGCCAGTGGAAGGGTCAGTGCCCTTTTATGTCAAATAAATGTAATCCTGGTAAATAGTTTTTACCACTTTCAACAACCCTTGAGAACACTTTTAAATATTTGATTAGAGGGAAAAATGTATTTTAGAAATATTTCACATAAACCTGTGGATGGGTGGTTTCAAATCCGTAAGCTCAGTTATGTTTTGAGATTGCCTATTGGCCTGTAACTATACTTCAAAGCCTCCAGCCATATCTGCTTTACCTCCCACTTAGAGTGGTGTTGAACTTCCTACCATAGCTAAGCCTTGAAGTTGAAGGATGAATGTAATAATCAGATTGATAACGATTTTTCTGTGACTTACTGTGGTAGTACTCCAGGTTTACTCCTGAATTCCAGCAGTCAGTAAGGAGTAAGTCAAGAATGACTCTTGGAATTCACTAGTAAACCAGAGGTACAAAAAGAACATGATGATAATTTTGTACTGTAGCTAATTAATGAATGATGCACAAAACGTATTTTAATGCATTAATTAAAATAATTCACATCATGATTTAAATAATGTCTTCAGTGCCACAAAATCATGCTCACCACATTTGAAAGAGGAGCTACTTGCAACGTCATCCATTTTCTCATTAGCATTGCTTAAATGAATGTGAGAACACTCATTAAATGATCAACCACTAACCTCTTTGCTCTTGGTGTTCCTTCTAGGTTTACAAGTTGTTTTGAACTCCATTATAAAAGCCATGGTCCCTCTCCTTCACATTGCCCTTTTAGTGTTGTTTGTGATCATAATCTATGCTATTATTGGACTGGAGCTCTTCATTGGAAAAATGCACAAATCGTGCTACCTTCCTGGCACAGGTAGGTCATTTTAATTTGTACTTTTAGAGCTTATCTGGCGGTGCCTGTGATGTGAAGAAGAAAGTGAAACTAGCGTGCACCTTTGTATGCTCGCTATGTTCAAATTTTAAAACTGTTTAACCATGTGAACGTGCTGCATAGGACCGGAAAGCTGCCTGCTCCGTAGTCTGAACTCAGTGTGTAAATCAAGTGTAACTGTACTAGAACGCGCACAGCAAGAAGTATTTAACTTTCCGTTTTGTACATCATACACACAAACATTATTTCTCTTTTATCAAAACAAATCTTTATATAATTTTGGGAGTTCCTCAATATTTTTATTTATATTCTACATCACATTTCAAACTATTTGCAACACTGATTTTCAAAACATCATTACAAGTACAAATGCAGAAACAAACATTCTTGTTTTGAAGATTCCACTCCGTCCTTGCGTTGCCCAGTGCATTTCAGGACATATCGTCCCTTCGTCAGGGGCCGCTGTGTGAATTTAACAAAAACATCATATTAACCAAAACTGTCATTACCACAAGGATGATATGTAAATATACCTATTGTTAGTCCGTTTTCACCCGCAGACCTTCACTGTCATGCAATTGTGAATCACTAATAGGATCCAAACAGAAATTAACTTGCCGCGATCTGTGTCATTATCATCACAAGTGCCTCCAATTCTCACACTTTCACGACACGGTGGACCAACATCCAATGCTCTTCCAAAGAGAAAATCCAAAGAGAAATTCCATAGATCCCAAAGGCATCACCTAATTTTTGTTAGTGAAACACGGCCTAGGCGTATAAGATTTATACTCATGACTTCAATGGACCATCAAACAAAAATATGCTTTGTGTATCAATCCCTCTGAAAATAAACATCAATTTTTAGCGCTTAATCCATGTAGTCTAAAAAGCAGTAATCTCAGTACCAATAGTGGCTCTTCCTTTATCACTTTACTTGGTTTGGGGACTCTTTGCTTCTCCTCTTGCCGCCCTTTCCTTTGAGCATTAAAGGAGATTGGAGCATGTACAACGAGGAGTTATGTTGCTTGCCAGCCGTATTGCCTTACATTTGCAGAATTAGATATAAAAATAAAGAGGGTCTTTAATAACCAGTATAGCTTGAGGAAGAAGGGCAATAAGGCTAATAGAACATTTTATTCACTGGGGGTTAAATGTTCTAAATTAAAAAGGGTGAAAAGGAAAGACAACATTGAAATGTTGGAGCAGGAGGCTTATATCAGCCATTAGTAGCCTTGAGCCTCTTCATTGTCTTAAATAGAGCTCACAACATTCCAGTGTTTTAAAAATGGAAGCAAAGTTTAAGGATTTTTTAATGAAAGTTATTGAAGCCCTTGGGGCCTTTTCTTTGTTCTATCCTTTACCCCCAGCATTGAAGAGATGACGATGGGGCCTATTCACAAAGTTACTTTTAGCCCTAAATATAAGTTCCACAGGTCTGGATCAGAGCCTCTATATCAGATGGCAGTGCAATGATAGCCCAAACACACTCTGCTATGGTTTAGCACTGTTCATGTTTCAACAACATTCGCTTCAGGAAAGTTAATAACAACCAGAACAGTCTATCTACATTCAAGTTCTTTTGTTAATTGTGTCCTACAGACAGCACCTTTACTCTACTAAGTTTATCATTATCCTTTTTTAATGAGTATCCTCTTGAGGAAAGGTTGTTTAAACATGAACATTCTCATTGCAATAAGAGTCACAGTTTGTTGTACCCATAAGGCTGGCAACATGCCCAACTTTTATTGAAGGTATGTTTAGCAAAGGAAATGGTGTTCTTTTCTAAAACCCTACATTATTTCATATTAAAATGTTTTCTACATTTGCCTACAAATATCTAAAGATTATAGATCAGTATTTCATTTATTGCTTTCAATTAACATTTCTGTGCTTAAAGCAATGGTATTTTCATGCTTACTGTTCAAAGATAAATATGTAATATAAAAATACATCACAGCTAACATATGATATGTACAATGCCACCTTGGGGTTATACATATACCAACTACTCTGCTTTCACCCATGTGGTTTATGTTGTTACTAAAGCCCATTGTTGACAATATAGCACCATATTACTGCACTATTATCCTCTGTACACATGTATGAATTTGTGAGTGAGTTTATGTGTGTGTGTGTGTATGCATTTGTATGTGTGTGTATATTCATTGGGAAAACAACTAAAGTTAATTTGCCATTATTGGTTGCTATGGTAATAGGATCATAACTTAGTGGAAAATGATCCTAGAAAGTCCATGAAAAAAAGTGACATCATAGTGGGATGAATAAGTCATACAAAAACTAACGTTCAAAAGCCCCAAAAAAACCACTGAAATTAACCAATTGTATTTTAGTGAACTAACGATAGCCCCCATCATGCGTGGCTTAAGAGCTCACATAGTACATCACGCATGACATGTTTAATGGTGTCATTGATGACATCACTGATCATCTCAGTCTTCGTCTTCAGTGAATTTCTGAATTTTTACCCTGTAAGTTAAGGTCTAATTACCATATCTGACTATAATGACACTTTGGCCTTTGATTTTTGTCAGTGAATTTCTGGGGTATTTGTCATGTAGATTAAGCTACTTGCCTAACTATAGTGCAACATTAAACTTTTTCAGTGAATTAGTCTACAAATGTTTGGGCTTTTTTTTATCATATTCTAATTTTGATAGGTTTATAGGTGTGGTAGGACTGACAACTACAATGTCCACTACCTATGTTTCTGTGCCCAGGTCTTAGTGAACACACCACAACCGCGAGGCTGTAACTGCGCCTAATCTTTTACAGGCAATCAACTCTACTCCTTCCATAAAGTGCAATTAGCTGTATGAAGGAGTAATTTTATGCAGGATTTTGGCTGTGGACATTCTTTTTTGTATTTGCTATTTCCTAAACTTTTTTGTAAGTGTTTGCATTATTTGAAATGTATTGTAAATAATGTTAGACAGTTTTTTTTAAACATTTTACCTTATACCTTTTTTTTATTTTGGGGAAAATTTATTTTCCTTCTTGTATTTTTTGTACAAACTCTTCCTTTGACCTCTCATGGAGAGACCAACTGTTGTCTATCATTGCAGTATGTTGTGAAATACTGCATATTGTACTCTTCTTCCTCTTGCTGCCATTTGAGTACATTAACAGGTGCTGTCCCTACTTGTTCTTGAGCTTCTGGAGCCTCTCTTTCTCTCTCAGACTGGGCAATCTCGTTGCACTGATTTTAGGTTCAGCCACATTCCAGAAATACCCATGTAATAATGCCCAGGATAGCTGTGGTGAAGTTCTTGATTGCAAAATATACCGGGCAATGATTTTCTTTTTCACTTGTGGAAGGGAAAAAGCTGCCACATGACTGTTTCTTGCTCAGACCTAATCGATGGTGGTGCTGATGATGTGGAAGGCACCACAATTACATCCTCGTACCCGGATGGTGATGGTAAATTAGGACCAGTGCTTGCACTGGTTGATATTTGGTTCTCCTCAATTTCTCTTGATGCTATGATGGAAATGGATTCTTATGTTTTTTCCAGGTGCCTCTTTTAAAGAGCAGTGACAAATAGTATTCAGGAGGTTTGTTCCTGTTTATTTCGATAACCTGAAGGTTTATGTTTTGAGTAGTGTTCCCTGAGTGGCCAATCAAATATCTGCTTTCATTTGTATTTGAGGTTCTACTTCAATGGTCATATGGACCAACAGAGCCAATTACAGAGTGCTATTTCACTGCCATGAACCTCTACTTCTTTTTCTGCCTGTAGCGGGAGTCCCACTGGACACTGAAGTATTACAAAAAAGTTGGGTTTAGTATGAATGGGTCACTTTATTTAAAGTTTGAGCTTCTGGGTCAACCCAGATGTGCTTAGGGGTCAGGCTGTTCCTATTGTTTCCCCCTTGTTAAATAATTACTTCAGGGTTTGGGGATTGAGTTTAGTGATAGTGGACTCAACTTTTTCTGCTGAGTTGCAGCCAGCCATTACAATCACTATGTCACGCAGGACCAGGACTTGGACCTGGACTTGGGTCAGAACGAGGATCGGTCCATCGGTACCAAATAGTCAGTGGGAGAAAAAGTTATCTTGGTCTATAAGACAGCAATATTTTTACATTTTCGCTACCGCCGGATTCCCACTGGACCAACCATCCAGGTATCCTTAAATTATTACCCACTTCTTATTTAGACTAAGCACCCATATAAACAGTAATTTCTCAAAAATGGCTGAATGAATTGTCACCAAATCATAAAAGCACGCTTTCTGAGTAAAGTTCTAACTATAGGCCAAATTTGGTATAATTCCTTTCAGCTGTTTTTTCTGTACCGGAGAGCAGTTTCTTTTGGGATTGAAAATGGGAAGTGAACTTTTTGGGAAACATGTTCTTCTTTGCCCCAGCTTCATAGACCAGCATGAAACTTTCCATGAAGCAGCCGATGTGGATAATGATTTTATTTTGGGACAGGTTTCTACAGATTTGTAAGATGGTATTAAAAAGACCTGAAATTCACTGGAAAAACCAAAGGTTCAAGTGTTGTTAAAATTAGGTATGGTAATAATATGTTATTTACATTAAAAGATTCACTAAGTGAACAAAGATTAAAGTCCTGGTATAGTTATG
This sequence comes from Triturus cristatus, assembly GCF_964204655.1. Taxonomy (NCBI): domain Eukaryota; kingdom Metazoa; phylum Chordata; class Amphibia; order Caudata; family Salamandridae; genus Triturus; species Triturus cristatus. The sequence goes on from NC_140592.1 coordinate 151,684,143, forward strand.
TGAAAATGTGAGTTAAAATATGACATTCTAAACTAAAAAACAGTGAAATGCACCAGTAATGTTTAACTCTAGTACCTATAACTTGTGTCCTTGCCATACATTGCTTATGAACTCACACACTCACAACTCCTTCTGTGAAATTGTTGATAACATTACTGCTGACAACTGAAATTACATCATTGATGGCATCACTCTGAATGGTGTCCTTAAACCTTTGTTTTTTTCCAATAGATAGATAGATAGATAGACGGACGGACGGACGGACGGACGGACGGACGGACAGACAGACAGACAGACAGACAGACAGACAGACAGACAGACAGACAGACAGACAGACAGACAGACAGACAGACAGACAGACAGACAGACAGACAGACAGACAGACAGACAGACAGACAGACAGACAGACAGACAGACCTGTAGCCTTGATTTTTCCTGCGTTATACTTTGGCAAGAGGGTTTCACCTATTCCATCTGATATTACATCAGGAGTTCTGTTTGTGTCTATTCTGATTTCTGGGGAAATGCTAGGTGTAATTTTCAAAACAGTTGGTCAATAACTCTCATACATGAGATCCTACTTAATACATTGCTTAGAATCCTAATGAGGTGGGAATTTGTACTTCAAATATACCCAATAAGAAAATATAGTTAAAATGTAGGTATTTTCGTTGGTCCCGTATTTCCATGGATTATGACCACTGATTCTACCAGCCCTTAAACATTGTACCAGTGAAATTGTAGGGATATGTTATCTTCAAACTTTTGTGAAGCGGACTGGGGATTTGATTATGAGTTGTCCATTTTGGATACAATAATTATCACATCCGATAAAAATTAATCACTGAGATGTTTGAAATTTATCAGATGCAATTATTACCACATATTACTAGTTTCGGGGAAATAACATATGGATTTTGGTGTATGGCCTGGTAAATACCTGGCCTTTTCTCCTTCTTACATTCTGTCAGGTTGACCTGCTGAAATTGAACAAAGGGTGTGATCTTTATTGCACCTGTTAATTATTGGGCATGATAAAAATTGCAGTATTTCTAAATGTAATCCCTTCGCAAGCAGGTGTTTGCGCAGGGACCACAATTCAACAAGCCACTTATAATGAAGCCCAACATGTTATATTTTGAGAAGAAATAGAATGATGATAATTATTGGAAATTAATATCTTGATAAAAAAATTACAAACATGCCATTTCAAATCATGCTCAATCCTTACTCTATGTTGAACACAAGCACCTTAGGTTACTCTATGTATTTGATAGACATTTAGCCACTGCTTCCTTACCTTTAAATTCTCCCCAAGCACCAGACTGGATCCAGAATTGTTTTACAGCAATACCTCTGTGCGTCGGTAGAGGGCGTTGACATCACTTTCTTCTTTTCCGCACTTCCAATCGGATCTGGAAATCAGTTTTTCTGGCTGTTTTTTGGCCTGTCTCGACATTTTTGTTGACCGAACAATGTGCCTTCCTTTTTCACATGTCCTCGCATTTAAGCCGTGTGGGTACTGTGGACGGCAGATGTCAGCCACAGACCCTCATACTCTTTGTATGTGGTTCTTTGGTGAGCACCATGACTTCGAGCAGAGCGACTACTGTCGCCAACTTCGCCCGGAGAAAGCAGCAGGAAACTCTTGATGGCACGGCTGTCGCCAGCCTTATGTCGTTCTCAGTCTCCGGAACGTTCACGACCCCACTCCACAATCCGTTCCCACAGGTGGCCCTCTACTTCCAAAGGTAAGACTTTCCTGTTTACTCTGCAGTTTTGACACCCCATACCGGCCACCGACTGAAGAGTCGGTGCAAGGGTCCACCCCGCACCTCCCTCTCTCTATAGCCGGGGTGACTCTGGACCAGAGGAGGGAGTACTATATATCCACCTCCCTCTGGTGCACTTTTAAGCCCCAAGGAGATCAGAGGAGCCTTGACTGAATTCATGCTGGCGGGGTGGCCCTGTACCTCAGTGAGGCCCTCTGCATCTAAAGTCTGATCCATGTTTGCTCCGGTGCACAGCCCTTCAGTGTTCCCATCTGCGATGCCAGTGCCTGATCAACCGACTCTGACATCGATTGACGCTACGCAAGTTCTCTTCTCCGATGCAGAGGCGTTACCGCATTGATGCCGGACAGCTCTGGATGTGGTACCAGATTCGGACACCAGAACAGGTTTTTGGAGGAGAGGAGTTACACCCCATCAATCATACTGTCCATCCTCCTCTGGAGGTCAGTTGGCTGACTGAGCTGGGTGAGGCTAGTGGCCCGGCTTCACTGCAGAGGGAAGCTCCTCCTTTGCTGAGGTGCTGAGAAGAGCATCTGTAGTTCTAGAATTGCAGCTCCCTTCTGTGGTGATGACCACTGACCCATTTATCTATGTACTTTATCAGGAACAAAAAGGTGTTGAGCCTGTGATTCCCTATAGTGAGGCCTTATATAACCTTTTATAGGGGGCTTGGGCTAAACCCACTACGGGGGCCCCTGTGGACCGATCTATAGCACATTGACACCGCCCCACCCCTGGGGACCCGCATGCCTTCTCCGGCATCCTACTCCGTGTATTTTTGTGGTACAGCCCACTAAGGCCTCCCCTGAGCTCAGCGCCTTTCCTAACGTCCCTCCGGATAGGGAGTCGAGGAGACTTGACACTTATGGGAGGTATATTTTCTCTGCCACTAGTTCAGCATTACGGTCAGTTAATACTGCTTGTGTTCTGGTCCGATTTTCTCATGCTTTGTGGGATTCGTGGCGCACCTGCTACCCTCGCTTCCGGATGAGACCCGGAACGATCTCGCTCTGATACTCCACGATGGGCAACAGGCAACTAAGTTGATGATACAATGAGTTATGGATACCACGGATTCTGTATGTTGAGCCATGGCTCTTTCAGTGGCACTCTGCCGGCATGCCTGGCTATGCAACTCAGATTCTTCAGAGCCTCTTCAAGCAATCTTGGTAGACATGCCCTTCGATGGAGTCCATCTGTTTGGCACACAGACCGATTCCGCATTGCAGCGTTTTTGGGACAGTCGGGGAAGAAAGTAATCTTAAATGTGTTATTTCTATACCATCTGCCTCCCTAGCTCCCCACCTACTAGGATTGTATGGGGGAAGCTGGTCTATGATTTCTTTTACATATGAGCCATTCCAAGGTGGAGCCCTAGGGCTTTTTCTTTTCAAATTACCCATTTCACTTTCTGGTGGCATCTGGTGAGGTGTTCCTGGCTTCTGCAGGTATTATTAGTACTTCTTCAAGCTGTCGATGACAGGTTTTGACACTTCTTATTGTGCTGCTCTCACTTTACTTGGCAAGAGGGGCTTCTTCCACTGATCTCTTAGGATTCCTTGTGGTATTGTTGTATTTCGGCTATGGGTGGGTCACAGTCAAGAGCCTGTTCTCCTGTGCCACCGCCCTTGCTGTCATTAGTCTAATTCATCCCAGTGAAAACATGTTATATTGCTTGTCTTTTTGAGGAAAAGCCATGTACCATTTGCCACAGGCAACACTTCTATGGCAGTTTAGATACCACCCATGGATTCTTGAGGTGTTGCCATCCACGCCCATTTGTTCTGACTTTGTGGCGGTCTTTCATCTTGCATTCCCTTCTTCGAATGCATGTTCCTTGAACCTTATGGTTCCATCTCTCTTGGGATTGATCATACACATGTATATATACTTCCTTCCGCAGTTCCATATACAATTGTGTTTCCTTCTCTCCTATGTGAGTTATACATTCTTGCCAACTTCTGTGGTGTTACCACTATGTTCAGCAGTTTTTTATCAGAACCACCACTGGTGGTTTTGCTGTATTCGACATATGTCTCTTAGTGCATTACCCGATGCTCTCTCCATGGTGGATGGTTTGTTGAATTCCTTCTCTCTGTGTCTCTACAGAGCAGATTTAGAAAGATTCATGGGTTTTCTAAGGCAAGGAGCTATAGCTCAGTGACTTCGCCTGTTGGCATGGTTCCCCACATTAGGGCGATCGTGGTCAGATCCCTCCATCGGAGCGAACTAGTATTGTGTTTATATTATGATATCATCAGACACATTTGTATTTCCCTGTCATGGGTAACTGTATGTCCAAGCTTTTCACTGTCTTTATGAATTTAGTTGCCTGTGGTCCTTACCACAGTTCTTAGGGTGAAGCATGTGTTTCACCTCAAATCTTAAGTGCATCTGGTCTCTTCTGTCTTGATAGACCGGCTAGTTCTAATCAGGGATTTTTAGTAAGATCAATTTGCAGACCCTCCTCCCGGGATAGTTTTGATATGGTGTCTAATTCAAAGGTAAGGAATCTGCAGCTCTCATATGAATGAGTTACCTACCTTTGGTAACGCCTTATCTGAGACAGGATCTAGTCGCAGATTCCTCACCGACCCTTCCATCCTACCTGTGCTGCAAACTCTTTGTCTTGTTACCTAAAAGATCCCTTTCTTGGCATTCTGATGCCTTTCATTGGGACTTAGTCATTATTTGACACAAAGATGTTTCTTTTTTGCTACACTTTTCCATGGGCAGTTTCTATAAGTGGCTTCTTGTTTTTTGCGTGGAAAATAGTCATGGAAGAAACTGACATCAGAGTGTCACTGGAGGGCTTATATGAACTCTGGTGACATCATATCTGGTGGATGATGTCACTCAATGCCCTCTATCGACACGCAGAGGTGCTGCTGTAAAAAAAAATATTCTAGATCCAGTCTAGTGCCTGGGGAAAATTCAAAGGTAAGAAATCTACGGATAGATCCTTGCTCTACCTGATAAGGAGTTACCGAAGGTAAGTAAATTATTCTTTACCATCCTGAATTCAAACATACAAAATTGTTGGTCTGAATAACTTTCAACTATTTGATATTTAATATTTTAATTTGATTTGCAGAAATATTAGCTGAAGATGAACCAGCGCCATGTGCATTCTCAGGCACAGGTCGTCTATGTCCCATTAATGGTACAGAGTGTAAAACCGGATGGGTTGGACCAAATGCTGGAATAACCAATTTTGATAATTTTGCCTTTGCAATGTTAACTGTATTCCAGTGTATAACAATGGAAGGATGGACTGATGTTCTATACTGGGTAAGTTCTCTTAGTTCTTTTGTAATACCTGATGATATATTTTTATTCTGAAAGAAAGAAATTCATACAGAGCCTTTATTTTCTGAAGTTGGAGTCATTTTAAAGGGTGATGTGTGAATAACTAAACAAGAATAATGTTAAAGAATTGCAGAATGTGAATAATGTTGCAGGCAAAGTGCCACACACCCATTTAAAGGATAATAATGTTGCTTCTGCCTTTTGGCCAGATTTGGAATATTGAAATACCATATACATACATACAACATAGGATAAGGGATTACATACATATGCATCTGGCAGAATATGAGAGAAAGCAGTCACAGTCATGCTTTGAGATGTGGCTGCCCCCTACACTACTCAAACAGAAGAACCCAAAAGGATAAATCAGTTTTCCCTTCTCTGATCATTTGCCTCATTTTTCGCAGCATAGCCTGATTCCCAAAGTAGACCTCCAGAAAATGCTGCATGACAACATTGTGGTTAACTAAACTTCCTAAAGAACTACACCATTAAAGAATTGAAGAATATGAAGATCAAAAACAAGGGCCTGATTTAGGGTTTGGGCAGATACAATACTCTGCCACAAACGTGAAGGATATCCCATCTGATGCTTCGCAAGTCCCATTGGATATAATGTACTTGTTTTTTTAATAAGACAGATCGCACAGCTGCCACATTGGTGATGGACTATCTCATCCGTCACACTCTAAATAAGGCCCTAGTTTAGCTAAACAGTTAATAAAGTAAGGGTAAAATGCCACAGCAATGTAGATAATTAGATAAGGAGTTTAAACGTTATTTAAAAAGAGCTAATCATAGGAAATAATGAGCAAAAGTGTTTTATTATAAATCACGAAAGTGATATACATCTTGAAAACTGATAACGTTCCCTTACACATAGATTAACAATATAAAGGGACCAAGTCAGGCAGACCCACAAGCTAACGTGATCAGAGTACTGTTAAGATGTTGGCCAGACTAAATTTTTATTTTCACTCTTTGAAATTTGAGTGGAAGTTTATTTAATGCATAATGTGTTGGTTTTTAGTATTTGACAGTGGTCAATGCTGGTCCGCTGCTTGAAAAAAATAATTGCTGTTGCCATATTAAGAGGAGAGGCGCAGTGAATAAAGGGAAAATCATTTAACGCACGCACATTTGTCATGGAGACTTGGACATCAGGTCCCAGGCCACACTGTAGGTCCAAACCTAGTGGTACAAACAGCAAATAAATGCTTGGTGGAATCATGGGGCTAATGCACCTCCTTCAGTAGATCAATGTGTTCTCTTTAGTCTCACCTAGGAAACGTATATCACAACCAAAAGACTTGCACTATTTGCTGTCTGCATAGATTACTTGACAGACTGAGAGGGACTCAAATAATATGGTTAATTTATGAAAAATATTAATGAACGTGGCAGAATAGATTAAAATCCTCTGAACCTTATGGTAAAATTCTACACTGAGAGACAAACCTTTAAGGAGAAATAAAGTTGAGACCTTTAATTATTTGAGCATCAAAATAGGGGCAGTGATAGACCGTCCACCCAGAAAACACCCTCCATCATCAAGCTATCAAGAGCAAGGCAGAGCGGTGCCTCTGCAGAGAACACCAGTAATTAATAAAAGCATTCCCTCTTCTCTTGAGATACAAACAAGGGCCTACAACCACACGGGCCGGCCGCTAGAAGGCTCGGGAGTCAGCAAGGCAACTCCATACATTCAAATAAGTCAGAAGCAAGAGCTCCCGAAAGTTCAAAAGCACATATAACAGACCGCGGCCATAGTCCAAGGGCAATCGAAAAGAACGGTTTCATATTTTCTAAAAAAAGAAAAAGAAAAGAAAGATCCACAATAACACACAAACAAGGCAATGAGAGTCTGAAATAGCATCGTGCGCTCCCCAGGACGGGGCAAGATACATATTATCTAGAATAACTCTTGACAGGAGGTGGTAGTGGGGGGCGGCGGGAAAGGGGACAAAGCATGCACAATTACGTAGAATGTGCGGCTAGGGGGACAAAGCGACGTCGACCTCTCGCGGCAGAGGCGGGGCACAGCTATTCCCACGATAGGAATTCCATGGACCCCACACCTTAGTCCACCTCCCAGGCTTGCCTCTCGCCACATACACGTCTTCTCCCTGAACATACACCAATCCATATTCTCCTTCCATACCGAAATCGTAGGCGGCCTCGGGGAACCCCACAACTGTGCGATATTGCGCTTAGCCACCATGTACCCCAGAGTCACCCACTATGTCTGCGCCGCGTTATAGTCATTTGGTTCCCAGACATTCAGCAAACACCTCCTGGCCTCTGGTAACAAAGCAACATGCGTGACTTCCTCCATTACAGTATGCACCCCGTTCCAAAATCGTACAACCTCCGAACATTCCCATAGGATATGAAGAAAGGTACCCAACAAGCCACAGCCACGCTTACACAGTCCATCCCTCGAATAACCCATACGTATCAAACCCGGCCCTGTGACATACACTCTATGGAGTATCTTCAGCTGCACAAATCTAAGGCGGGCCGGGATCGCCACCTCTTTCGGGGAGGCCACCGCCGATACCCAATCCTCATCGTCCAGTTCCAATCCGTCAGCCGTCCACGCCTCCCGCAGATGGGTCAGCAAGTCCGTACGATCATTAATACGTTTTTTGTAAATCAGGGAAATAGTGCTGTCGGGCACATAGCCGTCTAACACCCTATCTTCCAACGGGGAATATTCTGGGATAGCAGCGACATCCGGAAAAACCGAACACAGAGCATGGTGGACCTGTGCATATCGAAAGTACTCCCTATCATTTAATTTGTATTCAGTTTTGAGCATGTCAAACGTTTTCAAGGACCCTTTCGCCCAGAGGTCACCCACCTTACTTATACCAATCATGTCCCATTTCTCAAAGCCTTTCGTTTTCCACAGACAACCCAAACGCTGGGAGGCATACAACGGCGTCGCTCGAGTCAAGCGATCCCTCCACCCCATCGCGGCATTCGCCGCATGCCACACGCGTACCGCAACTTGCGTTGGTCCTGTCAACCGTGCATCCGGAGTTGCCGAATACAGTGCCCTGTTGTAATCCCCGCCCGGAAGTAATAACTTATCCATCTCGAAGGCCGGATTCAAAGCAGGACCGTATATCCCGTGGTTCACCGCCGCCAATTGAGACGCCCAATAGTATCTTTTAATATCGGGGAGGGCGACACCCCCATCGTACCAAGGGAGTGTCAACTTGGCGAGAGCGATCCTCGGTCGCCTGTCCCAAAACAGTTGGCGCTGAAGACCCTACACCTCACGGAAGTAACGGGCCAGCACGACATCCAGTGTATTTTGTAAAGCGTACAAAAAACGAGGCAGCGACATCATTTTAAACAATGCCGCCCGTCCGAGTGGCGATAGCGGAAGCCGTCGCCACCTCGCGACGTCGGCCTTCAATCGCTGGAGTGGAGGGAGAAGGTTCCGCTCGTAGCGGATCGCAGGGTCCAGTGATATGTAGATCCCCAAATATTTGAACCCCAATGTAGCAATCTGAATAGGGCACCCCCGCGGCAAGAGGGGGGCCCCGCCCGAGAGGACGTAAACACATGACTTGGCCCAGTTAATAACCAGGCCAGAATTACGACCGAAGGAATTCAATACATCCACCAATACAATTAGCGACTGTCGAGGAGAGGTGAGATACAGAAGGATGTCATCAGCATAAAGGGAGACACGGTCCTCGAATTCCGGCGTCCATCTAATGCCCCGCAGCGACGGCTCCCAACGCAACCAGGCAGCGAGAGGCTCTAGAGAAAGTGCGAAGAGGAGGGGCGACAACGGACATCCCTGCCGCGTACCTCTCCCCAGCGCGAAGGGAGCCGACGGCCCTACCATTCACCACAACCTGCGCCAATGGGTCAGCGTATAGCAATTTTACCCACCCAATGAATTCAGGGCCAAACCCGAATTTCGCTAACGCAGCCCAGATATACGGCCACTCTAAAGTGTCGAACGGCATGGTAGCGTCCAAAGACGCCAAGATGGCCGGCTCACACATATACTCCGCTCTAGCAAGCACGCCATGCAACCGCCTCAGGTTCAGGGCGGTATTACGATGAGGTATAAAACCGGACTGGTCCTGATGAATCAAGTCGCCCACGACCCGAACCAGACGGTTGGCCAATACCTTAGCCAGAATTTTGGGTTCCGCGTTCAACAACGAGATAGGCCTGTAGGAGGCACAGCAGTCTCGCGGCTTCCCCTCTTTATGTATCACAACTATGGTGGCAAGACGTTGGTCAAGGGGGAGGGAGCCCGCCGCCCGTGCAGCAAGGAACATGTCACGAAGATATGGTGCTATCTTATCTGGACGCAACTTATACAGTTCAATGGGGAGACCATTGGGACCCATGGCCTTACCAGAAGCGATCGAGCGAATGGCCAGAGCAATCTCATCCGGCGACAACTTCGCCTCCATCAGTATGCTATCGGCCTCCGAGAGGGACGGCAATGCAATATCTCTAAGTAACAGATGAGAGTCCTCCTCCGAGCACCCAGAGACCGGAGAGTACACCCCACGGAAGTAATCCGCGAAGCAGTCAACAATTTCCACCGGGTCAGTCACACACACGCCATCCACTTTCTCCACAACCGGCACCACTCTACTCGCTCTCTCCTTCCGGTCCAACCAAGCAATCAACTTCCCGGCCTTATCTCCCACATCATACAGTCGTCCTTGTTGTTCTCTACTCATCTTTTTAGCAGCATCCGTGACCAGCGCTCTATAATCTGACTGTTTAAGGTTGAGAACGTGCAATTTCCCGCCCGTGACACCCCGCTCCAGATCCCCCTCCATCTCAGCTATGTCAGTTTCCAGGCGGACCACTTCTTCCCTCCCGCACCTCCTAGCATGGGAAATAAGAGATAAGGCTTGCCCCCGGATCACCGTTTTATAACCTTCCCAAAGGGAGATAGCAGACGACACTGACCCCACATTATCTTTGAAGTAGTGATCAATGGACTTAACCAGTTCAGCGCGAACATTAGGGTTACGTAAATACCAGGGGTTAATTGGCGCTACTCTTCCCTCCGCCCCAGGAACAACCTCCATCTGCAACAATAGAGGGGAATGGTCAGAAATACCTCGGGCCAAATGTCGCACCTCCCCGATCATTCCAGCCTGGAACGCTGGCATAAGTATATAATCAAGTCTCGAGAGACTCCCGTGGGCCCCCGAGTGGAAGGTGTATTGTGCCTGTCCCGGGTGCATCAGTCTCCAGCAATCTATAAGTCCTAAAGTATCTAGAAAGCCACCCAACCAGGCCTGGGCTCTAGGGAGATCCCTGGGGGGGGTGACGGTCCTCCATACCGGATACAACAGCGTTAAAATCACCCCCTAGCACCAGAACCCCCCCAGGGAGTCCCAGGACCAAACGCCCCAAATCCGCGAATGTAGCCGCCTGCAATCCAGGCGGCACATAAACAGCAACAAGCGAAACAGTTCTACCCTCCCATCTCCCCACCAATGCCGCATATCGCCCTCTATCATCGTGGAGCACCTCGTCCACCTCCAACGGGAGAGAGGCCCTGACCAAGATACCCACTCCCCTAGAGCCAGAAGTGAAACCAGAGTGAACAGCTAGGCGATAGCCCCGCCTATTCAGGGCACTGAAGGAGTTCCCAATCAGATGTGTCTCCTGCAGGAAAACAATGTCGGGCGAGATCCGTTTCAAAAACTGCAACACCACCCCGCGCTTGATCCTATCCCCCAGTCCGTTCACATTCCACGAGAGTATTCTCAATCCCTTACCCCCCACCCCGCTCCCGTGCATAATGCCCACATCCCGGAGAACACAACCAGAACAAATCAGCAGCTAACCTCACATTGCCTTGTGAAACAAATAAACATTCCCCAACTCCCCCCCTCCCCACCAACCTTCCCATTACAACTCCCCCCACCCTGCACCCCTGCGTGAGCCCATGTAGCCCCCCCAACTTGCAGTGTGCCTGTCGCCCTAACATTAACTATTGCTACAAAAAGAAAACCCCTGAGGAGGAAAGAGCCTCACTGAGCACCCCACAACCCCCGGGCATTGAAGGATAAGGTGCTGAATAGAAACACCAAACCAAAATATGGAAGTGCCATCACAATAGTCAGTCACCGGGAACCAAAAGTCTACTCCTGTCCAGCCGCGCCCGCTCCGTTCCCCTCGATCTGTCCCTCTCAACGTCGTTGCTGAGGCAGGGTATCAAGCCAATCTCCAACCTCCTCCGGCCGGTCAAAGAAGTGCGTCCGATCCTCAAACTCAACCCGCAACCTGGCCGGAAAGAGCATCGCATATTTCAGGTCCATGTCTCTCAGTCGCCGTTTGACACCCATGAACTCCTGTCGCTGCTTTTGGACCAATTGTGTGAAGTCCGGGTAGAAACATATATGAGTGTTCTCGAACTTCGTCGGCCCACTCACCCTCGAGGCCTGCAGTATAGCGTCCCTGTCCCTGAAATGAAAAATTCTGGCGATGATGGGCCGTGGGGGAGCGCCCGGTTTGGGCTTACCACCCGGAACTCTATGGGCCCGCTCAACCGCAAAGAATTTACTCAAGCCTTTGGGTGCGAGATGGTTGATCACAAGGTCTTCCACAAAGAGGTCAGCAGCAGGAACCTCCGATTTCTCCGGTACCCCGATTATGCGCACATTATTCCGCCGAGCCCTACTTTCAAAATCCTCCAATCGACGGGCAGACAAAGCAGTGGACGTCCGCAGATTACGGACCTCGGTTTGCAAGTCAGACACATCCGTTACCAGACTCGACGTCGTCAGACCCAAGGATTTGACCTTTTCATTCGTTTGTGAAAGGTCCGCTCTGACTAGGTTAACGTCAATCAAAACTGTGTCCAATTTATGGGCCAATGTATCGAATCGCTGGCCGACCGCCGCTTTCATCTCTTCGATGGCACCCATGATGTCCTGCAGTGTTAACTCCGTTGCCGATCCCGGGCCATCCTTGGATCTTTCCGGCGACTTATGCGGGCCACCAGGAGAACCTCTCGACTGGGTATAGCGGTCCATGCTGTTAGCTTGGGTATGAGCTCCCCGCCTAGTCGTCTTGGATTTTTGCTTATCTCCGTCCAATCTAGCCGCCATTGTCTGATGGGCGTCAAGGGTGTCGGCCACCAACACGATGAGCGAGCACCGGAGAACCAATCTAGAACGCCTCGGAGACCTCAAAGGGTAGTCCCAGCTAGTGGCCAAGAGCAGGCAGGGTACCCAATCGTCCCTCTGTAAATGTGTAATGACAATCCAAGGCCCCTCGGGTTCAGCGAGGAGACCCGAAACCGAAAGTGACAGCAGGGGGTGCGCACCGGCCCAAGTCCTGCGTGCCGTTGTTGTTCACTTTCTGCCCGGGCACCATGCCAACTCGAGTCCGGGGCAAGGTCTGGAGTAGGCCGCCAACTTGGAGTCGATACTATTCCGGCTCCCGATGTCCGATTTGAATTTGGACAGCAGGTATCACCTCCACATAGGTTCGCCCGTGGAAGCCCGTCGATAAAATCAGGATCAATTCAGGATAGACGTAGGAGGTTGTGGAGGCCCTCGGGAGCCCTGTGCCTACGCGGCCATCTTGGTTGCGCGCTAGGCTCCTCCGATCTCTATCATTGTTGAGGAATACCCAAACAGATATAATGAGAAGGTCTGCTGACTTAATGACTGAAAGTAAACCACACAACTGCATAACTAAATACGCCACCAATGTACCTACACATAGAACATTGAGTAACACATTAGACTTAAACTACCTCTAAAGCACATTTGAACCAATATCTCTCTTCTCAGCAAAACTCAAGGCCTTCACTCATCAAATTGTAGTGCTGACCAATAGTAGAATATATTACCCAAATGGCTACCAAATTGCCGTTAAGAATTCACACCAAATCCTAAGCCCAGTATGCTGAGATGCCTCTGGTTGAGCATCTTTAAATTCCAGCTGGTAAAGACCCCTCTGCATCATAATACGCCACTGAAATCACTAATGCAACAGTGTCCCAAAGTAAATGTGGAAGGCAGAAGACCCTGACACTCTCAGGCGATGTGAATAACAACCATAGACAAATATGGATGGCACTGAGGGCTCCGAGGAATGCTGTTATATCTTCTTAAGTCTACAGTTCCTGCTGTGAGTGATCAACTAGAAATCCGTACTGTACTTCACATTTTCTAATAAATACTTTTTCCTCCATGTTCCTCATCTTGGAATATTCCACCAAGCTGTCACAAAGTATCTGCCCTGCAACAGCTAGGTCTGTCGCTAGGTGGCATTGCACTAGCTTAGGATGAAAATCCATTTTGGTGTGTCAAATATGACAACACACATCCTTAAGAGAAGACACTACATACCTTTACGTCAATTTTTTTCTGCATGCCTGAGACTTTTTATTCAAGGCACCTCTATTTTTAATGGGATGTTTTTGAGTTATTTTGATTAATATCCAAGTTTTCTTTAAAAAATAATAATTCATCAAAGGGGGTGTGTCTCATTCTGCAGCTTCTGGCTTTATACCGTTTGCTTCTTGCAAAATGCAAATATCAGTATCAGACTCATACACCCTATGTATTGGTGGATCTTCTTAATCTGACAAATGTGTGTGAATGAACGCCTAAGCTACAATGGAGAAAGCTACCAGGAGACAGGGTTGAGGTTGTGATCCCAATTAAAAGGTAGGTCTTCCTCTTGCTCCTTAAAATGATCTCCCTGTCCAAATAAATCTAGTAGTCAGGGTACTGTTACTGGACTAGGGAGTCCACAGGCTCCTTTCCAACTAATATACTTTAGCTTTATTTTCCTCCTGCATTGGAAGATTGTCTTAAGTGGAGGCTTTTAGAAAACTACGCTCAACATTTTCCACTTCACTCCACTGACATCTGATACATGTACCGTTACCATGACAGGCCAGTTATAGCAACCTCTCATACCTGTGGCTGCAATCACATCTTTGATTGAGGCACTTTTACAATGGGAAGTGGTACTGCAGGAGAAAAGACAGAATAAATCATTACTCTGCAAGGGAACAAGAAATCTGCTTCAACCACAGTGCTCTCCAGTGGCGTTGGCTGGAACTGAAAACATCTCATTATCAGCCACAAAGATAGTAACAAATTTCACTGCTGTACCTTTGGTGGAGAATTTACCTACTGCCCAAAAGACTAATCATGTCAAGGCTTCTTTTGGGTCAGATTCTGATGCTTTGAAAATGCCACTCTTTAAAGTACAGCATGGTAGAGATGACAATGAGCATCAAAATTTAATTGTCCTCCAGACTCAGACAATGAGCTCTACCTGAACCTTCAAAATGTTATTCGCAGAGATTGACATCTCCTGCCCAACTCCCCCTTCTTTGGAGGAAATTAACTACTTAGCCTTAGCCACTAAGAAAGGAGCTGAGGTACTAGAACATCTGTAGGCTACAAAAGAAGTTTGATCCTATCATGGAGATCCTTCAGCAGCTGTGCCTGTGGTGGAACCCCTACAGTCTTTTAATGAGTCATCCCTGTAGACCAATTTAGTGGTATGTATCCTTTCAGTAAGTAGGTAGATAGCCTTGTGCTTTTATTCCAAACATAGGGCTGTAAATTCCTTTCAGCTCACCATTCATGTCTGGTGATCCACTCTTCACATTCAAAAACAAATGTGTTTTTCTCTGCTCCACTATACTGAGAATCAAAATGTCTGGACACCGTGTAGCAAAAACTCTTTGCTTTGGAAGCCTAGCCCTCTGCAGGTTAGATGTTTTGTGCATAGCATCATACATCCACACTTTGTGCAAAAGTGTTACTTTAATAGCTAGTGTTTTCTAGACCATATGAAGGGATGTTTATTTCAGTTGGACAAAGATGGAATCAAAGGAGCTAATCATATCTCAAATTCATGCCGGAGTGGTGAACAGTGGATTACCAGGACAGTTTAAATTACATGCCATTCAATGGTGAGAAGCTTTTTGGAGATAAATCTGACATCCCTTGAATGCTTTAAGTAAAGTAGAGCTACTGGAAGATTTCTGGACTAGTGTCCCTAACAGTCCAGTTCCGTCAGGATTATTACATGCTCTGACAATGTATAAGTGACAGGTACTCCAAGCCAAGGCACACTTCATCGCCTCCCCTCCCACCTCAAAATTCTTTCTCCACAAGAGAGGCAGAGCTGGTTCTATAGAACGCCAAAAGAAGAAGCAACAGCCCCCCTGCCCTATCCTCGTCATGTATTCTCAGTCAGTATTACCACCAAGATTCATGTCCTGCTGATACATGGACAAATCAATGTATTTTAGAAGAACATAGCATTGTACTACTAAGTTCTCCAGGTAGTATGATGTGGTTAGTCTCTCCCCTTTGCTAGAATTCCACCACTCTTTCCTCCATCCCAAGCAGCCCTCATGTATACTTACACAAACATCTTGATAATAAGTGTTCTGTGCAATTAGGAAAATGGACCATAGAAAGAATCCTCCCAAAAAGAAAGGGGGCAAGGATGTTACTCCAATTATTTAGTGGTATACAAAAAGGATAGAGGATGGAGACTGAATTTGTATCTCAGGTATCCCAGTTCTCAACAAAACTGGTGATCCTTTACTACACCTGTGATATTCTATGCCACTTGAGTTTGGGTTGAACCTCAACCTCCAGAAATTGAATCTCGAACATTCCAGCTGTCAGCTTTTCATCGGTGCCATATTGGACGCAACTCTTGAAAATGCATTTCCACCAGAGCATGGATGTGAAACATTCAGAATATGTTTCAAGTGTTTTCTCCTAAGGCCCTTCTTCAGATTGCCCAAGTCCGGATGTCGCTAGGTTTCGTTATGTAGTTTTCTGCTGCTTAAATTGAGACCACTCTAGTTGTATCTCTGAATACAACAGAGCCAACATCTGAATTTGTGTACGAGGAGTTGTTGGGGACAGGCCCTGTCAGTCTACAATGACAGATAGCTACCAAATATCTTTGAATGTGGTCACCCATTTTATCCCCTTCTGCCACAGGTGACAGCGGTAATGGATGTTTCCCTAATGAGATGGGGGCATTTAGTGGATCTATTGGCCTTTGTGGGCATTATAACAATTATCTCCACATCATTGCATAATCAGCAAGCATTGAAGGTTTTTCTGCCTTCATTGCAAGACTTCTGCATATTCTAACAGGTAAAACATAGCCCTCTTTTATGTAAAAAAAACAGGCTTTGCAGGATTGCGTTTTCTTTGTTCAGATGCACTGTGCATTTAGCATTGTGCCTTAGAAAAAAAACAATTCCAATGATAGCCAGTCACTTGTCAGGTGCTCAGTCAAGTGTACCATTCATTGACTGTTACTAAGAGATTTTCAGCCCTCAGAGGGCTGGAAATATCAGTTCACAAGTGGCAAATTGATGTTGAGGTACTCACTTTGGTCTTATAGACCATTGCGGTTGACTGGAAAGAGACCTGTTTACAGTCGTGATGCCAGAAAATTCAGAACCTTGTGCTGCGTCAGAGTGATGGTAATACTCATTGTATCAGAGTGGACAAGAAATTTAGGTACTCTGTGCTATTGTCTCTTGTTGGCCCGCATTAAGCCAGTTTCATCTTAATAGAAACCCTGTTGGGTCACATATGCCACGACTCACATAGTTTCAAAGGATGATGGGGTCACATCCCTGATACACCTGTGTCATCCGTGGTTGGGTTCTGTGGTGAGATGCCGTTGGCATACCAAAGGAAAGCGGAGAGGGCCAACACAACTCAAACACTTACCACACTCACAATACAGGGCTCCGAGGCACAGAGAGGAGGCCATGGCTGAACAGGGTGCCAACTTCACCATTTACAGATCTAATGCAATAAGTGAGATGGAGAAGAAAGGGAGGTCTGCCATATAAAAGCAACGGGAACTATAGGAGGAATACCCCAAAGTATCCAGTCAACAACCCAGGGAGCTAAAGCGCTGGCCTGAGAGTGATGTTACTCAGTCAGGAAGGCTGAAACCACCTTAGAGAGCAGACCACCTTAAGACCTTCCGTAAATAAAGGCACGTCTTTGGGTTTGGGCGTGATCTATCGCACTTCTTCTCCATAGGCCATGAGGTACCTGGAGGATACTCAAGAATGAAACACCACAATGGAAGTGAAAGGACCTGATAAAAACAGCTGTAATGATGGATACATAATCTCCGCAGGAAAAGGGAAAATAGACTTGAGAAAAGAACAAATAATGCATTCTCTTTAGAAAGATAATGCACAGACTTCCTTCTGTGAAATACTGTGTAGTGAAAGAGACTAATAGTGATTGAAGTTTTGAAAGGAATAAAGGCATTACTTTCACTGACTACATGAAGCTAGAGTCATTCTTTTGGTGCACACCAACTTCCCATTATGTGTTGACCTTGAGATGGCCCTGCAAAGAAGATCTCCTTTCACAACAAAAGGAAAGTATAGCAGATTAATTTGCAATTATATTTAATTTATGTAACTATCAAAGCTTCAAATAATATAATCAAAATTCAATGTAACACATATTTAAATTGCTTAATGTCAAATAAAACATATGGTTATACATACTTTTAAAAATTGAAACAATGTGTAACCTATTTTATGAACGTACATTTTAATTATTAATAATTATATAAATATAAAATTAGCAGACATATATATATAACAAAAACATATACCAAATTATATTCGGAAATAAAATTGATACAAAACTAAAAAACTTAAAATAAAACAATACAAATTATGTATTTCTATAAATAAATTAAAAATATTTAAATATTAGCTCCCTAGCTATACAATTGTAGAGAAAGTGTTGGACTCAATAGTAATCAAATTTACAATTGCAACTCCAAAATAAGCAACAGTAGGTTAAGTGTGGGAATTTTGAAGGGTCAGAATAACTATTCCCACTCCAATGTTAGTAAAAAAAAAAAATAAGTATAGAAAGTGTCAAACTTTGGAGGGTCCAAATTTACTATTCCTCCCCAGCTTAAGGAAAAACAGAGAAAGGGTTGGACTTTGAAGGGGTTAGAATGACTATTCCCATTCCAACCTGAACAACAGTAAGGAAGGTGTTGAACTTTGAAAGGGCCACATTTACTATTCACACTCAGCATAAAGAAAAGCAGAAAAAGTGAATGACTATGGAGGGATCAGATAGACTATTCCACCTATTTAACTTTTTCAAAAACACATTTAAATATAAAACAAAATACAAATATGTAAAAACGTATTTAAAATAAAAAAATATTTATTAAAAAGGCATATAATTAAGCTACATTTAAAAAATACAAATGTTATATTACAAATAAAATAAAGTAAATGTAAAAATCTGTAAAATAAATACACGTCCCTTCTCAAACACCCCAAAAACACTAAAAATTACAATTTATAAAATATTTAAAAAAATAAAACATTAACATTAAATTAATTATTAAATAATAGAAGTAAAAATAAAACAGTTAAGAAGTATAAAATCCATGTACACAATTTTGGAAATAAACAAACTGGTCAACCAATTACCAATTACTGTATGGATGGTGTCCTTTACAAGAAAAACTTTGCAGCCCCAAAATATGTTTTTTTCTGACGTATAGTAATCCATGGGGTCTGGGCATTGAAACAATGTTGTGTTGCCCAGCTGGCATATGTTGAGCTGGGGTTTACATCTAGTCAGCCATCTCCCCAGCATTATCCTCTGAAAGATTCACTGCACAGTCCTCTTTTTAGTTTGTATGTTTCTTTGTTGCACCACACAACACACATTCTACAATTTTGACAGTGTGCTGATGAACCAGGTATGTGGCACTGTGCGTGCTCATGCAATCATGGGGTCTCACTTAGTCCTTTTCTTTAGAATCATTCCTTTGGGCCATCTCCATTCCATCACACCCAGACAGCTGGCCCACCATTCTCCACTACCCCATGCTGCAGTTGGCCTTTGTCATTCTCTGATGACTCCAGCAAGTCTCAGATTTTTACAATATTCCTGGATTTTTTGTCTCCATCCAATGAGCCGCTGTCTAGCACCTGTTCCCTCAACCCTTTCAAGAGGAATTCTCCTCTCAAACCGAGCTGGGTGCCTTTTGAGGTCCTTCTCCACTACCCGGTCAGGTCTCTTCAGATGTGTCAAAGAAAATCGTTTGGGCATCATGAATAACTGAGTATAGAGGGAAAAAGGAGCATTATTTAATATTAATAGCCCTCAGCTTGTCTTTAACTTTGCCAAAAGATTTCTTTTGTTTTTGTATGTGGCAAGTCTAATTAGTGAATATCATAATATTCGCAGATTCAGTGTAAGTGAATCCATTGTTCTAGCCACCGCGAGGACTGCGTCCCGCTCTCTATAGTTCTGGCAATGAAGAGGTAGTTCCTTGCAGTGGCTTCCTTGCCAATGTCCGGTGCCCCAGCTCAAAAATAAACCTTGTGGAGAGTTGGTTTGTAAGCATCCACAAGGAAGCCCACTTCTCTAGAAATGTTTGTAGGCTGAGTCCCTCTACCCCCTTTGGGAATCCCACTAAGCATGCTCTTCCCTCCACATATTTGGGATGTTCTTCCAGGATTATAAAGGGTGCGGAAAGGTTGCCCACTTGGTCTTTAGGTCTCAGACTGTGTCTTGTAGTTTGGCATGCAACCTTCTGCCTCTGCCACTCTGTGAACCCAGTCACATAGATCTTGCTGCAGCAGCAGAACACCCAACTCCAACTCCTCTAGCATGAGAGGCCTGAATGGCCTGTAGGATGGTGTCTGTCAAGGTAGTCTCTAGAGATCGTTGTTTGCTCTGTGCTCCCTCAGAGCTCATCACCAGCTCTAGGGCTGGCTTTGTGTACCTGTCCATCTTGGTTTGTGCTCCTTGCGCCATTACTCGATCTTTCAAGATGGCGGCAAGCAAAGTGCAGTGAGGGCAGACCAGGCAAGGAGTCCTCACGCTGACCCAGAGTTCCTCAGCAAAGAGAATGGAGAGTCAAGTGCAGAGAATTCGAGATGGTGCCATAGTCCAACTTTAGTAGTTGCTGAAGTAATGGGCAGGATTCGCAACTGCTCTCCATTTGCCACTCAGTGTGAGAGAGGGAAGATGTCAAAAAAGTGGAGTACGAGTCAGATGGGACGGACCCTGTTCCCACAGTCACAACAGTGAACCTAAGTAAAGGAGCCAAAGTCCCACCCAAACATCTCAAGAGGGTGGGCAGTTTGATTAACCCAATTTCGGGCTCTTAGAGTCTTCTTCATCCTATGGGGTCTCTCTTAGATCAAGGTGTTAATGTGTCCACTGGCCCGCTTACACCAGCAAACCTTCTCCCCTGAATATGGGTAGCATGAGATGCTGGATAGGGCCTCCAATGGGGCCAGACAGGACATCCTTCCGTTCGGGATGTGTACACCTTGAAGTCCGTACTGGGCTCCCACAATCAGGGGCGCAGGAGATCCAACTAGAGGATCCAGCAAAATATTGCCCATGCCACAGGAACCTCCACAAGAGTCAGGCTCACTGATACTGTTCCATCATGGCCTCCCCCAGTTAACCCCACTTTGGGTGCCACTTGGCAGGCGGTAATGCAAGTGGGGGGCAGGGTTGACCCCAAGTGTTCAGTAGCCCAGATAGATCGCGAGCAGCCTCTAGCAATCTGCGTTCAGGCCCACAGCCCATCCTTTCTACTCTTCCCTCTTGTGGAGGGCACTGCCTCTTATTGGGCTCTGAACCGCTGCTCTCGGCCTGTGCACCATCCTTGCACCCCTTTGATCGTGCCGCTGGATGCCATCTTTAAGTCAGGTTACACACTGCTTGACAGGGGAAGACCTCTTCCAGCTCTGCAGACAATGGGCAAAGCAGCAAATATGCCCCCACATATGGGGCACTTGCCTGGGGCTTCAGGAGATTGTAGGCAGATTGCCTACAGGATACCACAGGATGGGGTTTTCTATGGCTGAAACATCCCTACAGTGCGTCTGCCATGTTAATTGAACATGCTACACCCAACTAAACTACTCTTCTAAGGGATCATTTCCAAAACCCCTCTAAGTGCAGAAAGCTGTCCCATTCATTCAGACAGCATGGAAACATTGTATAATCAATTTATTGGAACCATAGGAACCTTATGTAAAGGGATTTTAGGAAGCGGTTACAGACTTTTGAACCATTGTTGCAGGTTCCACAAAACTCGCACAGGCTAAGGTTGATGTTCACTAAAGGGACATTCAACTTAATGACTACTTTCCTTTCTGTAGCGATCGTATCTCGGCTCAATATTGTGGTCTCACTAAAACAGACACTGCCCTTGCCAACCAGACTCTGAACATCTGGTGTTACTGTTTGGATTGCATCAGGAGTTCCTGTTTTTGTCTCCATAAAGAGCCCTATTCTTTCTACCTTACTCCTGGATTGGCATGGCAATGTTTACTGCAAGGAATGATCTTGCCTGGAATGCTCAACGCACCACGTGTCTGTATAACTCAACATTGAAAGTAGTGTGCAAAACAAAACCTAATTTTAAAGGCTCATAAAGGCCTATCTAACAGGTGTTTACAGTCGTGGTCAGTGTGCTCGGTTTCCAGGCAAATCCGTATCTCAGAAAATCCAACTTGAATGCTACTCCTCACTTAAACCACACCCCCACTTCAATGAATAAGCTTCTCTCTGTTCGTGAGTGTCTGGCCCTGCAGGGAATTTTTCCATTCTAACTCCCTGAAATGGCAAAGTGAAACCCGGAAGTTCCTATCTATGATTCATCTGCAGGCAGCTTTTACATTCTAACATGTCCTAGGTAGCTCTGCTCAATTCAGCTATGCTCCTCTGCTGTTTCGGACAGCCTTGGAGAAATGTGCCCAGCAGTGCCATGCTGACACCTTGCTCATTATAAGAAAGAGTTACAGCTGTACCTTCCTGCATCCAATTCGCCATTAAACTGCTGCAGACCTATCTGGTCTCTATTGGACACCTTCATTTACATCTTTATTTCATCATTGTGAGTGTTCAACTGTAAATGTATAATCCCACTCAGGCTTAATCCCCAAAGGCAGCTGATAAACCGGTGTCATATCTGCAAATAAGCCATGCCCAGCTCTAAGTGATTTAAGGAGGAGAAAAACAAAGCAAAACAAAAGTGGCTCCCTTGAAACTAGCATGCTCAGGGATGCCTACCTAGATAGAAAGATCACTGAAGCAAACAAAACAAGTGATGGGTGGGATGCTTGCATTAATCCCATCCACTGGTAATTACTGAGGCCGTATCCTAGCCCATTGTGTTTTTTGGCCAATGTGCCATCTCAGATTAGACCCAGCCATATGCAAATCAGCCTTGATCCTGCTCCAGTAGGGACAGTCCTGCCCAAACTGTGCCAGGTTTGCCCTAGTTGGGGCTCTTTAGCCAGGTGCAACTTTATTCCAGTGTCACAGTGAGCACCGGACCCAAGTCTAGACATACCCATAGCACTAAAATAAACAAAAGAGTGAAGCAATGGATGTTTGAATGATACTCAGCCACTGGTTACTACTCAGGGTCATTTAAAAAAGTAAACATACAGTACACAAAAAAGTTAAAATGGATTCTACATTGCAAGAGTTAGATTGAGACTAGCTAGAAGACACACAAGTGAAAACCTTCCTGCTCATTTCGCCATCAATGGCTAATTCGGGTACTGTGGTACCACCCTTGGAAGTCTTGCTCAATTTAGGGTAAAAGATAAAAGGTTCCCATAAAAGAGAAACAAGGAGCTGACATTTTAGGAAGGATTAAAACAGTAACATATGCCACCATATCTATGACACCCATACATGTAAAAAGTGCTTAGAGAACACACAGTTAAACCTAATAAAGCTATGGTTTTCAACAAACCCCATGTTTTGCCTGCCACAAGCTACCAAAACAGATCATAATGTTGCTTATATGCTACTTAGAAACTGCTAATCTTTGACATTTCCACCTTTGAAGGTGGCACTCTGTGGTAAAAGGTAAGCAAAATGGGTTCATTTCCCCCTCCTTGAGGATAGTAACTGCTTTTACCATTACCAATGCAGGTGAATGCAGTCCATTTATATTGTTCCTCTGTATTTCTCTACTTACTCTTTCCACTCGAACTTTGCAAGACCTTTCTGCAGTAGTTTTCCAAAGAGTAAACCGGTCACATTTTCTATTGTTTGATTGACATTCATTGAAACACAAGCTTTGGCTTGGGGTATTGCTGGCTTTCTAATGTGCCTCCTACTAATTATTGTGGCACATTAGTCACTTACCTGAAAGTCCCCATTTTCACAAATACCTCCATTTTTAACCTTGCATCGATACATACTTATGATTGGAAATTACAAAGTCTTGCAACTGTCGCCAGACGGTTATGTGAGCATCACTAGAGAGGGGCTTTGGCTCTGCCCACAAGTTGGGAGCCAGGAGTATATGTTTTGAATGGGCAGAAAGTGTGTGCCTACAAATAAAGTGCTTTCCCTCCACGCAGCTGTGATCATTTTGTTTATTTAGCCAGCTTCCTGAGCTTGACCTTTCAAGGGCAAACACATGACAGTGTAATGCTGCATGAGTTTCTTAGATAACTAGATCATTTATGATGTTTGTCTTTCTCTTGCAGAAGCACAGATGAGAGGAAGGCATCCATGAGAAATGTATACCATTCCACATGTTGTTGAACTTGTGTGTGTTTTATTGAGATTGGGTCAGACGGTGATTGCAAGAATGAGTCAGTGGATGGATAAAATGATTTATGAATGCAAAGATGAGTGACAGAGTAAATGTATTGAGTGCCTAATTCCATTAGTGACAAAAGAGGCACTTTCATTCACAAGCTAGACCTATTGGCATTGACAGTGCATGTTTATATTTTTTTCTCCACAAAAAATATGTCTCCCAGTGGAGAAACCCTTCTCCAACTTCCTCACCAGTTTTGACGAGTCCTCCCTTCCCCTTCACACCGTCAATGGATTTTATTCCTGCCCTTGAAAGGAGTAAATCCGTCAACATTATTTGTAGGAATATGGTTTGTGAATACCGACAAATATGTGAGTTTTAGAGGTGTGAGAAGGCTTTACTACACACCTCTTGCATAGTTTCCCAATATTGACTTTTTGGTAGTTGTTTGAATTTCCTGCTTTTCTTACATCTACATTAAAACCGTTTTCCACAGACATTGGGTGACTGTGAGCAATCTTTTTTTCTTTCTCAAAACAGCTTAAAAGCACAAAATCCTGATTTCAACACAAAAACTCATTTGCAGAAAATGTTGGGAACTACGGGTGGTATTTGTAATATTCATGAAAATTAGGGTAAATTAGTCAGAGAAAAAATTTGCACTGGCCTAGTAAGTTGGTGAGTGTTCAGAAAACTGTCCTTGAACACCCATTTAAACGGATTGGATGCAATCACGAGTAAACAAACCTATGTGAAAGTAAATCCTATTACCAGTTCAACCAACACCAATGTATGGGAATTACAAATCCGCTGTTACTCTTGTCGAAAGGCTATTTGTTTCTACAATTTGAACTTTCAACTGCAAATAACGCTCTTTTCGTGAACAGTTTTATTTATGATAAAAATGATAAAATGCCTATCAAATGTAGAGGTTGCCGTAGAAAGCTGTCAAACGTGCTGGTTTCTCCAAATGTTTGATTCTCACAAATGAAGGGACACGTAGCGCAAAAGATAAAGACAACCAAATATGGATCATCAATATGGCTACCCCATTAGACAAGAATACATAACTCCTAACAAAAACCCAATATCACTCACCTCCTAACCACCACTGAAAATATCAACATAGCAACTCTTGGATTGACCACAGCTACACTGAGGTGAGAAATGGATACATGGTGTCAAAGGAGAAACTCCTATAACATAGGTTCTAAAACCTAAGCTAGAACAGATAAAACCCCTCCTCCCTCTACGCACTTGTTCCCTCCACCAATTGGAAAGCAGCAGACACCCATACCAGTGTTTCTGACACCTTGGGAAAGCATCAGCCATTGTCTGTCTATATCAAAAATGTTCTTTGCCCCTATTTTTCACCTTCTGTATGGCACGGTGGCAGAGAGACATGCCTCTTCTTTCAATTGTATCATGTTTTTTATACTCTGTGTATCCGTCTCCATTGTTGTGTTGACCTGCTTCAATCAGGGCCTTCTTCTTTCATAGTCACTGTCTGGTGTATGTAGATTGCATGGAGGATCTTAACTCTGTCTGTCACATAACCAGGTTTGCAATAATTTTCCCTTCCAATGCAACATTATTTTTATTACTTTATTAAGCCTGCATGCCTTGCACACCACATCACATAACTTCAGAAAGTCTTTTGAAAATGGACCTCTCCAGGAATATTGGGCATTTTTTTGTCTCAAGTCATGCGTTTTCTCAATTGCTTAACTCGTTATTTGAGAAGCAACACCGACTACACCTTCTCTGAAGTCTTTTTGGCTTGCAACTTCACCATATAAATCCACCACTTCAGATCCCACTTGAATGACTGTTGTTGTCCTGTCTCAGAGGCCATTATCTTCTTATCAAGAGCACATATCCATTGATTCATGTATCTCCTCAATTGAATTCACTTTTCTCTCAATTTTATTGGTATTGTGCGGAAGGTCCGTTTAATCAGCCATTATTTTGAAGAGGCGCTGCCCACTAATTTTGGTAGTCTTGTGGCATAGTGCGTCACTCACAGGCATCAGAGGCAGAGAACTTGGTTAAATAAAGCTCTTACTTTCTCAGTTGTTTTTTTCTTTAGCCTAACTTAGTAATCTCTCTCATGATGAGGAGCATCTGACAGCCCAGCTTCCTTTCCTGTCCTGAAGCCACAGAACAGTGAGGAAACAGGAAGTAGTGCAGGTGGCCCAGGTACTCTGCCCATCCTTGTCTGAATTTGTATTCTCTCCCCTCCTTTGAATGTGCTGTTCATGGTAGGAGACCTGACTCCCTCTAAGTCACGGCTCCGGGATCAAACAGGAAGGAGCCGTGCCATGGCACCTATATTCTTTTACCTAATGAACATGTTTTCATGGAGTGAATATAAAGGTTGTTTGCCATCTAATATTCAGTTGTCTTTTAGGAAAGTTGACTAAAGTGAGAATTTAGGGTTGGGCTTGTGTGCTTATTTTCTTCCATCACTGATAATAATGCCCAGAAGGGAGAACCCTCAAGTAGGCAGGTAGAGAATGATTATGAACGTAGTTTGAGACATTACAGTTAAATATAATTGAGTTCCTAGAACTCAAAGAAGTCTTGGCAGAATCAACTGATACCCTGTGGCCATCTTGTAATGTGTATATGAGAGGAGTGGCTGCTGTGTGAGGCATGCCTAAAAAACAACAGAAGAAGGGAAGTTTATATTTAGCATGAGAAAGAGTAAGAGCAATTCCCTAGTTCAAGAGTTAACCAAGGCTAAATATACATTCTATAAGAAACTCAGTGTGTTTGGCAGACAGGATGAGTTCTCCTTTCTCATCCTGGGCGCTGCAAATAGTTGAAAAGGCCTGGGGAGTTCTAGCGGTGCATATTAAGAAGAAGTAAGCAATGACAAGAGCCCTTGCTCTTCCTAGCTGTAATTGAAGAGCTGTGCTTTAAACGATAAAGCTCATTAAGGAATTAGTACATTTTTAAAGAGTACTTTATTAACTCAATGATATACTAGACATGTGAAATACTAGCCATGTCAAGGAAGAGTTGTTGGTGTTTTAAATGTAGCTGCCATAGTTTGAAGGAGCAGTCAGAGTTACTTTGGAGTTTTTGATCCCAGGAAGTTCTTTTCTGCAACTATAAGACAGTCAACAATCATGGAAGAATTCAACTAAAATAGTATGTTTCCATATCAAGTATGATATACATATGCCTATCTTTATCAATATCAAATAAAATCATGATCACCTTAATGGAAGGGAGATTGTATATGGTAATAATGAGTATATTAAATGAAACATAAACATATTTGTGTTAGGTAGGCCCTTCAAGGACAATGTTCTGCTATGCTCTGACACATAAGAGACTCAATAAAGGTTGTGTTTATGTTCTTTAATAGACAGAGGAAAAGCATTTGTGAGGGAAGAATACGGAAACCTATTTACAACAATGATTAGCTCCAAAATTGTCCAGAAACATAATAATAGAATTGGATCCTTAAATGGTAATCTATATGCTAGGATTCACTTTGGACCCTTTTGATCTTCGAAGGAGCATGAAACATCAATGTCATCTGTGGCATTGACTTTAATGATAACACTATAGCCAGTACTGAGTGTAATCCGAGGCATAGATTAAGTGATTGCAAGAGAGGGAATGAAATTGCTTGGTTTGCCATTATCTATAGATTAATTGAAAACTGTTAGGACTGTCAGATACATTGTCTTCCAGCTCAAGCAAAGCAGTCTGACTTTTGACTATCTCTTAGGTTTGACCTAATAAATGGCCTCAAGCAGATGAAAGAAAAACCTACAACAATGAAAAAAGCACGCACCATTATTGTCATAAAGGTGCAGACCAATGCTGGCATTTTGCACAGGGAAGGATATTTTTTTCCTATGGGGTAATAAGTTATTCACCTTGGATATTTATATTTGATGGTATTTTCATAAGGTGTATTTCTACATACAATGATTGTAAGCAGAATGGCGGTATTTTCTTTTTAAAACGTGAGACTTTTCTTTTGATATTTTATTGCTAGAAACATTTCCGGTTGAATGTACATTATTTTCAGCTTGGGAAATGTTTAGTTGGGCAAATAATGTCTAGGTAGTTACAACTAACTAAATAAATCTAAATATACCAATAATGTGTGGGTACATCAAATTAAACCAATATTGGATTTGCTGGTTTTCAATGCTTGTTTTATTGTAATATTTAGAAAAGAAAATATACAGTCATTACTTTTTCCTTTATTAATGTTATTTATTGAAGGTATGGATAATACTTTGTAGAGGGTTTTTCTGTAGTACCTACAACATGTATCTCCTAGACCTTTTAAAGCCTGGCATATATAAAATATGAAATAACCCACACCTGCTTATTGCATGCCATGTTTTACAACAAATGGTTAATGGTATCATGATATTTTGGTAATGGGTTAAAATGTGATTTTTAAATCCATTTAAATCAGATTTTCAAATTCTTTGGCTAACATCTTAATGTGCTTCTAATGCAAATTAAACATAGTTTTGTATTTAAATTGCAGAAAATATATGGTAGTCTGACGGTTTTTCTACTTTGAAGTTGACACCTGTTTCTGCTCTTTAATTCATGTACTGTTGGTTAAAATGTTTACTTTGTGAAATGATATTTGCACTCAAGGCTTTCCTAAAATACTGCAGGATACTACTTCTTTAAGTTGATCTTATTTCTTACAGATGAATGATGCAATGGGATTTGAGTTACCATGGGTGTATTTTGTCAGTCTCGTCATCTTTGGGTCTTTTTTCGTGCTTAATCTTGTGCTTGGTGTATTGAGCGGGTAAGCATACACCTTCTTCATCATGAAAAAGGGGTCCTGCTTTCAGTTGCCACAAGAAAACAGGTTGTACAGTACAGCAAAGAGCTATTTTGGGAAACCCTTCTACAGCGATCATCAGTTCTAACACATTTGTGACCAGATCATTTGAAATTGTTATTTTGTCTGTAGAAATTACTGAAAAAGCAACATTGCATTTCCAAATAAGTGCTGTACAAAATGGTATTTTTACTAGCAATATAAGCATACACTAAATTCTAACTATGATTAGGCCTATGATAATAGCCACAATGTTACAAATGCCTATTTTACTTATTTTCACTATAAAATGGCGAGTTTTAGGTATAAATGTAAATAGGCTAATGGGAGTAAATATAATAAAAACTCTTCTAAGCAATTATGAAATTATTCTAGTATCAAAGAGTCCTACTTGTTTAATCTTTTACAAGGCAAATTCTGAAAGCAAATCTAATGTAGTCACCTAAAAATATCAAATATAAAATGGAACGGTAAGTACTGGTTGTTTGCTCAGCAAAGTGGAGTATAGGGTTGATTGTAATAAAAATAAACCTGTTTAATTTGGCAACTGCAAAATGGGCCCTGAAATGTATTCAGTTGTTTAATCATAACTCATGTCCTTACATTTTACAGGTAAATGATGCAATAGGATGTGAATGGCCATGGGTCTATTTTGTTAGTCTTATCATCCTTGGGTCATTTTTCGTTCTTAACCTGGTTCTTGGTGTACTTAGTGGGTAAGCTGTTGAATTATCATTGCATAATCCACTGCTGTGTGAAGACGGCCTCTTGCTTTGTTTGCATGCACTTTGAGTTCTTTCACTTTACTACTTGCCTTTAGGTTTTTTATTGCAGTGTGTGTTTGCCTTTGACTTTATTTGGTTAGAGTATGTGTACAATGCTACTCACTAAATAAGGTTCTTAATCATATATCACTCAATGCTTTTTGTTTTTCATTTTCTATTCATTGTAGATTTTGAAGTAAAGATGTTCTATATACAGAGTGGTGTGATTACCTGTATTCCCAATCACTCCCCTAAAAATACATGAATATTAGAACAATCATTTTACATATAACTATTTTTCTCAATTTATATTTACAGTTTACTCTTTAATTTGTAAGTAGTTATTTAGATCTTCCCAAATATCACTAATCTTTAGGTTGAGAGGTGTACGGATACAGTTTGCCATTTAAGGGACTCAGCGGTTTGACTAAACATACTTAGCTTAGGATTCATTGTCTCAGTCTAGATAGTCCCAAGTGGCAAGGCACTCTTCAGAGAAAATGTGTGAAACATTAAGCTTAACAACATGGCTAACAAGTTTAGAACGTTAAGACCCAAACTAGATTTAATAAAAAATTGTAACTTTATGAAGCAGATCTAAAAAAAACTGTGCAAAATTTGAAAAAATAAAGCAACAAGAAAATAATTAGTTTTCCCACAACCTGCCTTGAGGATAGAGGTGTACAGAGATTGCCCATTCAATAGGAAACGTCCATCTACATGAACATCTCACACAGGACAGAAATGCTATGCAAATTTAGTTACATTGATTTGCTGCACAGTGCTCTTTTGTTTGAGATGCTATAAAAAACATTCTAAGGAGTTTTCCAGGGTATAGTAATCATCACAGTCAATTTCATACTGCCTGAACCTTTTAGCAAAATAATTGTAGGATCACCATCTAACAACACAGTTCCACTCTGTCATTTTTTAGCACCCTCAGGTCATAAGACAACTTTACAAGAAGGACCCACCAGATCTAAGAACACACATCTTATCAACTGCATATTCACTAACAGTTCAACTTGATTCAGGAACCTGGTTATTCAGCATCATCCTCTGGCTCCACAATGTATGCAGCGTCCCAGGGACAGAGATTGAACTCAGTATAGAAACACTCCTTTCACTCTCACTGAAACAGGTAGTAGAAGGTCCACTTGCAGCACACATTGAGAGGTGTATATACCTGACAAGTTCTAAAATGTCAGTGGTTTAAGCAAGGTTTTTTAAAAAATCAAACCTATTTTCATGTGACCCTAAGCCAGTTTTAAGGTATTCCCAGATTCCATACACTCTTCCAATTTTGAGCATGCAGTTCCAGTTTTTAGTGTTGTGAACATTGCCCTAGTGTGCTTTGTATTTAACAATCCAAAATGCAAGATGACAATTCTATAATTCAAAACCTCTCTTGCCCCTAATTCCACACACCAGTCGCATTTGACTTCAAAGCAACCTCAACACCATGTCCCAGCACTATTATTGGAAGACGTCATAGTCAGTGTAGATTTTGGGCCTGATGAATCCATCCACAAGAAAATACTCATGTGTGATATTCTATATTCAACTGCAGATGTCCAAGTAGTACTACCAAGTCATCTTCCCTCTGCTCTTACACATTATTTTGTGCTAACTGTGGAATTTTTACTGCAATGTCTAGAACTTCCTACAGAGAACTGGAACTCTGTCAGGGGTCACTGTTTTTCCTAGCAAACTACTTAAAAATGTACATATGTAATTCCAATGTGTCTGTATATTTGGACATGTTATCATCATATGAATCCATATCCCTTGTCCTAAACATCTTGGGCATTGATTAGATATAGTTGGGCTTTGTTGGTGGAGAAAATGAGGCATAGAATACACAAACCATTGCACAAATAAATCCATTCAATTCAAATTAGCCCCTGAAGTGCTTTATTGCAATGAACTGAAGCTTCTTTCATGCTCTCCTTGTTCGTCTTAGGGCTCATCTACAATTTCCCTCTGTCTTTTATTTTTCTTATTGTTCCATCTAACCCATTGACCTGAGCCCTGAAATCTAGGCTTTTCTGTGAATAAGGTTTCAGCTATGAAAGAGTATTTCCAGTTTCTAAGATGGGTAAGTTGTGTATTTTAGCAGAACTTTGACTATGCGAACACCCATACCATCCAATTTGAGTTTTAATTTTGCTGCATTCTCATTCCCTTGTGATGAGATTCCCATTTTTGATCCTGCTATCTATTATCGCCATCCCTTGTTTTACCCAACAATGTATTTTTGTAGGTTCTATTTATCACAGACCACCTCTAATGGAGTCTCTGCATAAGAATAAGAAATGCATAATCTTTTAATCAACTGTGTATAACGTGATAAAAACGTGTAATGACTGATGTCGTCCACTTTGGGTTGTATGATTTTTGTTTTAGAAAAAACGAATGATTTTTTTTCTCCTTGCATTTGTTAAATATAAACATATTATCCTGGAAGTTTGATTTTGTAAATCTATTTCTTGCAGGAGGTGTAGTTTATTTAAACCAATTCTAGGTTGTTTATGTTCCCACAAGAATTAGCTTATTACAGCCTTCAGTTTTGAAAACATGCTCAGATAAAACACATAGTTGCCAGCCAAACAAAAATAAGCGGAGTGGAAGAATATTAATTTTTATCAAAGCTACCCATCCTTTTAATGTAATTGGTCATTGATTTCATGCCTCCAATAAATGTTCTACATGCTTCAACTATGGTACATAATTCAGATCATAAAGATTTGAATATTTTTCTGAAACCCAGACTTCCAAACATTTCTTAGCATTTTTATTATAGTGGGGTTGGAGGCGGTTAGCAACGTAGCTTGGCATTTAGACACAACATCTCATCTGCTGTTTTAAAAAAAAAGACACCTCATAACACATACACGGAGACGTGCCATTTGAAAACAAAGAGGGGAATTCTTGCAGAGGTGAGGTCCTGAGACGAATGCGCCAGCCTTGCACAACCTGAGATACAAATTACCTAATAATAATACGTGCTATGGGGTTTGGTTTAATCCCAGAGACCTATAATATATCTCTGTGCCCCCATAGCGAGGATAGGCTGAGGCAGATTTATCTTTAATCATGGTAGAGCTTCTCATTGAATAACGTTTACTTGTGATGCTACTCACTCTGTTGGCATGCATAGATTTTCTAGTTGCAGCGCAGGTGTTTTATATTTGAGCACAATAGTTTAAATAAATATTGCAAACTGTTCTTGTGTCTTTATTTGTTTATTATGGACATGCATTAGTGAGAAAACAAAAGGTGACGATCTGTTTCCACGGTTCCCTGAAGGGGCTAAGCATTGTGTTCTGGTGTGCCAACTTACCTGTCATTCTGGGATTGTTAGGAGGGCAGGTAAGGCACTATGAGCTAGTGAGGACTGGGGTTCACTGTTACTGACAGTCCCCACAGACTGACATTCTGTGATCCCAGGTATAGTTCTGTTTACTCATAATCCCTGCGACAAAAACAGATTTTAATTTCGGGCTAGCTTGATGTGCTATAGTAAGCGGATCCTTGAATAGAGCAAAAATAATCAATTAATTTAGACACCCCTATTGAGTCCCTAGTGAATTATATATTTCTTTCAGGTTTATTTTTTCAAACCAGGAAAGCTAAGGATTTAATGTATAAGGCAGCAATTAACCTCCCTTGTGGGATAGGGAAAGCCGTCTTTTGTAAAACCTTGAATACAAATGCCCAACTGGCGAAGTGGGTTGCTTTCTCTGCATTCTATGGTATGATGTCAGCTGGGTTACAGGAAATCGAAAAAAGTCAATCATGTTGCCTCCAAAAAGTAGTATTTGTATATAAAGAGGGCAAAAAAACATTTTTGGCCAGATGCAACAATCAAGATTAATAATCCAATATCCATGTAGCTAATATTTTATTACCACTATTATGTAGTGTCGTAGTTCGACAAGAAGTAGGGTCTCGCATAACTAAAATATTTAGATCAAATCTGATTATGTATTTGAGTGTATAGGTCAGATTAAACGTACACCATCATTTTTGTGTTGATTGCATTTGTAAAATGTGACATCCAGATTAACAGTGAATTTGTCTTTTTATATGAGAGGTTGGTTCTGAAGTAAAATTTAGGTGTTTTAGCACAGAAGGCAGTTGATTGAAATCTATGAATTTTGGGGATCAGAGATCCTGTTTGGTAGTTTTTATAAACATAACCAGACCCGCAGCTGCAGGTTAGGCGGCCCTACACTAACACTTTTGATGAGAAGTAAATTATTATTAATTATTTGCTCGGTCTTTGTGACAGCTTTTTGCTTTGATAAAGTTAGGCCTCCCCACCACATTGGTAGCTGCATTGAGAAGACAAACGTGGGGTTGCCTGACGTTTATGCCTTTACAAAACATAAGGGACTGGCCCCTCTCTTTAAATCCTAAACCAACAGCTCAGGGCAAAGATCCAGAGTTTCAAATTGAAAACATTAGGGGAAACATGCAAGGTACATGGTTTCCTTCATTGCCACTGATCACATATTGTCAGGCCTACACATGGAATATACCAAAAAGTACTGTACAGCATCTTCCTACCTTGTTGAAAAGTAGCAAATGGTGTAGTCCATAAACGCTAGCATAGTTTCTTACCTCCCATAAATGTATTTCACTGTGTTTTGTGGATCTATCTTAATTCCGCCTCTGTTATAGATGTGGTGCGAATACTTGGTGCTAAGTTGTTTGCCAGCCTAAACTATATTTTCTCAAACATTTTATCACATAAGTCCTCCTTTGTCTCTACTTTGATTTCTCAACCTGAGTCCTGCTACTTTTTATTTCAATTTCTTGCATTCTCAGCAGTTAAAACAATATTCATGGGGGTATCTGCCTGACAAGGCATTGAAGTTCTTTACGGGACGTAGCATGCTCTTTAAGAGCCCAGAGTTAGCGATCAATCAATTGGTTATTGGGATTATCTTGCTCTGAAAGAAGTAAGTTGTACCTTTCTGGTCAGGGTTGTGTCAGAGCTACACCTGAATCTATGATGTTCTACTTCTTGCATCTAAGGTTGAACAGAGATTCCGTAGTGTAGGCAGTAGTAAGAAAAAACTAAATTAGTAAGTGGAACACTTGAATTAATCTCAGCCATTGGTATTTTCTCTGGGGTGCATTCCAGTCCATCATATTTTTCTCACAGATACTGCATATAAGGAGCAATATTATCCAAATTCTGCTTGGTTTTGTGTGCTGAGGTTTAATGAATTTATCTTTTGGGACATGTAAGTCCT
Source organism: Triturus cristatus (assembly GCF_964204655.1). Taxonomy (NCBI): domain Eukaryota; kingdom Metazoa; phylum Chordata; class Amphibia; order Caudata; family Salamandridae; genus Triturus; species Triturus cristatus. The sequence goes on from NC_140592.1 coordinate 151,718,728, forward strand.
GTCTTTCTCTATAGAATGGTTAATTCATGCATTCCTCTCATCACGTTTTTGTTTTTCTATGTTTTTCTAAGTCATTATATAACTTGGTTGGAATAGTAAGTGATTGATACGCTGCTGTTCATTTCTTATTGTGGATTTTCCAAGATGTTACTACAGATTAGGTTCTCCTTGAAGGGATGAGTTTTCATCTGCTTTCGGAATCAAGAAGTCGATCTGAACTATGGTGGGATTTTCTTCAGATTTGTGTGCTTAGTGGGTTGCCGTCAGGTCTTTTCCGTTTTTTACTTCTTGACCTCAAGTCCTGCCATGCTGTGATAAACTGGAATCCAGAAATCATGCACTTTACTCTAAGGATGGTGGTGTATTGGTAGTTACTGTTTTGCATTTGACACAGTGGATCCCGAAGAACATGCAAGCATACATGGGCAATCAGTGTAGGTCCTGCATGGTGACAGTCATGTCATTGTATGGAAAATTTGAGTTTACACAAGGTGAAAGTCAGTGTTTGAAAGAACCTGCGCTTAAACTGGTGTTCTGCTGTATACTTTGGAAAGGTAGGATGTAATTGAGCTGAGGAGAGTGAGATGACACAGACGGCTCTGATTGTTCAATTCACAGAGGCTAAACGAATACACAACATCCTTTTTTGTGCACAGCCAGTAGCCATGACATCATAAACAAACAAAATCATGAAATTGCAAATCACCTCACAAAGGTAACTTGACAATGTGCTCCCCACCAGGATTTTCCTTTATTTTCCTTTTTGACTGCTCAGTCAGCAGATAAGTAGCTCCCAGCTTTCTCACAGTGTTTCTCTTTGTTATTTTCCTTTTTTAGGATTTTTCCTCTTCATGCTGTTCTCTTCTCAGATGTGTTTGACTCTACCCTTGTCTATTTACTAAACATGTTCTATTGCCATTTCAAATAATTTAGCTCCCAAGGTCCTCCTTCATTTTGCCATTGAATTCCATGTGCCTTTCCCTTCCATGACTCTTAGCCCATCTGTGATCCCACCTCTGGGTTTTCATTGCTGCTTTTCTATTCATGCTTTTCCTCATGCTCACTCCACCATTTCTAAACTTACACATCACGGAAAGGGGATTCTGTCCCTCTGCTTTCTTGATAATGCCTGTGGGTTTTCTCTTAGCACAGTCACGTCCCCTGGGCATGTCTCCCTTTGTGCCACTAGTTGCCTACCACAATAATCAAGTGTTTGTTGAGGCCTCTCGTGTGAGGATTCAGCTGTCGACTTTCCCGGCCAGTCCTCATCCAAACTCCGAGAAACAGGAAAGACTAATGGAACGGTCAATTGCTAAATTAACTAGAGCTGTGAACCAAACATGATACATCCACTGATGAGCTACAAACCCATTGACTCCTGAAAATATCTCATCCTTAAGAACATATGTTATTTCATAGTGATTGGTGGAAAGGCATACTGGACAAATACTGCAGAAAGCATCTATGATAGCTGCCACTGGATCTGGTTATCAGCTGTAAAAGAGAAGACCCCAAAATGGACCCAGCTGAAAGGGCTGGTTCAAGTGTTTTCAATTCCCTAATTGAGCAGGTGCTAAAGCAGACATTGCTGTCAATAATGAATCCCAGAGCTTTTGCACTTTAGGTAAGTTAGGGTATGAATTCTTGAAATTCCATAATAAATAGCGAATGCTCGATCTGGGTTTATTTGGTCCTGTTAGGGTCGAGGATGCATTCCGTTTTTAGTAGGATTTATTTTAAGTTGGGGGATTTGTTAACCATCTTTGTATGAGGACAAGGTTGTCATAAAGCCAATAAATTGCCTTGCTTGTGTGGACTTTCAAAAAGAGTTGAGTTGTGCCGACGGACTGGTTAATCTTGAGTCCATGGTTAGCCCAAATGGCTATAAGAGGCTCCATGTATAGGTTGTAAGTTATAAGAGAGAAGAAGGATCCTTGGAATATTCTGCAAATCCTGTGTAGCCACTGGATCCTTATTGTGCCTTTCTGGCTGAAAGATAGGAAGAGATTAAATATGGAACAGTGTTGTCAAAAGACACACTTGTTAACATGATGTTGATTATGGCTTTTTTATAGCTGGTGTCAAAAGCTTCTGCCATCATAAGCAAGACCAGAAATCTTGGACCACTGTTGACTGTGTTCCAAAGAGCATCATCCACAACCCAAATGTGTGTTAATCCAATACAATAGCATGTCATGTTATCTTAGGTAGATTTGTAGAGCACACTAATCACCCATGAGGTTATCCAGGCACTAGAGCAGGTGAGTGGGCATATGATGCCCGCAGAGTTATTCAAAGACCCAGGTGTTCAGTTTCTTGCAGAAGTCAAGAAGTGAGGAGGAGGTCCTAATATGCTGGAGGAGGTCGTTCCATGTTTTGGGTGCGAAGTAGGAGAAGGAGTGACCTCCTACTTTGGTTTTGTGAATTAGAGCATGTATGCAAGCGAGGGTGAGGTCGAGTGTAGATGTCTGGTCGGCTGGTGAAAATGTATGAGGTTGTTAAGGTATATTGGGCCGATGTTGTGTAGGGCTTTGTAAGTGTGAGTGAGTAATTTCAATTGACTGCGTTTTGTGAACAGGGAGCTAGTGGAGTTCCTTGAGGTACAGTGCAATGTGGGTAGTCTGTGGGATGTCTAGTATGAGTCTTGCGGTAGCCTTCTGGATGGTCTGGAATCTTTGTAGAAGTTGTTCGGAGATGCAGGAGTGGAGTACGTTGCCGTAATCAAGCCTGTTTGTGATCAGTGCTTGGGCGACAGTCTGTGAGGTGTTCTGTGGCAGTCACTTGAAGATCTTACGTAGCATATGTAGGATGTGGAAGCAGATGGTGCTCGCTGCATTGACTTATGCTATCACGGAGAGTTTAAATGAATAGTGTTCCAGTTGTGCATTCCTTTGTTCCCTTTGATTTATTCTGTGTAATGAGGCATTGAGAGTTTGTCATCTAGGAAGATTCCGAGGTTTCTAGCATGGTCGGTGGATGTTGATGTTTGTCTGAGCACGAAGGCCACCAGGTGGAGTCCCAGGGATGGCCTTGTTACCGAACATCAGTACTTCTGCCTTATCAGAATCGAGCTTGAGGCAGTTTGTTCTCATCCAGACTTCTACCTTGATCATGCATTTGGTGAAGATTGTTCTGGAAGTTGTACTCTTGTCCATAAGGAGAGGTTGAGTTGGGTATGATCAGCACATGAGATGACGGAGATGCCTTGAGATTGGATGATGTTGACTAGCGGGGCCATGTAGATGTTGAACAGGGTGAGGCTGAGGGAAGATCCCCGGGGGACTCTGCAGATCAGTTTCTTGGTTTCTGATGTGAACGAGCCAAACTCTGACTAGTCTTCCAGTAAGACAGTAAGAGGGAGTTGCTATTGATGTTATTTTGCAAAGCGTTTAGGTGTTTTGTGAGTATGTGTGATTTTGCCTGGGTTGAGGTTTGCATTTTTCCATAGCGGATTCGCCTGCCCAGATGTGTCTGAGGAGATGCATTGAGTGTGCTTGGCCATTGAGAATGCTTGCCTGAGGAGTGATTCAAGGTAATGAATATGAGAAAAGCCTCTCTTTTGTGGTTTTTAGGGTGACGAGGATGTTGGTTTGGTCTTTGAGAGTGAGCATATTTAAGATGGTGTGCAGCTTTAGGACCATGTGACTGTCTGTTGTCTTTCACAGTGATATTCATTAAATCAAGGAAGAAGTTGATGTCAACAGTGGGGTTTCTTGGGGTTTTTAGGGTGACAAATCTACCTTTAAAATACTAATGTGATTATAATTTAATGAAATGGAACTTTAGTTGGCCCTAATAGATATTTTTGTTTACTGGTGATCGTCCTGTGCATTCATACTTATGATTTGCACTTATATTACTTCCATTGAAGAGAACGTATAAGATTCTATAGTACATTTTACAAATTGACTCCATAGTTTCCTAAATGCTTTACTCCCTAAAAGCTTACATCTCATTAGCATATGCCATGGATTATTGCTTCCCTCTTGAGGCTCTTAAAAGCAGATCCATTGCTTCTTGTGATCTTTCATGATGTCTAAATCTTTGTTGCACGCTTTGCTTCCAAATGCTCTGTCTTATAGGAACATCACCTTATCCCTTCTGCCCCCTGTCAGTGGAATTTGAGGTTGCCCGTATCCTTCAGCATAATTAAATGCAAACTTAACATTTTGGTGCCGATCACGATCCGGTAAAAAATTCCCCCGTGCGACTCGTATCGGGTCTTTTTACCGTACGAATCGTACAAGTGCCGTACGAACTGGCAATCACGATTCGCATGGTAAAAAGTCCATACGACCCGCACCGGGAATCATTCCCCACACGTCCTCGGGTCGGAAAATGTGTCCGACACGTCCTCGGACGATTTACCTTACAAACGTAAAAATCCAAGTCCGACCGAGGAATCACGATCCATCCCGTGCGTCCGAGCCTACAACCGTATGGAAAAAACACCGTCCGCACCGAACACCAATAGCAACCATGGAGACATGTGCCCGCATACGCGCCCAACACTCCCCCCAGCCCCCGTACGTCCGACACGTACCCCCCGTATATGTATACCCCCACCCGTCTATGTACACCCCAGTACGTTCCAGTCGTACCCCCACCCCAGTACGTGTCGTACCACCGTCAATGTAAACCCCCCCACCCCTGTACGTGTCGTACCACCGTCAATGTAAACCCCCCCACCCCTGTACGTGTCGTACCACCGTCTATGTACACCCCAGTACGTTCCAGTCGCACCCCCACCCCAGTACGTGTCGTACCCCCCGTGTACCTACACCCCAGTACGTTCGAGCCACACCCCCACCCCAGTACGTGTCACAGCCCCGTCTACCTACACCCCAGTACGTTCCAGTCGTACCCCCACCCCAGTACGTGTCGTACCACCGTCAATGTACACCCCCCCACCCCTGTACGTGTCGTACCACCGTCAATGTACACCCCCCCACCCCTGTACGTGTCGTACCACCGTCTATGTACACCCCAGTACGTTCCAGTCGTACCCCCACCCCAGTACGTGTCGTACCACCGTCGTACACCCCCCCACCCCTGTACGTGTCGTACCACCGTCAATGTACACCCCCCACCCCTGTACGTGTCGTACCACCGTCTATGTACACCCCCCCACCCCTGTACGTGTCGTACCACCGTCTATGTACACCCCCCCACCCCTGTACGTGTCGTACCACCGTCCATGTACACCCCAGTACGTTCCAGTCGTACCCCCACCCCAGTACGTGTCGTACCACCGTCAATGTACACCCCCCACCCCTGTACGTGTCGTACCACCGTCTATGTACACCCCCCCACCCCTGTACGTGTCGTACCACCGTCTATGTACACCCCCCCACCCCTGTACGTGTCGTACCACCGTCCATGTACACCCCAGTACGTTCCAGTCGTACCCCCACCCCAGTACGTGTCGTACCACCGTCAATGTACACCCCCCCACCCCTGTACGTGTCGTACCACCGTCTATGTACACCCCAGTACGTTCCAGTCGTACCCCCACCCCAGTACGTGTCGTACCACCGTCAATGTACACCCCCCCACCCCTGTACGTGTCGTACCACCGTCAATGTACACCCCCCACCCCTGTACGTGTCGTACCACCGTCAATGTACACCCCCCACCCCTGTACGTGTCGTACCACCGTCAATGTACACCCCCCACCCCTGTACGTGTCGTACCACCGTCAATGTACACCCCCCCACCCCTGTACGTGTCGTACCACCGTCAATGTACACCCCCCACCCCTGTACGTGTCGTACCACCGTCAATGTACACCCCCCACCCCTGTACGTGTCGTACCACCGTCTATGTACACCCCCCCACCCCTGTACGTGTCGTACCACCGTCTATGTACACCCCCCCACCCCTGTACGTGTCGTACCACCGTCCATGTACACCCCAGTACGTTCCAGTCGTACCCCCACCCCAGTACGTGTCGTACCACCGTCAATGTACACCCCCCCACCCCTGTACGTGTCGTACCACCGTCTATGTACACCCCAGTACGTTCCAGTCGTACCCCCACCCCAGTACGTGTCGTACCACCGTCAATGTACACCCCCCCACCCCTGTACGTGTCGTACCACCGTCAATGTACACCCCCCACCCCTGTACGTGTCGTACCACCGTCTATGTACACCCCCCCACCCCTGTACGTGTCGTACCACCGTCTATGTACACCCCAGTACGTTCCAGTCGTACCCCCACCCCAGTACGTTCCTGGCGCACCCCCAACACAACCTCCTAAGTACGGAGCGCACCCCATGCCCCAACATCACAACCGCATGTACGAGTCGTACAAAGCCACACACAAGGACCAAATCGTACAACCAAATGGCCCATGTACACACCGTACACACGCTCAAAACGCACGTACACAACAAGGACAAAACAAAACAACTCAACAATACACCATTCGAAAGGCACACAGCCACTAAACATGGCCAACAACCACTAAAATAACACAATCACTGACCTGCAACTGTCAAAAACAAACAGAGGCCCAATACACCACCACTCCTTATAACACACCCACCCAAAATTCAAACACTGCCACACCCACCCATGGACCAATAAAAAGGGCCCACACACACAAACCATGAGCCTTTGCAACAGACCCATTGCTGCCAGACACCACAGAACCAGACTACAAGCGACACCACATCTTACACTTGCACACCTTCACACGACCACCCTCACAAACACCCTCTCATCACATTCACACACACACACAACCATCCACACCCCCCCCCAACATCCACACACCCCCCACACCCACACCATCCCCACCCACACCCCTCACCATGCCCACTACCAAGAATCCAAAGTTCAGTCACCGAGAGTTGGAGGTCCTTGTTGATCAAATCCTCAGAGTCGAGCCACAGATCTTTGGAACATTGGTCAGAAGCACCAGCCAGGCAGCCAAAACAGCCATGTGGCAGACCATCGTCGATGCTGTGAATGCTGTTGCGGACACCAGGAGGACCAAACAGGATTGCCAGAACAGGTGTTACGATCTGCGGAGGAGGGTCAGAGCCAAGAGACAGGAGGAACACGACCAGGCCAACGCCACCGGAGGAGGGCCCTCCCGCAGACCCGTACAGTACCATCCCTGGGAGGAGAGGGTGATGGCCATACTGCCGGTGGAGGCAGTTGAAGGAGTAGAAGGACTCCGAGACCCGGGTGAGTACACAAACAACGCACCTCACATGGGGGGAACTGCAACCACAACCAATATTAATAACAGGCACGCAAACACCACAAGCCATCGCATTACTCAACCACACTCCATGAGCAGGCACATGCCACTGCTGCCACCATGCCCCATGCACCCAGCTGGACAATGTCAAGTCACAGGCCACAGAAGACAACAACACATGACACGGTAACCCGGATGGCGGGAGGGTGGGCACCAAGAATCACATAGTGCGACTCCAAAGCAGACAACAATGCCCTCTGCCCATATGGCCTAGGTCACAGCCAGACAAACACTGTGTCCCAACACAGGAATGACTTGCCAGCAAATGGCGGATGCCTTGCATCAACACATGGGGGTGAAGGCACTGTTTTGCACATGCCAGCAGCTAATGAACAGCCAACAGTGTGAAAGAGTGGCAGCACACACCACCACAGCAGCAGCGCACAGACACACAGCAGACAAAATGGGTGCCTGGAGATCAGAAACAAACTCACATCAACAGGCCAAGGGCCACTCAAAGATCTGCTAACAGTGTGTGCCCAGGAAGCTGGGCCAAGGTGACAGAGGGTGACACACGGAGGGAGGGAGAGGGGGACACAGAGGGAGGGAGAGGGGGACTGAGAGGGAGGGAGACGGACAGAGGGAGGAGGCTGACACACAGAGGGAGGGAGAGGGGGACACAGAGGGAGGGAGAGGGGGACACAGAGGGAGGGAGAGGGGGACTGAGAGGGAGGGAGACGGACAGAGGGAGGAGGCTGACACACAGAGGGAGGGAGAGGGGGACAGAGAGGGAGGGAGAGGGGGACAGAGAGGGAGGGAGACACAGGAAGATGGACAGAGGGAGGAGGCTGACACACAGAGGGAGGGAGAGGGGGACACAGAGGGAGGGAGACACAGGAAGATGGACAGAGGGAGGAGGCTGACTCACAGAGGGAGGGAGAGGGGGACACAGAGGGAGGGAGAGGGGGACACAGAGGGAGGGAGAGGGGGACAGAGAGGGAGGGAGAGGGGGACAGAGAGGGAGGGAGAGGGGGACAGAGAAGGAGGGAGACACAGGGAGAGCAAATCAGTCCTGTGGTGTGTGGGAATGTCTGCTCGTCAGCAGGTGGACTGCGTGCATGTAGACAAGGGTGGCCAGTGCCAGAACCCCCCCTCTTCATCATGGCAAAACGCAGGGCCATGTCACAACCTGTACACGAGCACAAGGACAGCCACCTGCATCATATGAGTGTGTGGATCCACTCCATGTGCACATGTACAGTGCTACAAGGAAGGCGCAAATGCATAGCTCGGCACACATGCACACTCCACTGCTGACTGCAGTCACACTTGACGCAGCAAGTAAGACTGTGCCACACATAGTTAAAGGGGCCAAATTGGTGCCCAAGGGACACACACATGCACAAGTGCACTGTGAGTGGAATGCAAGACAGATCCTAATTCCAAGAGGAAATGTGCCAACTTTGTAACGGATGAAACATGGATGTTGCATGGATCAAAAGTAACATTGTCTCTCTCACACACAGGTCAACGTCGTGCTGCACCCCCCAACACTGGGGGGGAACACTCACAGGACCCGGATCTGCAGGAGACCGATCCCACCGGCAGCGACCACTCTCACCACTCTGCGGACGACCCCGACCGACCTGGCCCCTCTGGTGTCCAACCACCTGCAGCACCTGCGTCAGGTACAACCGTGCCAACCACCACCCCCACTCCTGCCACATCCCAGGAGACACCCAGGATCCCTGCCCCAACACCACAATGCAGCCAGGCTCGCCAGGAGGGACACGGTGTCCCGGGCACCCAGGAGGAGGCAGGCGACAACGCCAATGCCACCCCTCAGGGGTCCCGGAGACCCCATGTGCCCACAAGTGCAGGCCAGACGCAAGTGGGCAGGGGTGGTGGGAGTGGAGAGCGGCGGAGGCGCGAGCCTGACCAGTTGGCTGGGGATCCGGTATTTTCCCATGTCCGTAACATCCTGGACTCATACCGGCAGGACACCACGGGCATGGCCCAGGTTGTGTCCGTCCTCGAGGGGATCAAGGTCCAGCAGGCCCAGCAACATGCGGAGCTAATAGCCTGTCTACAGCTACACCAACGGAGGATGGAGGACAGACAGGCTGAGCAAGTGACGGCGTCCCAGGGGATTCACGCTGAACTCCGTCGGATGGCCGACCCTCCCTGTGCCAGAAGGCGGAGAACATCACCACCCACAGGGAGGGATCATGAGGAGGAGGAGGAAACATCCGACGGAGCATCCCAGACGTCGTCACGGCCTGCTGCTGAGGTTCCCCGCAGGAAGCCGGGTCGTCCACGGAAAGGACCGTGAGGGTGGCTGCTACATCACCATCTCCCAGGACACCTGGCCTGGCACCTGGCCCACTGGAGCAACAGCATCACAGCATCAAGAGACATTCTCTGCCACATGGCCCTGCTGGTCACTGGCTGACCAATGTTGACAAAGACTGTGGCATGGACTCTGAGGATTTCCAATGGCAAGGACACCAACTCCCCTACTGAACTTTGGATTCCCTAATCCCGGAAAGGCCCTCACTTGCCCCCCCCCCCCCCAATAATAAATCACACTATTAAGAGTAGATGCCTGCTGGTAGCATTATTACCTAACATGTGTCTTGTACAGTCTAAACATGCCTGAGTCATCTGTTCACTTCAACCATCCACACCCTGGGGCCTGAGTCTGGCACAGGACACATGGGTCACAGTTTTCTAGGCAAGACAGACATGGAGCACCATACACACCCGTGATGGTCAGAACCAGCTGAGGGGGTGGCCGAACAACCGTGCTGACAGACACATTGAGTACAGCAACAGTCATGCGCAGAGGTCAGGGATCCTGGCCCGTGTCCTGGGGGGCACCCAGGTACGTGTAGACAGGTGGCAGAACCATGTCCTGCAAGCTTGAGTCCGGTGGATGCAGAGAATGGGGTCATGGACAACGTTGGATGCATGGGGATGGCACATGTCACAATACCCACACAGTCATGGACATCATGCCCATTACACAGTCTCAGCACACACACACAGCTTGCATCTTGCCACTCGACACATTGACACATAGCCACAATCAGGGAATACCATGCCAGACATGCAGGATGCACCGTGCCAACACACCAGCATTGACTGAGAAGAGGCACCTTGGAGGCATAGGGACACCTTTAATAGTCATGTGTTTGGGATTGCAGAGGCAACTTGAAGTACACATGAACACATCATGTGGAGTAACATGTGGCTCCAACACTGGCACCCCCCTTCTGCAGCACAAATGCGTGATAGCCATGGAACTGGCACACAAGTGTCGGATAATAGCTAAATACCCACAGCTGCTCACGGAGAGCCTGCCATACACCATACATCCGCTGATGTGGAAGTCCCACGCCATGTCAAGACAATGTTAACCGTATGTGTCCGAGGGCAGTGTCACACACATTGATGCCTTCATCACAATCCACCATCCCATCACTGATGACTGACAACCAGGCAGCCCATCTATTCAGGTGTACCCAGCTGCATGTCGTGTCCCATGGGGATGCCACATGTCTGCAGAGGACCCAAACCCCGACCGGGGCAGTGTGCACACATCGTGAACAACTGCCACACCCAATACACCCCAGATGCATCCCTTACCCCATGGAGACTTCCAAACGTGTCCGTGCCTGTAACGCTGAGTCAGCCCACGATGCCATGTCCATGAGGAATAGCAGTGCCACAACAATGCAACCAGCAAACGGCATGCGCAGGTACCTGGGGAAGAGAGACACACAAGAAGTCAGCCACAAGAAGCACAGCCACTTGCATGTGCATGTACTCGACACATGTATGTATGACAACATGCTAGGTCACAATTATGTCTGGGGAAATACTACCATCACTGCCACCATCACTCCAGTGACACACCCACACACACCTCTGACCCACGTGCCATACATGCAGGTGGAGACACACATCACAACGCATGCCACACGGGGACCAATGCGTGCACACTCAGACCCTGGTACTCACCACTAAGCAAAGAAGTCGCGTATGAGCCGAGTCCGGATGTCCTCTTGCGGCTCCACATCCTCCACATCACTAGCCCCATTGCCAAGCCCTTCGTCCTCCACGGGTGGATGGTCCTCGTCATCTTGATCCAGGATGAGGGGCACAGCTCTTTCAACTGCCATGTTGTGCAGCATGCAGCAGACCATGAAGATCTTGCAGACCTTCGCCGGGGCATATGGGAGTGCGCCGCCGGTCTTGTGGAGGCACCGGAATCGGCTCTTCAGCATGCCAAACGTCCTCTCTATCACTCGCCTTGTCCGGCCATGGGCGGTGTTGTAGCGGAGCTGGGCCGGCGTGATGGGGTTGCGGAGAGGTGTCAGCAGCCAAGGCATGTTGGGATAGCCAGCGTCCCCTAAATGGAAAGCACATGGATATCGTTAGAACAGGCGAAGCGGTAGTGCTGCTCGGCCAAACAGAATACAGGACAGACAGACTGTACCCACCAACAACACATGCACGTTCGTTGCGCAGCTGCATCATCATATCAGGCATCCCGCTACGCCTCATGATGTAGGCATCGTGTGCTGATCCTGGAAAACGAGCACAGACATGTGAAATCACCATGTTGGACAGACACACCACAAGGGCATTGATGGAGTGGTAGTGCTTCCGATTGCGGTACGCCACCTCCCGTGCGTGTGGTGGTACCAAACCTACATGTGTCCCATCTATGGACCCAATGACATGGGGCATCCCTCCCAGGGCATAGAAACCACGTTTGACCTCAGTCATCTGTTCAGGGGTTGGGAACTTGATGAAGTCATCCAGGTGAATCAACATGGCCTCCAAGAAATCATGCAGCACACCGCTGAACATGCTCTGGGACATGCCACCAACATGAGCTATGGTATATTGGAAGGTACCCGTGGCAAGGAAATGTAGGGCAGCCATTACCTTCAGCTGGGGTGTCAGTGCCGTAGGATACCTGTGCTGCGGTTGCAGGTGTGGTGCCAGTCTCGCCGTCAGCTCCAGAATCAACGGTTGGGTGAAGCGGTAGAGCCGGATCCTGTCATTCTCCTGCATGGTGGCCAAGTCTGGAATTCTTCGGGCAACAGGAGGCGCTCTGCAGTAATTTGGAAGTGACAAGGAAGAGTGAGTGCACTACGAGAACAACTCATGTCTACTGAGCACATGTAAATCTGCCAATACACACATGCCACATAGGGAGTCAGGCATGTGCTACATGCCCAGGACACGTATGGATGCAAGGTGACACTCCTTCCAAGACCCAGCTACACACGGTGATTGAGAACCTCCCCATGCCACGCCATGGGAATAGCTGTGTCCCAGTGCAAGTGAACAGCCCGACGCAAGACAGAAGTGACATACACCCACACATCAGCAGAAGTAGGATGCCGATTGTAGAGACTGGTAGCGGAACACCGGAGCCACAGGTCACATGACATTACACTAGGCCTGCCCACACACCTTGCCATGAAGGTGCACATGTCATGACTCACCACACATTCCTTGTGAGGATGCTGACATGGCCTTGTCACGCTACTCCGTGTCCCATGCATACATGTGCACCTCACATCAGATACCACATGTGGCATGGTGTGCGGAACAGTGTGCAATGACAATCTACACACAGACACATGTTGGTTGCTGCAACGGCTGCAGCTTTTGAGGGTGCTACAACATCAACCTGATGTAAATCCCGGACACATAAATGACATAGTCACATTGTGCACTGTGGGTAGTGACAAGTCAGGTGTCATGACCCCTGTACCGGGCATCATGGGACACTTCCGTGTGTTGGTGTCCGTGCCATGCCAGTGACGCTCACCCCAAGTGCGCAGTACGACATGCACACATGTCAAAGGAGTCAAGGGCATGCCTGGCACACATTGCACCCTCACACAGTACACCTGTACACATCTCATCATACATCTGGTGCCTCCTCCACTCAGGAGGCATGTTCCACATCACAGCCTGTCACACCTGTGCCCCACACATGTAGTAATGCACAGACGATGCCTTGATGTCCATTCCTGGACAAGTATGTCCATCCATGGACAAGTATGTCCGCCCTATTCCTACCTGTGTGTCGACTATCACCACAGTGATGTGTACAAACCGGCGTACTGCTGCTAAGAGGGCCTGTGTATGTTCCCCAATCACTGTGGGAGTGCTGCCGTATGTGTACCCATCGTGATGGCGAGCGTACAGGCATTTGTACGGTCCGTACCACAACGAGTACGCATACGCGTGCAGAACCATAGTGAGAGGGCCGTACACTCGCATGTACGCTCACTATCACTATGGTTCTGCACGCGTATGCGTACACGTAGTGGTACGGACCGTACACTCGCATGTACGCTCACTATCACTACGGGTACACAGACCCATAGTGATAGTGAGCGTACAGGCATTTGTACGGTCCGTACCACAACGAGTACGCATACGCGTGCAGGCCCATAGTGATAGTGAGCGTACATGCGAGTGTACGGCCCTCTCACTATGGGTCTGCACGCGTATGCGTACTCGTTGTGGTACGGACCGTACAAATGCCTGTACGCTCACTATCACTATGGTTCTGCACGCGTATGCGTACTCGTTGTGGTACGGACCGTACAAATGCCTGTACGCTCACTATCACTATGGTTCTGCACGCGTATGCGTACTCGTTGTGGTACGGACCGTACAAATGCCTGTACGCTCACTATCACTATGGTTCTGCACGCGTATGCGTACACGTAGTGGTACGGACCGTACACTCGCATCTACGCTCACTATCACTATGGTTCTGCACGCGTATGCGTACACGTAGTGGTACGGACCGTACACTCGCATGTACGCTCACTATCACTACGGGTACACAGACCCATAGTGATAGTGAGCGTACAGGCATTTGTACGGTCCGTACCACAACGAGTACGCATACGCGTGCAGAACCATAGTGATAGTGAGCGTACAGGCATTTGTACGGTCCGTACCACTACGTGTACGCATACGCGTGCAGACCCATAGTGATAGTGAGCGTACATGCGTGTGTACGGTCCGTACCACTACGTGTACGCATACGCGTGCAGACCCATAGTGATTTTGAACGTAGGCATGCATGTACGGGCCGTTGCCATGCATTTGGGGTGCCCTAGGGCCCGGAAACGCACCGTACCTGTGTGTGATTCTCCTAATTACATAGGGGACAAGTATTAAGGCCTACATGCATGCTGGTTGTCATGGCGACCAGGTTCAAATTTCGATTTTGTTCTGGAAGGTGCACAGCAGAAGTCAGTTGGAATTCTTCTACTTTGTTGCAATGTGTTTGTGGGGCTGACATCATGCAGGAGAATGAAACCGATAGAGAACCCACAGACTGCTAGGTTTGAAGGGATTGGTGGAAACATAGGATGCAAATGTGAGTGACCAATCACTCTGTACTCCTGTGCATGAGACTGGGCAGAAGGCCACATATAAGGCAGCCAGGTCCCATGAGGGATTACTTGCCTGCACATCTTTGCATTTGTCGACCAAGCTGCTGCTACTGATTCCCTGGAACCATGTCAAGGGCTGTGGAGAGGACACAGCCATTCACCCTGGAGGAGAACATGGCTCTGCTGGATGTGATCCTCCCACAGTACCCCATGCTGTATGGGCGACCAGGGTATCAGGTGAGTGCATAGGCCACTGCCACAGACTGTCCCTATGTTGTGACTGTGTCTTCAGGCATTGTGACCCGGTGTGACACACATGCCATGTACTGTCGGGGGGGTACCAGGGGGGGGGTGCCTGATGTCTCCCAGCAGTGCCCTGAGACAGGAGGGGTGTGTGCAGAGTCCTCCCAGCAGTGCCCTGAGACAGGAGGTGTGTGTGCAGAGTCCTCCCAGCAGTGCCCTGAGACAGGAGGTGTGGGTGTGATGCACAGTGTGAGCCTTGATCATTGATTGTGACATTGCCATCATTCCACCTGAGTACCCACTATGGCACGTGCTGCCTTTTCCCTCACCAGAGGATGATGTCCCTATGACAGAGGTGCAATGCGTTGGCTGCATTACATGCCATGTAGTAACCAGCTATTATGTTCACATATGTCTCTCTGTGACATGTGGCTGGTGTATTGATGTGGTGTCACTTGTACTTCCTCACAGGTAGGCGCCACTGCCAAGGAGCAGATCTGGCTGACCGCCGTCAGTGCCGTGAGGCGTGTGGATGGTCGGAGGCGGAGCCTGTCCCAGGTGAGGAAACGCTGGCAGGATATCCGGTGCTGGACGCGGAGGATTGCACGGCTCCTGCTGGGGGACTCACCTGAGAGCCACAAGAACCGCGGCCGCCGCCGTCTGACCCACCTCCACAGGCGTGTGCTGCCGGTGGTCTTTCCAGACCTGGAGAGGCGCTTACAGGCGATGCAGCAGGCGGAAGGGGGTAGGTACATGTGCGTTTGTTGTGTGTCACCGGCATTTGTAAGGGCACAGTGGCATTAATTCACTGGCAGGGTTTAAAGGTGCTGTGCCCATCCAGTTTGCCCAAGTGTAGCGCTGCGCCCCTGCCACCCTTCCCCTCCTTGCAATGTGTTCCCTGGTCTGTGTGTAGTCACTCCTTCACAAGGTAATGTAGGCTGGCGCTTTGTCCACGAGAACAATGACTGTAGCATCATGGGTGGTGGTGGTGGGTAACAGGTTGTGGGACCTTGCCTGTGAACTGTCAAGTTCACTGCATGTGGGTTCCATGTCAGTTGGCACTGATGCTGGCTCCAGACATGGGAGTTGGTCTCTCATGTGTCATGCCTTACAGCGCGCATGTCCTATGTAGTGGCCTGTGACATGATGTGCATGAGTGTGCGCTACGCATAGTGCAGGGATGGTGACGTGTGTAGCAGTCATTCCCATTCAGTAGCATGTAGTTGCGTGCCCAATACTGTCCCCTGGGGCACCTTATCCTCAGTGTTGTTTGTGTCATCATCAACGTGGACACTCTCACTGTCTACAGCGTAGGTTGTGCTCTGTGCCATTGTCCCCTGTCACCATGTATATAGACGTGCTATTATGTACAGGTGTCCACTGTGCAGCCTGACCTGATTGTCCCTCTTCATACTCACAGTTGCCAGTGCCTGTGTGTCTTGTTATACTCATCTGAGGATGGGCACTGGTACCTCATTATTTGTACAGGCGCACCTTTGCTGTTTTGCGTCCAATCTTGCCTTTTGCCTGCCACTGTGTTTATCACCCAGACTATGAGATGTTGGTGCCACCTGTGTCTCAGCAATTAGCATCGTGTGGGGGTTGCTTGGGGCGGGCAATGCCTATGTGTCAAATCCTGATTCCTAATTGCTGGGTCTGGACAGTGTGTGATGTTACTGGACACACACGCAAGGTGCAGTGACCGAGTTATGTTGGGCATGTTTGCAGCATTACCTATGCAGCATGTGTCTCAAGTTCATGGATATTGTCCCTGGTCATAGGTATTTTCACAAACGCTGTGTGGTGCAGAGGCAGTGCAGGATTGTCCCCAGGGCCTGGGTGCTATGTCAGACTCCGTTTCCTGTCATCAGCTATTGTCTCATGCTCTCCATGGTATTTCAGTGGCATGGTGGCTCAACCAACTGTGTTTCATGCCCTACATCGGTACCTTGTTTTGCAGATGTTAGGGATCTGCCTCTTCAGGCTATGCAATGTTGACTATGTAGATTGGACTCATGTGACAGATGTGTACAGGTGTCTGATTAATTTCTGTCTCTCCACCCTGCCCACAGCATCGTCGGGGGACACAGAGGGAGACATGGACACGGACCAGGCGGAGGGACCGAGCACCAGTGGCAGCCGTGACATCGGGGCTGGCACATCGAGTGGGACAGAGGCGGAGGATAGTGTGGCCGAGGACCTGTCGACTGGCACATCAGACTACGAAGCTGACAGGTCCGAGGAGGATGTCTCAGAGTTGGCGGAGGCTGCACCAGCAGCTGACAGTGGAACAACACCTGCCACCGCCCCCTCAGTTCCCACCAACCGCCTCCCACTTGCTCGTGTCCCTTCCCAGCGTGCCCGGTCACCGCATGTCTCCTTCCTGCCAGGCACCGCACCCCCTGCCCCTGTCTCCACTGCTGCCGCCAATGCTGAGTCTATGGACATCCAGCGGCAAATGCAGGTTGGTCAGGCTGCGATCCTGAATGTCCTCCATTCCCACGGGAAAACCCTCACCAACATCGAGGCATTCTTGGAGGGCATTCATTCTTTGCAGGCTGACCAACGCAACTTGCTGAGGTCCCTAGACTCCACACTGACTGCAGCAGTGGGTCTCCTGCAGCGCGACCTCCCCCCACCTACCCCTGCCCCATCCACACTTCCCACTTCCATGCCTGTCCCACGTACACCCAGACGTCGGCATGCACCCACCACAACAGACACAGGCACCACACCAGCAGGGAAGGTCCACCGCACTCCTCCTGACACGCACACACAGGGTGAGATAGGCACACCCACTGGGTCGGGGGGCAAACGTGTGACACGCAGCCAGAGTGGGAGTCCGCATTCCACACAATCCACTCCCTCCAAATCCCCTCCCCTCAGCTCTCCTGGCCACATCTCCCCCAAGGACTCCTTCATGGCCGCTCTGTCCCTGAGCCCCACAGTTACGCCACCACGCAAGCGGTCAAGGAAGTCCTCGGTCAGGGTGGTTGAGTCTCCCCCCCTGTCTCCACCCTCCCCCGGTGGCGCTGCAACCCATCCCTCTGAACCCCCCCCCTCCTTGGGGCCTGAGGTCACTTCGGGTGCAGGGGACTCCCTGGAGGACCTTGCTAAGGTGTGTAGTGCCATCCTGGCCTCCGCCTTTGGCCATGACACACCCCCTGTGGTTGAGTCCTCCATCCCTGCACCCACAACGCCGCCCCTTTGCCCTGATGTCCCTGCGGTGCCTGTTGCTTCCCCCCCCCCTGATGCCCTCACCAGTATGGAAGACGATGGCATTTGACTGTGCAGGCAAGGTAGGGGACACACATCCCACTGTGTCCCCCATGCAGCTGGGAATCATTGACTGCCCTATGGCCTTTGTTGACTTTGAACTGCCTTTGATCCACGGACATTGTGCTCATGCTGAATAAAGCTTATTTTTTTTTTCATTATCACACTCCTGCTATGGTGGTATTGGTGTTGGTGGGGCTGCTACATTGTTTTGGGTGGTGTTTAAGGCTTTGGGTGTGTGGGATTTGTAGTAGTGTTCTGCTCTTTGGGGCCACCCTAGGATCTGTGTGCCATCACAAGGTGTTGGCTAACTTCCTTAGGTCATGTCAGCAGTTACTGCATGGTTCAATTGTCCCAGGGTGTATTCCTTCCTCTGTGTACCCAGTTTCTTCCCTGCAGGGTGTTCCCAATGTTTAGCGCAGAGCTGTGTGTACATGAGCTGTGTGTGTGACGGAGCCCTTCTACTTTGGCCATGCATGCATGGCCATGTCTCCACCTGCAACAATCGTGGCATCCTTGGTGATCACTGTACTTGTGTGTGGAGTCAGTTGACATGAGTTCATGGGGACATGTTCCCTTGTAGGCAGTATGGATGTGGGTAATTGTGGCATCACACACATGTGTTACACCCCTCCTGGGTGTGGACACTGCTGGGAGGACTCTGCACCCACCCCTCCTGGGTCTGGACACTGCTGGGAGGACTCTGCACACACCCCTCCTGTCTCTGGGCACTGCTGGGAGGACTCTGCACCCACCCCTCCTGGGTCTGGACACTGCTGGGAGGACTCTGCACACACCCCTCCTGGGTCTGGACACTGCTGGGAGGACTCTGCACACACCCCTCCTGTCTCAGGGCACTGCTGGGAGGTCTCTGCACCCACCCCTCCTGTCTCTGGGCACTGCTGGGAGGACTCACCACCCACCCCTCCTGTCTCAGGGCACTGCTGGGAGGTCTCTGCACCCACCCCTCCTGGGTCTGGACACTGCTGGGAGGACTCTGCACACACCCCTCCTGTCTCTGGGCACTGCTGGGAGGACTCTGCACCCACCCCTCCTGGGTCTGGACACTGCTGGGAGGACTCTGCACACACCCCTCCTGTCTCTGGGCACTGCTGGGAGGACTCTGCACCCACCCCTCCTGGGTCTGGACACTGCTGGGAGGACTCTGCACACACCCCTCCTGGGTCTGGAAACTGCTGGGAGGACTCTGCACACACCCCTCCTGTCTCAGGGCACTGCTGGGAGGTCTCTGCACCCACCCCTCCTGTCTCTGGGCACTGCTGGGAGGACTCACCACCCACCCCTCCTGTCTCAGGGCACTGCTGGGAGGTCTCTGCACCCACCCCTCCTGGGTCTGGACACTGCTGGGAGGACTCTGCACACACCCCTCCTGTCTCTGGGCACTGCTGGGAGGACTCACCACCCACCCCTCCTGGGTCTGGACACTGCTGGGAGGACTCTGCACCCACCCCTCCTGTCTCTGGGCACTGCTGGGAGGACTCACCACCCACCCCTCCTGTCTCAGGGCACTGCTGGGAGGTCTCTGCACCCACCCCTCCTGGGTCTGGACACTGCTGGGAGGACTCTGCACACACCCCTCCTGTCTCTGGGCACTGCTGGGAGGACTCTGCACCCACCCCTCCTGGGTCTGGACACTGCTGGGAGGACTCTGCACACACCCCTCCTGGGTCTGGACACTGCTGGGAGGACTCTGCACACACCCCTCCTGTCTCAGGGCACTGCTGGGAGGTCTCTGCACCCACCCCTCCTGGGTCTGGACACTGCTGGGAGGACTCTGCACACACCCCTCCTGTCTCTGGGCACTGCTGGGAGGACTCACCACCCACCCCTCCTGGGTCTGGACACTGCTGGGAGGACTCTGCACCCACCCCTCCTGTCTCAGGGCACTGCTGGGAGGACTCCACACCCACCCCTCCTGTGTCTGGGCACTGCTGGGAGGACTCTGCACCCACCCCTCCTGTGTCAGGGCACTGCTGGGAGTGATGGGCACCCACCCCTCCTGTCTCAGGGCACTGCTGGGAGGACTCCACACCCACCACTCCTGTCTCAGGGCACTGCTGGGTGGACTCTGCACACACACCTCCGATTTCTGGATATGTGCGCTTGGCACATACACGGTGGGGTTACGCACACTGCATTAGAGGTGAGGGTACGAGTCTACTGACACTGGTGTGGTGGGGGTACGCTCCGTACGTCCGCGGGTGTGGGTACGGGTCGTACTTACACTGTTGGGCAGGGGGGTACGCTCCTTGCATTCGTGGGTGGGGGTTCGAGTCGTACTTACACTGTTGGCATGGGGGGTACGCTCCATGCATACGCGGGTGGGGGTAGGGGTCGTACTTACACTGTTGGGCAGGGGGGTACGCTCCTTGCATTCGCGGGTGGGGGTACGGGTCGTACTTACACTGTTGGGCTGGGGGTACGCTCCGTACGTCCGCGGGTGGGGGTACGGGTCGTACTTACACTGTTGGGCTGGGGGTACGCTCCGTGCGTCCGCGGGTGGGGGTACGGGTCGTACTTACACTGTTGGGCTGGGGGTACGCTCCGTACGTCCGCGGGTGGGGGTACGGGTCGTACTTACACTGTTGGGCTGGGGGTACGCTCCGTGCGTCCGCGGGTGGGGGTACGGGTCGTACTTACACTGTTGGGCTGGGGGTACGCTCCGTACGTCCGCGGGTGGGGGTACGGGTCGTACTTACACTGTTGGGCTGGGGGTACGCTCCGTACGTCCGCGGGTGGGGGTACGGGTCGTACTTACACTGTTGGGCTGGGGGTACGCTCCGTACATCCGCGGGTGGGGGTACGGGTCGTACTTACACTGTTGGGCTGGGGGTACGCTCCGTACGTCCGCGGGTGGGGGTACGGGTCGTACTTACACTGTTGGGCTGGGGGTACGCTCCGTGCGTCCGCGGGTGGGGGTACGGGTCGTACTTACACTGTTGGGCTGGGGGTACGCTCCGTACGTCCGCGGGTGGGGGTACGGGTCGTACTTACACTGTTGGGCTGGGGGTACGCTCCGTGCGTCCGCGGGTGGGGGTACGGGTCGTACTTACACTGTTGGGCTGGGGGTACGCTCCGTACGTCCGCGGGTGGGGGTACGGGTCGTACTTACGCTGTTGGGCTGGGGGTACGCTCCGTACGTCCGCGGGTGGGGGTACGGGTCGTACTTACACTGTTGGGCTGGGGGTACGCTCCGTACGTCCGCGGGTGGGGGTACGGGTCGTACTTTCACTGTTGGGGTGGGGGGTACGCTCCTTGCATACGGGGTGGGGGTAGGGTCCGTACATATCCGTCCCCACGCTATGTGATGTTTGTGCGGCCCGTACCCAGGCCTTTGCCACGTGGGTGCGATCCGTCCCGCCATTGTTGGGGTGACGTGTGTGGGCGTGGTCCGACTCGTACCCACGCTCTTCAGGCGTGGGTACGGGACGTACCTGTCTGGTTGTGTTGCCGGTTCGCGTGGTGACGGACTTCCGTTGTGGCGGTCGCTGGATTATCAGGACACGCCCCCACCCCCTCGTGGTGACCAGGGCATGGGAGTCAGGTATGTCCAGGCCATGTGTAGTGTGTCACTCATGTGGTTGTTTTGTGGCCTGCCCTGGTCGTGCCACCCCCACCCCACCCCACTTTCCCCCCTCCCTTAGTTATTCTGACCTTCTGCGGCGTCTGCGTCGTAACCTGTAGAGGAGGTGTACTGCTATGAGGGCAGGGATGACTCGTAGGTTCGGGTCCATGTCTGTCCGTCGCGTACTGGTACTCCTTGCTCGCGTCGTCCTGTCGCGTACGGGTCCTCCTTGATCGCGTCGTCCTGTCGCGTACGGGTCCTCCTTGGTGGCGTCGTCCTGTGTGTCCGTCACGTACTGGTCCTCCTTGTTCGCGTCGCCGTCTGTCCGTCGCGTACTGGTGGTCCTTGTTCGCGTCGTCCTGATTTCCCGGCAGTTTTTGGCTGCCGCAAAATATTCACCGTGCGGGGTGACGTCGGTGCGAATCGTGATTCCTGGGTCGTGAATGGCTGGCTGCGTGCGTCCCGACGTCAGGTCGGCGCTTTCCCGGATCGCATTGGTAGGTGTTTTTTGTTCGGTCGGTCTTTTTTACGATTCGTACGGTAATGGTGTACCCGTGCGAATCGTAATTCCATGTTTGTATATTTTGACGACCGGGTACGCGTCGGACGGAGAATATGCTCCGTCCGACGGTTCGTACCCGGTTTTTACCGGATTGTGATCGGCACCTTTGTGTCTTCCCCACAGAGAAGAGGCATACTCAAGTTACTTTAAGCGGGTTAAGCCACACGAAAGAATGGATGAGTTTAACCACAGTGACAGTAAAAAAGCTTTTTACATGACACTGAGAATCAGCTCATGTCATGCTTTTCCTAGGTATATTTTTCATCATTTGAGTTTAGTGGCCGCCACACTCCCACACCGCTAAACAGGACCGCAACCTGCCTGCCAGATTAGCAGTTTCCTCATGGTCCGGCGGGCGGTCATTTGACATTCCCACAGTGGTGCCTTTCAAAAAGGCACCGCAATGGGAGTGCCAAAGCAAGTTTTTGCACGGCATGGACTGTTAAGTTAATGCCATGCAGGAACTGGTGGTGCATGCATACAGGTGGGCACAGCATGTGCCCCCCCTGCATGCATCCCCTGGCTTTGAGGCAACAGGTAGCCCCTTAGTGCTCCCTTTGTTTCCTCACCGCCACCCTTTCCATGGCGGTTTCACCATCGTCGTTAATGTCACAGTACGGAAACCTGTAATATGCTTGGCAGGTCTGGAGTGGCACCGCCAAGCATACTGCGATCTCAGACCCCTGCACCACCGCCGGGGATCTTAGATTTGGCCCTTAGTAACGATTCTTATTCAGAATTCATTCAGTGCAAACAGGAGGGGTGATAGATCAGCTAAAGTAGGTTTTCCTAGATCTGCATAAGAAAAATTGACACCTATACCCACAGTGAGCCAGGTGGGGAAAACGCGACCAATAATCTTTTAGTATACCTTCTTCAGTCTTTGGTCTCTCTCTCTTTGGTCTCTCTCTCTTTGGTCTCGCTTTCTGTATTAACCTCCACATCTGTGCATGGATTTAGCATGGAATATTACCAAAGTGCATGTGAAATTAATTTTCTGGTGTTTTGGTGCGTACATTTTCAAACCTTCATCAATTTTAAAATCGAATTACTGTAATACATATATTACCATTGACAGATATTGCCTACTACTGTAGTTACGATGTTCTGTCAAAACGATTTGAAGAATGCATGTCGTGCTGAACTAGTTCTTCATTTTTAAAAAAAATTGTCAGTGGGGTTCCTAATGATTTTAGGGATGGAATGGATTTACATGCACGTGCTTATATTTAACCCCCTGCACTTTAAAAGCAAATAGTTGATTATTGTGCTGGACAAAAGATAATGTTGTTGGACATAAATGTTGTTTAATCAAATGTTTGTGTACATTTTCCTTTTATACGTTAACTACTTTCCACAGAGAGTTTTCCAAAGAAAGAGAAAAGGCTAAAGCAAGAGGAGACTTTCAAAAATTACGTGAAAAACAGCAGCTGGAGGAGGATTTGAAAGGATATTTAGACTGGATAACACAGGCGGAAGACATTGACCCAGACAACGAGGATGATGGTGATGACGAGAAACGCAACAGTATGTATTGTCTCATTTCTACTTATAGGTACTAGTTAAAATGCAATTAAAAGATCTAACGGCAGTTTGAACAGGATTTCACTAGAAGCACACTAATGCCTTTTTATCGCAAATGGGCTACCACCAGTTTCTCTTTCTTGATCTTCCAAAAAATCCAAATTTATAGTGGTTTCACCCATAGTAGGCAATGTGCCACGATTTCATACATCTGCAGACTATATTATCTGTGAAGCAAATGGTTCGCATTTTGCAAAACTCTCCCTGGGATTTCTATATAGACATTTGCGTCAAGGAAACTCACCTTGGATATTTTTGCTCTTTTTCAAAAGAAAAGTAGTAATTAGTGTGGCCAATGTGCGTGCTCCATTTTAAGCCAAGTTCAAAAGACTATGTAGCGTAGGGCGATGTTGCTCAACATGTTTAAAGCACATCCCCAGGTGTATTCCAGAAAGAAACCTGCCAACGACTGTTGCTGAAATCTCAATTTTCTAAATTGTCTTCTCCCTCGATTTGGTAAGCATCATCTAGTGATGTTCAGGACCCTTCTAAGTCATGATACACGTGCATTCACTCACTCTAGCATCAGACTTGATTCCAGTATTTTATTAATGAATATAAAATTAAAATATGTTGTTACTATGTTTTCCACCTCTCAAAACGCATGCTTTTTTTGCACTATTGTTTTTAGAACTGACTCTTAGAAAAGTAAAGTCAACGGCTCTACAATATTTTGTGAACAACCACCATGCATGCCATTTATTTTTTGTGATTTTTGAGTTCTCATAGACCCTGAACCCAGTTTACTAAAAGTAGTAAACCTGTACCTGTGTTCCTACATACAGCTGCATATTTACTGCTGTTGGGAATTCCCAAACATTCCCAGTAGTGAGCCTGGAAAGCTGCACCAGTTGTAATGCTTGTAATGTCATGTTACATATTCGCGGGATCCTGTTTGGCCAAAATGGAATTGTACGTTGTCTACATCTCTGAAGTGTGGACATGTGGCCCAGTGTGCAATTGCAAATTTCTTTACCTTTTTTTTCAGGGGGAAAAAGTATGAAGATCTTCCCCTGCAACTCCTCTGTTTTTGGAGGTGGCTTGTTACCCCTATCAGGTCAGGAAGGGAAGTTAGTCTAGCCCTTTGCTGGAGTACAGGTCCCTCTGCTTCCAGGGTGTGAAGGGTCCTCATAGAGCTTGTGAATGTCAGCTGACTCAGATGTTTATGTGTACTCACAAACTTTCAAGGCAAGTCATGCCTGGATCCTTCTGACTGCACCCAGTGCATTTCAGGTGTAGGGCTGTGTGGGTGCCCGAGTCTCCCCAGCAGCTTTATTGATGGGATCTATGATATACGTTGTGATGTGATTTATCGGTCATGAGCAGCCTAGCGGGGGATATGTTTGCATGGTTCATGTGACTTGCAAGTTTCTGGATTTTTTTTTTTAGATCCTTAGTATAAAGTTTCTTCAACTGAATTTTTTAGGAGCATTTCTGTGTTTTATAAAAAAAAACCATTTTGAATGAAAAACTATGGCTACCTCTTAACAAAGGTATTTCAGTGATTATTGTGTTTTTTTAATGATATACTTTGTCGTCCATAGTAAGAGCAAGCTGGTCACCATGGTCTGTGTCTAGCCACTTCTCTGTGATTATTGCACACAACTGCGGCCGTGTACAGAGTGTGCCTTCTGCCACGTTTTATGCTTGTTCACCTGTTCTCAGAACTAGTGACCCACCGCCTTTTGTTTCATGCCTGTCCACCTCTTTTCAGAACTAGCGATCCACAGCCTTTTGTTTTATGTCTGTACACCTCTTCTCAATGCTAGCAACGCACAATCTTTTCTTTTATGCCTATCCTTATCTTCTCAGAACTAGCGACCCACAGCCTTTTGTTTTATGTCTGTACACCTCTTCTCAATGCTAGCAACGCACAATCTTTTCTTTTATGCCTATCCTTATCTTCTCAGAGCTAGCGACCCACAGCCTTTTGTTTTATGCCTGTACACCTCTTCTCGGAGCAAGCGACCCACAGCCTTTCGTTTTATGCCTATCCACATCTTCTCAGAGCTAGCGACCTACGGCCTTTTATTTTATGTCTATCCGCATCTCCTCAGAGCTATTGACCCACAGTCTTTGTTTTTATGCCTGTCTGCCTCTTCTCAGAGGTTGCGACCCACGATCTTTTGTTTTATGCTTACACATATCTTCTCTGAGCTAGCGGCTCACAGCCTATTATTTTATGCCTGTCTACCTCTTCTCAGAGCTAGCGACCAGTGGCGTCACTAGGGTTGGTGTCACCCGGTGCGGGTAACTCATGGTGTCACCCCCTCACGACTTACCGCATGGACCTCCTCCGCTCCGAGTCCGCCAGTGGACACAGTTGGCAAATAACGGGACCATACAGAATCCTTCGTAACGTTTGTAAATGTAGGTCCTATATTTACAAAATGTGCCCGTTAACTACAGTGTGATAATGACTGATTAATCAGGTTGTACAGTGAGCTACCTGCTGGTCAACAGTTTATTGGAATTTATAATATCATAGGTATGGTACTTTTTACTGGTGTGGTGTTCCCACTATCCAGAAACACAATATATCAGTGGTCGAAGTGGGGAAAAAAAGTAGGGGAACTTTGGGCGGAGAATCAGAGGGCGGGAATAACCCAAGGATTGGATCAGTGGGCAGAGCCAGAGGCGTGGCCAGAATGCGCAAACATCCCAATTTTTTGTATTTGTTTGGTTTCACTGCCCAGTTTTATCAACCAATGGATACACATGATTATTTAAGGTTATAATGAGTTATTGACAGTAAAATGTATTCACAAAGTGGGATATGCTTCTAATCACAGAATGTCCCCAAATACGATAAAATGTGGAAGCCCAAGCCATTTGTCTCCGAGCCATGGAGTTTCTGTCATCAGCACTTCTCCCTTTTCCAAAACAGCAGTTCAAACATGAATGGCTAAAAATCCTAGTTTGCAAATGTTTTCTAAATAATAATGGCTCTGCCATATTTGCCTCATAATGCAAGATCTGCAGCATGATCTGACCATTTAAACTAATACATTGTTTGTAGCTCAAACGTATCAAAAGTTAATAAAAAATGTGACTTGTGTTGCTGCGGAGTAGATGACAGTTAATAGCTCACTGTTCTATGTTAGGATTTTAACTTATAAACTGCAAGTAACAATAGGGTCTCTCTGACAAAAGAAGTAGCCCACTGGCCTATTTACATTATGTGCACTTTGTGATCTGCATGGTACATGTTCTTTGCAGCAGGTACATTAACCCACTGAGCTACCTTTCCATGAGTCAAATCTTCCATTAGACAATATTCCGATCTCTCTCTAGGAAGAACATTAATCACCAGTCATCATGACATTTTTATTGTTACCGTAAATTACTGGAGGCCAGGAAGGAGGCAGCAAGCGCTTTAAAAACCATAATATACTTGCAAAAATGCTGCCTCAACCTAAAGTCAGCACCTGGTGTGGTCACACCGGTTGCACCGCCCTAGAGCTGACCCTTCTCAAGGGTCCTGTGATCTCAGTGACAAGGTCACTGTTGTTCTAGGGTGTACTGCTTCATAGGCCTGCCGCAAAACTGAAGGTGAACTTCAGGATGAATAGTGGTGGACAAGCCTTGAAGGTTAACCTACACTTGTCATGCTAGGGTCCACCTGCTGGTGCTACGACACCAGAGATTCTAATGTCTTGCGAAGCCTTCTAAGGTCTAGCATGAGATAGTGCTCTCTCAGGAGAGTGGTCTGGTGGACTGGTTATTAAGTCTGAACCTGGGTCCCCAGTTCCAAATTCAGCAGCTCTGGCCATAGTGCCACATCCTCTCCCTCACTGAACACCATACTGCCCCACTGAGAAAAACTCAGACTGCCTTCAACTACAACCCAATTGTTGCCAGCAATAAACACCTGGATGCGGCTCAATTTAAATTACGCACTGGGCAAGAGCAATATGTGGCCTACAAAAAAAAGTGACAGCATCCTGGAAAAAGCAAACAATGATAGGGAATACAAAATTTTGCAAACCATGTGAAATGTACGCAGGAACAACATGGTTACCTTAACGCTTTTACACTCACTGTTCAGAAATCAGTGAGTGCTTTTGCCTGAAGAGTTAAGGACATGACAACAGGGCCCTGAATGGACCCATTTCAATGGCCATTGCTTATATCCTTACAAAACGAAAGCAGTATGGTAAAAAAAAAGACAACATCCCTAGATACAGAGCAGTAGTACAAATTTTGTTTTTTAATCCTCACATTGCAGTACCTCCAGGATTGGTGCACTAGGTGCAAGCCCAGGAAAAACAAAGACAAGAAAACAAAAATAGCGCTTCACTGGCAAACTGTAAAAGTGGCGCTAATGTGTTTGGGTGTGAATAAAATCAATCTGGCCACTTTAAGCACACTCTGTCTTACTTTCTGAGGCTAAATATTGAAATGACAGGTGGACAGACTTAAAAAGCAAAGCATGGCTGTTCTGTCAAGAAGTGACCTGGATCAGTGTTAAATTAGGCCCCCTTACTCACACATTAACCCAAATAATGTGTGGTAATGTGTGTGTGGAATTAACTCTTTGAGGGAATCACTTGGAGGAACTGACCTCACAGTGCAGAAAGACTGAAGCACTATTCAGTAAGGTAGAAAACACAGAAATGGTGCAAAAACTGCAGCACATCGCCCATCCTCTTTCACCATCAATTAATCAAATACCTACTTCCAAAGCACCTACAGTACAAGGCAGGTCAATGCAGCATTATCTACTAACTTCACTGGACTCATTGCATTTTCTATCCTTGCACTATCTCTTGCCCCGCGTGCCAGTTGACACCCTTGATCTCTGCGCTAACACACCCCTGACATCGATGAATCTCGATCTGTGGTATCTTTTTGGCCCTTGTTGACACCTTCCCTGGTGCCCCCCGCCAAGTAATTTGTGCGCGATCCTAACAGTTACCCCATTGTCAGTCCATATTTACCCTCAATACTGCAGGTGGCAGGAGTAGAGTTTCTTACCTGTCACTATGTTTCCAGAAACCAGACAGAAGAAGCATCGCACCAGGCTCATCAGTTGTCTCTTGCAGGCAATAGTAGTACTGGCAACTCACCTGCTGAGTTGCAGACAGGGGGGGGGGGGACTACCTCGGTCGGCCTTGCTTTAAAATTAAATTATAGTGGCAGTGGGGGCTGGCGACGGGCCGACGGCGACCTGAGACCTCCCCTCAGCTGTGGGTTCATCAGCAGACGATACTGAAAGTGAGCTTGTCTGCTTCCTCTTGTGTGCTTAGTTTCTTGCCCTCCACGATGTACAATAGAAGTCATGAAAAACATTTCTTGTTTAGATATCAGGCAAACCAATCATCAAGTGCCTGCAATTGGCTAAAACAAAATTGGAACCACTCTGCAGCTGGCTTTCTTACCTGAGGCTCCTGTCCTTCCCGATACCAGCATGGCAGTCTACAGACTGTCCCGCATGTGAATTTCTACCAGGAACCCAGAAGATGGCAAAGACATATGCACGTTTTTCTCTGCAGCTGAAAACTAAGAAGAAGGTGCGTGTCTCCTCCATCTGCGTCTGACTACTCACCAGACCACAGGCTCCGCTGACCTCCTCACCTCCTCGTCCCTCGTCGTGATGATGCCAAGTCACGCGCACATTGGGGGGGGGGAGAGGGGGCAATGCGCATGCGGGAAGGAACCCCTCTAGTGACGACGACGCGGAGGAGGAGGAGACAGTGCGCGCTGCGCACAGGCACCAATAGAACAAGGTTAGGTTGCGCGCGTCGAACGTCGTCGTTGCGTTTGGACTGCTGGTAGTTCCAATAACATTGTGCACGCCACGGACGGTTGCAGTGCACGCACCACAGACAGAGTGACACACCGACCGGACCTTTGGTGTCACCCCCCGTGAGGGTGTCACCCGGTGCGGTCCGCACCCCCCGCACCCCCCTAGTGACGCCACTGCTAGCGACCCACATTCTTCCGTCAGGTGCAAAGAGAACTGGGAGCAGTGTCTGCTCATCTCAGCCATTGGGCACATCCTTCAGCCCCATGCAGCGGGCTCTTGGCCAGGTGCATTCTCCCACCTGGCCCTGCCTTCTCATCTGCTCTGCTGCGGGCATGGAAATTGCACTAATTTCATTTCTGACCATAAATAACATCTGCATTCCTATCTGACGACCTCAGTGGCCTTGTGTCATCAGGGGATGTAAACGAATGCTGCTATCTTGTCCATAACGTTCTAAACTTACTCTTAACCGTTCCCTGCCACACTCTACCCTGTCTTCTTTACCTCTTCTTTTGCTCCTTTCTTCATTATTCCGGTTTAAGGTTATAGTAACAATAGAACTAAAGGCTACTGCTTCCCTAAATACTTTTTAGTCGTACTTTTTTCTTTATGTTTTTTTTAAATCTGCAGAAACTTGCCAATCATATTTGTCAGGGAGAATTTTAAGCTTTTGTGCCAAAAATGTCTTTTGAATGACGCGAGATTTGATCCTCTCATTATCCTCCCTGCTGGGGAAGATAGTGCATCAATTGAAAAGTATTCATATTATAGAAATTTAAACTTTTTTCTTGTAAATGCCCATATTTAGAAAGCCGAGTGCCTCCACTGGACCACTCTAACGTAAAAGGATGTGGCCCATAGTATCATGACCCGTGGTATCATTAAATGGCTCGCCTTCACTCACAGAGTACTTCACGTGTGAGGACTTATCAGAGCCAAAATGGTCTGTCTCGAGGCCCATAAACTAACCATAAAACATCACATCATCCTAGGGGAATAGCAGTTGGAGGATTGGTTAGTTGTTTTTTTTTAAACAGATTTAGAACTGCATTCCCATTATCGATGTAAAAGTCGAGAATATTCTATTTGCTACCTAAATACACAACAGCCATTAACACAATTATTTTTGGTGCCTAATGTGTTTTGTAATGTTTTCCTATATGTATAGATGTCCTTCCCTATACAGTACTTAGAAGACATGCATTTTGGTGGCTCATTTCCCGCATTTTGTAAATTGCTAATGTGTATAGAAAATTATAGTTTATGTTTTAGATTTACTGCTCATCATTGCTCATCTTATTTCACCTCACATCTTTAATGGCTGTGCTCTAATATGTATATGTGGCTATTTGTTGTATTTCTGCCTTGCTGCTGCTGCCATCTGCTGTGTAAACGCTGGGAATGCGTGAAATTTAACACCAGGGGTTACACTGGCAGACTTGTTGGGGGAAAAGAAGAAATCGAGATTTAAGTGCTTTAACCGTTCTGAAACACATGGTAAATTTTGTTTTGTGTGAAGATTGGACTTTTTTTTCTTCTACTCTGCGTGCATACGCTTGCAGTGTGCATTCCAGCAGTGTGTTCACCATGCATGCAATCTTTTCTCTAAAGCATGCTTTTTATAATTTAGCTGGCTATGTTCAAATCTTTAGTATATACCTAGAATTGTTCTGTTTTCTACCTATGATTTTCGTGTGCTGTCAAAAATCTAAATTATTCATAATTGATGTATTAATTGTGTAAATGTAACCATTTAGTTCAACCTAGACGTTTAAATATTGTGCTTTTTATTTATGACTGGAAAGCTATAGAATTCATCGACATTCAATGCAGTATTTATAGATGGGATGTGACAATTACTTGCAGCCAAGCCATGCATGTTTTAGAGAGTTAGCTTAGCCTGCTGCCATGTTCTATGCACTCTCAGCATAGTTGAGGTTATAAAGGGTCAAGGAGCCAGGGCACAACCAATTATGTATGGTTGGAGTCAAGGGTCCTGCGGGAACTTTACATTTTCAGCTCTCGTCGACAGACAGCTTTAGCTGTTTCCATGTTCTCTCCTACATATGCTGCTCTTTCGTTTACTTTTTCCTTCCCCTCTCCTTCGCTCTCTGTATTGCTTTCCCCACCCCACCCCATTTACATTTATTTATTGTATTAATTTAATGAAGTTTTATATAGCGTGGACTTTACCCAAGTAAGTTACATAAGGAGAGTTACACACTAACAAATTAAATATACTATTAGGATATTTAAAACAATAATTAAAGGTGAAAAAGTTAGGTTAATACAGGTATAGAATAGAAATTTACAAAGTTGAGGTCAGGTGAACGCCAAGCGGCCGTAAGGGTCATGAAATGAGTTGATTTATTCCTGGAAGTGTCTTTGGAAGAAAAGAGTTTTAAAATCTGGTTTGAAAGTTCAGACAAAGGTGGTGGTTCCGAGGATTGGGGGAAGCGAGTTCCAAATTCTAGCCGCATTGTCTCAGAAGGATTGAGCTATAAATCCTTCCATTTTGAAAGTAGGAGGCTTGAGCAGTACGTTTTCAGCTTTGCGTGAGGGTCTAGAGCCACCTGAGATTTTGAGTTTATTTGCCAGATAGCGAGGGGTGGAAGTGTGCAAGGCTTTGTGGGTGATATAGGCAGTCTTGTAAATTGACCTTGCTTCAGTTGGAATCCGGCGAAGAGAAAAGAGTATGGGTGTGTTCTGATAATGTCTTTTGGCCCCATATACGAAATGTGCCGCTGAATGAAGCTTGGATTTAAGAGAGGAATGGTGGGTATTTGGGAATCCACAAGGAGAGAGTTGCAGTAGTCCAATCTAGAGAGAATCAGTGATTGGACTAAGGTTTTTGGGTCTTGCTGAGGAAAGAAACGTTGAATCCCCCAGAGAAGGCGCAGTTGGTAATGTGCATTCTTGGCGATGGGATTGATATGGGGAATGTAGATTGAGCCTTTTGTCTAGTATGACGCCTAGGGATTTGGCGCTGTCGACAATGATAGGTTTGTTGTTAAGTATGTTCAGATTGTCCATCCATGACTGAACAGGAGGAGGAGAAAGTGAGGTAGAGAGTAGAAGGATTCAGAATTAGGTGATGAGTTGACATCCAATTTTGGATGGAGTTGAGAGTGGTGTTGAGGATTGAGATGTTGTGTGTGGAGGACACCTTAGGGTAGATTTGGATGTCATCAGCATTGAGGTGATAATGGATCCCAGGGCCCGATTCACAGAACTAACTTAAGACAAAATCCTAAACTTAGTACCATTTTGGTATTCACAGAAGGCACTTACTCATTTTGGTATTCACAGTAGGCACTTACTCATTTCGGTATTCACAGAAGTTAGGACTCCTAACTTTAGGACTCCTAAATGCCTTCTGTGAATACCGAAAGTCTTAAAATTAGGATTTTTCTCAGTTTAGTAGTAGTAAAGTTAGGAGTCCTAACTTTACTACTCCTAAACTGAGAAAAATCCCAATTTTAAGACTTTCAGTATTCACAGAAGGCATTTAGGAGTCCTAAAGTTAGGAGTCCTAACTTTGCTACTACTAAACTGAGATAAATCCTTATTTTAAGACTTTCGGTATTCACAGAAGGCATTTAGGAGTCCTAAAGTTAGGACTCCTAACTTTACTACTCCTAAACTGAGAAAAATCCTAATTTTAAAACTTTCGGTATTTACAGAAGGCATTTAGGAGTCCTAAAGTTAGGACTCCTAACTTCTGTGAATACCGAAATGAGTAAGTGCCTTCTGTGAATACCAAAATGAGTAAGTGCCTTCTGTGAATACCAAAATGCTAGTAAGTTTAGGATTTTATCTTAAGTTAGTTCTGTGAATCAGGCCCCCAGATCTTTTCAGGAGATTTCCCAGCGGTTCCATGTAAAGATTGAACAGAGTTGGTGCGAGGATAGAGCCTTGAGGGACACCTTGTCCTACAGCCATTGAAGTAGAGAGACAATTTGCTGTTTTGATAATCTGAGATCTACCTGAGAGGAATGATTCAAACCATTTGAGCACTGTGCCTTCAAGACCCATTTTTTTTAAATTTAAAGTGTTCAGAAGAGTGTTGTGATTAACAGTGTCAAAGTCTGCGGATAGGTCCAGAAGGATCAGAAGACAAGACTCATCAGAATCGAGTGCTCGCAGCAGGGCATCGTCGATCACTTGTAGCAGGGATGTTTCAGTGCTGCAGCCTTGCATGAAACCAGATTGGAATTTGTCGAGAAGGTTATTATCCTTGATATGTTGGAAAAGTTGCTTCGCTACACAGCTTTCAGTAATTTTCACAATAAAGGGGAGTTTGGTGATAGGGCGGAAGTTGTTGAGCTCATTCACATCAGCTGAGGTTTCTTTTTAGCTAAAGTATGGGAACCTGTCCTGTTTTAAGGGCAAAAAGAATGGAGCATTGGTTGAGAAAGAGGTTTACAAGCCTGGTCCAGTAGGAAAGAGTGTAGGTGTAGAAGTCAATGGCGATGTCACTAGGAATGGGGTCGAAAGAATGGTTAGAAGGTTTTGTTTCTAGAATGCTTTTGAGGAGGGCATCTTCGGTGATGACATCAAAGTTCTGCCACAAGACTAAAGATTTGCGGTCCACAAGGGGCTAGGGTGAGTGACCTGATCTACAAGCAATTTAACTTTTTCATCGAAGAATAGAGCAAAATCTGCTGCTTTCTTGGGAGGGTCGTCAAATTTGATGGTTGAGGGAGAGATGGTGGTACTTTTGATGAGGTCAAATATTGTTTTAGGTCTGTTCTTAGCTGAGTCGAGGAGTGTTCTGAAGTGCATCGCTTTTTTGCGGAAGATGTGTTTGTGGTAGCGCGATCTTGTGTAACAGAGATTAGAGAGATTAATGGTGGAAGGAGATTGTCTTCATTGTTTCTCCAGGTACATCAAGTTCTTTCTTTCTTCAAAGAGGGATTTAATGAACCATGTTGCAGAAGGAGTGGGCCTTTTCTTTTTACTTTGTAATGGAGCAACATTTTCAATTTCGACTGAAAGACTGGAGAGACATTGAGTGGCAAGATCATTGACATCAGAGTTGGGGTCTAAGATTGGAAGTGATATCATAGCTGAGTTGCACAGAATGTCAAGGTCGATGTTTTTGGTCTTACGGAACCAGGTAGTAGTCCTTTTAGGTTGGCCATGGGTGACAGAGTGAGATAGGTGCAGAGAGAAGGGGATGAGGAAGTGGTCAGACCAGTCCACTGGTATAGAACCAACAGTAGTTAGCATATCTACTTTGGATATAAGAAAGTCAAGAATAGAGCCCTTAGAGTGTGTCATTTTGTGCTATGTTGGACAAGACCATTTCCTAAGAGAAATGTGGAAAGCCTGTTGGCAGCCGAGTCTTCCAGAGTGCCCCAGTGAAGGATAGAGTCTCGAAGAAAAATCTGTTTGTCGCTTTGTGCGAATTGGTCGCTAGCAAAGTCAGTGAATTCCTCTGTGAAGGTGGAGAAGTCACCAGGCAGGTGATAAATGGCATGAAACCTGAAAGGAGAGCTGTGCTGTACTTGAAGCTCCAGAGAAAGGTATTCGAAGGTGCGGAAAGAGCTGTTGGGAAAAACCTTGAATTGAAGGGAGTTTCTGAAGATAACTGACATGCCTCCCCCCAACTTTTTCTTCCCTATCATTTCTGTTAATGGGATAATCAGTGGGGAGCAGAAGATCGAAAATAGTATGAGAGGTGGCATTGAACCAGGTCTCAGTGACGAAAAGTATATCAAGATTGTGAATATTTATGGTGTCTGAAATTTCCAGCTTGTGTTTGTTTGCCAATCTGCAGTTGTGAAGCAAACAGCGCAACTCTGAAATTACTGTTTTGGTGAAGGGGGTTTTATGGCTTTTAGGGACGATAGGGATAATGTTCCTGACTGTTTGTGCCTGGGTAGGAAAAGGGTGATGTTTAGTTTGGGCAAGGAAAATGGTCGGAATAGTGCAATGATTAGAATTAGCTGGAGTCTTTTAGCTAGTCAATAAATTGGAAATGTCTGTTGGGGACCGATTGTGTGTGGCTTTTTGGGGCTTGGGAGCAGGGTACTCCTCAGGAGTTTGGCAAAGTGAGTGCTCGCCAGGGGGATTGGGGTGTTAGGTAAAGTAGATATCTTAGCACTTAGGTGAGAGATGGTAGCTTCAAGCTCGGAGATAGAGGAGATGAGATATCCTGATTTATTTTCTAATGAGAGTAGGATTGGGCACTAAATGTTAAGTGGCTCGATGGGTTCAGCAGGGAGTTCAACTTGAGAGGGAGAGCAAGGAGAGGGGGCAGGAAGATGTGCTGGTGTGTAGGACTATAGAGTGGAGGGAGACTCAAGTGATGTTGATTGGTAGTGATTGTCGGTGCAGCGGCGTTGGAGAGAAAATTATCTGGGCTTATATTGAGCAAAAAAGGTATTGAGTTCTAACTGAAGAAGAAAAGGGTGTGGGCTGTGGTGGGATCCCTCTTCTTCTTTGCCCTCCAAGCCTCCCTCTGCTTCGCTCACCCTTCCCGAACCCTATTCTGCACAATTTTTACTTATTTTTTTTTTAATTTTATGCTCCAGCTGTGTTATTGGCAGACGTCCAGCCTCATTGTTTTTATTTTACGAATTTCGAGATGTCCTCCAATGAGTGCCATGCACATGCATATGCGGTGGGCATCTAGAAGTGGGTTTCTGATATTTTAACAAACCCATTCAAACATAACCGCTGCAGATACCTGCACATCCACCAGCCTTCTTTTATTGATCTTGTTAAAAATATTACAACTGTTTTCTAAAATGGCTCTGGTTTGCTAAAATGCAACACATGCATTCAAAGATGACCACAGTGGATGTGATTGCTGACACAGCAGCTAATTAACAGTGGCGTAACATAGACCTCTGCAGCCCCCATGGTGCGGGGGAACGCTCCAGGGGGCCACCAGAGCACAGTACCCTGGCCTGACAGCTCTTGACTTAGTCCAATGGGGGGCCTCCTGATGTACTTTGCATGGGGCCCCCCTCAAATTTTGTTACGCCACTGCTATCTAACCAAAGAAGCATTGGCAAAGGCAACGGATTTTCCTTCTGAAACGTATTGGTTTTTGAATGCTTGTTTATCCTGGCAGTACATATGTGCAGCTCAAAAAATAAGCAGAAATGCTGTCATGTAATTGTTAGAAGATGAGGAGGGGAAGGGACAGATGAACAGTACCAGAGAGCTTGCCAGTTCTGCTGCTAGACATCTTCTTTCCAAACAACCAAATAAATGTTAGAGTGATTCATATATTTAAAAGCTCCTGGTGAAAGTCAGAGACATACATAAGACTGCAAATGCAAGCTAGCTAATTTTTGTCACAGTATTAGTAAATAAGTGCACAACATTTGTTTTATTCATTGAAATAGGCTCTGCTAGAAATTGTGTGTCTAGTTGGCAGAGGTATGCATCCTGTCTAAGTAGGGACTTCTATCCTAGTCACGGTAGGTCAGTTACACACCGTAAATTATAGAGGTAGAAAAAGGGGTGATGGGTCCCAATCCCTTACTGGTCGTATGTTATTGAGCAAGTATATTTTTACAGTACTTGTCCTAGACAGGGGGAAACCCCTAACCCCCTAATCACACGAGAGTTCCAAAAAGAGTTGTCTGGACAAGTCAGGGTAGTCGTTTTATTCAGGAGAAATTCCAATGGTCCCTTTATATATCTGGCGATATCGATACAATTTCTTACCTTATTAACTTCTGCACGTTTTGCTTGTTCTCACTCGTATTTGTTTCTTGCATTGTTGCGTGTTCATGTTTATGATTATGTTGTGTTATAACTTTCTTTTATATCCTTGATGTGTCCCTTCTATGGTGATGTGTCCCTGTCTAGTGGTATGTAGTACTGTGCACTGGCCCTACATCTCAATGTGTTTTGTGGATATGTACAGCCCTGAGGAAGCCCCAGGCCGGATGGCCATGTAGAAGGGCAAAACATGTGTTAGCTGTTTGTCACCTTCTTACAATCCAACTCAGAATTTTCAAATGAGTTACAACACTTTCATATAAAGAATTTTCACCATGAAACCAGCGTACTGGAATTTCTCCTGAATACACACCGTACATTAACCTGTGCTCACCCTTTGGTAGCCTGGCACAGAGCTGGCAGGCTTAACTGAAGAGACAGAGTATGCACAGGTCCAGAAGTGTACTGAGTTGGTAGGGTCAGAAGTCCAATTCTTATATACAGTGATTAGAGACATCAAGTGCCAACCGGGGCTATTTGATCATGCTTGACCGGGTCAAATCCAAAAGTTTAGGCCGACAGCAGTGGAGTGCAGGTCAGATACATGGACCAGCCTTGGCCTGCTGAAACAGTACCTTTGGTCGGTGGATGCATTAATTTTGAAGATTCGATCTGGGGAGCAGAGGAGGCGATGCGTCAGCGTTGATCCCTTCGGATGTAGGTGATGCATCAGTTCTGGTCTGCGCAGTTGGATAAGCATCGGCGGCGCACCTTTTACGATGAAGGCAATGCGTTATCGTCGAGCCACACAGCTTTCCCTTGGGATGTCCTTGAGTCACAATGTGTCAGCGTCGAAGGATATGTGTCGGTTCTGACTGGCGCAAGGGCTGCGATGCATGGATTTTGCTGGTTCAGCACAGAAAAACCCCTTCCAAGGGCCCAGGACTGGATTGGCACCACTTGGAAAGAGTAGGACTCACAAATGGCATGGGCCAGGTGCTGGTGCAGGGTTGCTGGAAGTCTTTTATGTCCCTGAGACTTCAGAACAGGAGCAAGCAGACAAACCCTTGGAGTCCCTCTGGATGCAAGTGGTGTAGGTCCAGTCCTTCTCACCCAGGCAGAGAGGGCAGCAGGCAGCAGGCATGTCAACATAGGAGAAAAGCAGTTGTTCTTGAGCAGCAGTCCAGCAGAGTGGCAGTACTTCAGCAGCACAGCAGCTTTTCTTTCTGGCAGAGTAGCCGCAGGTCCAGAAGTGTACTGAGTTGGTAGGGTCAGAAATCCAGTTCTTATACCCAGTGGTGCCTTTGAAGTAGGGGTGACTTAAAAGAAGGGCTTTGAAGTGCACAGATGCCCTCCCTCCCTGCCCTGGCTCCAGACACCCTCCAAGCCCATTAAGGTGTTTCAGCTCCTCCCTCCTATCCTGCCCAGGTTAACCCATCAGGATGTGAGTGGCCCATCAGGCACACCTAAGCTCACTTTGTGTGTGACTGTCCAGAGGGAATGCATAAGGCCCAGCTGTCACCCACATCAGACGTGCATTGGAG
Organism: Triturus cristatus; assembly: GCF_964204655.1. Lineage (NCBI taxonomy): Eukaryota > Metazoa > Chordata > Amphibia > Caudata > Salamandridae > Triturus > Triturus cristatus. The sequence goes on from NC_140592.1 coordinate 151,757,610, forward strand.
GCAGGCAGCAGGCACACAGGGCATAAGATCAGAAATATTCCAACTTTCTAAAAGTAGAATTTTTAAAGTTGTAATAATAAATCTGACTTTACCATTGAATAGGGTTTACTATTATAAGTCCATAGGTACCAAAGGTGACAGTGCTACTTCTTCTCAAACAGAAATTACACCGGTATGATGTTTTTTCCCCTTTTGAAAGCAACCATGGATATTCGAAAAGTGGGTTTTTTGATCTTTATGATATGCCAGTTTTGGTGACTAGATTGTGAACTTTATTTGGTGGCAGAAGGTAGTAACGCACACCACTTCTTCCAGTGGCGTTTCCACTTTGGTGCTAAGCAATTCATCCCTTGGGCAATAGCAAGCACGTTTCAGCATGGTTTAAACACCCTTTTTAGGATAGCCTTCAAAAGTAGTCTGTCTTGAAGTATGTCTGCCTCTAGATGAATTCAACAGATTCAAACTAAAAAAGAAAGCAGATAAAGTCACCAAAGATATCAAAAATGTTACAACGGAAAAGCATACCCCTACTTACGAGACTAGTACTATACAACTGTATTTGCACAAGACAGACCATACACGTAGGGCAGGTACAAGAGCAGTGTGTCACTTTCTCCAAATCACCGCAGGATCAGACGATTCAGACCGTCAGGAGGGCCCCAGTAGCATCGACACACGCCCAGGCCAGCCTTTTGTAGTTCGAGGCCACAGAGACAGGGGAGGCGTAGACCATGGCACCAGTACCCAGGAGAGCATCAAACCTAGAGGAAGCACTACAGATGGGGCCCTGAGGGACCTTAGCTAGAGTTACCCAATCTGGCCCTGACAACCCCCAACAGATTCTCATTGTTAATCTGTCACACCACACTCTCTCTTCCACAGAGATCTCACTGCTAGGCAGGGGCCTGTCCTATGTTATTGCAGAGAGGACAGATTTCTTTGTCTTGAAAACTGTACTATTGCAGTTCTTCCACGAGATCAGACTTAATTTGTTCTTTGCAGATAGGAGTGACCCGATCATTGACTCCGTCACATGACTTAGGCCTCCCTCCCATTTTTACCTGCCTAACACACTCATGCCACCAGAGCTACTTACTTTTGAAAGATTAGTTCTTGAGGGTCTTGACGCTATGAAAGGGGCTTGACGCTATGAAAGTGTCCAAGAGTTTTATTCCATACAGCATTTCCCTTGCCGAAAGGCAGGATCCTTTAGCACTCAAGTATGACCCCTCCATCATAGTCAAGCCGGCTAACAAAGGAGGAGGGATTGTTTTTCAGGACCATATTGTCTATGCCGCGGAACTAGGAAGACCGATCTCAGGTACAAAATACTAACCCTGGGCGGAGCTGGCAGAGCGGGACTTCGCGGAGGTCCATGGAGTTGGGGACAAACTCTGTGTAACTCCACTCTGCTCCGCCACCCGCCTCCACCCCCTATTAAGAATTAATTAAAACTACATTAAAGGTTAAAGAAAAAAGACTTACCTACACTGCGGTGTACCCGGGCTACTGTCCTCGTCTTCCTCGCCGTCTCAGGGTGATCTGCGCATGCGCTTGCGCATGTGCATTCCTCGCAAGGAATGCGCATGCGTGGGCTCGCGCACATGTACAGATCACCCTGAGACGGCGAGGAAGAGGAGGACGGCAGCCCGGGGATGCTGCAGTGAAGGTACGTTTTTTTTCTTTAATATTTAATGTAGTTTTAATTCATTCTTAATAGATGGGGAGGAGGCGGGGGATGGTCAACTCCGGTGTGCTGCAGAGTGTGCGGAGATTTGCCTACTCCACATTCTCCGCGGAACGCGGAGTAGGCAAATCTCCACACACTCCACGGGCGGAGCGGAGTTCTCCGCCCACGGTTACAAAATACTATAAAAGACTTGCATGTAACCCTCTAGAGAAAATCAGAGGTGAGATACTGCATGTGACGACACGTGGAAAAGAGCAAAGTTTCATTTCAGAAAAAGAATTTAACTTTCTCAACACTGAGAATCCCTGCGTCCTTGTGCTACATACTTTACCCAAGGTGCACAAAAACATCACCCTCTCCCCTTGAAGGCCCATTCTGTTGGGTTGTGGTTCTATTTTGGAACCCCGTAGGCGAGTACATGCCATCTTTATCAAAGACTATGTACTGATACAAGAAACATATGTAAGGGATAGCACCTTCATGGTGAACCTCATTTAGGGCATGCCCTTTGATGCCCAAACAGACCTGTTGGCCACATTAGACATAGCCTCCTTATAGACTAACATTTCCCAAGAGGAGTGCATCAGCATAATTAAAAGCCTACTGGATACGTGAGAGCAACCAAGATGAGTCTCGACGGACTTCATTATATCACTCTTGAGAATTGGACTGCAGAACAATTATTTCAAATATGACAACCATTTTTTACAGCAGTGCTCAGGTACATTAAATGGGAGCCGTTTTTGGTGAATGATTTGGAACAAAGATTTGTACTCTCAGACACCAACAGGTACCGAGCCAACATTACATGTTGGAAATGTTACATAGACGATATTTTCTAAATGTGGTCAGGCCCAGGACACATCTTCCATATCTTCATTGCATACCTTAAAACCTGACATTCACATTTTCGACACATAAAATAGAGATTGCATTTCTGGACTTCACTATCAAGCAAGGGGAAGGCAGACTCTACACAAGCCTTTTTTAAGAAACACACAAAAAGAAACACCCTACTTGCCTACAATAGCTACCACCCCAGAGCTCTCCCTGATGGTTTACCATTTGGACAATTCCTGAAACTACGTAGGAATTGCACCGACCAGGAAGACTATTTTAGAGAGGCCCAAATACTTCAAGACAAACTGCTATCAAGGGGGATATCCTAAAAAGGTTGTTAAAACCACTCTGACGCGTACTTGGTATTGTCCAAAGGAAGGACAATTTAGCACCAAAGTGAACATGCCACTGGATAAATTGGTGTGTGTTACTACCTTATGCCCCCATACAAACAAAGTTCGCAATCTAGTCACCAGAAACAAGCAGACCATAAATAGCATAGATCTATTTTTGTAATTACCCATGTTTGCTTTCTAAAAAAGGCAAAAACACCAAAGACCACTTGGTTCACTCTACAACCAAAGACGTGACTAACAGAACCTTAGAGGCAGCTTGGCTGTTACCCTTAAGTCATTTTTTAACTACAAATTGGGCAGACTTCGAAACCAGTAAAAGCATGAATATGTCAACAGCATATCACATGCGGTGTGCGGTGACTAAAGCTCCTATGGTGGCCCATTTTGCGGAAAAGGCCCACACAGTGGACAATTTAATGTGGCTGGACACTGACCCAGTTTGCATCCCTGAGAGAGTCAGTGACCTCACGCAAATTCTCCATAAAATTGAATGCAAATTGATTGTATACTGCAATTCCATAAACCAAGGACTTAACACCGCAGAGGAATGGTGCACCTAGGTAGCAGAACTTACCAATTGAGCTGACCAGGACCTCTCCTGTCATTGACATTATGCTATGCCTCTGTGTAGTTATATCAGAACAGCTACTTGTCGGCAAAGCTACTTGTTTGTATATTGTCTCCTCATGCAGGCACTGCCATCAACCTAAAACTGGGCTGGAGTGACAGTTTACATGTCGCTCCATTTCGTACCTGTTATTCTTCTATAATTGTGTTGGAGAGTAACAACAGTCACTGTAATTATTTCACTCTTTATTCATTACCTGCTCTTACACATGTTCTTTAAGATCGGTTTTTCTTGGTATGATTCTTCTCCCTGTTTTTCCTTTTTCCCTAGCTACTACCAAGCGTTCTCATTAATTTGACGGCCCACATTCTGTACCCTATCCGCATTCTGTATTGCCAGCACTCAGCTCGATGCAGCCGCACAAGCCACATTGTATAGGGAACCATGGTGACCACATGGCCACACCCTTTTTGTCTACCTTGAGACACCATAGGCCTGGAGCGCTTCTGCACCAAGCCACGATTTCCTCTACCATCAGTGTCAGTTAAAATTAAGAACGCTGCAGCATCTTCTAGCTGTCACTGACGTAGTGGCGAGGCTGGATCCTAGCAGCCCCCCTTCCCTGATCTTGCCGGATTGTTTTTGGACAGCGCAGTGTATGCACCCTTCATCGCTGTCAGCACAAATTTAGCACCGATCATGGTGCCTGGTTTTATCATTTCAAGCATTTGCTTGCCGGGCGGACCCACCTCCTTGGGGGTAAGAAATCTCGATGATCTCGTGTTTGAGTGCCAGGCTTTATGTAGTTCCCTTGGGCAACACATGCAGTTTATTGTTAATTCTTACAACCCTTTACTGCCTTTGTGTTTTTATTCAGTTCCCACCCAGGATGCCCCATTTGAGTACCCTTCCCCTTAATTTTTGCACTTTGGTGGCCTGCATGCTGTTTACCTCTGCTATGACTCCATCATGTACGGTGTCAAAAAAAGCAAACATTTTGACATACTGTTGTCATTTATCCCTGTACTAAGTAGACATTCCATAAATTTGTAATCAACAGGTGTCCGTACTGTCTGTACGTCCTGATGAGACTCCACATTTCAAAGGGAGTCGAACCATCGTTGACACATACAAATATAACCAATTATCTGACTCCTTCAATTTATAAAAGGGCTCGGTTGCATTTAGAAATTTTCCTCTATGGTCATTTGTCACTGTTTTGTAAACTAGTAAATTTCTTTTTTGTACAGTCTGTATAAATGTAACGTCCTTTATTGTTTGTTCTTGGTTCTGTTCACATGGAACACATAGCACGTCGCACATTTCTATTTTAAGAAAAATACAGATAATGTTTTACACAATCAATGTATGGCTACCTATTTTCCTTTCCCTAGTGCATCCTTGAACAATCCCCTTGTATCCTGCGATTGAGTTTGTTCTTACATCTAGTATGCAGTTGCATTCCTAATAATAAGAGTTGTTTTTTGTATTTTGCAGGCCCACTAGTAGCATTTAATTTACAGGCACTGGACACATATAGTGCACTTTACTAGAGACTTAGAGGTACATTAAATATGCCAGTTGGGGATGAACCAATGTTACCATGTTTAGGGGAGTGAGTACATGCTCTTTAGCACTGGTTAGCAGAGGTATAGTGTCAAGAGCCACAGGTTCAACATAAATAGATCAGCAAAAAGTGAGGCAAAACAGGAAAAATGATTGGATAAAGACCAACCTAAGGCTGACATGTCTAACGGGCCCTTTTTAACATTTCAAATTTTGATGGACCTGGTCATATGACTGAGGATACATGACTCTCTTTCTGCTACGTCCCTTGTGTACAGTTTTCCCGAGGATGTCCTAAGCCCAGTGCATAAATGGACATTTACTGTGCTTTACTGAGTATCTGCACTTCTTAATTTGAAATGGAGGGTACCTCTACTTCTCAGCACTGCTGCAATATATTTAATGGGAGGGTACTGGGACTTTTCAGAAGCAAACAGGTACTCTAAAAAGTGAGTACCTGCACTTTTATATTTCTATTTAAAGCACTGCTTAAGCATGTGATTTAGGTAGCAGCCAAGCACTGTATGCGGTGGATGTCCTGTGTGCAGTACATAGAGTGAATAGAGTGCACAGGTCTGTGGTGATTCCTTTAATGTGCTAAACATACGACATACTAGTTTGTACACTACTTTTTTTAAGCCATGTACTGTTCACAACACCCCTGATGCTGGCAACAAGTTGGCTCAGTGAATTAAGTGCTTATTGCTGACATCTGTTTTGACGTCTGAGAATAAAGTTTAAATCATTGTCTATCAAGGCGCATATATGGGGTTTTACCAGGGGGCGTACAAGGGGACTGGAGCGCGCTCGCACTTCCGACATCACCTAGCTGGAGGCCATGCCCTTCTCTTGGAAAGGCGTCTAGCATCTGATCCCCAGGAGAACGTCTCCTGACAACTTGGTCTCCTTTACAAGGAAATCCATCTTCATTCCATGGAAGCTGCCAAACAGCTTTGACGGGCCACAACCGCCCGGCTTTATGGTTGTGCGTACAAAAACTAAAAACTGCTGCACTGGCTGGCCTCCCACCAGGAGGTGAATAGAATTATACTTGAAATTATAGACAACAGTGTTCGCCCTTGCAATGCCCTTCCGGAGATTGTGCAAGCTTTTGCCTGTTATTATAAACACTTGTATGGGGCTCCCACAGGGAGAGACCCTGTTTTTTTTAGATTACGTCCTTGCTGCAGTCCCTCTCACCTTCCTGTCTCCTACTGAAACTCGAGTGCTTGATGAACCCTTTAAAGCCGAGAGAGGTTGGAGAGGCCCTATCTGGGTTGGCACCAGGGAAAACCCCTGGACCAGACAGTTTCCCCACAGAATACTATACCACATTTTGTGAAACACTGACTCCCCACTTGCTGTCCCTTTACAAGGAGAAGTGCCACAGGGCGCCTTTCCTTCAGAACTGGATGCAGCTACTATCATGGTGACCCCCCAAGTCGCAACCCCCTTGTCTCGTTTGGACTACAGCACAATATCACTACTTAATAGCGAGGTCAACATTTTTGCCACCATGCTGGCTACCCAGCTCAAGCACATCCTTGCCATGTTGGTCCATCCGAATCAATGTGGCAAACCTGTGGCACACTGCACTGCCACTGCCAGCTTCACGTGGCCCTGGCTCACCATCATCGCTTACCACAGGATCTGGCTCTCCTTTTTATTGACTTTGAAAAAGCCTTTGATACGGTGGACTGGGGCTACCTTCAATTAGTGCTCACACGGGCCATCGTCTAACCTCGATTCTGTGGAATGTTTCATTCTTGCTCTTCCAATACCATGGCAAGTGTCCAGATTAATGGGGTTCTCTCTGCGTCCTTGTCCATAGAGTGGGGGACTAGGCAGGGCTGTCCCCTGTCCTTCCTCCTTTTAGCACTTGCAGTTGAGCCTTTGGCTCGGCTTTTGTGTGCGGCTGTCCAGTTTCGGGGATGGAATTGGAATGCTGAACAGGAGGCCCGCATAGCTCTATTGGCAGATGACGTCATTTTATATTTAGCTGACCCACCTACGAGTTGTCCCCGTTGACTCTTACAGTTGCAATGTTTTGAGTCAGCCACAGGTCTCAAGATGATACCCTCTAAATCTGTATTGGTTCCTTTGGCCTCATCTAGAGACTCTTTTGACTGGCAGACAAATATTCCTCTTTGCTGGCTCATATTCAAAACTGAGGTGTCTGGGTCACTTTACACCCGGAACTCACCTGGGCCCTTAACCTCCAAAGCCTGATTCAGAGGGCAAAGTCTGACCTTATATGGCAATCACTTCACCTGAATATTATGGGGCGCATAGCTCTATATAAAATGATGATTCTTCCAAGGTTTCTGTACCTCTTTCAAAATGTACCAATCCACCTACCGTGGACATGATCTCGAGCTCCAGATGGGATGACCACAACGTTTTTGTGGCATGGATCTCAACCCCATCTTGCTTTCTTGCACTGTCAGCAGGTTCCCCACGATGGTGGCTCTGGGATGACTAATCTTCATCTTTATTATTTGGCCTCCCACATTCTTGTTATTCACAATTGTATAATGAGGGATGGTCTGACCCTGCTTATCGCCTAGAATTATCCATGCTGGGTTTTCCACGCCTGCTGGCCCTGCTTTATGGCTCTCCACTCCCTTCCACCATGCCTCAAGTGGTGTTCCTTGCCTGGAGAGCTTTGCTTAGACATGTGCAATGGGATGGCAAACTCACGCAGCAGACACCTCACTGGCATGGCACCTGGTTGGGGGAGGCGGCAAAGTTTGAGGCCTTTAAAAGCTGGGATATTATTGGCTGAATTGGGAGACGTCTGGTCCGGCACGCTCCTTTCAGCACCTTCAGGCCACATTTCAACTCCAACATACCCTTCACGCTCATGACTTAGGCTCTGACTCCTTGCCTGAATTCAACCCTCTTGAGGCCAAACTTCTTATGGGTAACCTAGCTGTGGTTGAATTTCCCAAATCTATCGTACCCTGATAATGTAATGTAAGTTATCTCTTATAGAGCGCGGGCTGTCACTCCGTGAGGAGCATCCTGGCGCTGTGGGGGTTTGGAGGTAAGAGGAGGGGAGGGGCAACTGCTTTCCTAGATAAGAGAGAGGCATAGTTCCTCTGGGGCAGCAAATATCCAGGTCTTCAGGTCCTTCCTGAACAGAGTCTCTGTCTCAAGCGACCTCAGGTGGGGTGGTAGTAGGTTCCATGCTTTGGATCCTAGGACGGCCACTGTTCAATTCCCCTGGTACGCTGCAGCATCTTAGACTCCGATGGCAGAGTTGGTTGGGTCCTATTGAGGATGAGGATCGGCAAGACGTCCTGATAGCCCTGAGGAAGCTCACTATTTCCACCTGACCGTAGTTGGTTCAAATATATTACCTTTACTACGCTTAACTCTCTCTGACCCGAATGTATCGAACGGGCCTCCGCCCTAGCTCCTCATGCCCCCGATGTAGTATGGATCTGGCTGATTATTATCATATGGATGGTTGTGCTTTGTGATTACAAACTACTGAACCATGGTTTTCCTGGATCTGTAGGACGTCCTTCGCTGGGAGGTTCCCCTTTCACCCTGTCGTTAATATTTGGTGTGTTTGAGGGCTCTGAGTGTACAAGAGCTGAGCAGTTATTCCTAGATACCACTCTCCTGGTTGCCAAGCGTGATATCACTGCTCTATGGGTGTCCTCGGCTCCTCCCACCTTGACAGGCTTGCGGTCAGGGGTGGATTGGTGCGCACAGCAGGAGCTTGTCGTCTATGAGGCAAGGTGCTGTCCCACAAGCATGGACAGGTATGGAGGAAATGGTTGTGTCAATCCATTTCAATTTTAAGTAGAATAGTAAACTAAATGGTGATTTCTCCAATTATGATGTATGACTTGAGAACCGCTGTTTTGTGTAAATGTTGTCTCTCCTTCTGTACTGTGATTAATGTGTGTCAACTGTTTCACGTTTGCCACTCATTGTGGTCTAAAACCAATAGAAATGTGTTTATAAACAATCATTGTACATTCCGCCTGTCATCCTTCTGTAGATAATCAGTTGACTGCTTCAGTAGTGTCTGTTTTTTACTCCACTGAGAAATGCATAAACATTGTAAACACTATATAAAAATAGGTTACCATTGTTATCATTGATGGCCTCGCTGATTATATCACCATTAATACTGATTAAGTATTAATGAGATAATGCAACACTTAAGAGAGTATTTGGCCTAGTAGGAGAGTGCGTGTGGAGATGCATGGGATGTAAATTAAGGATGCATAGTTACCTTAACCATTGAATTTTAGGCATGTTGATATTTAAAGTGACTTTATCATTCAACAAAAAGTTGTTTCCAGTCAATTTCAAAGGTGCTTAAGCTGGCAAGAAGAGATCTGTTGCTTCTAAAGCAACTTTACTTCACCCTAATTACTTTTTTTCAGTGCATGTAATTAATCTGTAATACTAGATTTTGTTAGTGCTTAGTTAATGTGACTCTCATCTATGCATGTCATAATAGATTCCCTCATGGATTTCACCGAAGGATGACATCATGGGCGTTCATGTAGTCGCCTATGGGGTTACAAGGAAACTTGTTACCCTTCAAGGGCTCTTTTCTTACAACTAGTCTAGTGTTCCCTGTAAATGAAGACAAGAAATTAAATCAAGTGCTGCTATTACTGTTGACAGATTTCTCAGATAGAAGCTCCATACTCTTTAGTAGGATACGTCTCTACAGCTCTGCCAGGGAAGACGAGCACAAGACTGGATCACATTGAGAAGTATTAGACCTATTAGCCTTATTCTTGCCCCCCAATGTTTTGCCTTCCACCTACATTTTTTCTGATCTAGTTTTTGCTGTCATTTGGACTCTTTGCCCTTTACCACTGCTAACCATTGCTAAAGTGCATGTGCTCACTCCTTAAAACATGGTAATATTGGCTTATGCCCATTTGGCATATTTGCTCATAAGTCCCTAGTAAAGTGATACTATATGTACCCAGGGCCTGTAAATTAAATGCTACTAGTGGGCCTGCAGCACTGATTGTGCCACCCACTTAAGTAGCTTTTAAGATTGTATCGGGTCTGCAATTGTAGAGCATGTGTGTGCAGTTTTAAACTGTAAGTTCAACCTGACAAAATAAACCTTTTGCCAGGACCAAATATTCCTTTTGAAAACATATACGACAGCCCAGAGGGGAGGGTGCAATGCATTTAAAAGGTAGGACAACTTCTTTAATCTTTAAAGAGTTTTATTGTAACATACAAAAGCAAAGGAAAGTATTGGTATGAATATAGTCAATACATTTCTTACATAAGTTGCTTTTAAGTTCTGTATAGGCAAATGAGAGTACGATCATAGATAATAGCATCATAGTTGGGTCGATTGGACCTGGGATAAGGTTGGTGTTACAACAAATACAAAACGCAATCAAGAGAAACAGTGGTTGGGTACAAATAGTGATCTCCAACTATACACGACAAACGTCAAATATACACAGAAATAGCATATATTCCAAATCTTAATTTGTATCGCAAGAAAAATCCAACATGAGGGTGAGGAAGGGAAGACAGGTGGTGTGGGGGGTTGGGGGGCAGCGAGTGTAATGTCAAGGTGGTCTCTGTAGATATGATCTGTATGTCTTAGTTGTCAGAATCTAAAGGTAGTCAAAGCTGGGAGGAGAAATATTTTCATGTTCCGTAGATTTATCTAATATCTTCCATATTTTCTGTGATATCTTGGTGTTATTAGAAGCAGTGGGCACTTCTGAGGCATGCTATTCAAGCCCTCCAAGTGTGATAGAATATGTTATTGAACGATTTCCATTCCGTGAGGATAATCTTGGTGGCAGTGGTCAGTAAAAGGTCAAGTAATTCTTGTCCTGTGTGTTGAGATGTAGAGTAGTTGGTGAGGCCCACAGGACAGGACAACCATTGGGAAATTTAAGTTAATCAGTGTTCTAAATATCTTTGGTAGTTGGTCCTCAATCAATGTCCAGTATGAGCCTAGGAGAGTGCAACTAAAAAACATATGCTCCGTTGCCCCAGGTGACAGGTTGCAGTTCCAGCACTTGTCATTATTGCGTAATTTTAATTTATGTAATTAGACAGGTGTTTTATAAAGGAGATTTATAGTAAACAAAATTGGGTTGTGTGAGCGAGAGGACAATTTTGTTGTGTAATGATGTGTCACAGATTTTTGTCCAGTTTTCTTCTGAACGATAAGCTATGTGTAGGGTTCCGAAGTGTTTGGCCCATTTTATTTGCAGTGTTGTTTGTGACATTGGTGTTGGACAGGTTAAGACTCTGTATGTTTTCAATGCCATATGTCTCACTGAGTGCCATGTTCTCAGGCGTGAGACAATGTAGAGGCTGTCAAATGGGCCTATTCTAGATAATTTAACTTTAAGTTTTAGAAAGGCGTAAAATTGAGATTGGACAGGTGAAATATAGAATGGAGTTTTGCAAAAGAGCTGGGACGGGTGTTATCGTTGTATGGGTATCAGATAAACCATATAACGTTGATATCCCATGAAGTATCGACATTAGTGATTTCTTCAGTTTGAATTTTGGGTTATGCCATAAACGGACCTAGTGTTGAGTGAGAAATAGAGCTTGGCATCTGTTTAGCTAATAGTTTCAGCACCTTAGCATTGTCTATAAATATCAGGCAAGAGTGCTGAAAGGTGTGTCTCGGCATAGTGATGATGGAAGTGATGTGGTATGGTTTGCATAATGTACGTTCCAAATCTAGCCAGAGAGGGTGAGCAGATGTGTCTGGCAATAGCCCACCAAGAAAGCTGATTGACAGTGATTTTACTTCTGCAGTTTGAAAGCCACCAAGTGTGAAGTCTAATCGAAGGGACCTGTAGGCAATTCTGGCTTTTTTGCCATTTCATAGGAAGGTTGATGCTAGTTTGTCAATGGTGTTAAAGAAAGTGGGTGATAGTCTCACTGGAAGTATAAATGTGACTAAATTGGCCAATGAGGTTATCATTATTTTGAGGGCTTGAAGTCTGCCCCACCATGACATGTGTTTCAGGGACCAAGAGAAGAGAAGGTCTTTGACTTTAGATATGGTTTGGGTTCCTATTTCATAGTGTTTCGGTTAAATCACTGGTAAACCAAGTCCCCAGATATTTGATGAATTTGAATTGCCATTTTAGACCCCAAAGTGTGCAGGTAAGCAATGAGGGTTTAGGGGGAGAACCTCAGTTTTGTCTTTGTTTAAGGTGTACCCATATACCAAGGAGAACTTGTGAACAATACTAGTGATCGCTGGTATGGCTACTCAATGCCATCAGAGAATATAAGGATGTCCATCTGCATATGCGGCTGTTTTGTATATTGTTGTACCAATGTGAAACCCTTTAATTTCGAAAGAGATAATAAGCATTTGCTGTGATGGGTCAATGCATATTAGGAAAAATAGTGGTGATTGGGGGCATCCCTGTCGTGTACCTTGATATAGGCTGAAGGGAGAGGACAGTCTGCAATGAACTCTGATTCTCGCCATCGGGTTGGCACATAGTGCCATAGTAATTTTTATGAATGGTGCACCTGACTTGTGTGTCTCAAGTACTGATTCCAGAAATGGCCTCAAGACCTTATCAAAGGCATTTTCCACATCAAGCGCTATTGCAGCAGCTGGATATATAGATCGTTGGGTCTTTTCTACTATGTGACAGAACGTACGTATATTGTCTCTGGCTAACCTCCCTTTAGAAGCCTGTTTGAGAATTGTGTATAGGACGTGCACTTTTAAGTGTTACCTATCCTGGTAGTGAAAAACTCTTACATTCATATTTCACTACTGCAAGGCTTATACCTTCCGAAAGATAACATTGGAGTTGCCTTATTACATTTAATAAGTGTAATTTGCGAATGGGAAGAAATAATTGGTCATGTTTGTCGTCTCTGGAATCATTATTTAAAATCCTAACTTATGGTGAAGTCAGATTTTAAATTACAATTCTGAAAATACCGCTTTTAGAAAGTTGACATTTTCCTGCCTTAGCCATTTAGTGCCTGCAGCCTATCTCTGACCACATAACTGGGTGTGGTTGGGCAGTTGGGCTTTGTGGATTCCTCCTAGACAGCCACACGCAATGGGAGCGTAGGTATGATCAGATGGGCCACGATGGGCGGGAAGAGCCGGGCCCAGCCTTGCTTACACCTAAATAGGCTGTGTCCTATATCCACACACAGGGCTTAATGACCCTGTATTGTCACTTAAGCCAGCTTGGAGCCAGGGGAGGTAGGCAATTCCATGCACTTCAAAGACACCGTCTGTCTAGAAGCTTCTCCCACCTTTCAGAACCAGGGCACCAGTGTATAAAAGAAGGACCCCAGACACCACCATTTCAGTACACCTCTGGCCCTGTGGATACTCTGCTGGGAAGACGGACTGCTGTGCTGCTACAAAGACTCCCAGTTCCTGGACTGCTACCCTGGAGGAGCTCCTACCTTGCTGTGCTGACCTGCTGCCTGCTGACCTCTTGCCTGGGGAAAAAGAACTGTTCCTGCAAGCCATCTTGAACCCAGGATCCCAGAGTGACTCAAAGAGCTGGTCTGCTGGCCTCCTGATCTGAGCCTCATGGACATAACAGGCTCCCCACAGCTTCTGGACCTTTCTTTAACGAGTTCCTGACCCTCAGGTCCTGGACCCTTGGTGTGGCTCAGCGGGCTCCTAATTCAAGCCTTTGGGCTCTCTGCAACCATGTGCCTTTTCAAAACCCGATCCGCACCACTCACATTGAAAATCAGCGCGAGCTGCCACCAGCCTGTCTCTTTGCATGGCAACATCGAGCATTCGCAAGGAACAGTCAGCGCAAAGCACCATCCCGTCCATCCGTGACGGCCGTCCTGCTCTTTGTGCTCCGCTGACAACTTCCAGCGATGCGCTCCTGCACCTCTTCAACACATACTGGACTCTTGACACAAAACTTGAGAAAGTAAACCTTCAGCGGGACTATTTTGGGACTGTATCTGATCCGTGCTCCATCACGATTGGCCTGAACTTTTAACTTTGACCTGGTCCAGCGCCAACAGATTGCAGCGGTTGGCGCTTTAGGCTTTTAGGTGCTATATTGCAATTTATTTGTTACAAATCCATAACTCTCATTCTACTGATTGGATTTTTGTTGTATTGGTCTTGTTTTATTTATTAAATTCTGCTCTAATGTACTAACCTGGTGTGGGATACTTTTTGCGTGGTGTTTTCACAGGTTTTCTGTTTGAAGTGTTGCACAAATACTTTACACATTGCCTCTAAGTTAAGACTGACTGCTCTGTGCCAAGCTACCAGGAGTTGGGGTGTGCTTGTGCCTCACCCGGACTAGGATTGTGCTTACTACTTGACCAGGACTCACACACCAGTCAACCTGTAGAAAAATATGTTAATGGTCTGTATGTGAGCTCAAACCCACACTGCACTGTTGGGTCACTACAATCTCACCCCAGGGATCCAATAAGCAAGTTAACTATCTAACAAAAGAAAACAAGGATGACTTCCAGCAGATCACAAAGCAAGGTATAATCACTTCGGAAAATATCATATGTGCAGGAGAATACATTTCTGTTCTACGTGATATCTTTAGCAAAGCAAAGCAAACAAGCATTGTCATAGCCAATAGGTCTCGCCTTTGGGACCTTATAGGAGTTAAACCAGAGCAATTGGTAAAGTAAAATACCTGACCATTAGGGCCATATACAAGACGGCTTGTATGACTCATAAGTCCCTACACACATCCCCTCCACGGTACCCTGCTGACAAACGTAAGATATCTGGGGGCACTAGACCATTGAGAAATGCTGAAGCACCACCGCTATCAACCTTTAAAAGGAACGACTCACGGTTCAATACTTCTCAAGAAGCGGGACCAGAATAGGGAACTCCTTACCGCTGAACCTTTGCACCACCTGAAAGTGCTTCTCCTTCAAGGGTATTTTAGATAACCTCTCCTCCCTAGGTTTCACCTTTCTAGTTTACTCGCCACACCAGTCAGTTCCTTGATATTCACTGCACTTAATCCATTCCATTAGACTCCATCTTGGCACTAGTCGAAATACTGTTACTCACATTTCATGACTACTGCAACTTACACTGTACTCCAATGTGTGTGGCTTTTTTAATGTACTTACATCTTGAGGCAATGTAATTTTGTGCCTAATGTAATACCCGGCTCTTATACTCTACTGTAGTAACATCTTCGTATTATGTAAATTTGTACAGTATGTACTAATCCATTTCTATTATAAGCACTCTGGCACCTTTGGGTAATGTCCATCCTATTAAAAAAAAAATGATAAATAAAAATCCGGGGCACATCACATCCTTTCCACCTGCATCAGTTTAAACTTAGTCGGGCAGTTGACATTCTGCGTGATCTTGGTTAAACCAGTGTTTGAGATTATCCTCCGCTCTGTCAATATCACTCTGTGTGATCCTGGGCAGGCCTCTTTTGCTCCTCTGTTTGAAGAAGAGCCAAAAAGAGTTGAGTAAACGGCGATTGAGAGCTGCTCTGTGGGACTTGTGGCGGGTCATGTTATCAGCTGCAGAGACCAACTCTGACACCAAACACAAACCTTTTCAGGAGTAAACATGTCTAAAAGTTATGAGAGATCTATGCTACTCTAGCGAGGACCAGAGGTAAAACGTGTTAGTCTGTTTAAATATTCACACACTCACCTGCAGTTCCAAACCTTCAAACAGAGCTGCGCGGGGCGAAAATAAAATAACATGATATGAAATAAAATGTACTGGAATGAAATGCTCTGCTTTCCTTCGCTTTCGATGGGTAAAGTTAAAGGTTTAGTGGCCTTAGGAAGTTGGTTCAAATAAGTGCAAGAGATTTTGTGCTTCCGTTGAGTGTTGTTCAGTGACCAATGTACCATGTGACCACCACACCATGTAATCCCCCCAAACTCCCTAACACACCACTGGTTTGTGGTACTGGGATTACACTGAACAGTCGAGGGAAGTGGTCAATAACGGGTCTATTAAAATGTTTATTTTACACCAAGACAGTCACACATGCTTCATGTCAACAAACACGCACCACTACACGCCTCCAGTGCCGAAGCAAAAAGCGAGGTTACTTGTTTATTAAACACTCCGCTGAAATCCTACAATTAAAAGCCAGCAATGACAGGGGGAAAAAGTCCAGGGGAGGGAGTGGCCGCATCGGCCTTAACCAAAAGTTGCATCCAGAGTTTCCAGCGCCGGCAGCGCACATAAACTAAGAAACCAGACCTCAAGAGAAGCTGACATGGCACAGCCGCTGTGCACTGGTAAAACACACACAAAAAAAAGAAGTGTGGCACCCGTCCGTGAAGCGGTCGCCGTGCAACAAAAGAAAGACACCACTTACAGCCCCCATTCCCCGGGATAAAAATAAGCTTAATTACTTAAGTATTTAACCGTGAGACTTGCAAACGCAGAGGGCAGAACACGCCTTGTCACCGACCCGCCCCTCCATCATGTTTCAATATATCTGAACTCCGAGCAGCTAGCACTGCTGCTGTAGTCACAGTTGTGGCTCGTGTCTCCCGAGACCGCAATAGGAACAAGCATTTGTTTACGAGGCTGGGGACACTAAAAATATGAAGTAGTCCCAAAACGAAAGATATACCAACCTACAGCGTAACTAAACTGTAGTTGGTCGGTGCTGCTTCCTGCAAAAACGGAAGTGACCTATCGGATCGCCAGCCAACAATGAGCCAGATAAGAAGAGCTTTGCCAGAGTGAACTAATGGCAAGCAGCAGGAGAGATTACCCTCCATATTCTGTTTACTACAGGTCTTGCGACAGCGCATGCGCTGTCTAGGCTCAACCTAAAAAACTATACTTACTCGCCTCATTGGTTTACTTTCTTTGGATTTCAAGATGATTACAATTCGAAGATGGAAACCTCTTGTCCTTCTTTATTTAGAAGTGGATTATTTTCCAAATTCCAGTTTAAAGGATACAGTTACTGTAAAAACAGAAAGACTATGAAACAGTTTTGCTAGAGGAAACATCCATTTAGAGGAGGTGGTAACCAACAAACCCACCCACCTCTGGAATGAATGCCAGCTACCCCTAAGGTGTGACTCTTTCATCTTGCCCCTACTGCTCATTTAGCAGAAGTCAGTTAGAGCATGCCTACCTGCTGGATGAATGAAAGCACTTCCTCAGCACAGATGTGGATGACTCCATCATTAAACTGTTATGTGATCAGAAAGTCTGAAATTTACTGACAACAATGCGGAATGGCCATGGGGATAACTTTTTAGCCCATGTATGCCGATGTATTCAAGTTCTGTTTTTTTTTTTTTAAGGATGATACTGAAACGGGGCTTCTACTGAGAATGTGCCTAAAACTGAGTTGTTGCACAAGTGCAGGGAAGATTTGATCATGCTTTGACAAGGGGCATGACAACCTTACTCAAATATGTGCAGTTTCTTAACATCATAAAATACAACAATCAAGCGGACAGTAACACCAGAACCACACATGTAGTATTCCTGAATATTAAATTACATTTAAAAGAAGGCCTTTTACAGTCACAGCTCCACTGGAAAGAAGCATCATTCAACTCAGTAGGTCGCAGAGCTACAACATTATAGGTTTTTCTGTGATTCATAAAAAATAGAGCACTTGAGCTGGGCGGTATTACAGAAATTGTCCCATGGGCACAGTAGGCACTTCGGCAGTATTTTCTGCCTGTTTTTGTTCTCCCTGGGTAGATTAATATCACTGAGGAAGGTAAGAAGCATGTGTGGAGTTCCTTCTGTAATTACCAGGAAATTAATGCCTGAACAATGTGAAGAGGTCATTCCCTTATTTTCAGGGGGGTAATTGCCCTATGCAAATCAGGAAATAATGTGCCTGCGCTCGAGATACATATAACTAATGCAGGTGCTTGGGCAAAGCAGTCATGAAGGAGAACATTAACCAGTAACATCAGAGAGTATTGCTAAAAGAAATGACCAAAAGACTCAAGGCGACAGCAGGTAGGCCTGAAGACAATTTCCAGAAGTACCTGTACAGTTCCTATCCCTGAGGCAATAGACTCAAGGCGAAAGCAGGTAGGCCTGAAGACCATTTCCAGAAGTACCTGTACAGTTCCTATCCCTGAGGCAATAGACTCAAGGCGACAGCAGGTTGGCCTGAAGACAATTTCCAGAAGTACCTGTACAGTTCCTATCCCTGAGGCAATAGACTCAAGGCGAAAGCAGGTAAGCCTGAAGACCATTTCCAGAAGTACCTGTACAGTTCCTATCCCTGAGGCAATAGACTCAAGGCGACAGCAGGTAGGCCTGAAGACAATTTCCAGAAGTACCTGTACAGTTCCTATCCCTGAGGCAATAGACTCAAGGCGAAAGCAGGTAGGCCTGGAGACCATTTCCAGAAGTACCTGTACAGTTCTTTTCACTGAGGCAATCCTTTTGTTGCCCTTGAACAACAATGTGTTCTTACTGCAACCTCTGTGAGAATACAGATGGGAGCATTTTTCTGGCAGCATGGCTTCCACTTTACAGCGAATCACAAAGTCCTAGATGAAAGCCAGGTTAAGGATTGTTTCACACTGAGGCACAAGGTAGAATTGGAAATCTCACATGGCAGGCGTGTACAATGTTGTCCCTTGCTGACATTCTAAGGTTAAATGTATATTAATATACAACTATTTTTACATGGGTCTCATAAAATCCTTTGTTGCTCAATACCATATCGTGGCCAGGTTTGCAAAGTTTCATTTGATTTGCAACTTTGTGTTATATTTGTATTGAATTTACTTTGGGTGCTCCAGCCAGAAAAACCTGTCCCAAAACAGTGAGTTACGGAAAACAATCATTTGTTTGGCTCGTTCATCTGCTCACTTTAAGCAAGAAAGATGTTGGCATAAAATATTGTAAGGTAAGCAACATTTCAGAATTTCCTTCCAGCTTCCGAAATCCTGAAACTGTAATTTTAAAACACTTTAATTGACCAGGCTACGAGAATATGGTCTGCCGATTGAGTTATTGACTTGTATATATGATTTATTTTATTTATTAATTATAGTTTGCGCTTTAAGTCACACTGTAATAATTTCACGCCGCCGTTTCAAAGCGCTCATATGGCATATGTCATGCAGAAATTGCATAGCAAAGGCAGCTTTGTGGTTGTATGTAGTTTAGTGAACCAAAATCAAAAAAGAAAACAAAAACGCCACACAGACTAGACTCTACCGACACAGTGCACTCTCAACCGGGAAACACCATCCCCCTTCAAAATGGCGCCCACGGACGTACAAGCGGCGATGCCACACTAGGGTCAGAGCGCTATCCATAAAATTGACGCGGCCGCGTCTCAACACCCGCTGAGCATAAGGCTGTTATCGGGGGGCCTACCAGGGAGCCTGCAGAGGAGGTGCCCCCCACTGATGACATTGCCACAGCAGAAGCCCACGGCACCACGCTTTAGCATAGGACCACCCAGGTCATAGCTGCCAAGGTTTCGAATTACTTATGTGTGATATTTTCATGGTTTCGGTGTAATTGTGAGTGACATTCAACGACTATGAGTGACACTCTCTCGCAGTCAAAATCAGGCAATGAATATGAGGGGAAATATATAAATACGAGAAATAATACCCTTTTGAGCAACGGAAACTCTAATAAAGCTTGGAACTGTTGTAAAGCACCTGAAATTGAAGGGCACTAACCTAGTAAAAAGCAGTAACTCACAGTTAATCCTCATCAAAAACAGTTTTGCGAATATATATGTGTGGTTCTTATTCTTTCTCTCCTTAACACCTTTTGTCCTCTTTCTTGCTTTTTCCCTCTTTCACACTGTCTCACTTTCCTCCCTGTTCCTTGTGCCCTTTGACTTAGCACTCCTTCTCCCCTTGTTGGGGAAAGATCCAATTTCTATACTCTGGAGTCTCCGTGACCCCTCTGAGAGAGTCCACAGTGCCAAGGGAGCCACTCACAGTTGAGGTATGGTATGGCGCCCCTTGCCAAAGCACTCCCTCTCCCCTTGTTGGGGAAGGATCCAGTAGGTAGGCCTTGGAGTATCAGAGACCCCTCTGAGAGAGTCCACTGCGTAAAGGGAGCCTCTCGCAATGGAGATGTGGGCATGATACCACTTCCCCTGGGACCACAGCTTACTGGACTTTGGACGCAGCTTTTACTCGTCTACCGGTTTGTGCCCCCGTCACCCTCCCTCTCCTCTTACATGCTTTGTCTCTCCCCCTCCTCTTTCCCTCCTTCATTCTTTGTCTACTTCCCCTGCTCATACCCCCTCTCCCCTGAATCTCTCCCCTTGCCTGCTTTTTCCCTTAGAAATATGTCCTTATTGTTTTTCGGGACCTATCATGTAACTATGTAGTCTTACTCTGATACTGTGTAATCCTTGTAACGATGTGCAACTATGGGCTGATACTCATGTAAAGCGCTCTGATACCTCCTGGTCTTGCCAGCGCTATATAAAACCTTTCAAATAAATAAATAACACATAAATAAATAAATAAAACACCTACATTTGTAATATTTATTGTCTTGTAATATTACCAAGAGTTTGAAGTGAAATAATTGAGTGTCAAAGGCAATACTAAATTCAACCGCTTTTTCCATTTTCTCTAATGTACTATCCTTTAGCTTTCAAAAAAACATGCCACTAGCAAATGGCCAAAGCTTACTTCAGTATGCTCATATTTGCAATTTAAGGGAGTTTAATTCGCCTCTATTTCAGATTAAATATTTGAACAGAATGTGTTTTTCAAAATCTTTGGTAAATTTGATTATATTGTTTCACAAGCTTTATTATATTGTGCGGCTAGGCAATGAGCAATTTAAAATAACAAATATTAGACATTTCAAAACGTATGTACCTAACCTTTTATATATGCTAAATAATGTATAATGTATTGATCTGCTGGTCTTCTCTTACAACAGCCAGCATGCCCACGAGTGAAACGGAATCTGTCAACACAGAAAACGTGGTTGGAGATGTCGAAAATGTTGGGTGCTGCGGCAGCATGTGGTAAGTACAGATCCAGTTCTTGGTGCAACATTATAAATATTTATGAGAACCAATTGCATAACTATGTATATTTGCAAGCCACCTCAAATTGCCAGTGTTTACTCTAAAATAAAAGTTTCCAGAAAATAATTACAAAAACCTAGTAATGCTTCTTCATATAGATGATATAGCAAACCAGTATGGTCAGCTGGCAAGTCATTTGCAGGGGTAATTCCAGACTACACATAGCATTCAGTACAACCAGGCTATATTATGGGCTATGCTAATGTGCCTAAGGCAGTCAATGTTGTGAAGTAGTCCTGTGAATGAAGCCTTACTAGCTACATTTTGTTATGTCTCGATAAGCTTAGGTCCCCTTATAAGCGGGAATCCAAGTCTTATATGCATCAGTATTATATGTAGCCTCAAGGGTTTGTGAATCCTGGGATTGTTACCCAAATTGTGTTTTGAAGTTGTTTTGGTTTGTTTATCCCACTGTTATTAACACTATTTAGCATGCTCTGGTACATCTTGGTGCCAGAACAAGCACATTTATTGGCAAATGGTGAGATGTTCTACCTTTATAATTTTAACTCAAACATTTGTATAACACACTTTGCTGATTTAAAAACCTTGAGGCTCTGGACTGCTTACAGCTGCAGGCTTGTTTACAACAGGCAAGTCTTAAGTAGCACCCTATAATGGATTTACTACAGCTTTTTATAATAGTGTTCCTCCTTAATATCAAATTTTTAAGATTTACCTCCCAAAAACTTCAAGGCGGAATATTTACTACAAGTTTATTGTTAAGGTGATTACCTATAGGTAAGTTTAGTTATTATTCTTACCTTCACATCTATGAACCTGGGTAGTTATAGTTAGGTCAGCTGTTCCATAAGAAAAAAGTTTTTTGTGTTGCTAATAACTTTGTCACCTTTTGACAAATTTCCACAAAACTTAAGAAAAAGGTGCTACTTTTTTACTAGCTTGTGCAGTGAAAGTTTTGGGGTAACTCGTCAAGCAGGGGGTGAGAAAAAAAGGGGGGGGGTCCCAAAACGCAAAATCACAATGCATTTCCCATAGACTTCTTTAAGGAGCTCTACTGCAAAAACTGCTGAACGGAATTACAGAAAATGTGGCAGGAAACTAGATCTTGGTCCACAGATTCTGCTTCTTCTGATTTGGTATGAATCTGCCCAGTAGTTTTTCAGAAATTAAGGTTGAAAAATAATGGTATATCTGGACGGCTGGGTCCAAGAGAGGCTTGAGAGAGTATTGCGGGAGCCCAAATTTAAAATTAGAGTGCCCTGATTGACCCAGGGAGCTTTTTATCCTCTTGAGCCATCTCACTTGGGGAGAGTCAGGCTCCTGCATGAGCGAGCACCCTGATTTGATACCAGCAGCATATGAAAAATGTCACTGGCAACAATTACAGGACTCTGGGACTTAGTCCACTGTCCTGATGTAAAAAATAATAATAATACCATAAGGGGCAGTGTAGGGATACACAGCCCTCTTCGGCCCTATGGTTGGGACCCAGAACCCCCCGCCCTGCCACCCCGTGCCTAAATGCAAAACAAATCAGCCACTTTTGCTTCGATCCTGCAAGTCTTGTTCCCGTGGTTCTCCTGTGTTATCTAGGCAGCAGAAAACAAAACAAATGGTGACGGGGACTCATTCTTCAATTACAGGCCCTGGGGAACCCACCCCTGGGCTGCATTCCATAAGGGGAAGAGGGCGTGCAGCCCCTGTCCCTTCCCATTATAGGCCCCGGGAAGCTCGTCCCCAGGGCCGAAATGTTCAAAAAGGGAAGGAAGGAGCGTCCCCCCATCCTGAGCCTTTAATGGCCCCAGGGAGACCACCCCCTAGTACCGCATTCTATAAGGAAGGGGAGCACTTGATCTCGGTGACACTTCGTAGTTCTTGAAAATCCAAAGGTCCCAAATTTTAGGCTTTTCTGGAGTAGCTCTTTTGTATCACTTCTACGGCTCCCAAGACCTCAGTAGCAGCACTTAAGGACCAAGAGTGTCCTGCCCAGGTCCAATTGTTAGTGGTCAGCTGGTCACTTCAGAAAAAGGGCCTGTAGGAGCTTGCTGTGCCCCTGAAGCCACACAGGAGGTCTGACAACTGACCCTTGGAATCAACTTCTCAGTCCTGGGTACGAGTGGAAGGGGGTTCAACCCATTAGGTTTCCATACAGTTCACAGACAGAAGGTCCATGCCTCTTCTGATCTTCCCCAGGTCCAGAAAGTTGACTTATACTTATGTCAGTTGCCTACACTTGGTGGTTTTTAAACATTGTTTTTTACTATTAGAAGGCCTACGTTTAACTCCTCTGTTATGCCTGGTATCCTCGGTGTGGTTTTCCCTAACATTTTGCATTCTGACCTCCTGTTTTTGACTGTTTTGCTGAAATTTGTTTTTGCTGGTTGTAGAACTCTGTGCACATTTTCACCGCTGACCAGTGCTAAAATGCATGTGCTCTGCATCTAAATGTGCCAGTAATTGGTTTATCAATAAAAAAATTGGCATATTTGATTTACCTGTAAGTCCCTAGTACAACAGTGCATTACATGTGCTCAGGGCCTATAAATCAAATGCTACTGGTGGGCCTGCAGCACTGATTGTTTCACCCATATAAGTAGCCCTTTAAACATGTACCAGGCATGCAACTGCAGAGCCTGTAGGTGCAGTTTTAAACTGCTGTGTCTGCCTGGCAAGTTAACCTACTTGCCAAGCCCAAACCTTCCTTGTTATTACACATAAGTCACCCCTAGAGTAGGCCATTGACAACCCAACGTCAGTGTGCAGTGTACTTAAAAGGAGGTACATGTACTGTTAGGTTGTACATGTCCTGGTGGTACAATACTCCACAATTCATGTTTCACTACTTCAAGGCTTATCACTCCCACAGGATAACATTGGAGCTGCCTTGTAAAGTTTTTAAAGTGTAGCTTCCAATTGGAAAAAGATAGGACAACCAAATTTGGTGTTTCTGGACTCACAATTAAAAAAAACGTCTTTTAGTGAAGTTGGTTTTTAGATTGCAGTTCTGAAAATGCAACTTTTAGAAAGTTGGCATTTCCTTACTTAAATCATTTGGTGCCTTCTGCCTGTCTCTTGAATTCACGTCTGGGGTGGGTGACAGTTGGCTTCCTGCATTCCCTCTAGACAGCCACACTCAAAGGAAGGGTAGGTGTGCCTCAGTGGTCATCTGCATGTTCATGGATCTGCCTGAGCAGGGTGAGGGGGAGGGGTGGACACTACCTGAAAGGGCTGTGTCTTGTCCCCACAGAAAGGGTTGCATACCCCCTGTAGCGAGTCTGGAGCCAGGGCAGAGAAGGGTCTTGTGTACTACAAAGACCTTTTTTGGATGTCTCGCTACTTCAAAGGGTAAAATGGGTATAGGTACTGGCCCTCTGACACCATGTACTGAGAACATATCTGTAACTAAGGGCATTCTGCCAGGAAGAAGAGCTGCTGTGCTGCAGGAGGGACTGCCACTTTGCTAACTGCTTTGCCGTACTGTAGGAAGGACTGCCACTTTGCTACCTGCTTTGTTGTGTTGGCCTGCTGCTTCTTGTCTGAAAGTGATAATGGTTGGACCCACTCTCTACATCCTAAGTACTTAAGTTTCTCCAAGGGCTTGTGGGCTTGCCTCCTGTTGCTGAAGTCTCAGGGATATATATTTCAGCACCTGGACTTTACTTGCTGTAAGCCTTGCTCTGCCAAGTAATGCTAATCCAGTCCAGGGCCTTTGGATGTGAGTTTAAAGTGCTGCATCTGCCAGAATCTGTGCATCTCTGTGGCAATCGACACCGACGTATTGCCTGGCACAACATTAGGATCCATGCATCACCACTGCTGTGAGGTCTGGACCCTGCGTACGGCACTAGGCACCGCCATTTGCCTCCAGAATCACTGCTTCAAGGATCAACGCTTTGTCACCAGCGCGTGGAGAAGATCAACACATTGTTTATAGTGTGGATTAACCCGGTGCATCACTCTCATGCTCTGGCTTGACGTTTTGTTCACAGAACGCCTCACCACTGTTGCATTTCGTTCAGTGACAAGGATTAAGGTACTTTGCTCAGCGTGCCCTGCGTGTGCCCTGTAACCGGCCTGCGGTCGGTTGTGGGTTGCCTAAACTTCTGACTTTGTCCCGGTCCAGCGCGACCTTCAGTAACCCCAAAGTGCTATTTGCTTCTATGCGCTATTTTTGACTTATTCCTTTGTTTTGTCCAGAATATAATAATCTATTTTCTAAACTGGTGCAGATTCTTTTTGTGGTGTTTTAACTGTGTTACTGTGTATGTGTGTGCACAAATACTTTACACATTGCCTTTTTAGGTTAGCCTGACTGCTCTGGGCCAAGCTACCAGAGGTTTTCTTTTTACAAAACAAGGGAACCTAATAAGGATTGGTCAGGGACCTTGGGTAATCGTTAGCTTTAGGTACAGTGGTCCCAAGACAAAGCTAATTAAAAAGGTTTGGATAAATATAGACCAGGAATCAGTGCTATATTAATTATTGTCCAGACGGACAATAGAATAGTTTAATAGTTTAAATACAATAATTCTGACAGACACAGTATGGTGGGACACAAGCCTGCATCCGACCAACCATATTTGGCAAACAAGGGAAAGCGACAATACAGAATGTGGAGTAAAATAAAGCATAAACAATACAAAAAAATAACAACAAAAGGAAAAAAGGCTCAGACAGGAAATTTCTGTTTGCAACTTGAAGTAAAAAATAAAGCAAACACGTATGACTTTCAGACACCAGTACACAAAAGGAATGCTTAAATGAGTACGTGCATAGTGTATATAGCTACCAGAGGGTGCGCAAAGGTGATTGTTTAGTGTGTACTGCGCTTACCCTGACTAGGATGGTGGTCCCTGCTTGGACAGGGTGCATACCTCTGCCAACCAGAAACCCGATTTCTAACATCTTCTTTAACCTTTGGTACTTTAGTGAATTGAGATATATATATATATATATATTATCTACTGGCGGTCGCCAGTAGATAGTTATAGTTAGGACCGTGTTTCCATAGGAAATCCGCAACATTCTATTTGGAATAACTTTTGCGCCGATTGACGAATCCTCGCAAAATTTTTAAAATAGGTGGGGCGCTCCGCTCCGCTCCTTCCCTGAAAGTCTCGGGGGGATTCGTCAAGCGGGGGCTGAGAAGAAGGGGGGGTCCCAAAACGCGTTTTCCCCATGCATTTTTCCATAGGACCTTTAGTCCAAGCTACAGCCCGAACGGCTGAACAGAATTACTTGAAATTTGGCAGAGAGGTAGTCCTCAGTTCAGGGATGTGCCTTTTGCAGGTCTGGTGTAAATCTGTTCATTAGTTCCTGAGAAAATTGCAGTTAAAAGCATATATATATCTATAAGCGCGCACCGTGCGCGTACGGTAAGCATACCGAACGCGCACGGTGACGTGCGCGAACGCAATTCTGATTGGTTGTTAGATGTCAGTAAACATTCGAATCGGTCGAAATCAGGAAGTGTCGGCCGCCATTTTGTCTCTCGCAGTCTGAGGCAATGAAAAACAAAGGGGGAAAACGTGAGAAGGGGGCAGGATGGACAGGTCCTGACCCCCTAGCCTTTGTCAGGGGGTCACTGAAGGACCCCCAAGGGTAAAAAAAAAAATATTTTTTTTTGCAAAAAATCGCGGGGTGCGCGCACCGTACGCGCACGGCACGAACAACGCATCGTGGGTGCTTGGTGCGCGAAGCGCACCAAGCGCCCACAGCGCGCGCACGGTGAAAAAACTTAAAAAAAAAAAATAATAATAATATAGCATTTAAAAAACCGTACAAATTCACTGAAAAAACCATAGGTTTCACACACGTTATAGTTAGGAATTAGCATTTAAAAAACCTTGCAAATTCACTTAAAAAACCATAGGTTTCACACTTGTTATAGTTAGCTGGACATTTCACTCGTGAAAAATCATTGAAATTCCCCCGTTATAGTTAGTGCAGGCAACTATAACTCACGGGACCGCAATCCTCTGCTGATGACGTCAGATATTACATCACTGATGACATATGTGTCTTTCTGAAAAAAAAATATTTGTAATATATGTATAGCTAAAAATTAATGGAAGTAGACATGGGTAAATAAGTGTCTAAATACAGTGATGTAATATCTGACGTCATCAGCAGAGGATTGCGGTCGCGTGAGTTATAGTTGCCTGCACTAACTATAACGGGGGAATTTCAATGGTTTTTCACGAGTGAAATGTCCAGCTAACTATAACATGTGTGAAACCTATGGTTTTTTAAGTGAATATATATATATATATATATATATATATATATATATATATATATATATATATATATATATATGCAATCTTCCGAATGGGTCATTCCGGGATTGAGCCCGAAGTGAGGTGGTGCGTTTGCCGGTATGCCCTCACCGGTGAATAATCTTTATCCTTCTTCAAAAAGTAACACGCACTCTCGAAGTCTAATGCTTAACAGGAAGCCAATTTATTATTTGCTACGCGTTTCGACCGCGTAGCAAATAATAAATTGGCTTCCTGTTAAGCATTAGACTTCGAGAGTGCGTGTTACTTTTTGAAGAAGGAGAAAAAAAAAATATATATATATATATATATATATATATATATATATATATATATATATATATATTGAAGTTAGGTGTTGAGATTAAAACATATGTCTAAAAACTAAACCCAGACCTTACAACTCACTCTGAGCCACAGTGTATCACACAATATTGGATACCTTCACCTAGTCACTTGGTGAGCAGCTGATCTCACACAGTGTGCATACAGTTATGTAATATACCTTGCAGGAGCAGGTTTCCAGCTAATTGTTTGGATGACCCTGCTCAGCCGATGAGCGTCATAGGGTGTGAAACCTCCACAGGCGATCGGTGGGGGCCTTAAAAGCTTTGCTTTTTTCTCTTTTGGAGGGGGAAGGCTGTTAAAGTGCCTTAGACTCTCCTCAGCACGAAGCACTGCCCCTCTTAGGTCCCACCACCTCCACACAGTGAAGCACTTTCACAAGTTGACAGGTCTATGGACATGAGGCGTTAAAGGAAATGCAGTTTCAAATTGCTTCTCTGATATCCTATTTCTTTTTACACTTACGGCAAATCTCATATCCATCAACCTCAGTCTTTTATTCACAAGCTGGTCACCTTGCAGCCTCCATCTAAGTTTTAATGCTTCCCCCTTTTAGGCCCCTGCACTGGAACTCCCTAACGCTAGTCAATGTAATTCACACAACTGGTGCAAGTAATGCACACAAAACATTTTCTCTAACCCTTTATAAGTACCCCGCCCTTGTAGATTATTGTAACATCATAGTTGCTATTCAAAAGATTTCTGATTGAATTAATACTTCTGCTAAATAAATATATTGTTAATCCTAAATTCCGGACATTGGATTTTGCTTGTTCTTTCCTTGAAAAGGAGGGAGAGGATTGGATTTAAGTGAAGTTATCAATGAAATTGCTCTTACAGTACCACATGCTTTTGAGATACAAATCTAACGAAAAAGAATAAACAAAATTTAGTTGTCAGTGATGTTTTTCGTCATTTGCTCAATAGAAGTATTCCGGTACATTTTTCTAGGCTCAGCCTACTTTTTAGGTCTCGCCTAGGCAGCGCGCATGCGCTGTCTCTCTGAGACGTCAAGTAATCTGTATGTTATGTGAAACTCCTCCTATTGCCCGGTAATTTCTCCTGCCTTTTGCCATTTGTTGGATGTTGGCATAGCTCCTGTTATCTTGCTTTTTAGTGGCTGTTGATCCAATCTTGACTTCTGTTTAGTCCGGAAGCAGCAGCGCCTAACTACTGTTTTCGTCCGCTTTTCCTTTATTATGTGTGTTTGGGGGAACTTTCTTTTACATACATACTTCAATAGATAATGAGCACGGAGCTCGTCACGAGCGCCACGCTGTTCATCATACATATTCAGCACGGCGCTCGTCATGAGCGCCGCACTGTTAATTGTTTGTTTTGAGATCCTTGTTTAAAATGGATTTACTTTTTTTTTACTATGCATTCACCGCGCTTTAGCTTTAAACAGCTTAAGCTAAAATGCGAGTGCCAAGATTACTTCAAAAGCAAAGAAATGGAAAAAAAAGCGTGAGTGCGGCGAGTGTAAAAAAAGTCAACAAATACAAAAAAATGCGTGGCCGATATTTTTTTTTATTTGCGTACTTTTGTTACAATCGCCACACTCGCACTTTAGCTGTAAACATTATAAGCTAAAGCGTGGGTGAAAAGAAAAGAAATTGGTCTAAAACTGCTCAGTATGGGGGGTCTGCGCAGGGCTCTTCAATAAAGGAAGCTGTAGCGCTTGTTTTACATTGCAATCTGGGACTTGTAGGTTCTGAGATTAATGCAAAAGTTAAGATGAGACACTGTCAACTAACATTGAACAAGATCAGCTATCTGTGTTGTATAATACAAAAGCAGAAAAAGTATGAGCTGTTTTATAAAAAAAGCACGTTCCTGCCCCACAAAGAACCAAGTTGGGTTCGTGGGGAAGCAGATATGGACAACTTTAAAGTTTCCATGCCAAGTGGGAGCAGGCCTTCCAGTAGCATTTTTCCATTGCAT
Organism: Triturus cristatus; assembly: GCF_964204655.1. NCBI lineage: Eukaryota > Metazoa > Chordata > Amphibia > Caudata > Salamandridae > Triturus > Triturus cristatus. Next base: position 151,787,198 of record NC_140592.1, read on the forward strand.
TTTATTTTTCATTGTAACCACAGAACGGAACGAAAGTCCGGACTGAAGATTTTAACAGTTTCTTGTTCAGTTGATTGTGACACGTAGCTCTTGAGTAGCTCATCCACTCCAGGTTGTTTACCCTCTGTATTTCGGGACTTATAGTTCTGTTCATCTTGTTAGAAATTCATGACTACAAGGCCCAGAATGCAAAGGAATTACAATCTGTCCTGGATTGCTCAACAGTGGGCCTGAAAAACTGACACTTGAGAGGTTAGTGTCCCTCAAAGAGAAAATGTCATATATGAACCACTCAAATGACACAGTGTGGCACACTGCAGTCTGCAGACAGTACAATCCGGCAAATATATATAATTAAAACTTGAAAGCTGATCCCTTACTGTTACTGCTATCCGCTTGTCTATTCCTTCATGGTCATTTACATTCTGTTAGTTCATGTCTGCTCCTGCTCCATTAAACCTGTTAGTTACTACAAGCCTGCTCCTCAACTTAGCTAAACCGCAAGGTGGCCCTTCGTTCCGGGGCATCGTAGGGTCCTGCCTACTGGCCAGTCACACAGGGGCAGAAAAGGTGAGTCAAAAGCAAGAAAAGACTGACAGCAATCGATGGAATCAGAAAGACAGCTTCTAATCGAGGCATTGAGACACGAGGAGAGAGGGTGTAGTGAGCAATGGGAGTCAGTGGATGGATGTGAACAAAGCAACAAAACAACCTCTGGATTTTTGTATTCAATTCCTCGGTGGATGCTTGTGAGTAGGGAAATCAGACTGTTGCACGTTCCCATTGTAAGTACATTTCCATTTTCGGTGTTCCATATCAGTGCATTCTGGGAATTGCAGTCTTGGATCATATGAATTAAGCAAATTAGACCAACACACCTCAACCTCATTACGATATGTAAAAGTAAAGCCCGGGAACTTAAATGTGGCTCCCCGGTTGCACGGAGCCTTCTGGTCACCCTATGTTTACTGGTATAACTGGCGCCCTTTCACAGCAATGAATACGACCAAATTGAAGTGAATCTGGTATGCCCCAACGCAGGTGTTGTTAATGCTTATTGTAGTGATTGTCCGATCAGCATTCTAGTGTTTCCCCCTGCTGTACCACACACTGAACACCCACACACCACAGGCGTCACCACTCAGGTGACCCTGATAATAAAACGGACCGAGCACACGTGCTCTGGGCCAGTTATGCACCCATACTATCTGTGTCCGTGTAATCCTTTTACGAGTATGTGGGCCTAGTGCCTGCCAACTCCACATTGGCGACGAGGGGGCTGTGCCCGTGCGTGCAGCAGCCCAGCAGTTGAGGATAAGGGGGGAGTAGGCTGCCCTGTAGAGGGCACCCCCAGAAGCCGGCGCGGGATGTGCCAGATAGCCCACGGGGCGCGTGCAAAGCCCCGGGCCTGCATGAAGGGCAGAAGGTGATCGGAAGCCCACCCCGCACCGATGTGAAAACCCGCGGGGGAGTGTGAAGTGCACCGGGAAGAAGAGCGAGCCGACCGAAGCCCACCCACATTGGCCGCGATGACCCGCCAGGCAGGCGGCGAGTCCGATGAGAGGAAAAAGAAGCTGTGGCGACTGCCTCAAGTGTGGGCGAAAGGGAGAGCACCAGTGAAGCCGTGGCCTGACTGGTGCCATTGACCTGCCGCGGTCCTGTCCAGGAATCGGAGCGGGAGCCCACCCCGCGTATGAACAACGTGAAAGCCCACGGGGCATGAGGTGAGCCTGCGTGGGTGTAGTACCAAACGATCCGGAGAGTCACTAGCGTGACTCCAGCCCTAACGCGAACCCTGTGGATACGAGGGCCCCTGTGTAAAAGTGGGCTGGCTGCTGCGAGGCAGCCAAAGGTGAACACAAGCCTGCAGTGAGGCTACGCAATGCCAAAGCCGTAGCTCCAACCCCCACCCCGCGCAGCGTGAGGACTGAACGAAGCTGCTGCGCGTGGGAGGGGAGCGGAAAGAAGAAAGCGTGCCGCCTGTAGATCGGAGCGGCGCCAGCACCCCCTGCGCAGCCCTTGGTGAGAAAAGGGCCTAGCTGCGAGGGGCGGAAGGTACAAAATCCTGGTGTGTGGCTGATAGTGAGAGGAGCGGCCGGAATACAAATGCAGCTATGTGTCGCGGCCCGCAGCCTTTATCATGGGAAGAGGGTGCCAGAAAGCCAGCGAGTGCGCAAGGCATGTAGAGGAGTGCTGCGCGGGACAAGGCCTTACCGAATGGCACCCAGAGGCCAGCAGCAGTGAAGAGGACTGCCGGCGAGAGCACAGTGTCAGGAGGAAACCAAAACCGCTTTCAAGGGAAGAGATGTAGCCCCTGCGCAGCCCGTGATGCAAGAGGGCCTGTGGCGAGGGGCAGAGCAAGAGAAAGTAAAAACTGTGTGAGGCCGAGCGGGGAGCTGCGTAGGCGGGAGGGGGAAGAGATCTCCTGCCCCAAGCACCGAACGTGCATTTTGCCCTCCTGCACGGCCCAGGTTAAAGGAAATAAAAGACTGACTAACCGCTGAGGAAGGAAAGTCCTGCTGCAGGGCGGAAGTCCAACAAGGGTGATTTGGAGGCAGCCGGTGTGCTTTATACACAAGTCCCATGGAGAGGCTGCAGCTGAGCGTAGGCTGGCAGCTGGCCTGATCTTCCCCGGCACCCAAGCCAAGCCGAGGGGACCAGGAGTCCCGTGGTAGGCCTGCAAGCGACCGTTGCACGGCCAGAGCCAGAGCACGATGCTCGCAGCGTTTGGGAAGCTGCCGTGGCCGTTAAAAGCCAAAGCAGCAGCGCCACCAAGTGGCCATTTAGCAATAACGCACCCACTGCCCAAATAATGTGCAACAGAACCGGGACAGAGTGACTGGTGAGCACTGAGGTTGCTCAGAGAGAAACAGGTCCTGGCTGCTGTGACCTACACAGAGGAGTTGGGGGATGGAGAGCTGCCCATATGGCAAGTAGGGGCATCAGTAAAATAAATACGTGCCAGGAGAGAGCAGTATGCGGCGGCAGCGAGGAATGCACTAAAGGCACTAGGTGAGGACAGCGCAAAAGATGTCAGTGAAGGGAAAGGTAACCCTACAACGTGATTGGGCTATTGCAAGAACCGTAGGCAAGTACCCAGCAGTCAAAGTGATACAGTGAGAGGAACCCCTAGAAGAAACAAAGGGCGCAGTCACAAGTGCGCAAAAGGGGTGACCAGGAACAGGTCGAGTTGAGACCGACAGCGCAGCGGTACCTGGTGGCCACACGTTGTCGTTGCAGCAGCAGGAAAAGGCAGGAGCACCACCAGAAAAACAAAGAGTGATTCAGGAACCCAGCACCAAGCAAGTGCGCAGCAGTGCAGGAACAGTGGTTACAGCTCCAGGAATGAAATACTGAAGATAATGCGCGGCAAGGGCGCCCAATGAAGCAAACGAAGGGTGCAGTCAGAAGCGAGCCGAAGCAACGCGACTGCAGCAAGAAAAAGAATTGGTTGTGCAGACCACCAGAAGCACGAAGACCCGCACGGAGAAAGAAGCCGACCTCCAGATGGTCGCAAGGAGGAAGAAGCCGACCAGCCAGATGGTCGCAAGGAGGAAGAAGCCGACCAGCCAGATGGTCGCAAGGAGGAAGGAGCCGACTTGCCAAATGGTCGCAAGGATGAAGAAGCCGACCCGTCAGATGGTCGCAAGGATGACACTGACCTACAAGAGGTCAGACAGTGACGTGACCTGCGAAGAGGTCAGAGAGAAGGAAGAGATCTGACAAGAGGTCCATGAAGTGAATGACCGAGGAGAGGTCCGCGAAGAGGACCAGGAAGTGACAGAGGAGAAGTTTAAAGACATCAACTAGAAGTCAGAAGTAATGGAACAAAAGAACGTCGCGACGGCAGGTCCAGTCACAGATCGAGGTGAAGATAGTGTCCTAGGGGAGGACAAGACCAGGGACACACGTGTGGAGTGCACGCTACACGGAGAGGCCTGGTTAGGGTAGACCAGCAGAAGAGAAGACCAGACAGCGTCGCGAAGGAAAGAAAGAGAAGACAGAACTCGAGTGGCAAGACGCCACAGCGAAGGAAGAAAAGCAGAGGAGAAGAGTAAAGAAGTGTGCGTGACAGGTTAACTCACACACCAGAAGGGGAACACCCGAAGAGGAAAGTGAAAAGGTGCATGAACATCCGAACACAGTACTTGGAGAACATCAGCATCACTGGGAGTATACATCCACGTGCGAATCCTTAGCTCACCTGGTGACGACAAAGGCGAGCAGGCCGGGCCATTGGCAACAAACACCTCTGGGATGGAACGGACACAGGACTGTGGATATCCAAGAGGCAGAGGCCTCTTGGACACCGGTGGCAGTGGGTCCCGACACAAGAGATGGACTATTGAAGCACACTCTGGAAGTCCTGGGAGGACAAAGGTAGCACGCAAAGGAGCAAGTACCAACAACACCCTTTCAGGTGGAACTTAGGACATGCAGAGGTGACCCGTAGCGACTCCTCCAACCTGATTGGTCCACCGGTCCAGTGGAAGCCTAGCAGAAAAGGGCCTCCGGGTCATCCGGTGAGAGGGGACACCCACGAGAGAGGGCCATCCATGAGAGGGACGTCCTGCAACTGCAAATCCCGTTGGAGGTAAACAATCACCAGATGGAGAAAGTACTTCACCCATGACTGTACAGTGGAAAATAACACATAACTGATCCACCATCATTCCATCTGCACTTTCACCGGCTGTGGAATAGAAAGAGAGAGACTGTAGATCACACTTCCACGTTGCAAGTCCAAGAAAGACTACATCTACAGGGCACCCTGACATCGTGCCAAGGAGAACTAGTGGTCCTGGCTGCAAGGATACCATCATCGGCGGTTGGCCAGCAGCGGAAGAGACTACGTGGAAGTCATTGTTATTGTGTTGCATTTTGTTTACAAATTATATTCTCTCCCACAGGTTCGGACTTCATTGTTTTGACCTTTAATAAAGTTTGTGAGGGATGTAGTGATCGTCCGATCAGCATTCTAGTGTTTCCCCTGCTGTACCACACACTGAGCACCCACCCACCACAGGCGTCACCAGTCAGGTGCCATACACAAAACACAGAACTTCCTACGCTTGTCTTTCAGAAAGGCAAAATGTCCACAAATATTAACAACAACCACAGACCACGGTATACAAAACAATGTTATTTGATTTATTTGTTCATTTTGTTCATTTTTTCATTTTTTCGTTATTATTTTGGGCAACATATACAAATAATGTCACAATATTGAAACAAAGTTGTGACTAACCTTAACAGTGTACGGACAATTCATCTAAAAAACATATATACAAAATAAATTCAAGGACATTCAAAAGCATTAAAGACAATAGACCTGGGTTGTGCAATATAAACATGAGACCAGGCGCTGGTCTCATGTTTATATTGCACAACCCATGGTTTTAACCGTTATTAGATTGTTGTTTAAAAATTCTTTTTGTGTTTTTCAGGTCTATTGTCTTTAATGCTTTTGAATGTCCTTGAATTTATTTTGTATATATGTTTTTTAGATGAATTGTCCGTACACTGTTAAGGTTAGTCACAACTTTGTTTCAATATTGTGACATTATTTGTATATGTTGCCCAAAATAATAACGAAAAAATGAACAAAATGAACAAATAAATGAAATAACATTGTTTTGTATACCGTGGTCTGTGGTTGTTGTTAATATTTGTGGACATTTTGCCTTTCTGAAAGACAAGCGTAGGAAGTTCTGTGTTTTGTGTATGATACTTATCCCTGTATTCTTCCTCGCTCATGAACTTTATCAGGGTCCCTCTTCTGTAGTTCCTTCAGTCACCAGTCAGGTGACCCTGATAATAAAAGGGGCCAATCGCACGCGCCCTGGGCCAGTTATGCACCCATACTATCTGTGTCTGTGTAATCCTTCAGGAGTATGTGGGCCTAGCGCCCGCCAACTCCACACTTACAACTGTCTGCTGGTTGGTGTAAGGAAACTGTTAATGAGCGTGAACGTAATTATGGTTTGATTTACTGCCATTTTATATAAAATAATGCAGAGCTGCTGTTTTTGTCAGCTCTCTCTTTGAAGCAGACATGACATTTCCTACAGAATACAAGGCTTAAATCAATGGAAACTTTTTCTGTAAAATTTAAGTAAATAATGCGAGTTGTGTCCGGAAGTCATTTTATAAATAAAGACCCATTTCCAGTGAAGCGGTGGTTTTCCATCACCTTTAGTGGCAGGAAAGAGTGCGCCAACTTGAGAGCTCAGGCGAAGTATTGGAGGCGGAGAGACCTGAGGAGTGAAATCTTCACACTGCGCTTTGAATGTTGATCTGCGAAACATTCACGAAGCTGGCATATATAAGCTTGCCTTCAAAATTATAACTTTTTCTGCTAATTTCTCTCCAGTGATTCGCAAAAAACGTTTTTCATCCTTTCCAAATGGCGATTTGTTTTGAGGGTTGAGTGGAGCTAATCTGTCGATGGCTTTAGTGAACCAATTAATAAACGATGTACATAGGGAACCAGATCTAGCCGGAAATGTCTTGGGCGCCTTGTGACAGGCGGGGCAGTGATTCTACCTAAGCGCTACATGTTCTGTGTGTGGTGTGACCTCACCCCGTCTTACAACCCCCTGAACATCAAAGGCACTAAAAACGAGCCAGCCCAAGCCATGTTTAACGCAGGACTGAGATGGATGCCCGAAGGATTGGGAGCATGAATAGCAAGGGAGTGCCCGCCTATTGCGAGGGTGAGATGCGCTTAGAAGGACATGCACGCCTTCCAGCGCCTCCTGAACGTGCTAAAAAGCTACTGAAACAAACATGTGTCTTTTTCTTGGAATGTTATCCACCCCGGTAGTTTTCTAAAACAATACTCATGCCTTTTCTGCATTTTTTTTTTAATGTCTTTGTGTTGCTGATCTAGAAATACATACCTCTTGGCCACGGGAGGACTAATCACTCTACACTTTCTGCCACTGTAAATTAAGCATCCTGTTTTAGCAAAGATGCTCCCTGGAGTGCAACCTGCGCTTTATAAAAACCCCATTACATTACATTACATTACAGTGCCCGGGTCGACATTCCATTACAAAAGAAATAAGCATTGGTAATGCAATAGGTCTCGCAGTTTTTAGAGTTTAAGCTATTGGTATTGTAAATGACAATTCCTTTTTATTTATTTGTTTAAAAATTCAAGACATACATAAAAGGCATTGTAATTTAAAATCCCAATAGCTCAAAGTCTCGCAAATGCGTGACCTATTGCATTGCAAATGCTTGTTATTTAGAGTCTCCGAGTACTGATTTTTTTTCTTCTTAGCCCATATATGTTTACCATGAGACTGAAAGTGCAATGCCATTATGAAATACACTGACTTAATATTTGTTCTGAAATGTGCAGATTTATTTTTTAATTTTTGGAGTTTGGATTGACAGCCAGATGCTCTCCACAAATGATATTCTCTTGTTCTTGATTTAAATTGTTAGTAAAATGTCATTTACACACAAACTTTCTTTTTCAGTTTGTCCCTCTCAAAGTCAAAGTGCAGGTAAATGTATTACCTTTTTGATCCATAACTGTATTTAATAAAATTGCATGAAATGAATGTAACGCGTCAGTCAGTCTGTGTGTTAAAAAATGTGAAATTCTTTATTGTTTTCTAATCTGCTTGTTAGCTGGATGTGTACACAGTAATACATGCCCTGTGCGAAAATGCTGCATTTTCACGTTGATATATCACAGCAAGACTGCCATACAGCATGGGAAAGTGAGCGGTGTCATATTAGAGGGTGCAGTGGGTTATTGGAGAGAGGAAAGACAGGTGAAGAGAAATTAGAGAAAGACAGACTGACAGAGTAAAATATCGAGATAGAGAAAAAGGAGGAGAGAGAAAGAGGTGGGGAGATGGCGAGGGTGTAAGAGTGAGTAAGGTGTATATGTGTTTGGAAGGATTTGCTGGTGTGTGTGGGAGAGAGCTACAAATGGGGCCATAGTGAGGATTGACCTAAAAACAGCGTTACATCTTGTAAACTTAAGATGTCTGTGTTTTCTAAAACACCTCAAAAGTAAGTGTAAACTTTACTTCAGTCATATCCGAGCTGGTAAAAAAAGGGGCGACAAAACTCCTGTTCTTAACCTTTTGATGAAACATTGTTGTGTATACATTAAGCAGAGAAGCATTAGCAAAATTAGTCATTCTGGGATTAATGTACTAAAGCATGTAAATATAGGCATGCACAAATGTGTACGCGTTAGCAGCGAGGAGCAGACAAATTAAGAGGGAGTCAGAAGTGATATTGTCTCACATGCATTACACTGAATGCATCTCATTGGAGGCGAACGGATACACTAAAAGAGACAACAGCATTAGGTGAGAGCCTGTGGTTGAAAGGGGAGTGCCAAATCCTACTGTATGTATATTGGAAACAATAGGTGTTTTTAGATAGTTGCTCTATCAACCCCTGACTTGAAATAGAGTCCGATGAATAAAGTCAACATCGCGGATAAAAAGGTAAAACAGAATATACCGCCTAAGTTTGCATTTGTGAACGTTTAAGCAGTGAGGAGCCAACAAATTAAGAGGGATGCAGAAGTGAAATTGTCTCACATGCATTACACTGTATGCATCCCTTTGGAGGCGGAAGGATACACCAGAACAGCCAGTAGCATTAGGTGAGAGCTAATGGTTGGAAGAGGCAGACCCAGAGCCCACTGTATATCTATTGGAAACAATAGGTCTGTTAGGTAGCTGCTCCATCAAACCTTGACCTAAAAACGGAGTACGATAATAGTCAACATTACAAGTGAAAAGGGAACACTGAATATACAGTCCTTATGTTTTTAGATTTTGCAGAAAGTATTCTATATCAAACTTATACAACACTCATATGCGGGTAATTTGAAAAAAATGTATAACTGAAGTGTAGAAAAAGAACAAAAATCATAAACAGATCTTCAGAAAAATGGCAATGTTTGTTGAACCTCTTGACAAGTCCACGTGATCACTTTTAAACAGAGAGGAGGGAAGAAATTAGATTCTTTTGCATCATTCACCAAATTGTTTTTCAGAAAATATCATCTATACTAAATCTCAAGAAATTTGCACAGTTGCTTACTCTGCACAGTGTAGGAATCACTGCAATGAACCTGTTCATTTAGCTGTGTATCCTTCACACTGAATGTACATTAAAAAACACTAATGGTTCAGTGCGAGCCTCCATTTTAGATTGGAAAAAGTTTATCAATTTGTGATTTAGTGTAAAAGCTGAGATATGCTATCCTAGGTGAAGCACTTTGGTACTAATTTTGGATCTGTATATGCTTTCTAAATCCGTTAATAGATGAATAACAAAAAATGAAAAGTTCCTTCTGGAAGTGGTTGGAAGAGAGGTGTAAGAAGATAATGCTCTGAGAAGGCAGAATTTGCCTGAGTCGCATCAGGAGACCGTGACAAGCATCAAATGTGATATTGTCAGAAACAAGTTATTCAGGCACATGCATCAAAAGAAAAAACGGTCGCAAACGGACAGATTCTCAGAATCTGCCCCTTTGCGACTGGTGTTTTTGCATTTGGGATGCATCCTCTAAAATGCAAAAATCGCAATTCAAGTAATCTCTAAATTGCGATTACTTAAATTGCAATTGCATTTAAGGAATCCCAAATTGAGATTCCTTAACTGCAATGCATTAAAGTAAAAGTAGCGATTTCGCTAATAGGGTGCGCAATTTAACATGAAGTTGAACTTCATGGTAATTTGCAAAACCTTTGAAAAAAGCACTTTTGTGCATTTTTCAAAGTTTCATGTTGCGCACACACATGCCCTTAGGGCAATTGTGTGCGCAACATATGTTCACAGGTCAATTCCAGGGGTGCAACAGGGTGTCCTTTTGTCACCCTTGCACCCTGAAATTGCATGCGCAATTTGCGAGTACCTATTGGTACTCGCAAATTGAGCTTCCAATTTCCTATTCATTCCTATGGGCCTGTGTGCCCATAGGAATGAATGGGAAGCTATTCCTTATTTGTGACTCGCAAGTTGCGAGTCGCAAATAAGGAATGTGTAGGAATCGCTATTATTATAGCGATTCCTACATGCATAGGATTTTGCGAGTCTTTAATTGCGAATCCTTAATATTCGCAATTAAGGACTTGCAAAATCCTAGCTTGATGCATGTGCCAGATTGAGCCTTAAAATGACAAACAGTCAGTTTACAGGAGAAAAGACGGGGTGCACCCTTTAAATCACACATTTTAAAGTGGGAGTCATTAAATCAAGGCGGTACACAGCGGGAGTCATTACATCGCAGGTGAATTTGGCTACACTTACATCAGGATTCACTACATTGCATGGGTCTTTACTCTGAAGGAGTCGTTGTTCGGCCAATCTCACATCCATCTGGCCTGGTGCAATGTTCCTTGATATCATCTAGTACTGTTGCTGGCTGGCCCTTTTAAACTGTGTAGAAACTGTGCTTAGCACATGGCCTGCTGGGAATGACTCAAAAATGTCCGGAGGATTGTGTGGACCATCCACCACGCTTGGGCGTCTGCTGTTTTCATTGTGCTCTGAATGCTAGACCAATATTTGTCCAGGTCCTATCAGCACCACTTCCTCTAGAGCCCACTTGTTTTTTTCTTTGCTTGCCCTGCAGTCTGTGGTTGCAATGATGTTCCTGATGATGCCATCTGTGCCTTTTTTTGTGGGATGTGAAGGGCAGAGCATTATGATTGTTGAATTTGCAGAGCTACCTTAACTTTGTCATGCAAAGAAATGTCGGGTTTGTGTGGTGTACACATTAAAATGACAGTTGATGTTTTTGGTAACCTCTACAAGCATAACCTCGTCATAACATAACCTTAAAGAAGGTTTCCTCAGTAAGTCTTAAAGCTTTTTTAACTCTGTACCCTGTTCTCGTGCCCTGATTGTACTGTTGATGGCGTCTGGTCTTGAGCTGCGAGTTCTAGGCTCAGGGACTGGCCTTCAGTCATGCCTGTGCCTCAGAGCAGAGCCCAGTGCACATGGTTGCTTATTATCTGCTTCTTAATTGTCATGTTTATTTATTGTGTAATTTGTAAAACCATTCAAATGTCTTTGACAGCCGACGCTGGCGTCGCTGGAACCGATTTAATCGAAGAAGATGCAGAGCTGCGGTGAAGTCGGTGTCTTTTTATTGGCTGGTTATCGTCTTAGTCTTCCTGAACACATTAACCATATCATCCGAGCACTACAACCAGCCAAACTGGTTGACACAAATCCAAGGTAAAACTGAAGAATGAATTGAGTTAACCTACAGGAAGACTCCGAAGGCCTACAGTTTCCTTTCGTATGAATTTTTGGCGATATATCTTACTGATTAGTTCAAAAGCAAGTTCATTGCCAACCCAGTGCTTTATTTATAAAAGAATAAGGGGCTGATTATGACTTTGCCAGTGTGGGAGCGGGGCGGGCGGCATGGCAACGCCCCGCTCCTGCACCGCCAAAGTCGACCGCCGGCAGCCCACCGGATTACAAGCTTTCTCCTGGTCTGGCAGGCGGTCCTTTGGCGCTCCCACGGCGGTGCCTTTGAAAAAGGAACCGCAATGGGAATGCCAAAGCAAGTTCCTGCACGGCATGGACTGTTTAGTCCATGCCATGCAGGAACGGAGCTTTCATACACACAAGAGGGCACACCATGTGTCCCCCTGCATGCATCCCAGTGTACAGAGGGAACAGAGGGTGCCTTTGTTCCCCACTGCCAGCCTTTTCATGGCAGGCTCACTGCCATGAAAAGGCTGGTGGTGGGGAAACTCAGAATATGGTTGGTGGTGCTGCTACGGCACCACCAAGCTTATTGCTGTCCAAGACCAAGACTGTCCAAGACCGTTGCGCCACCACCAGGGAACACGGTTCCCTGGCAGTTGCGGCAGTCCTAAAATGGTCCAACCGCCGTACTTGTAATATGATGGCCAGACCACTGGTGCGGCAGTCCCCAACTGCCACCGGACCTCCACCACGGGTTCGGTGGTCTGATGGACCGCCAAACTCATAATCATGGCCCAAAATATACCTCCGAAGCCCATGGCCAACACTATCAAAGGTCAGGGTGCCATACTTCATTGTCCGTTTTTCTGTCTTTCTATTCCTCCTCCTTTCCCCTTTTGACTTTTTCTCTCTCTTGTTCTGGGTCAAAGTCTGATAGGTAAAGATAAGTGTCTGTCCCCATTAAATATGTGCTGGTGAGCCCCACCTGCAACAACAGGCTCACATTCAGCACTACCAATCACAAAACAACATAGTACTACAATATATAAAACACTAATTATAAAGTCGAGTTCCACCAAATAATGCACTGAATTACAAAGGACATTTTGCACTTTTTATTACTGTTTAAAATGTTTTGTAACCTAGTACACCGAAAACATAATTATCTGAACAGCTCGTAGAAGATAATGGATTTCGGCTCTTTGGCTTAAGTAAGAAAATCATGAAAGGTGCCTTAGGAAATGCGTGAATGAAAGAAAATAGGACCTCATTTAGGGTTTTGCAGAGTCTGCCAAACCACTATAGTGGTGGAATAAATTCCTCAACTAACCTTCTAGGGTATTTATACATGCCAGCCATGGTTTATGGGGTTTTTCCCCTAAGTTTGATCCAGAAGGCACAGTGGTAGTCTCCAAGGAGGAAAGAGCAGTGGCTGAAGGTCACCATGCAACAGCAGAATTGTGGATTTGATATCATAAACATTGTTCCTGGAAATGAAATAGTAAAGTAAGAATTCAATTTTGTGTGAAATGTTGTATTTTAAGCAAGAATCATGTCAGCAAAATGCCCTGGTGGGCTTTATCAACATAACACATTGGTGAGTGCAGTACAATATTGGATCTCTCGCTACTGTTATCAGTGCTACTCCTTATTTTCTCCTGTGGGTTAACATTCCTTTAATTTCAACTCATAACCTCCCACCCACACACCATCCTCCAAACCTATGGGTAATCCTCCCTCCCCACGTGGCTTCAACCAGTTAGGGGCTTACTTTCTCCGCCTCTTTAAATGTACAGGAAGCCATGATTAGCCATTTACTTTTCCATCAGACTAAAAAGCTGCAGAGCTCTTATTTGGCATGCAAAGTCTCTCAGCTGGTCTAATGATGTCAGACGGTTGATCAGTGTACCCCAGAGTTTATCAGAGGCATTGCTCCTATTCTGAATATTGGGCCCGATTCACAGAACTAACTTAAGACAAAATCCTAAACTTACTATCATTATCATAGTAAGTTTAGGATTTTGTCTTAAGTTAGTTCTGTGAATCAGGCCCATTGTGTGTACATTTTGGAGAGACTGAGTCTGCCAAAGGGTGTGTGTCCACTGCCAGTTGGCATTTACTTTGTTTTACATTGCGCAGTGATTAGTCACCAAGGCTGTTCCAAGCAATTGGTAAATAATTTTCTGTGTTTTCATCCCCTTAGCACAGCTCCCCCTCCTACAAGTGGTAAAATTACTGGAGGTCCAATTTTACTGTTGCACCTAAATCCCTATCTCTTGTGGCCAAGCACTTCATTCCATTATGTTTGTACTAGATTACACTGCCACCTAATAAGAGTCGTGAGCCCCATCCTCTGTCTAGACCCGCAGCATAATCCTGTAGAGATTGGTTAGATCTCTTTAAATATTTGGGGGGGTCAGGTACAAGCACATTAGTTACTTATGCCCTGAAACTCTCATTCTCTGCACTGTAATCCTCAAAATTATTTGGATTTGTTCCTCCAACTATATTTCCTCTTTCCATTGGGAATCTCCATCCCCTGTTCCTTTTGCCACTAAACTGATAGCCATATCTACCCTTCATTCATTCATTTCTCTTGATGGAGTAGAAATCTAAAACCAGCCATTTCGTTATCTCATGCATTTCTGTATACTTTTCCAGCCAGCTGAGGTGTCGAGCAACCACTTCCCTTGGTAAATATCCATCAACCAGGAAGGGATTGAGAACTTTCCACTGGCTTCCTGTGCGGAAGCGGGTGTCTTGAAAGCCCTCTGCTTGGTTCTCAAGGCTCACCATTTGCAGAGGTCGAGCTATCTGAGGACTGCCTTTAATTGATATGTCTGAGTAGACCTTTGAGATCGGCTGGTCGTAGCAATGTGAGAATCCCTAGGTGTAGGAAAGTTAGTTGGGGAGAACGAGCATTCACAGGTGCAGCCCCCATGTTGTGGATCTCTCCCATGGAGCATATTTGGAGTTTAAACTCGTACCTGATCTTCCGTAGGCAGGTTAAAATGGGGTTATTCTCGAATCTTCCAAAGGCAGGTTAAAACGTGGTTATTCTCGAATTAGCCCTCTATCAGATCAGCATATTTGTTTAGATTTTCTCTGTTTAGGACACCCATCCTCCCACACACACACTCAGTGTTTATCTAGATTAGCGCTTTGATGCCTCTTGGTTTAACACACTTTACAAATTCTTTACAATTACAATCAACTTTTTCTGTGACTGCTCTCTGACTAGTCACAGGATATACAGTTAATATGCAGTTGGGCAAGATCCTGAAAATAACACAGGTAGTATGTCTATCTTGACTACAAGGTTCCTCCATCCCCTTTTAATAATTAGCGGCCTTTGTTCATAGTGGATGACTGATATTTCCAAATTATCTCACCTCATTTTTAACTGATAGTCTAGGAGAGGGCCCCCGATCAGAAGACGTTAAACTGTCTGCTATCGTCTTAATATCTTTTACTTGATGGAGACCCATGGCATTAGCAACTGAGATCCCTTCTGTTGCAAATATTATGTCCCCTTCTCTTGTATTAGTCTAATTATATGCCTCTAACCCATGGTGAAACTTATGGTTCTCCCCACCTTCTATCCCCATAATGATCTCTGTGTGATGGACCAGTAATGCAACTGACTTACCAAACATCATTGAACAGCCATACTGTTTAGAGCCGACAAGATATCAGAAAGTATCTCTAAAAAGCTGATGGCACAGATCAGGATATTTAAGTAAAATTTTGTAACCTACAAAGAGATAAAGTCAGGCATGACACCTAACGTTGGTTAGTAATTGACTACCGTCAAAACTAAGAATACATAAGGACAGTGAGTATGTAATCAATATACACAAGATAGACAACGGCCAAGTCAACATTCAGATGTATGAAATGGCATTCTGACAAAATATTGTTGCAAACATATTTTGAGAAACAAATATTCTGACAAACAAATATTCTGACAAAAATAATATTGTGGTACAGAATATAGAAAGTAAGAATATCGTTTTTAAAAAGTTTTCTGTATCATTCTCTAACATCTAGTTATATGCTGCTTTTTTATTATATAGTTGGCTTTTATTCGTTTTTGTGTTAGATGTTATTTTGTAATGTTAAGTATGTTTAATCATTTTGTAAGTGTTTTTTTTTATTTGCTATTATATTTTAAAGTTTTTATTTGATTTTATGTAAGTTTCTTTTGATGGGTTATTGGGTATTAGGGGAATAGGGTGGTAAGATTTTTAAATGTTTCATTTTGGTTGATTATAAATGTTTTATATGCTTTAATTTATTAATTAATTATTTAATTATGTAAATGTGTTTGTCATCTAATACATTTTTTCAAAAATATGATAGTAGAATTTTAATTAGATAATTGATTGTGTTAATTATTTTTAATAATTTGGGTATTAATTATTTACGGTTTAGGATTTTTCATAAAATAACTACATTGATAGTGTTTTTTTGTTTTTTTAAATGATGTGTATTGCTATTTTTCTGTTATGTATTTGTGATTGAAGTCATTTTAGGGTACTAGGATAGCAAGTATTTGAAATATATATATATATATATATATTTATATAAAATATATATATTAGTTGATATAATTTTTAATATCATTTTATGCGTCATTTTATATGATTATTTTAGTTATTTTATTTTTTATAAATTATAGAATGTTAAAAATATATTTTTATGTTCGAAATATATTTTGCGTGTATTTAGTTTTTATATATACATGTAGTTTATTTTGTATTAATTTAGGCGTGGGAAAATTAAATCTGACCTCTTCAAAGTTGAACACTTTCCGCACTTTCCCGACTGTTGCTTATGTTGAGTGGGAATAGTAAATCAAATGAAATAAGATTTTATTGTTCCAGTTAATAAAAACCTTTACAATTCAAATCACATAGAATATCTTAAAACCATAAAATGAATTAAATCCTATGCTTCCATGAGCCACATACATTAATTGTTAAAGTGGATATAGTAAATATGAGCTCTCCACAGTCCAACACTTTCCCTACCTACTGTTTCTCACGTTGGACCTAGAATAGTAAAGTCATTATGTGGTTATGGGATTAGTAAATCTGCCCCGTCCAAAGTCCAACCCTTTCCTTACTGTTGCTTATGTTGGAGTGGTAATTGTGAATCTGACCACTCCATAACTTTCCCCACTGTTGCTGATGTTGGAGTGTGTATAGTAAATCTAGCCACTCCAAACCTACATATTTTTTATTATAGATGTTATTTTTAAAATACAATAATAATTTTAACGTTAATATATTTTGTTAATTTAGTGTATAATAGTTAAAAAGTCATATGCTTAATGATTTTGTGTTCTTCTATGTGTTTATTGTCGATATTTTTTAATTTACCTACAAAGTATGTAAAATCAATAATTGTCCCCCGAAATTATTTGGCAATATTTTTGTTGCAAAAATTTTTGTTTGCAATATTTTGTTGTACAACCAAATACAAAAGCCCAAGCTGAAATAAGTAGTAAGAGGGATTACACCTCAGTGTAATATCAGCTGTGTAAAATGAGCCCCCACAAAAGAGGGCTTTGACTGCCAAATGATAATATAAATACAATATGCATTTCCATTGCTTCAGTGTTTTCTGTGATTGACCTACTGGTGGCTAGCCATTAGGAACACCGTCTTCATCTACAATCAAAATGAAGTATGGCCACTGAGATGACACATGTTACCATCCTTGTGTGACCCGTAGTACAACAGACAAATGCCATTCAGTTGTAGTTACCTATGTGAAGAACCATAGTAGTGGGAAAAAGAATGATTGCAACATGCCTGCCTGTTCTGTAATATATAAATAACAAAACTGGCTGTCACATTTCTACCCTCCTTTTGCTCCAGTGAATGAACCACTTGTGGAGTGGGATGCACCGATTAGAGAATTCAGGTGGAGAGATGAATGTGAAGACAGAATACCCCTCCATACGGATGATGTGCTCCTATACATTCAAAATTCAGGGAGTTAAAAAAATGGCTATTCTAAATGCTGCAGATATAAGGTGACACTTCCAGCCTCAGGATAAATTCTAAGAAGTGTACAATGTCCAGGTCTTGAGCTGCCAGGATAGAAGTCCATTCAACTCCAAACCGATGTAGGGAGGCGGGCAATTGAAATACCTGCGTATGTATATCCCACAGGATAAACAAAGAAATTGTGATCTAACTATATCCTCACTGTTTTCACAAGCGTGAGCCCCAATATGAAGTCATGGTGCACGTTGACACTGTCTACAATGGGAAGGGGTATATTATTCAGGATGGTTGCACTTTCATGTTTTTTCATACTTAACGCAAGATCACCTCTAAGACGTTCCCCCCATAATCTTTTAAGTAATTAATTACAGTCCTCGATTCAAATATTCTCTTGGCAGGTGGGCCATCATGAACATATCTTTCCAACAATATGTATGGTCACGTTGCGAGAGTGGCTTGGAACTAGCAGACAGACTTCAGTTTATACCACAGGGTGACACAAATGATCACGCTTAATGATTGTATATTTGAAGAGCAAAATTACCCCAGTGTCAGGTTGGAGCTTCCAGATAGACACATGATCTGAATGTTACTCAATAGGTCTGTATAAATTCTTAGCTTACCCCCGGTCAGAACAAACACACTTACCTGGCTCCAAGCATTGCGGTGCTAGAGGAAGGGTGTCCCTACCTGCGAGTCACCAGTTTAGTACACCTAGTGGCTACAAGAGTCACACTAACAGGGTTTACGATTCTGAGACTAAACTTGGGCATGTATGGGAAGAGAATCATATTAAGACCTTTGAGCAACTCACAACAAATTACTCATTACATAGTTCCCAGTTCTACAGATACCTACAGCTATGCCGTGCACTTGAGGTGCACAAAGATAAATTAGTTATATAGACTAAATTCAACCTGCCAGAACCAGAGCCCACCATGGAACTATTTGGCAAGAAAGGCATCTCTAGTATTTGCATATCCTTTATTTCAAACACTCCAAACCCACGAAGTGGAAGCAGGACCTCGTGACCCTATATGCTGCCAACTAGACTGAGTCCAAGATGGCCTCCTGTGTCCCAGCAATATCAGCATGTATCTGTTTGCTATAGTTGAAATACTTCCACAGAGTTTGTTACAGCTAAGAAGAGAAACAAAAAGGAGCCCGAGTCCAAATTGACTTAGATGTAAATCTGATATTGGCATCTTCTTGTACAGTGCAGGAAAGACCTGAAGTTCTGTATTGCTGATTTCAAGTCCACCCCACATTTGCACAGCTATGGGGCAGGTAGATGGTGGTCATAATTGGTCCTAAAATGGCTTTACTGGGGCTGATGGAGGAATGGGTACTGGTCTTTTAGTTGCATTGGGTATGATGGCAGTGGAAAGAGACATTGCATGACATTGGAAATCAGACAGAGATCCCCCTGAGAGAGTGACTCCAAGCATGGACTGTTGCCCCAAGGCGGAAGAGCTTGTGTACAACGATCGTGGCTACACAAAGAAGCATGAGAAAGTATGGAACCCACAATGGGCTTACTGCCAAGGTGTCCTCCATGACTATAATTTGTACAGATACTAGCTTATTGGCATCACACGACTTGAATGCAGTGCAATCTTTCTGACTATGCATTACTTGCTGAATGTATGTAATGTCACTGGATTGGTCTTTGTATTCATTTTGTTAAAACAGTGGAAAGTTGTTAACCCGTTTGGTGCCATGGACGTAACTGTTCTTTCCATGGCACACTAGACACCAGGGATTCTTTATTCTTAATGCGTAGGGGTGGGGGCTGCCCTAAATGGGCACTTTAATGACCCCTCCCAAAAATTAACGTCAGTCTTTCTTCCCCCCCTGGGGTGCAGACAGAGGCAATAGCCCTGATCTGCCCCCAGGGGGGCAGAAAGCCCACTAGGCACCAGGGATTTTTTTTTCTTTTATAAAAGTGGTGGGGGCTATACCAATGCCCCCACCCCCAACACAAAAGGGGCAGTCTTTTTGCCCCCGTGAAGCAGATGGAGGTTAGGAAGCCCCCTGGACACCAGGGATTCTTTTTTGTGAAAACATAGGGGTGGGGGCTCTCCTAAATGAGAATTATAATGCCCAACCCCTCCCGAAAATTGGCATAGTCTTTCTGCCCCCCTGGGGTGCAGATGGGGGCAATAGCCCCTGACCTGCCCCTCCCGGGGGCAGAAAGGCCACTGGCCACCAGGGATGAATTTCTTTCTGTGATAAAAGAGGGGTGGGGCCTGCCCACAAGCCCCCATCTACAACACAAGACACCAAGGTTTCTCTTTTTTTGAGAAAACGTAAGGGTGGGGGCTGCCCTAAATGGGCATTATAATGCCCCCACCCCTCCCAAAAGTTGACACAATCGTTCTGCCCCCTCTGGGGTGCAGATGGGGGTAATAGCCCTCGATCTGTCCCCGGGGGGCCGAAAGCCCGCTTGGCACCAGAGATATGTTTATGGGCGTTAAGGGTTGCTCCCCTTTTTTTGTAAGCACATTTGGCTACTTGGGGCAGACCAGCGATATACTTAGACACACCTCCTCCCAAGGCGGGCAGAAAACCACTAGACACTAGCAAAAGTTTCTGTGTGTGTGTGTGAACTGTAGTTCGGCTGACTGTGTTTACTGGCGTTAGGCAGGCTGTGTGTGAACCTGCATTTTACTGGTGGTGTGTGTGGACTTGTGCCTAGCTAACAGTGTATGTGGACTAGCGCTTGGCTGGCAGTGTGCGGGGACTGTTGCTAGGCTAGCAGTCTGTGTGGATGGCACATGTCTGGCGGTGTGTGTGTGGACAGTCGCTTGGCTGGCGATGTGCTTGGATGGTGCTTGGCTGGCTGTGTGCTTGGCTGGTTGTATGCATGGATGGTGCTTGGCTGGTGGTATGCATGGATGGCGCTTGGCTGGCGGTGTGACTTGCGTGGACCCTCCGGCCTTTTATTACCCAGAATACCCTGCAAACCTCAAAGTTTGCTAAAAATTTACAATTTCCTCACAATTCGGTGTGGACATTTTTCAGATCACTGGGCTGGCACAAATTTCCCACCACCCAGCGTTTCCCTCAGTCTCCTGAAAACATGATACCTCACTTGTATGGGTGCCCAAAGCAGAGAATCTAAAAACTTATAAAATGTAAAACTGAGAAGCACTGGCTTCATATAGACAGACAGATAACTGGTTGCACCATTTGGGACCTGCTATGGAAGCCAAAGCATGACAGACCACTCAACGCCTACATCAGCACACCCACATCCACCACACTACGGGTTTGGGATGTTCTTACGAAGAGATTGCAGCTGACGACATTTCTATCCCGCTACACCCCCATACATTTCAATGCTGCCTCCCTCCCTGCGCTTCACGAGGGTCCCTTTGAGGCCTGGAGGGAGGGAGGATCTCACATGATCTCTCATTTATTTGACAAAGGCGAGCTTCTCTCTTTCCAAGAATGCAGGAAACAATTTGCTCTGACTGCTCAGGAGGAATACCATTATTTGCAGCTTAAACATTGGGTACAACACCCCCTGGTGCGGCTGGCCACCACTAGGTAGATGCTCCCCATAGAGAAGTTTGCCCAGTCGGGGTCCACCTCCAAGGGATGCATTTCCTATCTGTATGCCCTCATACAAGCATTGAGTCCCAGAGCGACCCCGCGTTATAAACGTTTTTGGGATGCACTCTTGAACGCCCCCCTAGTAGACAAACAATGGGAGCACCTAAGTAGTGATATAGTGAAATGTAATCGCTCGATGTATCTGAGGGAGGCGCACTACAAGGTCATGTATGATTGGTACCTATACCCTCAGAAACTTCACAAGATCTTCCCCAACACTTCGGATAGGTGCTGGCGGGGTTGTGGCTTGTTGGGCGACTTTCTACATATCTGGAGGTACTGTCCCTCCGTACAGCCCTTTTGGAAAGAGATCTTGTCCCAAATTAAACTCATTCTAGGCTACCCAATCCGGCTATCCCTGGAACACACCTTGCTGGGGGCGAGAGACCCAATCTTGAATCGCCAAACATAGAGCGATAAGTCTGTTATGTGGTTATACCTGGGGGCTGCTAAAATGGAAGTAGCTGCAGCGTGGAAAAAACAAGAGGCACCATCCTTAACGCAATGGCATGCAAGGCTTTGGAGGGCGTTGGCACTGGAACTCATGACCGACATAGTAGACGACACTAGAAAAGGTTTTCATTACATAACGTCCCCACTGGTGAGCTATCTGTTGGAGGAGCTTGCACTGACGGCTTGCGCCCCACGGCTCAGAGCTCTCAACCTGTTCCTTATTTAAGAAGCACAGCCGATAGCGAGCAGTTCCTCAGCTGCCTAAGTAGGGGCTCGGTAGCCCAACTCCCATGACCACTACATTATCCTTTGCACCATGACATCACTGATTTGTTGGTTTGTTAGGTATGTTAAGTTTCAATTCTTGTTACTCTCTTCGGGGGTGAAGGGACGTACAACTGCGGAATACTTCATGCAACAAGATTTGATTGTATTGATTCATAACCTTTCTATGCCATAGACCTCATGAACATGCTGTAACCTACATGTGAGATCTGTAACTCTTGGCTTGCCTTTGACAGCTGTTGCATATGTATTGCACTTCTGTACCACTCTCAAACTAAAATCCAATAAACAGAATTTGATATAAAAATTAAAAACTGAGGGGGAACCAAATTGGGTGTAGAGAGCAGGTTTTTTCCATACATTCTTAGGCTGACACTGCTTTGGGCACGCACACGAGTGAGGTATCATTTTTATCGAGACACTGAAGGGAACGCTGGGTGGTAGGAAATTATTGCCAGCGTGGTGATCTCACAACCTTCCCACACAAAAATGTGTGGAAAATGTGACATTTTAGCTAAATTTGAGATTTGCAGTGGGTTTTGGGTAAGAAAACGTTGGGGGATTCACACAAGCCACACATCCCCAGACTCCCCTGGATGTCTAGTTTTCAGAAATGTCTGGGTTTGGTAGGTTTCCCTAGATAGCCGCCGAGCCCTGGACCAAAAACGCAGGTGCCCCCTATCTATGACAAAACAATCTGGTTTTGCAAGGGATGCACCTGCGTTTTTGGTCCCTGTCTCAGCTGCCATCTACCTGCAAACCTCAATTTTAGCTAAATAAATTAAATTTTCCTCATAGTTCTGAGTAGGAAAGTTGTAGAATCAGTGTTCCCCATGGCCTTCCGAGTAGAATGATACCTCACTTGTGTGGACTCCCCCGGGTGTCTAGTTTTCAGAAATTACTGGATTTGGTAGGTTTTCCTAGATGGCCATCGAGCCCGAGGCCAAAAACATGGGTGACTCCTTAGCAAAACTAGATTGTTTAGTGATAAATAATTTTGATGTCTCCACAAGAAGCTTTGGGCCATTTCCTGTTGCAGGCACTAGGCCTACCCACACAAGTGAGGTACCATTTCTATCGCCATACAGGGGGGAATGGTGGGTGGGTGCCAGTTTGTGGTTCCCCGCAGATACCAAAACTTTTCATCACAGAGATGTGAGAAAAATGTGGGTTTTTTTGACAAAGTTTGAGATTTTCAAGGGATTCTGGGTAAAAGAACCTGGTGAGAGCCGCACAAGTCCCCCCATCCTGGATTCCGCTGCGTGTCTAGTTTTCAAAAACGTACAGGTTTGCTAGGTTTCCCTAGGTGCCGGCTGAGCTAGGACCCAAACTCCACAGCTAGACGCATTGCAAAAAAGAGTCAGATTTCACTGGAAAAATGTGATGTGTCCACGTAGCTTTTTTAGCTGTTTCCTGTCGCGGGCACTAGTCCTACCCACACAAGTGAGGTATCATTTTTATTGGCAGATATGGGGAAATGCTGAGTGGGTGCCAGTTTGTGGCTCCCTGCAGATTCCAGAACTTTCCATCACAGAAATGTGAGGCAATGCTGTTTTATTTTACAAAGTTTGAGGTTTGCAAGGGATTCTGGGTAACAGAACCTGGTGAGAGCCATACAAGTCACCCCATCCTGGATTCCTCTGGGTGTCTAGTTTTAAAACATGTGCAGTTTACTAGGTTTCTCTCTAGCCGGCTGAGCTAGGGACCAAAATGCACAGCTATGCATATTGCAAAAAAAGGGTTTGTTTTCACTGGAAAAATGTGATGTTGCCCTGTTTTGTTTTGGGCTGTTTCCTGATGTGGGCACTGAGACTACCCACACAAGTGAGGTACCATTTTTATTGGCAGATGTGGGTGAACGCTGGGTGGGTGGAAGTTTGTGGCTCTCGGCAGATTCCAGAACTTTCCACCACAGAAATGTGAGGAAAATGTGTTTTTGAGGTTTTCTAGGGATTCTGGGTAACAGAACCTGGTGAGAGCCACACAAGTACCCCCATACTGCATTCCCTTGATCAGTTTTTATTGGAAAAACCCACATAAGTGAGGTAACATTTTTATCGGGAGACTTAGGGAAATACAGAATAGTAGAACAAGTGTTATTACTATTTGTCTTTCTATCCATTTCTGCCTTCCAAATGTAAGACATTGTGTAAAAAAGAAGTCATTTTGAACAATACCCTCTTATTCGCATGCTAATATGGGTACCCACAGATTCAGAGATGCACAAATAACCACTGCTTTTAAACTCCATATACTGTTCTAATTTCAGAAATTCCTAGGTTTCCTTGATACCGATTTTTCACTCTTTATATCTTACCAAGTGAATTACTTCATACCAGTGCACAGTGAAAAAACATTACAAGGTGCAACTCAGTTAATGGCTCTGAGTACCTCGGGTTCTTTGTGAACCTACAAGCCTCATATGATCCCTGCAACCATAAGGCTCCCTCGGATGTACCGGTATATAGCTTTCAAAAATTTACCATAGTTAGAAGAAGTTACAGGTGAAAACGTAGGCACAAATGGCTGTTTTTTTCAACTAAATTTCAATATTCTTTCATTTTAACTGTTACTTTCCATAGGAAAACCTTGAAGGATCTACACAAATGACCCCTTGCTGATTTCAGAATGTTGTCTACTTTTCAGAAATGTATAGCTGTCTGGGATCAAGTATTGGTTTCGTACCCGTTTCTACCACTAACGGGAAGGAGGTTGAAAGCACAAAAAATAGGAAAAATAGGCTATGTCCCAGTAAAATTCCAAAACTGTGCAGAAAATGTGGTTTTCTGACAAAAAGCTGGGAAGATGGTGATATTAGCACCACAAACCCTTTGTTGATAGCTTTAACAGGGAAGAAACCAGATGCTTTCTTATGCAGCACTTTTATCCCATTTTTCCCCCAAAATCACACATTTTGCTGTATTTTGCCTAATTCCTCAGTCCCCTCCAGAGGAACCCACAAACCCCTGGTACCTTTAGAATCTTCAGGATGTTGAAAGAAAAGGACGCAAATTTGGCATAGATATTTGTAATGGTTGTTTATGCAAATTTGATACATGATAATGTAGTAAACCAAAGATACTTGGTTAGATGTCAACGACGGTAAATGTTTATCTTTCCTGTTGCAGATATTGCAAACAAAGTCCTCTTGGGGTGCTTCACCTGTGAAATGCTGGTGAAAATGTACAGCCTTGGTCTCCAAGCCTATTTTGTATCTCTCTTCAATCGTTTTGATTGTTTTGTGGTCTGCGGAGGCATCACTGAAACCATATTGGTAGAGCTGGAAATTATGTCACCTTTGGGGATTTCTGTGTTCCGATGTGTCCGACTATTACGTATTTTTAAAGTAACACGGTAAGCAAAAAAGATATGTTCTTTTTTTATCTACTAAACGATTGAACACGTCATAACAGCTGCCATTACTTCAGATGTGTTTTGTAAATGTAGCACATTTGCAATTTCAGGCACTGGGCATCCCTGAGCAACTTGGTGGCGTCATTGCTCAACTCAATGAAATCCATTGCTTCCTTGTTGCTTTTGCTCTTCCTCTTCATCATCATCTTCTCACTGCTTGGCATGCAGTTGTTTGGGGGCAAATTTAATTTTGACGAAACACAAACAAAGCGGAGCACCTTCGATAACTTCCCTCAGTCTCTTTTAACTGTTTTCCAGGTAAGTATTTAACTGCATTTTTAATTTGGTACCACACATGCCTGGCACAATTTTTGTATGATTTTGTGACGTAATTTGGGGTAATAGGTCAATACTACACGGCCTTTCCCTTCCACTAGTGGAAGCACAGTGGATGACTGCTCACGTATGTACTGTTGTTTCTGAAATAGAAGGATTAAACCAATATTCATCCACTTTAGAAGCCCGATTTGGACAAAACACGGATGCACAGGTAAAAACAAGAACCTTGTTTAGGTATGTTGTTAGCCAAATGCTTTTGATGTTTCTAAAACTATATATATATATTGTATTTACCCATAGGGACATTCAGCCAGCTCTCTTCATCAGTTGATCCGTTGTTGTTTAATTCACATTTTTCTTCCGCACACTACAGCATACATCATGGGGTAGTGGGTAAACCCACTACAGCCGTTGGCTAACATCAGTGTGAGTGACGGCATTCAGCTCTTTCACAAGCACACCTGGACAAAAAGTAATCCCCTTCAGTGACAAACACTACTGTATTTAGTTTTAGACCCCACATTTGTTTTTACTTTTAGCTTTTTCTTATATAATGGGAAGGGCCCGGCAGCTCCCTCAACAATAATGTTTTACAAACATAATGACAAAGTAACCAAAAGTATTGACAAAACCAAAAAGATTGGCAACTAACACCAGCTGTGTTGGTGTTTCTAAAGTTTGTTAGGTTTGGCTCCTTTTCATTAATGCTAGGTCTTTAGAAGATATAAGGAGATTTTAAATTTATTTATTTATTTTATTTATTTATAAATTTATAAAGCGCCTGGTGACCCGGAGGCATCCCCGCGCTATATAGCTATGATAACCCAAGAGGAGGAAGGACCGGATGATTATTTGGGGAATAGGAAAGTTTTTAGTTTTTTCCGGAAGAGAGCGTGGCAGGGTTCCAGACGCAAATGGCGAGGCAGTGCGTTCCAGCCTGAGGAGGCTTTGACCGAAAAGCGACGGCCACCGGTCCGAACCTTCTTAAATTTAGGGACGATGGCCAAATGCTCGTCGTCCGAGCGCAGTGCCCTAGGGGCTTTGTAGGGGGCGACAAGGTCTTTCAGGGCGGCAGGGCCGGCACCATTGATGAGTTTGTGACTGGTGCACATTGCCTTAAACTCAACTCGTTGGCGGACAGGGAGCCAGTGCAGGGCCTTGAGGGCTGATTTGGCAGAGGCTCTGGGGGGGAGGTCCATTATAACCCGTGCCGCAGCGTTTTGTGCCCGTTGGAGTTTGGCTAAGGTAGACTCCGGTGCACCGAGGTAGACGGCGTTGCTGTAGTCGAGTCTGGCTAGGATGAGCCCTTGAACCAGCAGTTTCCTGGATATAGGAGGAAGGAGAGGGAGAATTTTACGGGTTGACCGCAGAAGACCAAAGCATGATCCAGCGGTCTTGGTTGCCTGGGTCTTCATGGTGAGGCTAGGTTCCAGCCAAACGCCTAGCGTTTTGACTTCTGACTTTGGAGTGGGTATCTCACCAAAGGTGTCCGGCCACACCGAGGCGGGGATTGATGACCATTTGTTGCCCAGGAGCATAATTTCGGTTTTAGAACCGTTCAATTTTAGGGAAGATTCGCACATCCAGGAATAGATGTCTTGGAGGCAGTTCCGCAGGCTGTCTGGGTGTTTGTCCAGCTGGGAGAGGGAGACGACAAGTTGGGTGTCGTCAGCGTAGTTGACAATTTTGATCCCATAGGGGGTCACGACGTCTTCCAGAGGGGCCATGTAGACATTAAACAGGGTGGGACTAAGCGAGGACCCCTGCGGGACTCCACATGTGAGTGGAAGGGGGTCTGAGCGAGAGTTGCCGTCCCACACCTGAAATGAACGGCCTGATAGGAAGGAGTTAATCCAGGCGTGTGCTGAGCCCACAATTCCTGCCCTGGCCAGGCGATGTAGAAGGACACGGTGATCCACCGTGTCAAAGGCGGCACTGAGGTCCAGGAGGATCACTGCCACTGATCCTCCTGAATCCAGAATGCGCCTTGATTCCTCAATGACGGAGAGGAGGGCTGTGTCCGTGCCCTGGCCGGGCCTAAAGCCAGTTTGAGATGGGCGCAGGATTTTGTTGGTCTCAAGGAATTGGGAGAGTTGGGAATTAACTAGTTTCTCCGCCATCTTGCTGATGCAGGGAAGGAGTGATATGGGTCTATAGTTAGACATATCGTCAGGATTCAGATGGGGTTTCTTTAGCAGGGCTTTGACAACCGCATTTTTCCAATTGGGCGGCACTGTGCCTTGGCGCAAGGAGATGTTAATGAGATCCCTGATGGTGGAAGCTATGCTGGGGACGGCAGCTTTTAATAGTCTGGCCGGGGCTGGGTCAAGAGGGGAGCCGCTTTTCATTTTGGCTAACGTGGCGGAGACCTCAATGAGGGAGGTTGCTCTAAAGGAGGACAGCCGCGGGCTGTTGATACAGACCTCAGTATCAGTGGAGATGTGGGGGGTGATACTGGGGAGAGAGTCCAATATTCGCGAGATTTTAGAGTCGAAGAAGGAGGCAAAGTCATTACTTCTGTCTGGGGGGGCATGGGAAACGGTAGGTGCTGATGGAATGTTGAGGAGTTCTTTGACAATCAGGTACGCTTCTTTTGTGGAATTGGTGGCGTTTTGTATTCTGTTGTCATAGAATCCTGCCTTAGCAAGTTTGAGAGCTGATTTGTAGCGTCTAACTGCACTATTGTAGAGGTCTTTGTTACTGTGGAGCCAGTCCTTTCTCCACTGCCTCTCGGCCTTTTTGCACTCTTTGCGTAGATCCCTGAGGTCAGGAGTATACCAGGGGGCCTGGCCTTTTATCCTGTTTTTGATCTCCCGATTTTTTATGGGGATAAAATTATCGAGAGTGGAGGATATCCAGTCTCTGACTTGGGAGTCGGCGGTGGAGGGGTCCTCAGAAAGACTGGGAGTCGAAGCGTCCAGGGCTGTGGACCAATCCTCCACCGAGAGTCTGGCCCACGCTCTATCTCTGGTGAAGGTGGGGGGTTTTTGAGGCTTTTTGAAAGCTCCAGGGAGATGGGTCGTGACTAGAAAGTGGTCCGTCCACGGGAGGGGTTGGGAGTTGATGAAAAGGAGGGAAGGGATGTTGGAAAACACCGGGTCGAGAAGGTGCCCTTTCGTGTGAGTTGGTTCAGAGTTGGCGAGAAGCAGACCCAAGGCCGCTAGGTCGTCGATAAAGTCGGTTGCCCCAGTGTCAAGGGGATCCTCGAGATGGATGTTAAGGTCGCCTGTTATAAGGAAGTTAGGTGACAGGTGTGCCGCGGAGGAAACGGTTTCCAGGAGGGCGGCTGTGAAGGGGCCAAAGTGGCCGGGCGGCTGATACACTAGAAGGCCTGACAGGGAGTTCGTCGAAGACAGCTGAATCGTGAAGAGGCAGCTCTCTGAGTCTTGGATCGCGCAGTCTTTGGATCGACAGATAAAGTGGTCCCTGTGGATAATGGCTAATCCACCTCCTCTACCTAGGGGACGGGGTTGAGACATGATGAGGAAGCCCGGGGGGAGAGCTAGGACGACGTCAGCGTTGGAGTGCTCCGTAATCCAGGTTTCTGTGAGGAAAAGTATGTCCAATTTAAGGTCGACAATAAGATGGTTGATAAGCAGGGCATGTTTGGGAAGTGATCTGCAGTTAAGGGTCGAGATTTTAAGGACAGGGGGAGGGGCGGGGGGTTTTGGAAGAGAGAGGTTGCCTGGTTTGCATTTGTCACAGCGGCGAAAAGGGACAGTGGGGTCGTGTAGTGCCAGACATGAGCTGTTTTTAGTGGGTCTAAGGCTGAGGAGCTCTCTGCGGGAATAGCTTACCTTAAAGGCGGCTGGGACAGGCATATAGTCTGGCCCTAGGCCCGGTCGTGCGCGGACGGGCGCAGACGGGCTTGCCTTAGGCGCGCCTTCGGCGCGCACTCGTCGCGCCCGCTGCGCTCGTCCGCTGCGCTTCCGGTGGGGGCTCATGCTATGTGGCGGAGGAGGGGAGGGATTAAAGGGGGCGTGGCTTCGCTAGTGGGCGTGTCCTGGCAACAGGCCAATCACGTCGCGGCAGCTGGAAGACCTTGTCCACGTCAGCAAGCAATCAGCTGAGTGGCGAGGGATCAACAGAATCGGCGATTTTAAAAACAATTCACAGTAGTTGTTAGAAGTAAATAGAATTAACTGTTTGTCCCTGCTCCTGTCCCTGCAGAATTATATATATATAAAGCTAATATTCGGATTTAGTGACCTTGTCTTTAAAGCACCATTGTGGTGCTGCACCTACTAAGAGGGGTAACATTTTTTTATTGTTTCAAGTTATTAAAAACAATCACAATATAAGAACCACAATCAAGATAAAATACATAGCCTGCTCATTTGATAACTATAGCAGTACACCAATCTATAAGGCGCCAATTTCTATAAAGTGCAATGTGCAATGCTAATCATACACTAAAGAAGACATTTATAAAGAATACAAACATCTCTGACATTGTAAGAAGTGTGAACTGTCCCCCGAATAACAGAAATATGCACTACGCCAGGTGCTAGTACTGGGAACAAAACGACCCAACACACCAACAATCTCTGTGTACTTTTATAAAACTTAATCCCAAGAGGGCAGCATTAGTCAAACCCTCTATAAATAAGTAGATTAATAAAAAAGTAAATATAGAGAGTAGACAAGTTCAAAGGATCCCATATAAAAGACAAACAAGTAAAAAGTCTTAATAACGCTAACGATTAAGAGCTCGATGGTGCTGAAATCAGTAGCTTTTGAGCTTCTTTAGGATTAGGAATTTTACACAACAAGCCGATAACTGCGGGCTAACACTACTAAGACATGCGAAGATAGCTGTGTTACATTGCCTTATGCCCAATTCCCGGAACAGGGGTTTCAACCAGAAACATCTTAGATTTTTCATATTATGTGTGCGAGGCTTTCCTTCTTAAAATTACATAGTCAGCACTGCTGTTCAATAAACCCTGTTAACCTTCCAAATTTGTAGGCTTTCAAAGGAATTAACGCGTTACAACAAACAAATGATGGACGGAATGCTGACAATGCAGACATTCTCCCCAGTCAAAAGATCTGGGTTAAATCCATCGTTCTTTTGCCCACTACGCCACCCCAGTTTAGACATGGCCATATGCAAATCAGTCTTGACCCTGTGCCTCATGGGAACAGTCCAGCCCGAACTGCCAAGCCATGTCTTCCCTGGGGATCACTGACATAATATCGACTACAAAAATATAGACTTACAAAAATATCGATGCCAAAATATAGAATACCAAAATATCGACTCCCTATCTCCAAACAGGAAAATACAAAAATATAGAATCCAAAATATCGTTGTAAATAATATAGTTAGTCAAAATATCGAATTTTTTAAATGTTTTAAAAGTAATGTAAAATTAATGAAATGATACATATAATTAACTGACACATACTTAAAAATACTTAAATAACATTAAAATTAATAAATAATTAATGTAAGTAAAAAAAAAATTAATACATATATATTAACGTAATATTTATTAAAAATATTCAATATTTTCTGCGTAGGATAGCGGGCGGGTAAAATTTACTATTACCACTCCAGTAAGTGCAATAGTAGAAACTAATCACAGGGTGTGTAAGGCAAATGGTGCTAACAACAAAATTGCACAAAATCAAACGCATGAAAAACAAATTCACAGCGGTGCCAGCAACAGTGGGAACAACACCCAAAACCCACGAAGCTCAATACAAGATTGATAAAGATACAAAAAAGGAGTTGATGCACACGCTAATAAAGTAAATGCATAATTGCAAAAGAGTCAGATGCAGCACACAGCTTCTATTCTTCTTAATTTATTAGCGAAGTTCTTCCACTCCCAACGCGTTTCGTCGTTTAGAGGGAATTAACCCATACGACTTCCTCAGGGCTGGAAGTAACACAAATAACATATGTATAGAAAGAATGGCAACAGACAAAAGCACAGAAAATTGCAACATACAATAACTGCAACTCAAAGTAAAGAGACAAACGGTTCAAAAAGACAGGCAAAATATAAAGCGATGTTGGCAAATAATAACAGTGTAAAGCATGAATCTAAAGCAACATAACATAAAAAAGCACACAATATAATAGTGAAAATATCTCTAGAAGACTACTCCCCAACCCACGTGAGTCAGTGTCTACTAAACACATGAGGAAAATAAAATAAAAGTAGTCTGTACCTCAATATATCTGGTAAACTGTAAACCTACAGAAATATAAATGACTTGTTTTAGTCAAATTGCGTCACATATGAGGCACGATTGATCCTGAAAAAACATGAAGCCTGATATTCAATGCGGTAATACCTGTTAAAACTGGAAATAGATCCTATTTTCAATTGCCAAATAAAGACTGCCCAATCATATGGTGGCCATCCGAGTAAACGTGCCCAAAATAAGTACCTAAAATAATGATGGATTTGAGTTCAATCACACCAGAAATGCAAGATTATATTTCAATCTTAGACTACAAAACCAATTTCTATCTCACTTACCCAAAGTAATGTTTTCAATGCGGATATCGTTAATGTTCAATTGCCCAAATATCGTATCCAGAACAAGTTCACTGTCCGCTCACTAAAATAAAATATTAAGAGTAAGCAATTCTCCCTGTCTCGAAAAACGAAGCCCATGATGGAGGATACTAGCAGCGTGTCAAAAACTCACCAGATCAGTCGGCTACAGCAGTCCCGAGTACAGGAAAGCGGCAACACCGTCGGCCACTTCCGCTAGCAAAGTAACCAACGTTAGTAATAAAAAAGGTGACTTAACCCAAAATAAAGAGGTGGCGCCATGTTGGAATAGCAAACACCACATAATATCGTATTGAAACGCCATACAAGCACCGAAATGGTAGTCTTTAAATTGAAAATAAAGCCTCACTGAACGTAGAAATTAATGATCAAAGGCAATATAGAAAATAAAATTAGATTACAATAGGATCCGCTGTATCCTCACCGAGTAGTAAGGTTAAGGGGGTTAGTGAAATAGAATAGGTTTCAAAAAAATAGTAAAAGCGCCATATTTAAACATGTGTTCTAACATAAAGTAATATATACATAACTTTTGAATCAGAAGTGAAAAAGAATGAATTCATGCCAATATTCAGGCACCTCAACCGAAAACATTGTAAAAGATATATTATTATTTAAGACGTTAAATCTACGATTTAAATATTCAATTTTAAAGAACCGAAAAGACTTATTTATATTTATATTAAATGGAATTTGGATACTGTAAATAATATGGAACCGATTAGCCAAGTAGCAGGCTAATAATAGTCGTCCTATATTGTAATTTATATACCTAGCCCATATGTGACTGCGTGTGTAAAATATTAAGTACAGAAAATTCTAGGCCGAATTAACCAATATATAGCATTCAATAACATAACAAATGAAAATTTGTAACGGTAATCATGAATTACTTAGCATACCCAGTCAATGACCATACTTTGGACAATTGATAACTCATGGCGTATACAGACACTCCTAATTTCAGGATGAGCCAAAAAAATATACTACATATCAATCGCCCAAAAAATATTGTAACTCCTGGTCATAATTGAGACCCGACTCAACAACCTTCATGCGCATGATCCATCGTGCCTCACATCTACGCAATCTCAGCTCTCTGTTGCCACCACGTGGATCAAGTTTCACATGTTCAATGCCGTAAAATCGAAAGGATTTAATTAGATCTTGTGCCTTACAATCATAAACATGTTGTGCTATGGGATATCTCATATCACAGTTTTTTATAGCTCTCATATGTTCGCTCACACGTTCCTTTAAAGTTCTGATAGTACTGTCTATGTAAATTCTGTCACATTTACAAACAATAACATAAACTACATATTTAGTACTGCAAGTTATATTAGACATAATACTATACACATGACCGTCTTTATCCTGAAAACGTAGGGTTTTGTCTTGGGCATGTCTACACATGCCGCAATGTCCACATTTAAAAAAACCTTTGCTCAGTGTATCTAGCCATGTCTCTTCTTTTTTCAATAAGGGGTAGCTAGGGCTCAGAATCGAACCAAGGGTTCTGCCTCTCCGAAAAGTAATTGATGGTCTGTCAGATATGTGCCCCTGTAAATTCCTGTCGGCTTTCAAGATATGCCAATGTCTATTTAGACTTTTACGTAAATCTGTGCTCAAAGATGTATAGTCTGTCACCATACGTATTGGCATGGTTTGTGGGTCAGTCACCACACTAAGTTTTAGTGTAGAATGGCGTTTTGTACTGAGAATTCTACGTTTTGCGGAATTAATGTCACTGTTTGAGTAACCACGTAGGGAAAATCTTTTGCCCATATCATCGATGCACTTAAAAAACTCCGACTCTTCACTACAATTGCGACGAGCTCTCATCATTTCCCCAAATGGTATTGCTTTAATTTGATGCCGAGGGTGTGCACTATTGGCATGTAGAATAGAATTACAAGACGTCGGTTTGCGATACATTTTGCTATGAATTTGACTGCCTTTAATGTACAATTCAACATCAAGAAATACCATGTGTGATACACTTGAACAGGAAGTGAACTGAATATTCAAATCATTACTATTTAAGTGATCAATAAATTCCTGTAGCATTGATGATGTACCAGTCCAAATCATAAGGCAGTCGTCAATGTATCGCCCCCAAAATAAAATATATTCCTGCCATTTGCTACCTGAGGCACCCCAAATAACTTTTTCTTCAAACCAACCCATATATAGGTTAGCAAATGCTGGCGAAAATTTCGAACCCATGGCCACACCTTGGATTTGTTTAAACCATTCTTGTTTAAAAAGAAAATAGTTATTATCAAGAATCGTCTTAGTCATAGTAAGAAGCATCTGGGTATGCTCCCAAAGATTCGCTGGTCTATTTGACAAAAAATGTTGAACAGCCCGTAAGCCCAAATGATTAGGTATGCTCGTATAGAGCGAAACCACGTCCAGCGTCACCAAAGTCATACCTGTTTCCCAAGTTATGTCACTCAATATACTTAAGATATGTCTAGTATCTTTGATATAGGATGGTAGGTTAATTACCAAAGGCTGCAAAAATAAGTCCACGAATTGAGACAAATGCTCAGTAGGTCCCCCTATACCTGACACTATGGGCCTCCCGGGTGGAAACGGGAGGTCCTTATGAATCTTAGGCAAGGTGTATAGACAGGGGTAGCGGGGACGATCGACCTTCAAATATAAGTATTCATCTTGATCCAAAAGATGATTGTCATGCCATAGTTTAAGTAAACCATTAATATGAGTCGTTAGAGAGAAAATAGGATTATATGATATTTTCTGATAACATTGTTCATTATTCAATTGGGAAAAGATCTCTTGTTCATAATCATTTAAATTCATAACAACAAGGTTACCCCCTTTGTCTGCTTTTCTCACAATTATATCGGAATCCTCAACTAAAGATCTGAGAGCTTGTCTTTCTCGTGCTGTTAGATTATCTTGACGATATCTACCAGATACTGTTGACTTCTTGATCATTTTATCAATGTCTTTGAGAACCAAGGTGTAAAAAATCTCAATATTATTGCTGCTAGTCAAATTCGGAGACCATCTAGACTTAACCTTTAGGCCACTAGATATTGAGAGATCAGGCGTAATATCCAAATCCGCTAGGACTTTACCTATTGTAATAGGATCTTCTTCCATTTCAGTAATTGACAGTAGCATCATGGTGTCTTGAATATCCTTAATTGTAGTCAGACCAGACAAAGGGTTGCCCAGTTGTGAAGAAGAATCTTTATTGGGTGTGGGATTCATATCAAAATATTTTTTCAATTTTAAGAGTCTAACAAACTTGAATAAATCAATTCTGACATTGCACAAATCCCCCTGTGAGGACGGACAAAATCCCAAACCTTTTTTCAGTAACAAAATCATATCTTTACTAAGTGTACGATCAGATAGATTGATCACTTCCACCTCATTATCCTTTATTATTTCTGATCTTTCTTGTCCCAGGATCGTGTCTTCATCCCTTTCCTGTCTCCTTCTCCCACTACCTCTGCCGCCCCTCCTTGTCTTCTTACATTTGTTGTTCTCCTGTTTAGTTCCCGATTTCCTCTTTTGATTCTGTATACCTCTTGTAAGAAGGATGAATTCCCCAAAGGGGGTGCCGGTATTCCACTACCGCCCGCAGCCCCCTCTACCTCACTATCGCTGGTTGGCACTGTACTCAAAGAGGTATTACTAGAGCTTGTAGATTGTAACACTGGAGTGGTTTTGTTAGTACTAGCAGGGATGAGATAGTCATATTTCTTTGAGAAAGTAAAAACCCTACCAGAGTTATAATCAACCTCATCCCTTTTCAACTTTCTAGCTTTGCGCTGTTTGATGTCATTCTGATGTTCAGATAGTACCCCTTTCAAAATGTCATAATTTTTTAGTGTTGCTTCAGGCAAATTTAAAGAAGCAATCTCACTTTCCAACTGGGTAATTTCAGCCTGTAGTTTCTGTACCTTTCTTTCAGCATTTTCTATTAAAATTTCAGATTTGCAGACAAAGGGGGTAACCTTGTTGTTATGAATTTAAATGATTATGAACAAGAGATCTTTTCCCAATTGAATAATGAACA
This sequence comes from Triturus cristatus, assembly GCF_964204655.1. Lineage (NCBI taxonomy): Eukaryota > Metazoa > Chordata > Amphibia > Caudata > Salamandridae > Triturus > Triturus cristatus. Next base: position 151,823,074 of record NC_140592.1, read on the forward strand.
ATGTTATCAGAAAATCTCATATAATCCTATTTTCTCTCTAACGACTCATATTAATGGTTTACTTAAACTATGGCATGACAATCATCTTTTGGATCAAGATGAATACTTATATTTGAAGGTCGATCGTCCCCGCTACCCCTGTCTATACACCTTGCCTAAGATTCATAAGGACCTCCCGTTTCCACCCGGGAGGCCCATAGTGTCAGGTATAGGGGGACCTACTGAGCATTTGTCTCAATTCGTGGACTTATTTTTGCAGCCTTTGGTAATTAACCTACCATCCTATATCAAAGATACTAGACATATCTTAAGTATATTGAGTGACATAACTTGGGAAACAGGTATGACTTTGGTGACGCTGGACGTGGTTTCGCTCTATACGAGCATACCTAATCATTTGGGCTTACGGGCTGTTCAACATTTTTTGTCAAATAGACCAGCGAATCTTTGGGAGCATACCCAGATGCTTCTTACTATGACTAAGACGATTCTTGATTATAACTATTTTCTTTTTAAACAAGAATGGTTTAAACAAATCCAAGGTGTGGCCATGGGTTCGAAATTTTCGCCAGCATTTGCTAACCTATATATGGGTTGGTTTGAAGAAAAAGTTATTTGGGGTGCCTCAGGTAGCAAATGGCAGGAATATATTTTATTTTGGGGGCGATACATTGACGACTGCCTTATGATTTGGACTGGTACATCATCAATGCTACAGGAATTTATTGATCACTTAAATTGTAATGATTTGAATATTCAGTTCACTTCCTGTTCAAGTGTATCACACATGGTATTTCTTGATGTTGAATTGTACATTAAAGGCAGTCAAATTCATAGCAAAATGTATCGCAAACCGACGTCTTGTAATTCTATTCTACATGCCAATAGTGCACACCCTCGGCATCAAATTAAAGCAATACCATTTGGGGAAATGATGAGAGCTCGTCGCAATTGTAGTGAAGAGTCGGAGTTTTTTAAGTGCATCGATGATATGGGCAAAAGATTTTCCCTACGTGGTTACTCAAACAGTGACATTAATTCCGCAAAACGTAGAATTCTCAGTACAAAACGCCATTCTACACTAAAACTTAGTGTGGTGACTGACCCACAAACCATGCCAATACGTATGGTGACAGACTATACATCTTTGAGCACAGATTTACGTAAAAGTCTAAATAGACATTGGCATATCTTGAAAGCCGACAGGAATTTACAGGGGCACATATCTGACAGACCATCAATTACTTTTCGGAGAGGCAGAACCCTTGGTTCGATTCTGAGCCCTAGCTACCCCTTATTGAAAAAAGAAGAGACATGGCTAGATACACTGAGCAAAGGTTTTTTTAAATGTGGACATTGCGGCATGTGTAGACATGCCCAAGACAAAACCCTACGTTTTCAGGATAAAGACGGTCATGTGTATACTATTATGTCTAATATAACTTGCAGTACTAAATATGTAGTTTATGTTATTGTTTGTAAATGTGACAGAATTTACATAGACAGTACTATCAGAACTTTAAAGGAACGTGTGAGCGAACATATGAGAGCTATAAAAAACTGTGATATGAGATATCCCATAGCACAACATGTTTATGATTGTAAGGCACAAGATCTAATTAAATCCTTTCGATTTTACGGCATTGAACATGTGAAACTTGATCCACGTGGTGGCAACAGAGAGCTGAGATTGCGTAGATGTGAGGCACGATGGATCATGCGCATGAAGGCTGTTGAGTCGGGTCTCAATTATGACCAGGAGTTACAATATTTTTTGGGCGATTGATATGTAGTATATTTTTTTGGCTCATCCTGAAATTAGGAGTGTCTGTATACGCCATGAGTTATCAATTGTCCAAAGTATGGTCATTGACTGGGTATGCTTAGTAATTCATGATTACCGTTACAAATTTTCATTTGTTATGTTATTGAATGCTATATATTGGTTAATTCGGCCTAGAATTTTCTGTACTTAATATTTTACACACGCAGTCACATATGGGCTAGGTATATAAATTACGATATAGGACGACTATTATTAGCCTGCTACTTGGCTAATCGGTTCCATATTATTTACAGTATCCAAATTCCATTTAATATAAATATAAATAAGTCTTTTCGGTTCTTTAAAATTGAATATTTAAATCGTAGATTTAACGTCTTAAATAATAATATATCTTTTACAATGTTTTCGGTTGAGGTGCCTGAATATTGGCATGAATTCATTCTTTTTCACTTCTGATTCAAAAGTTATGTATATATTACTTTATGTTAGAACACATGTTTAAATATGGCGCTTTTACTATTTTTTTGAAACCTATTCTATTTCACTAACCCCCTTAACCTTACTACTCGGTGAGGATACAGCGGATCCTATTGTAATCTAATTTTATTTTCTATATTGCCTTTGATCGTTAATTTCTACGTTCAGTGAGGCTTTATTTTCAATTTAAAGACTACCTTTTCGGTGCTTGTATGGCGTTTCAATACGATATTATGTGGTGTTTGCTGTTCCAACATGGCGCCACCTCTTTATTTTGGGTTAAGTCACCTTTTTTATTACTAACGTTGGTTACTTTGCTAGCGGAAGTGGCCGACGGTGTTGCCGCTTTCCTGTACTCGGGACTGCTGTAGCCGACTGATCTGGTGAGTTTTTGACACGCTGCTAGTATCCTCCATCATGGGCTTCGTTTTTCGAGACAGGGAGAATTGCTTACTCTTAATATTTTATTTTAGTGAGCGGACAGTGAACTTGTTCTGGATACGATATTTGGGCAATTGAACATTAACGATATCCGCATTGAAAACATTACTTTGGGTAAGTGAGATAGAAATTGGTTTTGTAGTCTAAGATTGAAATATAATCTTGCATTTCTGGTGTGATTGAACTCAAATCCATCATTATTTTAGGTACTTATTTTGGGCACGTTTACTCGGATGGCCACCATATGATTGGGCAGTCTTTATTTGGCAATTGAAAATAGGATCTATTTCCAGTTTTAACAGGTATTACCGCATTGAATATCAGGCTTCATGTTTTTTCAGGATCAATCGTGCCTCATATGTGACGCAATTTGACTAAAACAAGCCATTTATATTTCTGTAGGTTTACAGTTTACCAGATATATTGAGGTACAGACTACTTTTATTTTATTTTCCTCATGTGTTTAGTAGATACTGACTCACGTGGGTTGGGGAGTAGTCTTCTAGAGATATTTTCACTATTATATTGTGTGCTTTTTTATGTTATGTTGCTTTAGATTCATGCTTTACACTGTTATTATTTGCCAACATCGCTTTATATTTTGCCTGCCTTTTTGAACCGTTTGTCTCTTTACTTTGAGTTGCAGTTATTGTATGTTGTAATTTTCTGTGCTTTTGTCTGTTGCCATTCTTTCTATACATATGTTATTTGTGTTACTTCCAGCCCTGAGGAAGTCGTATGGGTTAATTCCCTCTAAACGACGAAACGCGTTGGGAGTGGAAGAACTTCGCTAATAAATTAAGAAGAATAGAAGCTGTGTGCTGCATCTGACTCTTTTGCAATTATGCATTTACTTTATTAGCGTGTGCATCAACTCCTTTTTTGTAAGTGCAATAGTAGGGAAAGCGTTGGATAGCGGGAGGGTAAAAATTACTATTCCCACTCCAAAGAGTGCAACAGTAGGGAAAGCGTTGGATAGCGTAGGGGTAAAAATTACTATTCCCACTCCAGAGAGTACAAACGTAGGGAAGGCATTGGATAGCGGGAGGATAAAATTTACTATTCCCACTCCAGTGAGTGCAACAGTAGGGAAAGCGTTGGATAGCGTAGGGGTAAAAATTACTATTCCCACTCCAGAGAGTGCAACAGTAGGGAAAGCATTGGATAGCGTAGGGATAAAAATTACTATTCCCACTCCAGAGAGTGCAACAGTAGGGAAAGCGTAGGATAGCGGGAGGGTAAAATTTACTATTCCCACTCCAGTGAGTGCAACAGTAGGGAAAGCGTTGGATAGCGTAGGGGTAAAAATTACTATTCTCACTCCAGTGAGTGCAACAGTAGGGAAAGCATTGGATAGCGTAGGGGTAAAAATTACTATTCCCACTCCAGAGAGTGCAACAGTAGAGAAAGCGTTGGATAGCGTAGGTATAAAAATTACTATTCCCACTCCAGAGAGTGCAACAGTAGGGAAAGCGTTGGATAGCGGGAGGGTAAAAATTACTATTCCCACTCCAGAGAGTGCAACAGTAGGGAAAGCATTGGATAGCGTAGGGATAAAAATTACTATTCCCACTCCAGAGAGTGCAACAGTAGGGAAAGCGTTGGATAGCGGGAGGGTAAAATTTACTATTCCCACTCCAGTGAGTGCAACAGTAGGGAAAGCGTTGGATAGCGTAGGGGTAAAAATTACTATTCCCACTCCAGTGAGTGCAACAGTAGGGAAAGCATTGGATAGCGTAGGGGTAAAAATTACTATTCCCACTCCAGAGAGTGCAACAGTAGGGAAAGCGTTGGATAGCGTAGGGATACAAATTACTATTCCCACTCCAGAGAGTGCAACAGTAGGGAAAGCGTTGGATAGCGGGAGGGTAAAATTTACTATTCCCACTCCAGCGAGTGCAACAGTAGGGAAAGCGTTGGATAGCGTAGGGGTAAAAATTACTATTCCCACTCCAGAGAGTGCAACAGTAGGGAAAGCATTGGATAGCGTAGGGATACAAATTACTATTCCCACTCCAGAGAGTGCAACAGTAGGGAAAGCGTTGCAAAGCAGTAGCGTAAAAATTACTATTCCCACTCAAGTAAGTGCAAAAGTAGGGAAAATAATAAATTAATATTTTGTTAACAATTAATTGATTATTAATACCAAAACAAGTATTACAATTAATTACCAATCACACAAGATTTAATAATTGATTATTTATAAATACCAATATATTTTTGTTTAATTAATTACCTATTAATAATTAATTAACAACCAATTGTTTTTCAATAACAAACATTAATAAATGCTAATAATACCAATTAATCATTAATTAATAAGATATTGATTAACGATATACACAAATTATTTAAATAATTAATTTTTTACAATTATATTACTTCCCACCATATTCCCCTATAAACACACTACCCACTACAAATATTAAATAAATACAATTAATATAATTATCAATTAAACAATTAATACAAATTAATTACCAATTAATACAAATTATTTACCAATTAATAATTAATCAACCACCAATTAATTTTCAATACCAATTAATAATTAACTAATAACAATTAAATTACTTCCCACCCTATTCCCCTATAAACCCACAACCCTCTACAGAAGTAAAACGCTAAATTAAATTAATTATATATTAATTAACAATATACACACATCAATTAAATAATTAATTATTTACAATTATATTACTTCCCACCATATTCCCCTATAAACACACTACCCACTACAATTATTAAATAAATACAATTAACATAATTATCAATTAAACAATTAATACAAATTAATTACCAATTAATACTAATTACCAATTAATAATTAATCAACAACCAATTAATTTTCAATACCAATTAATAATTAACTAATAACAATTAAATTACTTCCCACCCTATTCCCCTATAAACCCACAACCCGCTACAGAAGTAAAACGCAAAATTAAATTAAAAATTATTAATAATTCCAATAAATTATTATTTAATGTATTATAATTAAATTACTTCCCACGCTACTCCCCTATAAACCCACAACCCGCTACGGAATTAAATTACACAAAAATAAAATAACATAAAATTCATTACTTTAAAAATATTCTAACATACATTACAATATTAATACATACTTTTAACACATATACTAACACTTAAAACACTATAAAAAAAATCGATATTTTTAACAACTATATTATGACTGTCGATATTATTTACTTCTATATTATTGCAATCGATATTTCTTACCTGTTTTTCGATATTCTTCACCACTATATTTTGGTAATTCGATATTCTGTCCATTCTATATTTAAAACTCGATATTCTGTCCACTCGATATTTTTTTTTCGATATTATGTCTATTTACCCTTCCCTGGACCGGAATCAAGCATCCTAGGACCGGTTTCTGGCTATCAGCCGTCATCAGCCAGGATAGCTTGACTCCAGTGGCGTAGTGAGCACGGGTCCCACGTCTGGGAATACCCATCCCACTTAGGGTGAAAAGCGTTACAACAAACAAATGATGGACGGAATGCTGACAATGCAGACATTCTCCCCCAGTCAAGAGATCGCCCTAAGTGGGATGGGTATTCCCAGACGTGGGACCCGTGCTCACTACGCCACTGGAGTCAAGCTATCCTGGCTGATGACGGCTGATAGCCAGAAACCGGTCCTAGGATGCTTGATTCCGGTCCAGTGAAGACATGGCTTGGCAGTTCGGGCTGGACTGTTCCCATGAGGCACAGGGTCAAGACTGATTTGCATATGGCCATGTCTAAACTGGGGTGGTGTAGTGGGCAAAAGAACGATGGATTTAACCCAGATCTCTTGACTGGGGGAGAATGTCTGCATTGTCAGCATTCCGTCCATCAATTGTTTGTTGTAACGCTTTTCGCCCTAAGTGGGATGGGTATTCCCAGACGTGGGACCCGTGCTCACTACGCCACTGGAGTCAAGCTATCCTGGCTGATGACGGCTGATAGCCAGAAACCGGTCCTAGGATGCTTGATTCCGGTCCAGTGAAGACATGGCTTGGCAGTTCGGGCTGGACTGTTCCCATGAGGCACAGGGTCAAGACTGATTTGCATATGGCCATGTCTAAACTGGGGTGGTGTAGTGGGCAAAAGAACGATGGATTTAACCCAGATCTCTTGACTGGGGGAGAATGTCTGCATTGTCAGCATTCCGTCCATCAATTGTTTGTTATAACGCTTTTCGCCCTAAGTGGGATGGGTATTCCCAGACGTGGGACCCGTGCTCACTACGCCACTGGAGTCATGCTATCCTGGCTGATGACGGCTGATAGCCAGAAACCGGTCCTAGGATGCTTGATTCCGGTCCAGTGAAGACATGGCTTGGCAGTTCGGGCTAGACTGTTCCCATGAGGCACAGGGTCAAGACTGATTTGCATATGGCCATGTCTAAACTGGGGTGGTGTAGTGGGCAAAAGAACGATGGATTTAACCCAGATCTCTTGACTGGGGGAAAATGTCTGCATTGTCAGCATTCCGTCCATCAATTGTTTGTTGTAATGTTCAAAGGAATTAAGCCACATCTCAGTCTTAACAGCTCTTTCTTGACTGTAAGTTTCATATGGGAGACTCGATACACGGCTCTCCCTGCCTCTTGATATAATCAGTCGCATAACCACACTTGTTCCATGTTTTTGAAGGAAGCTTACATTGCCTGTTACTGCATGCCACACTTGTTCCATGTCCTTAAAGTAAGCTTGCACTGACCCTGCATACAACACTTGTTCCATGTCTGTGAAGGAAGTTTGCACTGGCCCTGCAGTGTTACCTTTCTTCTATGTTTTTGAAGAAAGCTTGTGCTGACTGGCCCTGCAGTAGTACACTTGTTCCATGTCTTTGAAGGAAGCTTGCACTGACTGATCCTGCTGTAGAACACTTGTTCCATGTCACACTTGTTCTGGTCTTTGAAAGAAGCTTGCACTGGCTGACCCTACAGTACCACACTTGGTCTAAGACTTTAAAGGAAACTTGCACCGGTCCTGCATTATCATACTTGTTCCACCTATTTCTGTTTAATATGAGGTCTGACCTAAAACTGGGCTTTAGGTAAGTCCACTTCAGTTATTCATCAGATAGAGAGTCATTCACATATTAGTTCAGCCCTTCAGAACAGCATACATACAATTGGGCAGTGGATCAGCCCTCTTCAGCCATTGGCTTTGTTGCCAATATTTGGTTCTCCCTAGTACATAACTGCAGGTCTTTAGGATGCCAGGTAATTTAAATACCAGTATTTTGCCTGTTTACTCTGTATAACTGACCTCATGGGATTTTTCCTTTAGTTCATCCCCATTGGTCACCTGCAGATGCAGACTCGAGCTAATTGTGTGATGAGAGTACCATCAGCTTTATTGCCATTGCTACTGGGCCACACCTATCTTATGCATAGCACCAGGCATCACCGATGCAAGCTTCAAAACCATGCCACCATCTTGAAACTGTATTCTGCATACTTAAATATTCATTACTGACCAGTGCGAACCTTTACTTTTAAATTTTTTTTTTGAAGCACATGCCCACCACTTTTAGTTGACATATTTTTCCTTTTGTTTTTTTTATTTCTTTATTAATTTTAGCATATTATTTCACTATATAGAAAACCACCACCTTGCTTTTTAGAAGGCAGTTGGGCCTTTTTTTAATGCCAAAAGTGTTTCCACAAACGTTCACAAAGGTCAGAGTCATACAGTCTGAAGTCCTGGTCCACGTGTGGCTTAAGGGAGATTAGATAGCCTAAGTGGACATTCAGGCTTCAGTGTAGCTTTCTTCAAGAGCTTTGAATTACACTAGTGGACCAATACACCAGTTACGCAGCCTGTGCCTCCTAGGCCACCATCTACCCAAACTCTATCCTTCCTAGTGAGTAGCATACCTGTGTGTTAGCAGTGTGCTTGAATGAGTGTAGCATCGCCACCATGTTTGTGAGTACATTTTGAGGGGTGTGCCTGTGTAAATGTAAGATTATCCTTGTCTTTTGTGAGCCTACAAGTTGAAAGTTGTGCTTGTGTGAGTGCAAAGGAAGGCATATGCAGACCACAAGTTGACAGTTGTACCTGTATGAGTGCAGAGTGAGGCATATGCTTATATGAGTGCCGCATGAAGAGTGTGTCTATCTAAGGGCAGCAGTGTGAGTTTGAGGTCAGAGCATTATTTTATTATGTCTTATTCTGCATACACTTTATAAGGGTTTATCCTATTGGCTTTAGTAATGCTTTTTGGGGTTCTGGCTTTGCTTTGCAAAAATACAGTGCAGGAAGTGGAAATATTGTGGTGTGTATATGAGAATGGCAGTGAGTTTTGATATTTCTGATGCAGACTATTAGAAGTTGGGTATGTAGTTGGCAGATGTATGCACCTTGTTCAAGTAGGGACCGCAATCCTAGTCAGAGTAAGTCACAACACAACCTAAATTATCCTGTGCGCACCCCGTGGCAGCTTGGCACAGAGCAGCCAGGCTTAACTTAGAAGTGAAGGCGATGCGTCAGTTCTGAAGATGGGTGTCGATGGCTGGGCGGAGTGGTATACTTCAGGTCCTGAAGACCTTGATGTTGAGGAAAGGACAATCCCTTCTCAAAGCTGCCATGCTAACAGGGAACAGCCCACACTAGAAGATGACCAAGAAAAAGGACCACTTCTGAAGGAGGAAAAGCCAGGGGCACAAAAACCTCCAGAGAATCAGGAGGGCAGTAGACCAACCTGGAAGAGCACATGGAAAAACTGGTCAAAAGAGCAATACCAACTAGGAGCATTGGCACAAGCAGAAACGTTTGCAATTGCACTCTGACCCAGTTCTCACTGCCTTATATATCAAAGAGTGACCGGGAACAGGAAATCTTACACAGGAAGTTATATACCACCGCCTTGAATTGGGAAACTCCACAGACTGCAAAGACAAGGCACTATATTGGATAAAGCACATATAAATACACAATATGGCCCCCGAGCACACCATACAACACTACGAAACCACAGTGGTGTCTGCCTCCATTATTCAGGGCACCCCATGCTGCTTGCAGTAGCCCAACCCTCCTCCAAAAGGCACAGCTGAGACCTAACACAGAAAAACCACGCATCACGCGCCACAGCAGCAGTGCTGCCACTAAAGTGCGCTGTGTTCGGCCTCAGCGCCAAAACGCAGCGCGCAGGACAGTATACCTCCCCCCTAGTAGCATCGGATTTGGTGTGATGGCTACACAAAAACGTACAGACAAGAGCAGCAGGGACATGAACTGCAGAGGCAGACTCAGAGGACTGTTCAGAAATAGGATAACATTTACATCAAACAAGATTTTGCAAATGTCCCCAAAAAATACGGGAATCCACAATAACTGAAACTTTGAACTTGGGTTGCCTGTCAACCACGACGGGTGGAAGAGGAGGAGGTACCCTATAGAAGCTGTCAAAAACATAAGGTTTCAGCTGAGAAACATGAAAGATAGGATGGACTTTCCAAGAATCTGGAAGGAGCAATTGCACATTGGCAGGATTAATCTTGTGGGTGATTGAAGGGACCCAAAAGGTGAGGGCTAAACTTAGAATTCCCACCACTAGAAGGCAACAACCCGGAAGACAGCCATACCTGATCTCCAACCTGATAGTCAGGTTCAGGACACCGATGTTAATCGGAATATGCTTTCATCCTATCCCTGGCAAATTGTAGGTACTTCTCTACTTATTTTCTTTTTTTATCTTGTAGATAAAACAACTCAGACCGCAGGAATGGATGTAGGCACTCTCGGTACCTCAGGACATGATTTAGGGTGAAACCATTTCAAACAGAAAAAGGAAATGACCGAGGTGGCACTGTGACAACCATTGTTAAAGGTGAACTCTACAAAACAAAGAAGGGAGACCCAATTGTCAGCAGTGGCATTACAAAAACATCTCAAGTATTGTCCTAAAGTTTGGTTAGTCCATTGGTTTGTGGGTGAAGTTGAAGTTTTGGATGTACCCAATACCGTGCAAACATCATTCCAAAAATGAGATATCAACTGTGGGTCTCGGTCTGAGGTTATTTTCTCAGGACAACCAAATAGTCTGTAAACATCACAAAGGAAATATTTGGCGGCTTCCTTGGCACTGTGTAACTTTGTTAGGGCTGAAAAGTGGGCCATCTTCGAAAAGGAGTCCACCATGACCATTATTGTAGTTTTTTTCTCCACTGAGATAGGTAAGTCCACAATGAAATCTATCCGAATCGAAAGCCATGGACCAGTGGCCACAGGTACGGGTCGTAGTCAAATCATAGGTCTTTGGTGTGATACATTTGCTTGGGCGCAAGTCCAACAACAGGAAACATAACTCTTGGTGTCCTGCACTATGGATGGCCACCAAAAACGTTGCGAGAGCAATTCCAAAGTATTCTGAAAACCTCTAGGACCCGCAAATTTGTATTATGACATAATTGGAGGACAATGTAATGAAAATCTGTGGTAGGTACAAAAAGACAGTCCTTGTAGAAATACAGTACATCCTTGGTGATCAAAGGGTATTTCTTAAATTCGGGTAGCGATGCTCTTTGTTGCTGTATCTGCACTTGCTCAATGATTGAGGTTATACTCAGAAGTACTCTGTCAGGAGACAGTATGGTTTGTTGAGGAATTATGGTTTTCACAGGGAATTGTCGGGACAGCGAATCTTCGATCTTATTAGCAGTTCCAGAAATGTATCTCACATGGAAGTGAAACTGAGAAAAGAAATCAACCCTCTGAACCTGTTGACCATTGCGACATTGAATGGTTTTGAAAAATTGAAGGTTACAATGGTCTGTTCTTATTTCGAAAGAATACCTGGATCCTAATAATAGATGTGTCAATTCAGTGCATGCCTCCTTCATGACCATTTCTCTTTCTAACACTAAATAATTCCGCTCAGCAGGTGTTAGAGAAGAGAGTCATTGTCTTTTCTCTGTAAAAGTACCATCCCTAGAGCATTCTCCAATGCTTCTGTTTCTCCCACGAAGGGCTTTTCGGTGTCAGTATGTCGAAGGACGGGGGCACAGGTAAAGGCCTTGTTTAGATACTGAAAGGACTTCTCAGCATTAGGATCCCATTGTAAGCCATAGCTCAGATTATCCTTCTTGAGGAGGTGGGAGATTTCAGATAAGTAGGTAGAGACATTCTTTATGACCAGCCAATAAAAATTGGTGAAATCCAAAAAACGTTGGGTTTACTTGACAGTCGATGGAGCTGGCCAATCAAGAACTGCAGTGGCCTTACCAGGATCCATTGTGACACCAGTAGAATTTAGGATGAATCCCAAGTACTCAACGTCTGCTTTCTCAACCGTGCACTTTGCTGGTTTGCAAGTTAAATGATTCTTCCGTAATCTGTGTAACACCTCAGAAACATGTTGACAATAGTCAGATAACTTCTCAGCAAAGATCAGGATATCATCAAGATATATGATGAAATATTGATTGAGTATGTCTGTACAAATGCTATCCATAAATCTGTGTAAGACTTAACGAGCATTGCAGAAACTGAATAGCATAACTAAGCCTGGGCGGAGTTCGGGGAGTTCCGCTATGCGGAACTCCGCAAAGTGACAAAAAACTCCACCAAGCTATGCGGAGTTCAGCGACTGGCGGAGTGGGTTACCTTGCGCTGTTCACACTGATTTTTAGTGCTGGGTGTTTATCCAGTGCAAACTGCATCTCACACAGTGCAAGAGGGTGCTGCTCCTTTCTGCCGCTTGAGCAGAAGTTCTACTCGAGCAGCAGCTTCCTCAACGTGAATGGAAGGTTTCTCAACACGAGCGGTAGCAACCATCAGTGACCGCCCGCGTTGAGAAGTCTCGCTGGGAAGTGGTCTAGCATTGGATTTTCCTCACTCCTGCTCGCCAATTTACCGTTGGCGAGCGCAAGTGAGAAAAAAATTCTGCAAGCTCCACTGAGCGCGGAGTGCAAAAATCTCCTCGAACAGACCGGAGTTCACCGCCCAGGCTTAGGCATAACTCTATACTCATAGTGACCAAATAGGGTACAAAAAGCTGTCATTCACTCATCACCCTCTTTTATTTGTAGCAGATGGTATGCTCCCTTAAGTTCTAGCTTGGTATATATACTAGATCTTCGAATGGCTTCCAAGATGTCCCTAATAAATGGAAGAGGGTATCCGATCCTTAATTGTTATCTCATTCAACTTCCTGCAATCAATCCAAGGTCTGAGATCTTTCGTCTTCTCAGGAATGAAGAATAAGGGAGCTCCTGTAGGTGAAGTAGAGGGCGCTATGGGACTGCTTTCAAAGTTCTATTTTAAATACTGCTGTAGCGCATCCTTCTCAGATTCAGATAGAGAATATACCTGAATAAAAGGGATTTCATATCCAGGTTTCAACTCAATTGCACAGTCACATGAACGTTGTGGGGGTAACTCCTTCAGTGTTGGTGATCAGAAGACATAAAAAAAATCTTAATAGGGTTCCGGAACCACTGTCATAGTAGCCACCTATGGAGTCTGCATCTGTTCATTTGCCACATCATAATTCACTGGTTCTTACAGACTCTCCTAACAGCATTGGTTGCAATAGACTGAACTCAAAGAGATAGTATGAGTTGCCCAATTGAGATATGGATTATGTAAATACAGCCACTGGTCAGAAGAGCAATACCAACTAGGAGCATTGGCACAAGCAGAAACGTTTGCAATTGCACTCTGACCCAGTTCTCACTGCCTTATATATCAAAGAGTGACCGGGAACAGGAAATCTTACACAGGAAGTTATATACCACCGCCTTGAATTGGGAAACTCCACAGACTGCAAAGACAAGGCACTATATTGGATAAAGCACATATAAATACACAATATGGCCCCCGAGCACACCATACAACACTACGAAACCACAGTGGTGTCTGCCTCCATTATTCAGGGCACCCCATGCTGCTTGCAGTAGCCCAACCCTCCTCCAAAAGGCACAGCTGAGACCTAACACAGAAAAACCACGCATCACGCGCCACAGCAGCAGTGCTGCCACTAAAGTGCGCTGTGTTCGGCCTCAGCGCCAAAACGCAGCGCGCAGGACAGTATACCTCCCCCCTAGTAGCATCGGATTTGGTGTGATGGCTACACAAAAACGTACAGACAAGAGCAGCAGGGACATGAACTGCAGAGGCAGACTCAGAGGACTGTTCAGAAATAGGATAACATTTACATCAAACAAGATTTTGCAAATGTCCCCAAAAAATACGGGAATCCACAATAACGGAAACTTTGAACTTGGGTTGCCTGTCAACCACGACGGGTGGAAGAGGAGGAGGTACCCTATAGAAGCTGTCAAAAACATAAGGTTTCAGCTGAGAAACATGAAAGATAGGATGGACTTTCCAAGAATCTGGAAGGAGCAATTGCACATTGGCAGGATTAATCTTGTGGGTGATTGAAGGGACCCAAAAGGTGAGGGCTAAACTTAGAATTCCCACCACTAGAAGGCAACAACCCGGAAGACAGCCATACCTGATCTCCAACCTGATAGTCAGGTTCAGGACACCGATGTTAATCGGAATATGCTTTCATCCTATCCCTGGCAAATTGTAGGTACTTCTCTACTTATTTTCTTTTTTTATCTTGGAGATAAAACAACTCAGACCGCAGGAATGGATGTAGGCACTCTCGGTACCTCAGGACATGATTTAGGGTGAAACCATTTCAAACAGAAAAAGGAAATGACCGAGGTGGCACTGTGACAACCATTGTTAAAGGTGAACTCTACAAAACAAAGAAGGGAGACCCAATTGTCAGCAGTGGCATTACAAAAACATCTCAAGTATTGTCCTAAAGTTTGGTTAGTCCATTGGTTTGTGGGTGAAGTTGAAGTTTTGGATGTACCCAATACCGTGCAAACATCATTCCAAAAATGAGATATCAACTGTGGGTCTCGGTCTGAGGTTATTTTCTCAGGACAACCAAATAGTCTGTAAACATCACAAAGGAAATATTTGGCGGCTTCCTTGGCACTGTGTAACTTTGTTAGGGCTGAAAAATGGGCCATCTTCGAAAAGGAGTCCACCATGACCATTATTGTAGTTTTTTTCTCCACTGAGATAGGTAAGTCCACAATGAAATCTATCCGAATCCGAATCGAAAGCCATGGACCAGTGGCCACAGGTACGGGTCGTAGTCAAATCATAGGTCTTTGGTGTGATACATTTGCTTGGGCGCAAGTCCAACAACAGGAAACATAACTCTTGGTGTCCTGCACTATGGATGGCCACCAAAAACGTTGCGAGAGCAATTCCAAAGTATTCTGAAAACCTCTAGGACCCGCAAATTTGTATTATGACATAATTGGAGGACAATGTAATGAAAATCTGTGGTAGGTACAAAAAGACAGTCCTTGTAGAAATACAGTACATCCTTGGTGATCAAAGGGTATTTCTTAAATTCGGGTAGCGATGCTCTTTGTTGCTGTATCTGCACTTGCTCAATGATTGAGGTTATACTCAGAAGTACTCTGTCAGGAGACAGTATGGTTTGTTGAGGAATTATGGTTTTCACAGGGAATTGTCGGGACAGCGAATCTTCGATCTTATTAGCAGTTCCAGAAATGTATCTCACATGGAAGTGAAACTGAGAAAAGAAATCAACCCTCTGAACCTGTTGACCATTGCGACATTGAATGGTTTTGAAAAATTGAAGGTTACAATGGTCTGTTCTTATTTCGAAAGAATACCTGGATCCTAATAATAGATGTGTCAATTCAGTGCATGCCTCCTTCATGACCATTTCTCTTTCTAACACTAAATAATTCCGCTCAGCAGGTGTTCGAGAAGAGAGTCATTGTCTTTTCTCTGTAAAAGTACCATCCCTAGAGCATTCTCCAATGCTTCTGTTTCTCCCACGAAGGGCTTTTCGGTGTCAGTATGTCGAAGGACGGGGGCACAGGTAAAGGCCTTGTTTAGATACTGAAAGGACTTCTCAGCATTAGGATCCCATTGTAAGCCATAGCTCAGATTATCCTTCTTGAGGAGGTGGGAGATTTCAGATAAGTAGGTAGAGACATTCTTTATGACCAGCCAATAAAAATTGGTGAAATCCAAAAAACGTTGGGTTTACTTGACAGTCGATGGAGCTGGCCAATCAAGAACTGCAGTGGCCTTACCAGGATCCATTGTGACACCAGTAGAATTTAGGATGAATCCCAAGTACTCAACGTCTGCTTTCTCAACCGTGCACTTTGCTGGTTTGCAAGTTAAATGATTCTTCCGTAATCTGTGTAACACCTCAGAAACATGTTGACAATAGTCAGATAACTTCTCAGCAAAGATCAGGATATCATCAAGATATATGATGACATATTGATTGAGTATGTCTGTACAAATGCTATCCATAAATCTGTGTAAGACTTAACGAGCATTGCAGAAACTGAATAGCATAACTAAGCCTGGGCGGAGTTCGGGGAGTTCCGCTATGCGTAACTCCGCAAAGTGACAAAAAACTCCACCAAGCTATGCGGAGTTCAGCGACTGGCGGAGTGGGTTACCTTGCGCTGTTCGCACTGATTTTTAGTGCTGGCTGTTTATCCAGTGCAAACTGCATCTCACACAGTGCAAGAGGGTGCTGCTCCTTTCTGCCGCTTGAGCAGAAGTTCTACTCGAGCAGCAGCTTCCTCAACGTGAATGGAAGGTTTCTCAACACGAGCGGTAGCAACCATCAGTGACCGCCCGCGTTGAGAAGTCTAGCTGGGAAGTGGTCTAGCATTGGATTTTCCTCACTCCTGCTCGCCAATTTACCGTTGGCGAGCGCAAGTGAGAAAAAAATTCTGCAAGCTCCACTGAGCGCGGAGTGCAAAAATCTCCTCGAACAGACCGGAGTTCACCGCCCAGGCTTAGGCATAACTCTATACTCATAGTGACCAAATAGGGTACAAACAGCTGTCATTCACTCATCACCCTCTTTTATTTGTAGCAGATGGTATGCTCCCTTAAGTTCTAGCTTGGTATATATACTAGATCTTCGAATGGCTTCCAAGATGTCCCTAATAAATGGAAGAGGGTATCCGATCCTTAATTGTTATCTCATTCAACTTCCTGCAATCAATCCAAGGTCTGAGATCTTTCGTCTTCTCAGGAATGAAGAATAAGGGAGCTCCTGTAGGTGAAGTAGAGGGCGCTATGGGACTGCTTTCAAAGTTCTATTTTAAATACTGCTGTAGCGCATCCTTCTCAGATTCAGATAGAGAATATACCTGAATAAAAGGGATTTCATATCCAGGTTTCAACTCAATTGCACAGTCACATGAACGTTGTGGGGGTAACTCCTTCAGTGTTGGTGATCAGAAGACATAAAAAAAATCTTAATAGGGTTCCGGAACCACTGTCATAGTAGCCACCTATGGAGTCTGCATCTGTTCATTTGCCACATCATAATTCACTGGTTCTTACAGACTCTCCTAACAGCATTGGTTGCAATAGACTGAACTCAAAGAGATAGTATGAGTTGCCCAATTGAGATATGGATTATGTAAATACAGCCACTGAAGTCCTGGAATAACTGGATGATTGGGAGACTTAATCGGATCAAAACTGATTTGCTCTTGATGATTGTAGATCATCATATGAAGCATTGACGAATACTCCAAACGAGGACCAGAAACCAAAGGTATACCATCAATCGTTTGGATGACTTCCATCCTGTCTTTAAACTGGTTGGGAATCTGACAAGCAGACACCCATATTGCATCCACAAAATTGCCTGGGGCTCCGCAATCTAGCAGGGCTATAGTTGACAATGATCTTCTAGAATTCCGCTGCAGGGTGATGAGTAACAGGAATAATTGTGTCCTGTTTGAAATTTGAGGAAGATTCTTTGCATCCAATCTCTCCTTCCTCTCCAGATTGATTTAGGCGTTTCCCGAAGGCTTGAATGGTCGCACTGGACACTCTTTGACCAAATTATCTTGTTTGTCTCAATATAAGCAAAGACCCTTTCAACAACGTCTTAGTATTTCCTCTTCTGTCAGAGGACTTCGCACAGAACCAATTTGCATAGGTTCTTCTGGGGATTTATAGGCCCTTGTGATTCAGATTGTAAGGAAATCAGTGGTCAAGTTGCAGAGGATGAATAATTTCCTTGTTTATTTCACCTCTCTTTTTCCTTTTCTTTAAACGAAACTCAATGTGTCGTACAGTTTGCATCATTTAAGGTGGTAGGTCGAGGTACATGTACTAGTTCATCCTTAATATCTTTCTTTGGGTGAAATTTAAAAAGAGGAAGAAGAGTACGCTCTGCCCACTAGGTTTCTGTAGCCATTCGTCTGAAGGAGGTTACATAGCCCATTACTCCTTGAGATCCTTATTGAATTTCACATTAAGCATATTCTTCCAAATAGTCTCTATTCAGGCGAGAAAACATCTTTAGGATTTTCTCTAGGAACAAGACATAGTCATCCAGACAAGGATACTACGAAGATACCGAAGGCATAGACAAGGCTAGGTTGTTGATATAGCCCACCTTATTACGGTCCCGGTCAAATTGGATGGGACTGGAGACAAAATGTACAGTCACGTAATCCAGAAACTCACTCATCTTATCTGCATTGCCATCAAACTGCAGGGTTCTTGCAAGTACAGAGGCAAATCAGTGGTATGGCTCCAACTGCATGTTTTGTTGTTGAATGGTCTCCTGTAAACCCTGTCCTGGATCCATGACCACAGAGTGGATGGAAAGGTGTTGGCGTCGCAACCTGTTGATGGCTAAACACAGTGGTATACTTCGAATGCTGGAGACCGTGATGTTGAAGAAAGGGCGATCCCTTCTCAAAGCCACTATGCTAACAGGGAACAATCCACAAAAGCAGAGACCAAGAAAAAGGACCACTTCTGAAGGAGGAAAAGCCAGGGGCACAAAAACCTAAAGAGATTCAGAAGGGCAGGAAACACTGAGAAGAGCAACCTAGAAGAGCAGAAGGAAAAACTAGTCAGACCAATAATCAACTAGGTGCATGGACACAAGCAGAAATGTTTGTGACGCACTCTAACGCAGTTCTCACCACCTTATGTATCAAACAGTGACCTGGAACAGGAAACCTCCCACATAAAGTAATATACCGCCATCTTGGATTGGGAAACGCCACAGACTGCAATGATAAGGCACCATATTGGATAGGGCACATATAAATACACAAGATGTCCCCCGAGCTCACCAAACACCACTACCAAACCACAGTGGTGTCTGCCTCCATTGCTCAGGGAGCCCCAACCTGCCAGCAGTAGTCCAACCCCCCCCCAAGCCACAGGTGAATGCTAATGTAGAAAACTGCTTATCGCGTGTGGCAGCTGCAGTGTGGAATGTTCGACCCCAGCGCAGAAACGTGTTGCGCTTGACAATGGGTGCCGAAGTCAAGAGGCGTTGAGGGATGCACCGGTTTCTGCCACGCAGTCAATGGAATGTATCGATCTCACCAAGCTGCAGCGGTGGCGACACGCTGTCCGATACCTCAATATCTGCAGGCTAAGCGCTGGTTCCGGAGCGGTGCGTCGATTTTACTCTGGCAACTCGTATGCTATTCACAAAAGGGATTTAGTGGTAGTAAAGTTAGGATTCTTAACTTTACTACAACTGAATGCCTTTTGTGAATACCGAAAGTCGTAAAGTTAGGAATTTGTCTCAGCTTAGGAGTAAAAAAGTTAGGAATCTGAACTTTACTACTACTAAATGCCGTCTGTGGATACCAAAAGTAGTACGTTTAGGATTTTGTCACTACCAGGACATATAAAGCATACAAGTACATGTCCTACCCTTTGGTTACACAGCACCCTGCCCTTAGGGCTTCCTAGGGCTTACCATAGAAGTGACTTAGGTGTGATAAAAGGGGAGTGTAAGGCTTGGCAAGTTGGTTTAAAAACCAAACTGCACAGACGGATTTTGAAGTGGCATGCCTGAGACATGGTTAGAGGGCTACTTAGGTGGGTGGCATTTAATTTACAGGCCCCGGATACACATATAGTGCACTTTACTAGGGACTTATAAGTACATTAAATATTACAACTTGGTATGAGCCAATGTTACCATGTTTTCGGGAGAGAGCATGTGCACTTTAGCACTGGTTAGCAGTGGTGAAGTGCTCAGAGTCTTAAGCCAGCAAAAACGAGAACAGAAAGTTAGAGGGAGGTAGGCAAAAAGTGGGGGAAGACCACCCTAAGACTGTCAGGTCTAACGCAGTCTCTTTTGAAAGAGGCTGAAGAATGTTAGGGCAGCTTACAGACGGAAATTTCACACTAGTGCGGGGCCCAATTAGTTTGCTTGTACTGCGACCCATTGCAACCTTGCCACGCCACTCTGCACTTCTGTAAAGAAAACTACATTATGGTGCTATAGCAATCCACATCTGCTCCCAGAATCCAGCTACCTCTCTACAGTACAGTCCTGGATTGTGTCTAGGTTTGCTCTATATTTAATTTATGCATAAAAGTGTCTGCTGTGAAATACGTGCAAAAAGTTTTACAATAGAGACACCAATCGTGAGATGGAATATGGCTAACCTCCTGTCTGTTGCTTCAGTTGACAAGAGTTGGGGGTCTATTCTTCAAAGGCTGTAGGTGCATCTTGTTAACTTAATTGTGAATTGGTGTTCAGCCTAACGTATGCACTGTTGGGATCTCTTTCTACAGCATTTGAGCTGAGGTCAAATTTGAAACATCTCAGGGGCTCTCATGAGACAATTAAAAGAGATCGCAAATCTCTTCACCCAGAGATCTATACCATTACCTTATCCCCTTGAACCTCCTCCCACCTCAGTCAAGCCCTGCTGGGGCTTCCTTGGACTGAACCACTTGTCTTGTCTATGTTCCCATGTCCAGCAAGTCCCATCACAGGTGTGGGCTTTCACCTCACCTCTGGCATATCCCTAAAGGGATCCAAATCTCCAAGCAGTAGTTGTCATATAGCTTCTTTCATATTGGTCTCTTGCATGAAGGCATATACCTCCTACAAAAGATCATGTAAACTTGATCCTTGAAGAGGCCTTTACTAGAAAGGAGCAGCTGGTATTATCACCTGCTGTAGATCATTGGCGTTCGGTCATGCCAACAGACCTTCAATAGTCAAAGTGAGCAGAGTGTAATATCACATACAAGGACATATTATAGACAACACAATCTATAATGACTTTACAATATTTTAGCCTGTACTCCCTCCTTGCCCTGGTTTTCTTTTACTGGAAAGAGTCAGCCAGGGTGGATCAGTTTCTGAGGATGCTAGCATTGCTATTGAATACTTACTAATTGGGTTATTGTCATGCTGTATAAAATTTGCTTTTTTTAATTCTGCACATCAACACATCATAGACAATGCCATAAATTCCCTCTCTGAGTGAGTGATTTACCTGAATGAACAAGTACTGTCATTTACAGCATGATTTTAACCTGGAATAGCTTATCAAACTTGGGGGAATATCAGCAAGGGCCAGCGATAATTATCGCTCAGCGCTCTTAGCGTGAGGATAATTATCGCCGGCCAACTATGAATTTTATCGCGGAGATAGCGTGCTATTAGCAACTCTTATCTCCAAAGCGATAAAATTCAGAGAGCAAGCTGCCAAATGTGCGATTAAATCACAAAAAGTTTGGCGATAGCTTGCTGATAGGGCCTCACATACTTAGCCATGATATCCACCTTCCATAGGAAGAAAGGGGGAAGAAAACGGACGCAAAAGCGGCGATAATTTTTTATCGCCTGCTTGCTGATATGCCCCCTAGAATGTCTGGGCTCTTACACGATTAAAGCATTTCAGGACAGCTTTGACATTGTTTAGAAGGCAACAGCCACCTCTTCAAAATAGGTTCCATATTTAACTGCCACTGTAATTGAAATGAAAGTTACATTGTGGATGTTCTTTGTGATAAACTCACTGAGGGTGCACCTGAAGAAGGGCTCTCATTGGCATGAAATGCACGGAGAATATTGTTTTGTTATGACTATGGAATCTCTTCACTTGTTGAATCGATGTATTTATCAGTAATGAGCCAAGCAACATAATTGTGAACAAGTTATTTGTTTCTTCACATTAATTATTGATTAAAATTGTGAACAACCATCAACTTTGGTTAAACCTTCTAATTATCTACATAAAACAAAGTTGAAATTTAATTTGATGTGCATGGTGTGAAAACAGTTTTTTTTCCAGTGCTGGTCTTTCATTATTTTCAGTCCTTGACCGGTGATTTGACACCGGACCACATCAAGAAACTTCATAATTAGATTATTTTTAAATAGAGAGGTATGCATCCTTTTGAATTGGGGCATTTTGAGTGTGTGATACATCTTTGGAACACTGCCATTTTGGTCATGAAAAATCACCTAGGACCCTGGAAAGCATCATTGTAGTCTGTGGAGCCCCAATAATATTATGCTCAATTGTTTTGCATTGGTATTAACAATGCAATGCACAAACAAAAATCTTTACAAAAGGACAATCTTCCCTAGCACCAAATCATCACACACAGATATTGTTTCCATATCTAAACCATGTTGGGGTCAAATCCTTTAAATCGTGTTACACATCCATTATTAATATCACCTTATTAGCCTTGTCAAATGTTTACCAGTACTTCCCTATTAATTGTGTGACTGAAATTGATGAAGAGAATATAATGGTCAAACATAACCAGGCATGACCTTTGTTAGCGTCCAAGTTTGAAACAAATCAGGCGCAATCTGGGTGGTACACCTTTATAAAAAGGTATGGTAAAGGGTTATTGTCAATCACTATGCTTTAGAGAAAGGCTAATCTTAACCATGATGTTTTCTTTTGATTATTAGATTCTGACAGGTGAAGACTGGAATGCTGTCATGTATGATGGTATCATTGCATATGGTGGACCAGCCTCATCTGGAATGATAGTCTGCATATACTTCATCATACTTTTTATTTGTGGTAACTGTATCCTTCTCACACTTTATATTACTAATGATTTATTAGTGTTACTGCATCAGACATTATTAGAGGGTGTCGCACCAGAATATGAAGGACTAAGTTTACTCTAAAATATATCTCCACATTGTAAATAGAAGATCTGAACCCAATGGGATGGTCTTTTGTAAATTATATTTGGGACACAATATTTATATTAAGCAGTCTTTTTGTTAGTGGTATTTTGTCATGGGACCTACTAGAAGATAAGGTTTTTGAATGCTGTTGTATACTCGTTATGTTGTGGTACAGTACATTTGTTTTGAAGCACTTAAGAAACTTCTGTCTCAAACATAAGAAAAAGGAACCTGTGTGTTTTTTAACTAGCGTACTATAATATCTCTGTACTTATTTTTCACAGATCATCAACAAGTATCACTACTTCTTCACAGCACACAAGGGGGGAGATTTGCTAAAATTTTACGCCGTGTTCGTGTCACAAAAGTGACGTCAATCGGCGCAAAACATTTTTTTTTTTCCGATTTACTTTCCAGTTGCTCTGAAAATAATGTGAAAGTAACACAAAGCAGCGCATGTCGCTGCTTTGCATTACATAGCTCCAAGGGTGCGTACCATGGGTGGAGCATGGGCATTTCCATGCAACCACCCAAGGTTTCGGATCCTAAACCCAATTTACTAAATAAAGTAGACAGGGTTTAGCGTCAGAAAACTGCACCCTTTTGAAGTAGTCGCAAGTAAGGAGAAATGCTTTCATTTCTCCTTCCTTTTCTGATTTTGTACATGTGCTGCACTGTACAGCACACACACACAAAGAGTGAAAATGGTTCAAGTCAATCTATGCTTGGTATTTTGTACTGGAAAAGTACCCTTCCAGTACCAAACCTATGCTAGACTCAAAGAGACACCCTCACACCATGGCGCAAAGGTGTCTCTGTGGCGCACAGCAGCTAATTTCAGCTCCAGTGCTAGGGAAAAAGGGGGAGAGGCCATATTTCTGAAAATTTGGCACTCCCTCCTCCCTCCTTTTCACGCAGCGCTGCATTTGCGGCTGCTGCACTGCACTGCATGAAAAAGTGGTAAATCTGCCCCAAGATGTTTGGAATGGCTTGATGATCAAGAACCTAATGGACAACATGGAAGCTATTTCTCCAAGCTACAGTTTTAGTTGAAATCAATTGATTGTTTTGTATATGTTTCAAAATGTGCCATTTTACAGTAACTTTAATTTGCACATTCTTTAATGTTCTTTCTAAAGCTCAAGTGTCTATGGATAACTTCTTGGACACTTATGAACTTTTATCTATCATCCTTACTGTAACATTTCCAAAAGTTGTATGTTTCCATCCACTGTATCATCATTCTCCCTCTAAAACTCCTTCTTTTAGATCAGTTTTCAATATTTTTCTTCATAGACAGACAACACATAAGCACGCACACTCAGAATCTTAGAAATATACCCTACTCTTTATTTTTTAAACCTTCCTTGAGTTGATTGGTCACATTAAGCTTTGGTTACTTTCGGGTGTTTCTGTAATATTCAGCTTTTTGCAAGGATTCTGTTTGAAAACAGAACTATGCCTGGGATCACAGAACGTCACAATACCATATCTGTACCCATAGGCCCAAATCCTGACTAGCTCATAGTTACCTATTGTTTGTTGTATGATTGCTATTTTGAACAGTGATAAAAAACATGTGGGAGTCCTGTCAAAAACCAAAGCAACTGTTATGCAGAAATTACCTTAAAATTCTGTGAGCCAGATATCCTGTTGAACGTTTTCTTGGCCATCGCTGTTGACAACTTAGCAGATGCTGAAAGTTTAAACACAGCCCAGAAGGAAGAAGCCGAAGAAAAACAAAAGAAAAAGAGTGCAAGGTAAAACAGAACCATTTCGTAGCATGACAATGTAATGCAGAAGAGAACTGATTTGGTGTATGTTTTGATTTTGGATATATGCGAAGTGCTTATGTATAACAGACTTTGGATAACATTGGGATAGGTCACAGATTAAATAGCCTACAGTACTTTCTTTTCTGAAGGATAATTGTTTTATATTTTTATAGCATTACCTATCCGAACACTTTAGCTTACAGTTGTGTTTTGAAAGACTTTGCAGAGCCAGGGACTCGTGCTTGTAGAAGAAGCTTACCTACTCTACAATATCATCTGAATCTCTGTGGACATACGTTAGGCAGGATCTAGGGTCAGATTCGCAATATTCACAGAGTTGAGGACAACAAAAGGCCTTTTCTTAATGTACAAAAGTCCTTTAATAAGTCCTGAAAATTCTTAATGACCCCAAAATAAATGTTATGAGCCTTTCAAAATCGCAAATAGGTGAAAGGGATGCACCACCCCAGCTATTTCCGAATAGAAGCCAAGGCCTTAGATACAACCCTCATTACAATGTGTTAATTCTCCACTCTGGTATTGCCATTCTTCAGTCAATTTTGTTCATGACCTGAAGGGTCTCAGCCACAGAATTTTCAATGTAGACATTTGAATATCTATTGGAAGTAGAAGAGTAAAAATGATGCACTAAGTTTTGGCATGCTCTTGTAATGGATTTAGCATTGTGTCCACCTCCACCAGAGTTCCTTCTTCAGCCAAGTAGAAGACTGAAATTATTACTTTCAATACCACATTATATTTTACTCTTCTAGTTGAGAACCACAACCATTAATTTCTTTCCTTCTGGGATTATGGTTCCTGTCAGTCCCTATTCAAGGGGGCCATTGGGCAAGCAGAGGGAACTGTGCCTCAGCCAAGCAGGCTGTCGTCATTTGCCGCTTATGTCTTGTAGTACGTCCAATATTGACCCTGCAAAACTGGGCCAAGTACAGCCACGTCCGCACTTCATGCAGTGGCAGCAATGGCGAGCAGTCAAAGTGATATGGGGATCCATAAGCTTAGAATTCAGAAGTCTTCAGCTCCGCAATAACTTATAGTCCAACCAGTGCGTTATTCTGGTAAAGAAAAGTACTTTAATACACAGGTGAAACTTACTACATCACAGAATATTCTATGGATACAAGTACTTTACTGGTGCTTGGACTATAGAGTCTTGGGTCCTGATCATCTTTTCTTCCCATTTCCTGGGTTTCTTTTCTTTATGTAAGTCGGCAGGCCCCCAACCAACTGGGTTCAAACTCTGTAGGGCAGCTGGTGCAGATTACCTCTTTAAACAGTCTGTGCGCTCAACTGTCTCAAACAATTCCAGTTTCACAACTCTAACTACTGTGGAGTTGTTGCAGTCCTTCTCTGGTAGCCGACAGAGACTTGCAGGACAGACTCTACTCACTCCCTTCTCTGGGATTATGTGCCCTGGCTGGAGGTTCTTCCCACGTCCGAGCAGAGGCCACAGCAGGTTGCAGCGGAAGCCGACGCCTGGAGTCCTTGCAGGTATGTGAGGCTCCAGTGGTATTGCGGGCCTTGAGCTGTCGACAGACCCACTTTTGGGATCATTTGACATATGAGTTATGGGCCACAGGGGTCAAAGGTCACAGTTGCGTGGTTCAGCCTTGGGCACAGTTTCTTATGCATTGCAATCTGGCTCATGCACAGTTTCTCCGAGCCACAGTTTGCTAAGATACGGTTATTCGATGAAGCAGCACAGTCCTCTCAGGCACAGTTCTTTCATATTGCAACATAGTCCATTCAGGCACAAAACTTCTATGCAGCAGCAGTCTGGTCGGGTATAGAACATTGTCACTGTTCCTGCCTGGAACCATTAGTCTAGAGAGACTGCCCTTTCACTCCTCAGGGCACACACATTGCTCTTCTCACTCTTCCTTTTCTGGTAGAATCACAGGCAAAATGTCAATCAGATTCTAGCTATCGCGGGACAGTCGTACCTCCTGCAGAGATGGCAGGCGCCTTCTCTCTATCAGTAGGCCGGTTGGCTTCTTGGTGCTTCAGATCAGAGCTTTGGTTACGCAGCAGTCCTCTGAGTACTCTGCAGCTGACTGCCATCCTTCATCAAACAGAACTTGAAACTGAAACAACATGTGGGCCAGTGGCTTCCACTTATATTCAGTCAAAGCAGACAGGGTATGTAGATTCTCTGTGTGTACTTTCAGAAAAGCTTTAAGGTGGTTCTTCATTCAAGTGTTTGTTCCAAGTCTCCAGTGTAGAGGACCAACAACAGAGGCACAAAGACATTTGAGCGTTCTGCATTTAGCTATCAACAGCCACACTGATCAGTGATCAGGTAAGAGACGAATGGTTGGCCTCACATAACGAGGTCC
Organism: Triturus cristatus; assembly: GCF_964204655.1. Lineage (NCBI taxonomy): Eukaryota > Metazoa > Chordata > Amphibia > Caudata > Salamandridae > Triturus > Triturus cristatus. The sequence goes on from NC_140592.1 coordinate 151,849,922, forward strand.
TTTTCACCTTAATAGCATAGACTGCAGTCGCACACTTCACCCCGGCCATCTACCAAATAGCAGTGCTACAGGAAGGCTATTCTGCTGCTCCACTCAGCAAAAGGCCTAATTGAATCTCTACAGGAGCCTTGTCTCCTATGTCCCCACTTCAGTGACTAGGTCTCCTCCCTTTAGCTTCAGAAATGTCAGCTGTACACTCCACTGTCTGGGAAAAAAACCCCACCTCCTCTTGTGCAAATCAACAGGCCTCAGGGTTCCAAAGTGGAACCCATAGACTGACACATAATATAGATGGTGTTGATAGATCGAAGAGGTACAGTGGTTAGCAAAAGGGTATACGTGGAGAGAATAAGTGTGACCAGCGATGGAGTTATGGTGGCAGATTAAAGATGCAAGTTCATTTTGTAGAACATGAGAAAGATGTGGATCAGATTGGGAAGTAATGTTTAGGCACAGGGGGAAGGCTAAGGTAGGAACTGCTGAAACCATCATAGTTGTGAGAGTAATAGAGGATTTGAGGTTAAAGGATAAGGAGAAGCGAGAATGTTATGTAAATATTTCCTAGCAGCACAATAGAACGGGGGTATGTAGAAAGTAGAGAAGTAGGGGAAGGAACAAAGACACTGTAGTATTGCACCAACTTCTTACAGCTTTGCAAATAACCTTACAAGCTGAGCAGACGGAGGCAGTGAAACAAGTTCTTGTTGTGTATATGAATGTTAAGTAGGTGTACAGTATCGGAGGTATTAGGCCAGTTAGCAGTAATAGAGAAGAATATTATAGTATAAAATAGTAACAACTCCTGTTAACATTGCTATATCTGTCTTTCTGGGACTCATATTTTTCAGAGCACTCTTTTGAAATTTCTATAGGTGCACTCATAAATAAATATAAACTAGAGAAATTAACACCTTTATAGTGGCTAGAGAATTGCTGGTTCATACTTGTTACAAATGCAAATGGGTAAGCTTTTGGTTTGGTGCATATATGAATGTCATCATATCTTTACCAGTTTCATGTTAGAGAATTGGCGATTTACAATTGCACGTGACCCAACTGGGTATCATTAACCATGTTTGAATGTTTTGTCATTTTCTTGAGCCTTCCATTAGAAGCCTCCACGGTGTTGTTTTTGTTGAGGACATGGGTAATATCCATCCTCTGGTTGAGGAAATAGCCACTACCACAGTAACCACTGTTGTTGAAAATTCACTTGAAAAAAAAACAGATTTATGTATGTTTGTAAATCTTTTTTGTCCGGAGCAATTCTAGGACAAAGTCAGTGGCACACCCTCCCACTCTGTCCCCACTTCAGTGTCTAGGTCTCATCCTTCCAGCTTCAGAATTGTCAGCAATACACTTCCACTGTCTGGAAAAACTCACCTCCCCCTGGTGCAAAGAACAGGCCTCGGGGTTCCAAAATGAGACCAGCAAACACACACACATACACACTTGGTATGTTAGCTGTATTTCTGGGTTGGTGTGTAGAAGCAGAAGACCTGTACGCTAGTGGCTCCAGTAGGCCTCTGCTCCATTGACACAGGTAAAAATATAAAGGCCACAACTATTGATTCATAGAACAGGGCACACTGCCACTACCACGCTACATGCTAAACCCACACCAGGGACAGTATTGCACTGCCAGTAAATAAGGGCACTGCAGCAAGCAGCACCCATTGCAATGGTAAACATGCCCAATGCAACCGCCACCGTGGTGTTGCATTATAATTCCATGGGCGGGACCGCCGCTATATAGGTGGACGGTGCCAATTCCCCTAACGATGGCGGACGGGCTCAGGTCCGTCCCTCATTGTAATGAGCCCCATAGTCTTGTAAATAGTATCTTAAATGTTTCTGTCAACATTCACAAATGGTGATGGGTTGCTAAGGGACCCCTTCCCCTTTGCTAATGTGTTACTACCTCCTTTGAGGTATCGTTAAAATATTAATGTTTTGTGAATAGACTTTAGTTGCAAAACATTAATACATATCAAAAGGAATTGGTATTTACAAGTGTTGAACCTGGCCCTTTCTGCATGGCCACCCCAGATTTTTGCTTTCCTCTGCCTTCGCTGAACGCTTTTTTGTTGGCTTTTAGGATTCTCTGCACTTTTTCCCTGCAAACTAGTGGTAAAGTACTTGTGTTCTCCCTTGAAAAGGTGCTTCAATTGGCCTACACCTAATTGGTGCATTTTATTTACTAGTAAGGCTGTAGTGAATAGTACTACATTTAGTGCCTATAAATTAAATGCAACCAGTGGGCTGCATCACTTTTTGCCGCCCACTAAAATAGCATTGTTAGAATTCATCTCAGGCCTGTAACTGCAGCCTTTAGTGTAGTGTTAAAATGCCAATTTGACCTGGCAAAATAAACCTTTTGCCTGGCCAAAACCTTCTTTTTTTATACTTGTTATTAGTCACCCCTAAGGTGGGCCCTATAGTCTTCAAGGTCAGGGTGCATGTTATTTAAAAAGTAGGACAATTGGGTTCAAGTTTTACATGTCATGGCAGTGGAAAACTCCTAAAGTTGTTTTTTTTCACTGTTGTAAGGCTACCACTCCCATAGGCTTACCTTATTATGCTTAGAAAGTTCTAACCTCAGATTGAGAACAGATAGAGAAATTATGTTCGCACGCCCATGAATTGTAATTTAAAATCCTCTTTGATGGAGAAGTCTGATTTTTAAGTTACAATTTTTAAAATGCCACTTTTAGAAAGTTGGCTTTTTTCTGCCAAAACCAACTGTGCCTTTCCACCGGTGTCCTGGGTCTCATGACTGAATGAATGGCTGTTGTGCTTTGTGTATTGTTTCCAGACAGTGAGACAAAGGAAGCCTAGGTGTGAAGGGAGAGGGTCTTCCTGACGGATGGTTTGGGAGGAGCTGTACCCTGCCTTAACGGCACTGCAAAGGGCCTTTCCTACAGGACACATAAAGAACCCTGACACCACTCCTATGCCTTTTACATCCTAGACAGTTTGGAGCCAAACCCAGGAAAGGGGAAGACCGGATGAGAACCACTTTTGGGGTTAGGTTAGGGAATTCCCCACGCAAAAGTTGGTATCAGGTATAAAAGTGGGAGCACCAGAACACCTTATCAAAACACCCCTGGTCCTTTGGAAGATTCAGAAGAAGGACTGCTTTAATATCTGAGGAAGAGCTACTGCAGTACTTACTGAAGAAAGAATGGACCTGCTTGCCTTGAATTTAGACTACCCAGAGTAACTCCACTGGGTTCTCAGTTGGCTGACCCATGCGAGCTATAGGGGCATAACAAGCTTTCGGAGGCCTCCATGCAACTGCCCAGCTCACCAACACCAACTGGACCTACCAGGATCTTCCTCAACCTGTCTAGGCCTTACTCAACCTGCCTGGGCCTTTCTGCTGGCCTCTTCCGGAGTGAGTCCTGATCCCCAAGAGGTGTTACCCAGGTCTTGAACCTTTGGCAACAGTGAGAACTCTTGAAGAAAAGGGGAGGTTACAGACATTTTGGGCTCCTTGCAATTGGTGAGTGACCTCTTTGCCCCAAGAATTGACTGCACACAATGACCGCCACCACGAAGATCCTGCAGGACCTCCTCTTCAGGTTGACAGTGACCATCCGCAATGAGCGTCAATGCGAAACCTGAACTTCACGCCTGCATCAACTGCCCACGAAGATCACCAACGTGAAGCTCTAGCGACAACCGACTCTTCGTGCCACCGCAACAACTGTCCACGATTCTCGACCTGCTCCCCGTGCCTAGAGCCTCCTTATTGCGGCCCCTGCCAACACAAAGAGCACCTTTAGCGCCAGACTTCAGGAGGTAACTCTTTAGTGGGATTAACCTGGTCCCTGTGCCCGACTCACGCTCTATCGCAGTCGGCCTCATCTTGTGACTTTTCCCTGGTCTGCTGCGACCAGATAACTACAAGTGACACTTTGTGCTTCTTGGAGCTATTTTCCCCTAAAACTATAAAAATTTATATTTCTGACTCTACTGAATCGATGTTTGTCGTTTTGATGTCATTTTATTTTTTAAGATTTGCTCTATTTCTCTATTTGGGATTTTTCTTGTGTTGTGTTTTCAATTTATTAATGTTTGTTTCCTGCATAAATACTTAACACATTGCTTCTAAATTAAGCCTGACGGATTTTGTGCCAAGCTTGCAGAGAGTTAAGCGCAGGTTATTTTAATGACTTTTCGGGTTCACCCTGACAAGGATTATTGTTGTAAGTAGATTAGGTAGGCATCAGGACACGTCTTCAGGTTGTAAGATAGATTTATTAAGATAGCACAGCAGAGATAAAGCACTTCGCTAGCTGACCAGACCATCAACTGCCAAGACTAGAACATTCACATACCAGATAGAACACTCATAGGTAGAGAGGGAGGTTGAGGAGACATAAACACAAAGAATGGACTACTGACCCCAAGTAGCCATAACAAAGCAAGCACATATATACAACATATCTTCTTCCTTTACAGAAAACAGAAAAAACGCTTCAAACACCCAACAAAAGCTTCAAGCATGAAAAAGGAAAAGCAAGAAAACATAAAACAAGTAAGAGGTCAACGACCTCGTGGACTTCCAGAAAACGAAAGCAAAGGGCAGGATAAGAAGAGGATCACAAAGAGAATCATGACAAAAATCACGATGACATGACCACCTTCTTCCCTTCGATTAACGAAAAACAAAAAGAAACAGTCAACTCTCTACAATCCGTCTTTGTGGCCATCAAAAACGGGAAGAGACAGCTTACGCACTCCAATCAGATTTCCGTCTGTCGCGGCTTACTGCACACAGTTGAAGATATAAAAGTTCAACAAACGCCTCAAATGCTCAACAGTTCTGGAAGAATGCTCCCTAAGAAAAATTTTAGCCAGAGTTCTTACAGTCCAAAAATGACGTTCTGGTTCTTTTCTTGGGTTAAAGGCCTCACGATGTAGTTCGGGCCTCTACAAAAACTTAAAATTAAATTACTTTGTTGACAAACTGTCTCAGTACTAAGGGCTAAAAAGCCCGGCTCTAGTCGCGGAACATTTGTACCGGTAGAAAGAACCTCCATGTCACGATTTTGTCTCGTGGTACTGGAACTATTGTCGTCACAACTCCAGGTCGTGAACACTCCTGGACAAAGGACACATTTTCCCTTACTTTTCCTATCCCGATACTGATTCTGTGACATCCATTGTCCACCGCTAGATAGGTTTGAACTTTAGTTCCCTCGTTTTTTTCCTCTTTCTCGTCTTCCTTTGTCCCCTTCCGGTCCAGGGACATCCTTTGTCTTCACCCGGTTTCTAGTTTTTTTTTTTTTTTTTTTTTTTTTTTTTAAAAACCTTTATTCGTGCATCTTAAAAGAACAAATACGGGCCTACAACCGTCAGGCCGGCCACGATACAGTAAAGCACTGATACCCACATTACAGCCCCCGTGCATCAACGGTCAGGATTAACAACAGGTTATGAGTCACATACTGGAGATATCTTTGAAACCCGGGGAAGGAGAAGTGAAGGTTAATTTTAAGTTTTTTGATAATTTTATCAGAGAAAAAAGTCAATGAAGGATAAGAGCAAAGTAGATTCGAGTCCGCAAGATAGCTTCACCACACGGGCGAGCAGCAACATCAGTAAGAACAACAATGGGAGTAAAATCTCAATCAGTGAGGCGGTGCAGAGATATATCAGGATAGTCACATGAGCAAGTACGCGCCCCTCCAGAGCCGCCCCCACTCGATCCACCCCACACCCGGACCCCGAATCGAAGAAAGTAGAGCACAGAGACATAAAAGAAGAAAGGCCCATAGAACTAATTGAGAACAGAGTATTACCCCCCCACCCTACACCAATGCGGAGGCTACGGCCTACCCCCCCCCCAGCATAGTGCCTGTCGCCCAAGGAACCCGAAATATAGAGAAGAGAGAAAGTAGGAACAGAGTAAAGAAGGGAAGAAAACAGAAAAGAAGGTGGGGAGGAGCCCACTAGACACCAGAGCGCCCCGAACCATCAGCCAGTTATGGCCCCCACACACTGAGAGCCCTCTACGCCAAAAACGGCATGCAAAGATACCATGGCACCACAGTTTAAGCAAGGGATACAAGTCGCGACAAGTGCGCGCAAAACATACATACAGTCCCAGTCCCAGGCCAGCCCGTCCATAAACCATAGCAATAGAAGTCAGACTAGCCCTGGCCCGATCGCGGGCTTGGGATTAAACCAGCTCCTGCGTGAAGGCCCCGTGTCCCGAGCAGACAAAGACAAGATGGCCGCTTGTGAGAGGATGGGGAAGTAGGATCACGAAATGGCCGCCGACCATCGATTGAGGTCCCTTGTTGCACCACATAAAATCCAAACCTGGCAAGTAAGGTACAGGAGTTCCACAAAAAGGCAGCAGTGGGCCACCGCGGACGGTCCCTCGAAGCCGTTAGGTATCGCTCAGCAGGATAGCCTCGCGGACGCGATGAGACAGGGAACAATGAAGCAGGCAGCCATGACCAGGGGGACAAAGTATCCGCAGTTGAGGTGGAGAGCGGTGGACCCTGGGCGCCGGGAGCGCTAGATGAAGGCACCAGTGTAGCACAATCATACACCGCCGCTGCGTCCCCGCAAGAGGACAAGAGCACCGGAGGACCCACGCCCTGTGGATGACAAACAGTGCGCTCACGGCCCGCAGCCGACAGTATGGGGTCAAACCTCTCACTCAGCGCCTGCAGGCCAGCGCACATCTGTAGTTGAAAGTCCCGCAGGACAGCCAGAACGGAGCCGCATGTCAGCGGAAGCCGGGCCCCAACATCGGCAGCAATCCGGGACGGCACTGTGGAGCTGGTGTCCGGAAGAGGGAGGGCGAAGTGGGCAGCGGGCGAGACCGGAGTATCACCCCCCAGCCGCGAGCAGGCACTCAACGCCATGTTTTGCCGCTATACGGTGCAATGGCCAGGGGGGGGGGTCGTGGCAAGTGGTCAATTCCCCTCAGGTCTACGCCGCAACAGGAAAGGCCGACAGTCGCTTATCTTCTCGCCGGTCCCCCTCGCCGCTGGCTAGGCAATAGGCAAAGGGGGCAGCAGCCCCCCACAGCTCGGTCCTCAGAGCGGGGCAGGAGACTCACCGCACCGGGGCCCACCCCACCGCTCCAGCCCGTCAGGCACAGGGTGCAGAAGGTGTCCGGCCGTCTCTCCCCGGGCTCATCCGGCAACGATCCATGGTGCGAGGCGAGATCGGGACCGCGGGGCTCAGGTTAGCGCTAGCTGGTCCGGTAACTGCGGAGCTTCCAGGAGGCCGGCAAAGGCCGTAAGGGCGCAGGGTTTCAGTGCCGAGGACAAAAGCACCCAGAACTCGGGCATCCGGGCGGGTTGAGACTCCGGGAAAGCAGCAGCGCGGTCAGCGCGTCTTCGCACACGGTGCACCTCGAGAATCGGCGAGGATGGGCATCAGGATAGTAGTCCGAGGCCACGGACCGACGGAGCCGGGCGCTCAAGCGTCTGCTCCGGTCGCCATCTTGGCTCCTCCCCCCGGTTTCTAGTTTTAAATTTAAATAGGAATTCCACTTTGCAATTTCACTTTTCCACTTGCGTCTTTCAGTTTCCCATTTAATTAGCAATTTTTCCACTAGCGTCTTTCAATTTCCCATATGTTTTGCAATTTTCCACTTGCATTTTAACTCTTTAAAATTTTCACAACTTCAATACTTTATAAAGGTGGCATCCTCTCTAATGACTTTAAGTCTGATTTTCATTCCTTATGACTTTAAGTCTATATTTTTTTTCCTTCCATCTGCCACACCTGCTTTTTTTTTTTTTTTTTTTTTTTTTACTGCTCTGTAACTGCGCTTAAAAACAGAACCAATAAGGTACTCCTTTTAGTGCTTCTTCGGTACCTCACCATATATATGTGCTGTTTAACATAACCATCAAAACAATCACTCTAACGCCGTACTCTTAATGCTGTAGTTCAATCCAGTTTACGAATGCAGATCAAAAGAGCAATTCAGCCATATGTTTTACAATTTCAAGGATTATTTCCATGTCACAAATGATATTAAAAAAACACAAAAAAAAGGTCCCACGAAAATCCACCAGGTAGCGCTCTCGTAAATGGATTATAATCATTAACATCGACTCAACTGTCATTGATTCATGGCTGGTCATTGCGCTGGGAGGGCAATTAAAAGAGTAGTGCGACGTGGATTGCCAATGCCGTGTGAGTGAACACTATCACACCTGTAATCCTTAAAGAAAACAGACGCTTCTAACACAGAACTGCCAGCGTTTGATATATTCCCAAAGATACTGCCTGCGTTCACTCACCTCTTGACTTTCCGGTGAGTTTTCCTTGATCCTTGGCAAGGTAATAAAGAATTTCCTCGTACGGGGTGTCCCGTAAATCACATTACCATGGAAACAAACAAAAGTTTTGAAGATGGCTTCCTGACGTTGCGTGTTGCACGATGACGTGCACACGCTGGAAACGAGGAAGGCTTTCTCCCGGAGGCAGTAATACGCGATGGAATGCAGATGACGTTAGACATGGAGTGTCACGCTTCTCCACCGACACCCACAGAGAATTCTACCACGTCATCATTGTCAGGATGGCAGTGACGTCGGAAAGACCTCTCTGAAGCCTAACGGTAAGGCGGAGACAAAGACACGCTACACCATTCACTTGCTCCGTGTCATTTTCTCCCCTCCTTACAATGTCCAAGTCAAAAATAACTCTTATTGCATGCCTAAGTCACGCATATCATTTACCACAAAATAAGTCAGTTTCAATGAAAAAAAATACGCTCTTTACGTTGGCTGCGCTTAACAGAAAGTGTCCCTCATACCTGTCAGGTCGTGTTGACACAGGATAGGCAACAAGTGGAGTAGTTTGGCCGATTTCTTTCAGATTCTTGTTTATTCAGCTGATTTTTGACGCGTTACTCAGGTTACCAGTCTCTTTCAACCTTTTCCATATAAATAACTTGCGGCAGATTTCTTCTTTTCTTGATGATTCTGTGGGTTTCTTCTTATTTTGGTTGTAACTTCTCTCATACAGCAGATTTCTATAAGTTTTGAGGCAAACCAGAGGTATCTTGTTTCCTTTACCAGTTACTTTCAGGGTTTTCTTTCTTTACTCCTTTAAATAACTTGTGGCTGATTTCTTCTTTTCGAGGTATTTCACTCGGTTTCTTGTGGTTGAATACTTCTTTCATACACCAGGTTACTTTTATTTTTCCGAAATTCCAGAGGTGTGCAGTTTCTTTTTCAAGTTACTTTCAGCCCAAGTTTGATGACAAGGTGTCTTGGGTTCTTGGTGCGAAGTGCTTCTCGTGCTGCGCTGTGCTTCTGCCTTGGTCTGGTCAGTCAATTCGTCGCCAAAATGTTGTAAGTAGATTAGATAGGCATCAGGACACGTCTTCAGGTTGTAAAATAGATTTATTAAGATAGCACAGCAGAGATAAAGCACTTCGCCAGCTGACCAGACCATCAACTGCCAAGACTAGAACATTCACATACCAGATAGAACACTCATAGGTAGAGAGGGAGGTTGAGGAGACATAAACACAAAGAATGGACTACTGACCCCAAGTAGCCATAACAAAGCAAGCACATATATACAACAATTATGTTTAATATTTGTGTTTAATGTTTTGGTGGGTTTTTCAACCGTCTCAATTAATAACCCCAAAATTTAAAGAACGAGGCGCCTTTAACTGTTCCCTTTTAGTTTCCTAGACCCAATAACAAGTTTGAAAATTGTTTCTGAATCGTTAAATGGCCTTAGTGCAATTGAAAAATGTTTTAGCATTCGCAAAGCCTCTGATTTAGAGAATCAGAGGGTTTGTGAATGCTAAAACCCTTAGTACATTAAGCCCTTAGAGCCTTGTCCAGTCCAGTCTACCTTGTTGCAGGTGCATTTTAGTCTTTGACACTCGTAATACAGTGACATTTTGACACACTACCCCATCTTCCAAACTGTAAATATTGCCCTTGGTGACTTAGCAACTTGTATAAGCATTATGGAGCTCTTGATATCTTACGCATAATCACATATCTGTGTATATCATGTGCAGCCTAGTTCTGACTGAAGATTCTTTACTTTTCTATTACAGGATAATGTCAAGTGTAACATGTGTACAAATAACTATTATATATATCTCTTCCTTTTAACTAGAAAGGGGAGTTTGGAGCATAAGGAAGGTGAAAAACCCGAAGATGACAAAAAAAAAGCCAAAGAAGCGAAGGTAAATTGGAACTGCCCTTATGCATACTCTTTATATTTACTTAAATACATAGTATTGTGAATTTCCGTAATCACATTCAGATAAATAAGTCCATTTGCTGAGTGTTTGTTTTTGTTTTATCACCTACAGTGCTAGGGTTTGTCTTCCCCATGGTGCACAAAGTGAAACCCCGAGGCTCTCACATGCCTCGAGGATTGAGATATGCTCCATATGGAGGGTAAATATATCATGTTTTATGCTTGGGAAATGCCCAGATGTTTTTGCTTCCTCCTCTGCATCATCACAATAAGTGTAAGTTGCCTTCCATGAAGATTATCCTGGCAGCCAAATCACCCCATTTTCTGCCAAGCAACCCTGTCTAACCACTAATCATCAGCATGAACTTACTTCTACCACCATGCTGATAACCTTCATTGGTTCACCACCAGTATTATTAGCTACTAGTACAATGAGCTCAGAAGGCTAAGGTGATATTATTGGTTATGAGTATACTTTAGAGATGTATTTGTGTAAACAATACAGCTCTTTTCTGACATTATCTAAATAGCTCCTTAGCTTCCTAGGTATTTGTTACAACAGTATTGTGCATGTCAATATAAAACATTACAATTGTTTCTTTTAAATCTTTAATGTATCAAAATTTAAGAGAGTTATTCGAGTTTTGCAAAGGTTTTCAGGCAACTTGCAAAATATTATTTAAAAATATTTTGAGTCACTGCTAAATGGTATATGTTAAAACAGGCAACCCTTATACATCTATGTTGTATCTGTTTTCATGCAACTGTATTTTACTGGTGGGCTTTCTCAGGACATAGAAATGTGCTTGGGCTGCAAACAGTTACAAACCAACATTATATCCATTTTATTGATTGAAGATGATATTGTTATGCCTTAGCATCACATGTGGCGATTGTTTCTTTTTTTAATTAGCAAAGTAAAAATTCAACTGAATATTTATTTTGCCATTGCCATAGATTGTTGTTGAAGAGGCTCAAGAAGAAAATAATGAGGAGAAGAACCCCTACCCAGCTAGTGAAGTACCTGGTATGCTAATAAAGCTGAATAATTTGTCTGTGCTGTGCACTAAAATTCTATTTCTTGTTTGTATTCAAATACGTTATTTTTTATTTAAATGCGATACAGAAGAGTTTGCTGTAATGCATCAGTTTACACTGTACATATATTGGTATTTAAATATTTCTATCTATTTAGAATTTGGTGCTTTCTTCCTAACTTTGGTGTTGTTCAAAGGATCTGAACCAAACTTTCCCCCAAAAAACCTCATCTGATTAGGTTTGGTATGGTAAATTTAATGCAGATATGACAAGGCGCGGGAAGAAATGAAGGGGTGTAGACAAGTGACTTTTCACTTTTTAATCCCTAAAGGAATCTTTGATTTCCGATCTTGAAAATAATTCCGAACAGAATTACCCCAAACTTGACATTAAAGTACAGCTTTACTCAAAGAAGTACCTACTCACTTGGTATGGTATAAACAAGTTATCTGGATCTCATGAAATTAGTGTTTAATAATATTTTTGGATGGGCTTAAAAGAATTGAGAAGTTAGAAATATCTGGGTTATTAGTTCTCTGACCTTCCCCTGACTAATTGTGAAAAATATTCAGACCTGATTGGACAAGAGAGGTTTTCTCCTTTTGTGCATTATGTGTACTGACTACAATGAAAAGTTAAGATAACGTAGGTATTCAAAACCTTGTTAGGAAGTAAAGGAGTAGAGATGTCTGAAACTTGACTATACGTGCAACTTAAGAAAGTCCATTAAATTGGACAAGATATTTAGCATGACATAATCTGGTAAGACTTATGGTCGCTGGATGTACAACCTAAGAACAATATCAATGAATACTAGATTTCCTTAAGTCAGTGACGTCTGTCCCTTTTGTATGCTGTAGACTGCTTGAAGCATCTTATGGTGTGCAATACGACTATAAACGCTCATAGTGAATCTGTCTGCTTCCGCACGCTCAATTTTACAATGATTAGCAACTTAGTTTAGCAGACATTGAAGCCACTGCAGTTGGTACTAGCCCTGTCATCACTGCACGAAATGAAATAAGGACCTATAATTCCTTCTAACTTCAGATTTTCCTGGTTTCGCATACCTACGGATAAAGGACTCCAAGTCCTTTCAGCATAATGAGGCATCCACAGAATTCCTTATGCTATCCATGTGTACCAATGCCCGTAGAACGCCCCTTGCAAAATAAATGCACTGGTCCCTAGAATGTAATTAACTCTTCAGCATATTATTGACAAACATAATTTGAAACATTATAATGCACTATTAGTGTCCACCATGCATTATTTTTTGTTATAATGTCAGTGCATGGGAAGTCCTGCATTTTTTGTATGCACTTGCAATCTCAATGTGCATAGATTTGCAGAATGGTGCAGTAGTAGGAGACCACAACCTATCTATCCAGCACATTTCCATTCCCATCGAAAAACCTAGAGGCCCCGCTTTTTATTTGCTATACTTTGACATCTACCATCAGTTACTGGCTTTTGTAACATATATGTTTTGTTTGATAAACTTGTCCCTTGGTCCAACAGAACAGCATCAGCTGTACACCTTTCTCCCAATGAAAAGCACCCATGCCCATGTTTTATCTAAATGCCATGGTGCAATCCCCAGTCTCCTTCATAAATAGCTCTGAGGTACCTGCAAGGCAACATTTGGTGCTAAAGGAAGCTACCAAAATAATAAAATAAGTATTTCTGTGTACTAGATGTCCTGAATGGGACTGACTTTTATTCTTCCCTGATGGAACATCGCTCCAGTGGGAAACAACTTGAAATGCCACTGCTTCCTGAACAAACTGAATAACACCATGATGTTGTTTGGTAGACATACTAAACTATAGAAACAAAGTACATGCAGTATGTCTGTTGGATAACAAGAAATGATACGTGGAATATCCATTCTTATCTGTGATTTAATCCAGAGATAAGCGTGCATTATTACTCTAAGGAGCAAACATAGATGACATCTTGAAACAGACAATACCGTGCATGACCACTCAGTCCTATTGATTGCTTTCATGAAGCAGCACTTGAAAGAAAAAGAGGAATGAAATGCCTTGTGGGTCTCAGTAAATCCAGCTGCTGAGTGAAATATGTAAGGTGCGTTCATGTCTTAATATGTTTATGTTTAATTTGAAGGGGGTGAAGAAGAGGAAGAGGAGGAACCAGAAGTACCAACTGGCCCGCGTCCCCGAAGGATATCAGAGCTGAATAAGGAAAAGATCACACCTATTCCTGAGGGCAGTTCCTTTTTCATTTTTAGCAATACCAATCCGTAAGTAACCATCTTTACCTATCTGTTCTTTTTAATTTTCAGATGTAATTTTCAGCTTATGAGACTGAGATTTTTGATGTGCAATGTAAATAATTGACACTGAAGTAAATCTACTGCCAGTAGCTTATCATGTCTTTCTTTGCAGTACCTTTAAAGAACACCTTCTTGGGACAATGATTTTCACTAAAATGCTTAACAATGTCATCCTTGAACTTAAGTTAATAGCCCTGCCAAAGTTCCGTTGGCACAACATTGCTTCAGAGATATATGTGTGACGATGTTAATTCATACTGTGTTATTTCGCCAAAAGTTTAGAACAAGATTCTAAGAAAGCTAATCCATTTTTTGTTCATGGGAGGATGTTAGAGGGTGAATATATTGGAGAAGGGAGAAAACACATATGGTAGAACTAGTGAAGAAGCAAGAAAGACACGTAGAGATAATGGCAGAACATAAGCGAAAGGAAAATATATACAATACATAACTGTGTTACATAAGATCGACATAAAAGTAAATTACATAGTAAAATATACAAACATAGATCTCAGGAGGCTAGTGCTGCCGACAATGGAACTGGGGAATCAGGTATAAATCCTGTCCTCGGCTCAACATCCTGTGATTCTGGGCAAATCAAGTAACTTCCCTGTTCCTAAAAAAAATTGTATAATGTCTGGTTCTCGTGTAAAGCACTCTAATGCCTTTGGCCCAAATCTCTCATAGAAATGAACTCCTGAGGGAATGTGAAATACTGCATGATTAGTTATAGTTTAAATGGAGGTGCTAGCTTAATTTTAGTGCACTACTATTCAGAGAATTCTGTCCAGTGGAAATTAGATGCTTTGTAATCTTAGATAAAATAATAATCTGCAGGAATAGTACTAGTTCAGTAAAGATAGACTGGTTATAGCCCAGAGCCACTCAACCATAATGGTCACTGGTTTAAAATGCCAAAAAATTAGCACAAGCAGAGCCAATAAGTACAGCCTTGTAAGGCTGGTGAGATTATTGTTTTTATTGCAAGCATTTGCCACGACAATACAAAGAAGTAAATTAAAGAAAACCTTGCTGCCAGTTAAAAGTGGTGGGCCCAGGCTTGCACTTTAATTTTAAATGTGAAAATAAATTAACTAAAACAGAAGAACTTTAAAATAACAACATAAGTATAAGTACTTCCCAACAGACAGGCGTAGTTAGAATTAGTGTAGAAGTCCTTTTCAGTCTCAGTGCAGATCCCAAGAAAATAAGATACTTATTTGTGCAAAAAAAGGTGTGATTGTGGTAAACCTGAAATCCTTTTCTTGGTATTCCGCCTTCACCCGCTCAATTCCCCCCTATTTTGGCTGACTTGTTTATGGAGACATGAGGACTCTATACTTTACCCTCGCTAACCAGTGGTAAAGTGTATGTGCTCTCTCCCTTAAACATGGTAAACTTGGTATTCATCCAATTGGCACATGTAATTTACTTATAACATCCTGGTAAATGGTACTACATGTACCCAGGGCATGTAAATTGAATGGTACTAATGGGCTATAGCACTTATTGTGCGACCCACTAAAGTAGCTGCGTAAAAAAATGTCTAAGATCTGCCACTGCAGCCTGTAGTGCAGTCTTAAACTGCCATTACGACCTGGCAAAATAAACCTTTTGCCTGGTCTAATATTTTCTTTTCAAATCTTATAAGTCACTGCTAAGATAGACCTTAAAAGGGGCCTTAAAGGGGCATAGGCGCATGGTATGTAAAAAGTAGGACATGTATACTTAAGTCGTTTTTCACTGAAGCAAGGCTTTCTCTTCCATAGGCAAACACTGGGTTACCTTATTACATTTAATAAGGATAACTTCAGTTTGGGAAAATCTTATATGGCAAAGATGTATTTTATGCTCCTATTCTAAAAATGCCACATTTAGAAAGTTCACTAAAGTATGCAAAAAAAAGTAATGGATAAGAAGAGTGAATTAATCTCAGCCAATAGTAATTACTTAGGGACGTATTCCAGTCCATCGTTATTTTGCACACCATGCCACCTCTGTTTGGATCCAGCCACAAGCAAATCAGTCCCGACCGTTCTCCAACAGGAACAATCAGGCCAAACTGGCATGAGGAGGAGGAGGGTGAAGACTAACTTGCATATGGCCGGGTCCAAACTAAGGTGGCATGGTACGTGAAAAACAATGGATTGGGAGGCGGCCTGAGCGACTACCAGTGGTTGAGATTATTTCCAGCATTCCATCAATCACTTTGGTGTTTATTTTGCATATGACGGCGAAATGTGGTGGTAGAACCTAGATGTTGGCCCTGGGCTAACTGTGTCAGTGGAACCGAGCTATACCTGCCTGAAGAGCCTTAATAAGGGCAAAACCAGTCCTGGGTTCCCTATGTTCCGGATTAGGAAGGTGGGTCGCAGTTCGGGCGTGACTGTTCCCATGCAGAGCAGGCTTGAGACTGATTTACATATGACTGCTTTTAAACTAAGGTGCCATGGTGAGTGAAAACCAATCGATTGGGATGTGGCCCGTGTGATTGCCAGTGGCCTAAGGTTAATTTAGGCATATCATCCATCACCTTTGCAGGAAGGTGGAATCTGACTGCATGGTTACCCCCACTTTTTGCCTGGTGTTTGGCTGGTTTTCAACTTAGTTTGACTGGGATCCTGATAATCAGGACCCAAGTCTATCTGCTTTCTCCCTAAAATGAATTGCATGTACTTTAGGTACACCACAGACCAGGACAGACTGGGAACCAAAACCGGCCCTGGCAAAGTGCTCAGCTGCGCCCCCCCCCCCCCTTCCCGGGGTGGTGGGGGTGTCGCCAAGCTCTTTGCCAGGGCCGGTTTTCGGCCGATTTTGTTACAGGGCTGATTTTGCAAAAAATGGCCCTGTAACAAAAACGGTCCCCAGGGGTCCAAAACCGGCCCCCACCCGTGTGGCCCACTGGGGGATTGCCCGGTGCCCGCTACGGCCAGTCCGGCCCTGACCACAGATTGGATTCTGGGGTACCCTTATAAGTCCCTATAGTATCATATATACCCAGGGCATAGGTACCCCAGAGGCCTCTCAGGGGCTGCAGCATGTATTAAGCCATCCCTGGGAGACCATTTAAAGTGACACAACAGGTCTGCTACAGCAGCCTGTGTAAGTTGGTGTATGCACCCCTTACTCAGATATAGGTTCCCTATATCTATCCATATCACTGCACATATAAACCTACCAGTCACCCCTATGGCAGGCCTTATCAATCCTGAATTGCAGGTTGCTGGGTTTTATGTGAGAGGGTGCCCATGCATGAGCAGAGCCCCTCTGCAGCCTTCGGAACCTTTATTCCGGGTTGTTTGTGATGCAGCCAAACCATATACTCTTGTGCATTATAACCTCGCGGTAAATGCTAACTTTGGAATGGCTGCATAGAAACATGTTGTGTTTGGTGTCAAACACCTTGGAATCATACCTCCACACCAGTAACTGGTGTGGGAGGCATGATTCGACCCTACTAGAGGGAGAAACATGACAGCACCGGTACACCCGGTACCAGCTTCACAGACCCTGGCATCACAAAATGGATGCTGCCAGCCACAGACATGAGTCTGCCCTCCTGCTGCTGGACGAAACTCCGGCAGAGAAGGCCTGGACAATAAGTTTCCTGTCACAAGGAGGTGTAACCCCCTCCCAGACAGGCTTTAGTATATTGGGGCTGGGTGGGTGCACTCCAAGAGTGCTTTGATGTCTGCACTGGGGGCACATTTGGTGTCCCTGTACATAGTCCAGCACAAACCAGTTGCAGGGGCTACCAGCCCCTGCTCTGGCGCGGACTGGACAAAGGATATGGGTGTAGCCACCCCGCTGTCCTGACCCTCCCATAGGTGGGTCCCCAGAGTTTGTCCCACCGCTTCCTTGGGTATAAAGTAGGAACTCCTGGCTACAGGACTTTAGATTTACCTGGATGAAACTCTGCTACAGAATTCCAGAACTTCTACTATCTACACGACGTTGGATGACCGAAGAATCTCCCTTGGAGGGAAGGAGTTACTCCCCTGCAAGGCAGGCACCAAAGGCGCATCTGTCTGGTTTGCATCTACGCAGCTCCTGAAGGACTCCGAAGACTTTGCAACACAGGAGGTGGGTTTCCAAGCTTCCCCGAGGCCAATCCATGCTCTCAGCAATCCTGAGATCCAAAGCCCTAGTGGGGACCGTGCAACCCGAACCCCTGGACACCATGCACATTTGCAGCAGCGTATGCTTCTTGGCGATCCCTGAGGCTGTGCTTTGGGCTACTTGCAGTCCAGACCCCGAACAGTGATTCCACCGAAGGCTACTGGCCTACACTCCTCGAGTGACCATTGGGCTGTTATTAAGTGATTCTTCTCGAGGTCCCTTCGCGATCCCTTGTCCGTCGACTTGTGGGTCACTGAAAAGGGTACTTTGACTTTCAATGGGCTTACCTGATTGCTCCAGACGTGCCCTGACTCTCCATTGCTTGGGGAGTCCACAGGACCTTGCTGGCCCACACTGAAGCTGTTTTACTCTCACTGCATGTATTGCTGTTGCCAAGGCTTGTTGGTCTCCAATCCAGACACCGACCCCCCAGCACTCGACATCCTTCATGGGACATCTCACCTGCAGACTATGGTCATCGTCGACACCTCCTGGTCTCCGTGGCAGTGGAGTCAAGCTTCACCTCATCGCACCTGAAACACCCGACATCGGTGGGCATTCGTCTATCGTGGCCCTGGTCACTGGCAAGTGACCCAGACTCTGTCCTCTCTGCTTCAGGTTCTTCACATCTTCGATCCAGGCTTGGTTCACACCGGACACTTCTCCTTTCCACGGCAGCAGCACTTTCCAGCAACTTTCCATTGACGACATCGAAGATTCCCGACACCATTTGACACCTATGCACCCTGCTTCCCTGGGTTAGGTAACACGAGTACTCCGGTGCTCACGTGGGTGCTGGCCTTAGAACCTTCTAAGTCTAAAAGAATTTGCTCCAAGTCCTCTACTAAGTGTCCCTAAACTCTAAAATTCTAACCGTGACTTTCCCATAGGATTGTAAGGAGCTCGCAGCTGTGTTCTCACACTGCACGCGTCCCCGTTGGTCCCCTGTGTCACTACCTTGGGTGGTTCCTTGGGGTCCCAGCGATTCTACGTGCTCTAGGCACTGTGTCTAGTCAAGTCGTGGTTATTATACCACTTTCCTAATTGGTTTGGTCTCCCCCTGGGGCCCATTGTATATTGTGCTATTTACTGTATTATTGTGTGCCTTGCTCTCTATTCTCATAAAGAGGTTAGTATAGAGTGTTTAAAAATAAATACATATATTTTATATACACCTTCTGTGGTTCTCCTTTAATTTAGTTATTCAAGAGGTTATAATCTGGTAAACCAAGCTGCTTTACACTCCTTCAAGACTTAGCCTGAAGGCTGCTCTCCAGAGCTACCACTAGGATAGCTTTCAATAAAGGTTGTCTTAAACCTAATCATCAATAAGGGTTGTTTGGACTGATGCAAGGTGCCCATTATAACTAGTGGACTGCATATACCAGGCAAACGTCTCACAACCTTGTTTTTACTTTTAGAAAGTTTCAATTTTTCTCCCTAAAGCAAATATGCCTTTTTGTGAGTGTCTAAGGTCATATGACTGCAATAGCTCTCCTGTGGTGTGAGTATTACTTTCAGACATAGGGACAAAAGGGCCTTGGGTATGGGGCAGGGTGTTCCTCTTTTAAGCAGGATGTCCTGGAGGGGTTGTGCTCAGCCCTTAGTCCTTCTTGAGCTTCAAAGGGTAGCCTCAGGGCAGTGCCCACACCCTTCTGACTTCTAAGGGCTGCCTACACTGCCACTGACACATGCAGCTTACACCTATGCCTACCTGCCTTTAACCCCTTAGACAATTTTGAGCCAAACCCAGGAAAGGGGAAAGGTTAGACAAAGGGGACATCCCCACCCATATGCTGGCACTGGGTATAAGAACGGTGCCCTCAAAATCTCTCATCAGAACACTCCTGGATCTTTGAAAGATTCAGAAGAAGGACTTCCCTGATGTCTAAAGAAGGAAGACTAGACCTGCTTGCTTTGAACTCAGGACTTCCAGAAGTGACCCCCAAGGGTCAGTTGGCTGACCTCCTTTTTGAGCCACAGAGGCCTTCCATGCAACTCCCCAGCTGACCAGCAATAACTGGACCTGCCGAAGCCCTTCTGCAGGCCTCGGAAGGGAAGAGCCCTGCATCCCAAAGAGGTGCCCCCCCGTCTTGGACTCTTAACTGCTATCAGCATGACTGCTCCTGCTTCAAATCTACAAACTCTACACTCCAGGTGAAAATCCAGAAGTTTGGGGGGGCTTCACAACTGCCAAACAGCAACTGCTGGTGTCAACTGCCAAGGTGAAGCTCCTGCGGCAATGGATCCTTGCATTAACAACGACCTCCAGTGTGAAGCACCAGCTGAGGTGCCTCACTTGTACTTGTACTTTGAGAAAGTAAACTCTTCACTGGAAAGAACCTGATCCCTGCATCTGACCTCTGCTAATCAGTGTCAACCTGAACTTGTGACTTTGATCCGATTCAGTGAAACCAGATAATCGCAAATGGCACTTAGTGCTTCTTGGTGCTATTTTTACCTGAAACTTTAAAAATTCATAACTCCAGTTATCCAGTATTAGGGTATCTTTCATAGATTCACATGCCTGAATCATTCCCCATCGTCGGGATGGGAGTCCCCGGTACATAAATAAAGTAATATCTCATTAGACATATAGAGTAATAGGCCAAGGGCCTCATCTTAGTAACATATCCATGTCCTTTTGTAAAAAGGAACAAGCTTTGGAGTAGAGCCAATCAGCTATCACCACCCTCTGGAACCTTCCTGGAAGGAGCTCTAGTCCCTCAGATTTTCTACCGCACGTCGTGCTAAGGGAGTCCCCTCTGAGCTCTGCTCAGCTTTCATTATTTTTGGATTTCCAGTGCTTCTTACTTCAATTTTCCATCTTCGGGGTGAAGTTCTCCAGTTCTTCATAGCAGATACTCCAAAGAAAGGCCTTTTTAGGCCTTGTGCCTCCTGTGGAAAAAAGAGACTTCATGTGGATGACCAACACAAGGATTGTCTCTACTGCCTTTATCCGGATCACTCCTCAATAGACTGTAAGGTATGTCGTACCTTTTCCTCCAAGACCCTCAAAGATCGTGAGGGACGCCTCTTAATTTGGCTGCAGAGGCTTAAAGACAAAGAACAAGTACTGTCTTCTGAGGAGAGTGAGGGCTCTCTCATATCTTCTCAGTCCTCTCAGATAAGACCAAGGGAGGCTTCTCCAGGCCCTTCGTCGCAGCCACCTCAAAAAAAAGGCGCATAAAAAGTCTTCAGAGGTACATCCCAAGGCTCTTTCAGCAAAGGTTTCTCCTCAGGAGGTTCTTCACACCTTCAAAAAGCCTTCTCCTACCCCGTCAACGACGGCCTCATCGACGGTGGCCTCGCCGATGAGGAAATCTCTATCTACAGCCTTGTGTGTGACCTCGTCGACGACGACTGTTTCAACTTCTGTCGCGTCTTCTTCATTATCCACGTCGACGACTCCATCGTCGACGGCCGGTAGGTCTGTCTCGTCGACGCTTAAGATAAAGAAGTCATCGTCGACATCCAAACTACCGTCGGTCGCCGCTGCGATCGCCGACGACTGTGTTGACGACGACACCGTCGACAAAGACTGTCCCGTCGACATCCACTTCATCGTCGACGAAGGCTCCATAGACGACGGCACCGTCGACGAAAACACCATCGACGACGAAAACACCGTCGACGACGGGCGCGTTGAAGACAGCGGATTCCAATCTAAAAAGTACGTACATACATCTGAAGATCGCAAAACGTACGTTGACGCCGGCCCTGACTTCCCCTAGTAGTGTCCAGCTATTGCCTCCAGCACACCTTTTGGAGGAAGAAGATTCTCATGATGACAGTATGTTTAGGACAGCAACAAGCCCAACTCAACTTAACGTCAAGTATCAGGACAGTTCAGACTATGAGGATCAAGTACAGGAGGATCACGCAGTTTATCCTGAAGAATACCATCCGCCTCCACCTCCCATGGTTTGTCTGCCTGCCTCTTTAATTTCTGATCTGCAGTTCCTCATTACGGACTATAAGCAGAGATTTCCAACTTCTGCAACGTCTCTGCCTCCAGCTGTGGCTCCACCACCTAGACCGCAGCCTCCCCCTTTAAATTTGCAGTCTGGGCCTGTCACTTCACCACCTCCTCTTTCTACAGACGATGAGGAGGAGGATCCACATGAGGAAGGGGAACTTCAAGATTCCCAATCTACCTGTGATGAGTGGGACGATTATGTACTCCCCCGTCCAGCTTCCCCCGTGCCCGCTCAAGCTGACTCGCCTCCTGAGGACATTGGGGGATTTCACAACATAGTGGAAAGAGCGGCGCAGCGTTTCCAAATACCTATGCCTTCACACCAGCAGGATTGCTTCCTCTATGATTTTAAAGAGCCCTTTAAAAAATCAGTCAGGTCTATCCCTATAATAGATTATATATGGGATCAGGGTGTTAAAATAATGCAAAACCCTTCCTCGGTGTCCCCAGTATTGCCTCGTCTGGATAAAAAATACAGAGCTCCAGATACTGCTCCAGCTTGTCTAACCGGACATCCCATACCAGACTCAGTCATCACACAAGCTGCTCAGCGGAAATCGAAAAATCCTTCCACTATGCTGACCGCTCCTCCGGACAAAGACGGTAGACGGCTTAATAATATCGGAAAACGTTTCTCGTCAATGTCCGCATTAACAGTGCGTGCATCCAATTCCTTGGCACTGTTAGGACGCTATAACAGGCAGATGTGGACAGATATTGCTCCATATCTTGCGGCCTTGGCAGATGACTCAAAGGAAGAAGCAAAAAAGATCTTGCTGGAGGGTGAACGTTCTGCATCCGAGATAATAGACTGTGTGATGGATATCGCCTCTACTGGATTTTGCCAACTGGCTGGCGCAGCTGTACTACGGCGCCAAGGTTGGTTGAAGGCGACTTCATTCCGACCGGAAGAAGTGCAAACAAAAGTTTTGGACATGCCCTATGATGGTCAGCTTCTTTTCGGAACACACATTGATGAAGCTCTTCAGGGTATAAAAAAGGATACTGACACAGCTAGAGCTTTGGGTACCCTTCAATTCAAGAACCCACCTTTTCGGGGCTCAAGAGGAAGAGGACAAACATCTGCAAGAGGTGATTACCAACACCGATCTTCCTATTCTTCCAATCAGCAATATCGGCCACAATACCAGCAACGTCAACAGCACCAATCAACCTACACTAAGTCCTCCTTTCATGGCAAAGGAGGTCGTCAGAAAGACGCTGCTCGGCGACAATGACTTTCCACTACCGCCGGTCTCCATCTCCTCTCCGCCCTCAAAGGTTGGAGGAAGAATTTCCCACTTCCTACAAAATTGGAAACAAATAACAACGGACCGTTGGGTTCTGCAACTAGTTCAATTCGGACATTCACTAGAGTTCATTCAAATTCCTCCCCAAATCCCCCACCCGACCTATGCTTCACAAAAATGTACGTGCTCTACGCCTGGAACTTTCACTTATGCTCCAGAAGGGAGCTATAGAAAGAGTTGCTCTTCGTCAAAGGGGGAAGGGATTTTACTCTTGTTTTTTCCTGGTATGCACAAAGGAGAATAAATAGAGACCAATTTTAGACTTGAGAAGTCACAATAAATTCTTTAAAAAGCAATCGTTTCGTATGGTTACCATCCAGGAAGTACTGCAACTTCTCAATGCGGACGTCTACATGGTGTCTTTAGACCTTCAGGATGCCTATTTTCACATCCCTAGCCATCAGAATCACAACAAATTTCTGAGATTCGCAGTAGCGGGATACATTACCAATTCCGTGTCCTACCGTTCGGACTCAAATCGGCGCCATGCATTTTTACAAAATGCCTTTCTCCGGTTGCCGCATATCTCAAACAACACCATCAGGTCTTTCCATATCTGGACGACTGGCTCATCAAAGCACCCTCTCTAGAAGGCGCTTCCAGGTCTTCCGACGCCTGTCTACTGCTTTTCCATCGCTTGGGGCTCACTCTCAATCAGGACAAGTCCGTCCCAGCGTATAACTTTCCTGGGTGCTACTCTCGACACGACCCAGAAGAAAGCGTTTCCCTCACAAGAGCGAAGAGACAAGCTTCTTTCCTTGGCGATTCGCATACGATCCAAAAAGTCTCTTACAGTGCGCCTTTTCAAATCCCTGCTCGGGATGATGTCTTCCTGCATTCTACTAGTTCCACACTGTCACCTTCACAGGCGCTCTCTTCAAGAGGCACTATCAGCTCAATGGGTCCAATGTACGGGATCATTCAACGATGTCATCCGGGTGACCCCTCAGATGATCAGGGCTCTACGGTGGTGGATTTGCCCTCAGAACCTTTCTCAAGGCTTGCCTTTCTTGCTTCCTGCTTCTCCACATACCATCACAACAGATGACGTGCCTGCAAGGTTGGGGAGCTTTCCTCCAAGAACTCCAGATCAGCGGGAAGTGGTCCCTTTCCAAAAGAAAACTCCACATAAATCTCCTGGAGCTACGAGTGGTTTATCTCGCTCTTCTGGCTCAGAAATTCACTAGTGTTTGTGCGGACCGACAATACCACAACAATGCACTACTTAAACAAGCAGGGAGGGACTCACTCTCTAACACTTTCTCACGAGTCGCAAAAAATCTTGAACTGGTTGCTCCATCACAACATTTCTCTTCGGGCAGAGTACGTTCCAGGAACACCCAACGTTCTGGCCGACTCTTTGAGCAGACAACAGACAGCATGTCACAAATGGAAATTGAATCAGCGGACTCTCAACCGCATATTCTCTCAATGGGGCACCCTTCTTCTGGACCTATTCGCTACCAAGCAGAACGCCAAATGCCAACACTTCGCAAGCTGGCATCCCCAGAAGGGATCTCTAGGGTATGCATTTTCGATCGCATGGTGCGTCTTTGCATACGCTTTTCCACCAATTCCCCTGATTCCCAGGGTTCTCAGAAAATTTTAAGCCTAACCTTGCATGCTCATCCTGATAGCTCCAGCTTGGCCACTCCAACACTGGTTCATGGAGCTTCACATTCTCTCTCTGGAACCGCCGATCCAGTTGAAAATGTTTCCCTCTTCTCACAATGAACAACCAACAAGTCCAGCATCTATTAGATTATCAGCTTGGCTCCTGAGTTCAGAGAGTTCCAGGGTCTAGACATACCTCCGGACTGTAGAGCAGTTCTGGCTCGGGCTCGAGCAGACAGTACTAACAAACATATTCCTTAAAATGGAAGAGGTTCTGCATCTGGTGCAAGTCAAACAAAATACACCCTCTTTCATCCTCTCCAGAGCAAATACTGCCTTACCTTCTCCATCTGGCGAACTCTGGTCTCGCTCATGCCTCCATTAAAGTCCATCTGGCAGCAATATCCCATTTCAGGAGATCCTTTGCAGGCCCTTCTCTGTGGTCTAATAGGTTGGTTAAACAATTTCTTAAAGGCCTGTTTAGGGCATTCCCTCCTGTAAAGACTTTACCTCCTTCATGGCAACTCAACACAGTTCTGGCTCAGCTTATGAAACACCCTTTTGAGCTGATACACAGAGCTGATCTTAAGTATCCCTCCTGAAAAACAGCGCTCTTTCTAGCCCTTACCTCGGCAAGGCGAGTGAGTGAACTTCATGCTTTCTCAATTCAACGCTGCCTAAAATTCTACATTGACAAGACAAAGACATTCTGCAAATCCAACCAACTCTTTGTGGCTTACAGTCGACCTCGGAAAGGTCTCCCACTCACTAAACAAAGTATCTCTCGCTGGATCTCCGCAGCTATTACTTTTTGTCACCAGCAAGCGGGGCAGCCCCTGCATTCCAAAGTTCAAGCCCATTCCACGAGGGCAATTTCTACCTCAATTGCACTTTTTGCATGTGTGCCCATTGCAGACATTTGCAGAGCGGCAAAATGTAAGAGGCCGCATACATTTACCAAGCATTACTGCCTGGATACGAAACTCATGAGAGACGCTGCAGTGGGACAAGTGGTGCTCCGTCACCTATTTCATTAGAGGTGAGCCCTTCCTTTCATCCCACCATCCTTTCTTACACATTTGTCTATTGTGTTTCTTACTATGCTATTTCATTGCTTTTTGGTACTTTCTATTTTCATTTTGATATGTTGTTATCTGGTGAATTCATATATACTGTACCATTCGAAATGTGCTTATCATTGCTTACTACTCTGATTCAGGCATGTGAATCTATGAAAGATACCTAATAACGAATGTGTTACTTACCTGTAACTGCAGTTATCCAGTATTGGTATCTTTCATAGATTCACATGCAACCCAACCACCTCCCCTGGAAGGACTCTCTTGGGTCTCGCAGTGATACAACTACTTAGCACTGTGCTTACTAAAATCTGAGCGACTAGAGCTCCTTTCAGGAAGGTTCCATAGGGTGGTGATAGCTGATTGGCTCTACTCCAAAGTGTGGACCTTTTTACAAAAAGACATGGATATGTTACTAAGGTGAGGCCCTTGGCCTAATACTCTATATGTATAATGAGACAATACTTTATTTATGTACCGGGGACTCCCATCCCGACGACGGGGAATGATTCAGGCATGTGAATCTATGAAAGATACCAATACTGGATAACTGCAGTTACAGGCAAGTAACGCATTCCTTCTGGTGATTGAAGTATGGTTGTTTTGGTTTCATTTAATTTATTAGCTTTTACTCCGTTTTTCTAAATTGCTTTGGAATTTTTGTGTGTTATCTTATCACTTTATTACTGTTTGAGTGCTGCATAAATACAAAAAAGTTGTTTCCCAGTTAAGCCTCACTGCTTTTGTGCCAAGCTAACAGGGGGATAAGGACAGATTTATTTTGTGTCTTTTGTGGTTTACCCTGACAAGGATTGTATTTATTACTTGAATGGAGCTCTCACTCCCCTCAACTAATACAATTTCTTACGTATTGGTTTTGAAATACTTGAATTACTGGAAAGAAACAATTATTGGCAACATAAAAGATTAGCCCACTAGCCCTGGCAGTGCAGTTCACTTCTTTTTAGGCAGTTGAAAAATGTGCTGTCTCTCACAGTGCAAGAGAGCAAGTTGCTGTACTGAGCTGACCCATTTCCCCATGCTATATGGTGCAGTGAGTGGAAACAAACCGTGAGTGACACTTGAACAGGCCAATGACTGAAGAGAGCTGACTCAAAGCCCCTCAATGTATGTATATATGTGTGTAATTTTTATTTCTAAATTATTTTTATGACATAAGGCTGGCAGACATCACTGGCCAGACCTAAGAGTGGAAGCTATACAATGTAGACATGTATGCACCAGAGGAAATAATCAACGCTCTCAACACCCATCTCCCAGATGCCACATCCAACCCAGAGCTGGCTGTGAAGAACTTTTTCCAGTGGATCGCAGAATATGCAGACACAATCATCCCCACCAAGTCGGTCAAATCCAAAGGACCTGCTAAAAGAGCTGGCCCACTGAAGAGATAAAATCCACCAAACACAACTGCTAGTAACTTGAAAGGAAGTGGCACTCCAGCAAAGAGACAGGAGACTATACCAACTTTAAGGCAGCACTCAACCATTCCACCAACCCCTTTAAAGAAACTAAGAAGAACGCCCTAGCAGACCACATAGAAGCCAGCACAAACCACAGCAAGGAGCTGTTAACTATCATGAAAGAGTTCTCCTAACCCGCATTCGCTCAGAACAACATCACCCCCTCCCAAGAACTTTGTGACACCCTGGCAGACTTCTTCTACGACAAGAATAAGTCTATGAAAACTTCAAATATCAACTCCCCCCACCGCTGATAGGATTAGCCTGCTCACACCCATGAACACAAATCCCAAACACCTGCTCACCCATTGGGACCCTCTAAGATCTCCAGCCACAATCTCCCTTATGAACTCAGTGCACTTGGGAGCACCCACTGACCCCTGTCCCCACCACATCTTCAACCTCGGGAGCAATGCTATTAGCAATGAGCTCTAGAAAGTCCTGATATTCTTGGCCTCCCTCCTTGAGGACTGGAAACGCGCTGAAGTAAGGCCTCTCCTGAAGAAACCATCCGCCAACCCAACAGAAGTGAAGAACTCCTCGTCGCACTCCCTGCTCCCCTTTTCCAGTGAAGTTTCTCGAGAATGCAATCAACCAGTACTCACTGAACACCTTGAAGACAACAACCTCCTGGACCCCTCTCAATCTGTATTCCGAGTCAACCAGAGAACCAAGACAGATAAGGACCGTCACGCAGGACCTTGTCTCCAGCAGGCTGGACTACAGGAACACACTCTACGTAGGACTCACCGCACGCCTCCTGAAGAGACTTCAGACAATACAAAATTCATCCGCAAGACTCATCCTCGACCTCTCCAGACAGACCCACATCTTCCCCATCTCAAGAAGCTACACTTGCTACCAATGCAGAAGAGATGCCAGGTCAAGATTTGACCTTCCACCAACCAACCAGACACCTATGATCCACCTTCCCCTTTCTCGCAGAAACCCCCCAGATCCCCCGATGTAACAGCAGAGGGCGCTCCTTCTAACACCTGGCAGCCAAAGCCTGGTACAACCTTCCCCTGTACTTCAGGGCCGCCTCATCGCTCTGGCAATTCAGGAAAGGACTCAAGACCTGGCTGTTTGAATGAACAAGATTACCATAAATCAGCTTGCAACATCCAGCGCCTCGAGACCCTCCTGGGTTATTTGCCGTGCTTTATAAATCCTTGATTGATTGGTTGAAAGGTGTTGTGTAATGACTTTGTCAGCTGTCAGCCTAAGGGGGCATGCCTATACCCAACAGTTGATGCTAAAGCAGACTTATCGTAAAAATAATACTTGATACTCAGCACAAAGAAAGGACCAACTGCTTTCTAAAGTCAACCTTTCTTACATTTTTTCAATAGCGGCCAAGCAAAAGGCCACTCTCAGAAGACAAAGGAAGGTACAGCTAAATTACCAGTAGTTAGGAAATAAACTATCTGTACAAAAAGAAGGAGGAAGAGGGGGACCGGGAGCTAGTTATGGTCCAGTGTCTGTGCTCCGAGTTATATCTATAGTATTCAAATGGAGACACTGTTCCTAGAGAGATAAAGGGAGATATGAAGCGAAAAAGTCTAGGCTAATATTAGGCCCAACTGCCTAAGGATAGGGGAGGGCATTCCTTAGTTTCTCATGTTGCCCTCACACACCCCGAAGGATGTCATGCTTCATCATTGGGCGTTTGCTCCTCGTCGGGCCGGCGCTGCAATGCCCTACGGGTCCCCCGAAGGGTCACTTTAGCGGAGATCTTTTTGAGAAAACGCCGTTTGGTGCATGCAGGTGTGTGGTTTGGGTCCTAATAACAAAAGAGCTGTGTGGTGGTGGAGTGTGTTAGTGAAGTGGTATCCTAAAAATGTCTAAGGGTTACTGGGATAAAGTTTAATGTGAATAGCACCCTTGACATAATAAAAGACCCGTAGGTCGGGTGTTACCTTATTGAAATTAATGTATCAATGGGTAACTTGAGTGTGGTCAAGCGGTCGACATGTTTCGCGCCCCAATGGTCCAAGAAAAGGATCCCTGGCGCTTCTTCAGGACCAAAAACGAAAAAGTGAAGGTGAATGTGCCCTAAGGGATACTACCCTCAGTTTACTATCCGGGCGAACACTCTGAAGTAGCACTGCTCTCTGTATGAGAGTCAGGTCGCACCAGGATAGACAGCCTAAAGGCACGGAGAATAATGCTCCATAGGTTAGGGGACGAGCGTACACACCTTCTGGTAAGTTTTGCTCCGGCGTGGCCTCTGTACCACCTACCCCAGTCGTCCTCCTAGGAGGACGACTGGGGTAGGTGGTACAGAGGCCACGCCGGAGCAAAACTTACCAGAAGGTGTGTACGCTCGTCCCCTAACCTATGGAGCATTATTCTCCGTGCCTTTAGGCTGTCTATCCTGGTGCGACCTGACTCTCATACAGAGAGCAGTGCTACTTCAGAGTGTTCGCCCGGATAGTAAACTGAGGGTAGTATCCCTTAGGGCACATTCACCTTCACTTTTTCGTTTTTGGTCCTGAAGAAGCGCCAGGGATCCTTTTCTTGGACCATTGGGGCGCGAAACATGTCGACCGCTTGACCACACTCAAGTTACCCATTGATACATTAATTTCAATAAGGTAACACCCGACCTACGGGTCTTTTATTATGTCAAGGGTGCTATTAACATTAAACTTTATCCCAGTAACCCTTAGACATTTTTAGGATACCACTTCACTAACACACTCCACCACCACACAGCTCTTTTGTTATTAGGACCCAAACCACACATCCGCATGCACCAAACGGCGTTTTCTCAAAAAGATCTCCGCTAAAGTGACCCTTCGGGGGACCCGTAGGGCATTGCAGCGCCGGCCCGACGAGGAGCAAACGCCCAATGATGAAGCATGACATCCTTCGGGGTGTGTGAGGGCAACATGAGAAACTAAGGAATGCCCTCCCCTATCCTTAGGCAGTTGGGCCTAATATTAGCCTAGACTTTTTCGCTTCATATCTCCCTTTATCTCTCTAGGAACAGTGTCTCCATTTGAATACTATAGGAAATAAACTATGTCATGGCATACAGATTCATTTAAAATAATATTTTAATACAGGTAAAGCATTTTGCATGAAAATTTACTGACACCTAATGATGAAATCTTAATTCACACATAGCTTCACAAGCTTTCAACACCACTATTTCCAAATGTTTTTTTAAAGTCTATATGCCACTGCTATTAGCTCGCTCTCTTCACATCAATGACAAATTTTACTAATCTAGAGAACTACTGGTTTTTCTACACCAGAGCAATTTAAAAAATCATCAGTTCTTTGGTTTGTCTTTAGACTTAAGACATTATGTCATACACTACCTTACACTCTTCCTGTTGCCTTTTTTATCTGTTCATCTTATAAGATAAACTGATTCTTGTAAAGTGTTTGCCTAAAATGATATTGTATTTTGAGTAAATATGCTGAATTGTCAATATAAGGTTAAGCCAGTCTTCTTCATTTCGCTTAACCTAAGTTTCTCCTCTATCTTTTCACCTATTTTCTCTTTAGCTGAGGACCTTTACTCTTTATCTTGTGAAAGTTACAAGATGCCAAATTAATTTCTATGCACAATGGTGTTTCTACATTTCCCTTATTTCACTTCTTTTTTTCAGAGTTCGAGTTGCCTGTCATAGGCTGATCAATCATCAAATCTTCACCAACCTCATCTTAGTCTTCATTATGCTCAGTAGTGCTTCTCTGGCTGCTGAAGATCCAATTCGCAGTCACTCCTTTCGGAACATTGTAAGCATCAAGTGTTTTTTATTGTTCTGTTACACCAGTTAATATGTGCTATTTTTAATATTACAGTTAGCATTAGAACTGTTTTTTTTTTTTAAGTTGATAGTAGCTTTCTTATAGTGTGGTAGGCAAGCTTATCAACCCTTTTTGTTGGATGTGAGTCATCCATTTGGTCTACATTATAGATCTGCTTGTTGGAATGAAGGAGTTATTTTGTGTTCTTTCACATTAATATACTTTATGCTTTTCTATCATTGTTGGTTTTATGCTGAGCCATAAAGCAAATATTTCTGTGATGTATAAAAGAATGCTGCTCAGTTTGGATAACTAAGAGTCATCAGCTAAGGTCAAATGTATGTATTAGAAAAGATCATTATGCCATGCTATTCTCTCTTACCATTGAAACCTAATTATGATTAATAATTTCTTTCTAGACTCTCCTTCTCTTAAAATATCCTCAGATTTCAGAAAACACAGTCCATAACTAGGAATGAGTGCCAAGTTGCACGATCGATAACTTGAGCACTATGCTGTACTGGTTGTCTCCTTATAAATATGGCCAACTGTTCCCTTTTGCCTACGTTTATCTTTCAAACACATTGCAGAAAATAAGACTCTGGAACAATTTTCACAACGTTATCTAGAAAGTATTCTAAGGTGTGTTTTCTTTTGTAGCATTTCTACAATTGAGACACTAGTAGCACATCAGCATCTTAGGTCTATTTAGCTTCCTTCGAAGGTCACCTTGTTTGGTGGCGAAACAAATAAATGCATGTTTTCGATTATGGAGTGGTGTTACCAACCAAGATTTTTTTGGTTGCTGTTTATATATTTTTTCTATAATAAGATAACATGGTGAAACACTTGACATTGACCAGGGGCAAAATGATAAGACATCTCACGCTTACACTGGGCAAAAGGCAAGAAACCTGCCGGTATAAAGCAGTTAACTTATTGTCCCATCTCAAAACTAATGCTTCCTGATAGATTCCTGGAAACAGAGTCTAAGAGCTCCATTCCTAGAATGTTTCTCTGAGCATATTTAGACTGTGCTGACACAATTCTTTTCCTCTGTATTGATAAAGCAGTTTCATTATTTTGTCTTCACATGGCAAAGCTTTTTGGTCCAAAGGATGGAATAAAGTGATCACTACTGCATTAGAGGATGATATGTTTGCAACCTAATTTTCCAGAACTACTACCCTGAAACTGCTTACTCTTTTTAAATAGCTCTTGGGTGAATGCTCTCCAAGAGAAACATGTTGTCCATAATCAAACATAACATATTTCTCTTGATCATGAAATCTGAGGATTCATCAGGTACATTCTAAGTGATTGGCTAGAAGAGGGTTTGGTTTAAGCAAATATGATACAATGGTGTTTTAAGTGTGATATTGGAACCTCTTCTGGTAGTCAATTGGGCTGGCAATCTGTCCGTGGTTTCTTCTGCAAAAGGTGAGTGCTTCTTTCACAGATAACATTTGGTGTTGAGGCACTTATATGGTTACACCTTGAGACTTTGCCAATACTCTTACCATCACAGCAAGTGTTGTCGGTATCATAGACTGATGCAATAGATTTTTTGGACATGTCACCATTGAGGTCTTACCATTCGCTCATTTTCACCAATATTCAATGTAAGAGGATAGGTACTTCAGGGAAGAGTACCACACTTCAGCAGGCTACTTTCATGCTTCTTGGCAGTTCCCAAGGTAGCAACACACTACCCAGGGTTAAATTGAGAATTTAGTTTTCACAAAGAGTGTAAGGATATCATGGAGATAGCTACAACGTCATGTGTTATTGCCTAGCCACTGCTGACTCCAGTTTAATATCCACCAGGGTGGTGTGCACCACCATTACTTATGTTCGGGATATTTTTTCTTATGATATTCAAGCAAAGGTGATGGTGAGAAGCTGTTTAGAGCTAAATTCAATTAGCTTAGAAAGCTAGAAAAACAGCGGGGCATTACCTAATTTTCTCAATAGGACCAAAGCCATTTCTACCACCTAATCGATAAACTCCTCTATAAAACTTTCACTACCCTTACAAAACACCCAATGTAGCTTCTACATCACACTTCCATATACTAAATAGGCATGGTAATACCATGGACTACTGTCGTACTTCTCTAGCTCAAGCGAGAATGGGTTGTTTATGGTCAGGTAAGTGAACATATCCCTGAACCAGTGTGTTCTTATTATTATAAAAAGGGGAATCTCTGTTTTTGTCTGATTTTTCATCTCACTGCCAGTACTCGCATTGGTTTCTCCAGCAAAGTTCAAATATATGTATATCAAATTAAGCATTAGAAAAGTACTGTAAAGTGAAGATGTTACTCAGAGAGCTCTCTGATCCTCTACAAAATCGAGGCCTGCACCCATTGATACTGAACATTATTGATTGTATGGGCTTTCCAAGTCATTCTGGGATTTAATACATGCGACCATAAAAAGGGTAATTACTTAAAATCTCACTGTTACAAACATGAATATAAGCATTTATGATTTTTCATGGTTTAATTTAGCAGTTTACATTAAATTAAAACTAGTTGTAAAAACCCTAAGCTTATATAACCTCTCTAAACATATATACTTTTCAAATCTGCAAACTCAGAGCCTAATGTATGTCAAACATTTCCATATTGTGCTCTGTATGAACTGTTACTTAAATTTTACTTATTTGCCACTTTAATATCTCATGCATATAATTTCCAAATAATCATACCCATTTTCTGAAAAAGCCAATTAGAAAACAAAAACTAATCTTATTATGAACCAAATATATTGGCTGGTAACTTTGTCTGCATAGTCAGTGCTACTTTATTTCTTCTTTTTGAAAGACCAGACCCAGACTAGAACACTGGCAATGCAGACTATGCCATTTAAATTTCATAATTAGCATGGCATCAGAGCTAAGCAAAAACTGTGCCTCCCTTATGAACCTTTGACCGGAGTCACTATAAAATACAAGCTATTCTGCATGGGATTCTCTATGATATCCATATACAGTAGAATATCTCCACGCACATGTGGTATCCATTATTGTACAGAAAATTCTGAAGCTTTATTGTTAACTTTAAATCAGTCTTAGTATTTTTGATTGACAACACCTTTGCTTTACCGTGCTTTAACCAGAGGAAAATATGACCTCTAAATAGACGTTATGCTCTAAGCACACCCACATGTACATACACATACAAATACACCTAAACACATCCCTTACTCTTTGAAGAAAAGTATAGTTCAGCCGCTTGTGTTCAATTATTTGTGAGAGGTATCCCCTAGCAGATTCCAGTATTGTTTCAATGTTAAAGATGAAGGTACCTGTGTTGGATTGAGGTCCTATTTATTATAACATGAAAGCAGGTGAATGGTAATGTGGTAGAATATGTAAGCCCACAGATGACATAAGCATTCGAGAAACTAAATGTGAGACTATTTCAGTCACTTATGCAAGGGATTTGTCGGCAAAATTGCTCATTTGTTTTAGTATCTACCAGATGAGTGTATAGCTGAAGCAGAATTTGAAATAATTGATTAGAACTTCTGTTGACATTGTTTGTTTTGCCTCCAGTGCAAAATCCCTGTTTCACTGTCAAATACTTCTGTGGACAGGGTTCTCCCTATTTACATCTTTTGAAGGTAACATTTTAGGTTCCACAAGCGTTGAGCCCTCTAAAACGTGAAGATGCAAAAGATGAAGTCAAACAAGAAGAGTGTAAAACTGCTGTTTACACCATAGTAGATCTCAATCTAGATGACAGTTTAGTATTACCCATTCATGTATTAGATTTGAAACTTGCAGTGATCGCAACTCACAACCACTCTAAAGATGTAGCAGCAACATAATTCTGCACAGCATTACCTTCCAAAGATTTGTTCTTGAAACATCGCAGACTTATGGTATCCCAGAAAAGGCAGGGTTTCTGCTTCATACAAAAGCAATTAGACTAGTTTGGAATGTTCTCAGAAAGTATTACTATTCTATGACAAATATAAAATCCATGCTGGACCTATCTGTCTCATGTATGATTCTGGTTCCACGCTTGTACATGTGACCTCTTCAAGAATCCCTAGTCTATGAGAATTAGGAGTCACAATGGAACGAAGAAGGTGCTTTAAAGTTGTTCAGGAAAATGTTTCAATGAAAGAGAAAATAATGATGGAGAACGGTTTGACAGATTTTACATTTCAAAGTTCATCTTTTTCAATAGACAATAATACATATGCACCTCTACTAAGCTAAGTAAGCGCATGTAATGGTGATGGGAGTTTCTGAGGTCATTGTATAATAATGTCCTCAAACAAAGCGTAGATAGATTAGTACTAAATTATTCTTTCCAAATCATAAATAAAATCATCCATAACTTAAAGGGACAAAACAGCTACATTGTACTATTTGGAGACAATGTGAGGTTCAAGAATTTCTGGTAATCAATAGTTCAAGATCATTGCTGACTTCAGGGTTTGCACTTTTTATCAGGTTGTTGATTTTGTGTACCTACAGTATTCATGTGGCATGCCACATAGTCTATATTCACAGTGGTTCTTAACCTTATGACTTCTGCGAACCACCACTCAATCACTACTTGAAGCCCAGGACACCCATCTAAGCAATTTCATTGATCTGGACCTCAAAACAATACACAAATTATGAAATATTTTATTTAATTTACAAACAAAAATATGCGAAAATCTACATTTTATATCTAATGGGAACGTTGGAGCTTTTAAAAATGTTTTTTTTGTTTTTTTTAAAGATGAAGCAATATGATAGACTCTAGCATGTCACTTTTTCTTTTTTACTCATAATAAATGCTCTCTTTTTGTGACTGCATACCAGTGCTGTTTCAATTGAGGATACCAATTGTCCATACTAGATTCCTTTTTCTGTACTTGTGCTGCTCTCAAAAATCAAGATAAGGATTATTACTTAATATTTTAGCTTCCAATTTCAAATTCCTTTATATTTACTGAGTGTTTAGCAACATTAATTTTTACTTCTTTATGTCGCAGATTCCCTGAGTAGGCATCCCACACCCCCAGGTGTTCAAGGACAACAGGTTAAGAACCGCTTAATCTTCATATGACAACTGGATCAATCTAAAAAAATGTTTTAAAGAAGATCAATGCTGCATAAGAATTGAGTTGCAATGCCTTTCAAATCGATTTTGCCCAGAAAATATACTAAGCAAAAACCAAAGAAAATGATGGACGGAGTGTTGAACATTGCAAGCACTCACCCCCAGTCAACTGATCTGGGTTTAATCCATCACCGTTCTTTAGCCCACTCTGCCACCCCAGTTCAATTGACTGGGGGTGAGTGATTGCATTGTTCAACACTCCGTCCATCATTTCCTTTGGTTTTGCTCCGCAGAAAATATACTAGTCAAGAAAATGCATATGAATACTAAATTCAGAAAAATGCCAAATAATATCAACCACTGCTGTAAAACAAACCATGTTGTGCTAAGGTGATACATGATGAAACAGTATCACACCATTTATTCCAAAAATGAAAATGCATTTTGAGTTCAAATATTTTAATAGAAGTCTTTACCAAAAGAAATATATTCATACAATCTCTTTAGTCAAGTGTCTTATATCAGTCCCATTTATAACATGTGCAGAGTCCTGTACCTTTGAACCTCTAGGAGATGATTGAACTTGATAGGGAAGCATAAAAACAGGCTTATGCACTTGAGGATACAACACACTAGTGAAGAATTTAATTACAAGTCTCGAGAGCAAGTGATCTATCGGGCTACTTAGAAATTGTAAGTAAAATGGGATTGTGCAAAATCTCAGATTGTATGAGAGGCCATGCAGAATGATGAACTGTTTTAAGTAATTCTGAAGTGTTCTGCTGTAGCTTGCACTTTTCTTAAAATGTTTCATTTGAACTTGATTTTTTCATTTAGAAGTGGTTTTTCATTTAGACGTTATTCTTTTTATTAGGGCTACAGTTATTCAATTGTTATATTTCAAATGCTCAAGAAAAGATAGTTCACTACCAATTTAAAGATTTAAAGTGTTGGTGACGTCGAAATGAAAATTGATATCTAAACCGAAATGTGTCCATGTATTGCCAATTGAAGGTTTTATGGCTAATATTCTTACTATTACGTGTATTATACCTTGCAGATTCTTGGTCACATTGACTATGCTTTCACAGGAATCTTTACTGTTGAAATCCTTTTAAAGGTAATGACATTCTAATGAACCTTCCATAAAATAAATAGCATTTGCAATAATGTTGTACACCTTTTATTTGCTCTCCAGGTCCTAGGCTATGCAGACTATGTCTTCACTAGTATGTTTACATTTGAGATCGTTTTGAAGGTAACAGGTTTACCCGTAAGCTTGTTTGGCGGGATTTACCTTGTGTGCCTTTGCCAACCAAAAGAAAATTTGAAGTGTTTTTCACCTTTTTTTGCCAAGGTGTGGAAATAAATCCCCATTTGATTGAAAGGATGTCTTTGACTTGTTTGCTGGTTTTGTTTGATTAACCTCAATCATTTGCATGCATGTGACCATCACAATGAATGTGTTCCATTTGTATTAATTGTTTCCTAAAATAATGGACATTTCCTATGCATGTGTTTTTGTCAGTGTTCAACTGTTCCCTAAAACATTGTCCCTGAAAGTTTCATGTTCACTTAGGATTCCACAGTTTCCACAAACAAATCCATCCCTGTAAAACACAGTTTTCTTTAGTTGGGGTAAACCAAAATAGTTATTTTAGTCATTGAACTGTGGTTAGGTGGCTCCTTTGTTTTATTTATGCCAGGTGTCACTTTTAGGTAGATCATATCCATATACTTCTTTTAATTAGCCATGTTCATGTGGTTATTTCATTTTCACCACATTCCTGTGGTTCTTTGAATTGTGACTAAGGCTACATGGTTCTCTTATGTTGATCATATAAGTTTGCTTCTTTTACTTTGACTCAATCTGTATGGGTCTTTTAGATGGTCCAAGTCCTTATGGTTGTCCTTTTTGAAGTATGTCCAACGGATTCTTTTACTTGGTCTCATTAAAAGCAGCACATAAATATGAACCAACTGGAAGACCCATATGGATATGGTCAAAAATAAAAGAACTACACTGACAAGGCCCATCTAAAAGATCCACATCTCCATGGTCCAACCAAAAGAACCACACTGAGAAGATTTACCTAAAAAAAACTCTTGGATTGGTGTAACAAAAAGCACCATATGTACATAGTATATATTGATGTGATTTTTTTGTTTTAATTATTCCCATATGTTTTTATTTTTAGTTAGACCATGTCCTTGTTTTTTTTTATTACAACTCATCCATGAAGTGCTTTTAGTTGGACTATATCTATGTGGTCTCTTAGTTGGATCATGTCCAGATAGGTCTTGTAGTTAGACCATGTCCATGTGGCTATTTTAATTTGAGCATGTCCACATGGTTCTTTTATTTTGCCCATGTCTCTGTGAATTTTCCATGATAATAGAGCCAGATTTAGATCTTGCCGGACGGGTTCTCCATCACAACGGTGATGAATATCCTGTCACCCGAAATATAAATCCCATTATATCCTATGGGATTTTTATTTCAGTGGACGGAATATCCATCAATATTGTGACGGAGTAACCCATCTGCCAAGATCTAAATCAGGCCTATAGTGTATTAATTACTATCCATTGCAATGAAGTATGCAACAATGTCATGTGCACAAAAGCCTAAATAGCTATTTTATCAAATTGCCCCATGACACCATTCATTATTGAATCACGTGGCAAGCACATGCACCTACCACCGAGGCTGCACTCTCCTTAGTCATGGTTATCATTTTGCCACGCTTACTTAAATTGAGTATATTGTCAGGTTAATGCAGAGTCAATGAAAAAAGTTGGTAGTCTAATTTAATAATATGCTTCTTCATAGTATAACAGATAATCAGCACTTTATTTGAGAAAAATGTGTTAGAATAATGTCCAAATTCAAACATATGACTTTAATAAAGAAGAGACGAGTGGACAAATGCATGTGTTGTGTTTCACCTCTTGCTGACTGCCTGTTTTTAATGTGTAGCACGTTACAGGGTATAAGATTGTTACCCCTTAATAAGTCTTAATGAGTAAGCAATTGGTGTGTGAAGCATGATCTACAAAATATGAATTCATTGTATTTTGTATTTTACCATGACGATTAAAAAAATCTGTACGGTTAGTTTTACAGCTGTGAATTGCTTTTCTCCATTTGGTTCGATAAACATTTTGTATACTTATTAAAGAGACACGATTTTGGAACTGTGCTTTTCTTAAAGTAGGAGGGCAAAAATATGCTTCTTTGGGCGTTTGACCAAAATATTCTGCAGAGTGCATTTTTTAACATATCTGTACCTGTTAAAGTTATGTTTAGAGATGTGTTTGAATACATTGAAATGGTTGATAACATATGAATTTTGGTACTTAAAGCTCTAACATCCACATGTTCTGGTATTTACTGGGAATTTTTAACCTGGTAGATTTAAGCAGGTTTGACCGACCGAAATGTGTCCGTAGAAAGATCCAACTGTCGGACTGTACTGACAAACCTTTTGACATTCTTGCAAACAACCTTAGAAGGCTTTGGAAGTTCATGCAATATGTTAGACACTTCAATGACCGTTCATATAGGATATTCCTCACAATAGCCATCCATATTGGTGGCATGGGAATCTCACAGATTAACTAAGGGAGGCGTTTGCACACACTTACTGGTAGTTTGCTGTTTTCAAATCTCTGGAAACATTTTATGGTCCTCTGCTTGATATAAAGGCAGCCAGTGAGTGTGGTAAATCAAATCATCCTATGCCTTTGTGTTATCCATATGTTATTGGTTCAATGCCTTTCCACAAAGAGCTGCTTATTTTAAGAGTAGGAAATCATAAACATTGTGTCAAAATAACATATATATATGTATATATATGTGTATATATATATATATGTGTATATATATATATATATACACACACACACACACATATATATATATACATATATTACCTACTGGCGGTCGCCAGTAGGTAGTTATAGTTAGGACCTATTTTCCATAGGAAATCCGCAACATTCTATTCCCAATAGGTCTGGCGCCGGTTGACGAATCTTCGAACATTTTCCAAACTTTTGGCCAGCTCCGGTACGCTCCTATCCTGA
The DNA here is from genome assembly GCF_964204655.1 of Triturus cristatus. Taxonomy (NCBI): domain Eukaryota; kingdom Metazoa; phylum Chordata; class Amphibia; order Caudata; family Salamandridae; genus Triturus; species Triturus cristatus. The sequence goes on from NC_140592.1 coordinate 151,889,985, forward strand.
AAGTTTCGTGGTGATTCGTCAAGCGGGGGCTGAGAAAAAAGGGGGGTCCGAAAACGCTTTTTCCCCATGCAATTTCTCATAGGACCTGTTGATGCAGCTACAGCCCGAACTGCTGAACGGAATTACACCAAATTTGGCAGAAAGGTAGACCTTGTTTCAGAGTAGTGCCTTTTGCTTAAATGGTGTAAATCCGTTCAGTAGTTCCTGAGAAAATCAAAAGTAAAATCACATATATATCTGGGCGGAGCCTAACCACACATCTCATCGTGAGATCTGATTGGCTGTCAGCACTTCCTCCAAGAAGTGTTGGCAGCCATCTTGGGACCAATATACATGATAGCACCTCATTAAAAAGCATTGCAGTTAATAGAAGGTTTTAAGCCTTTGGTTACATTATAAATCATTTGTTGATGGTACCATACTCATTTTAGGAATTGTGGTATGTTCTAAGGTGATTTTACCATGTGAAAAAGCCTTCTGCTGGGATATCATGAATCATGTTTGAGAGAAAACCATTTTCACATGCTTTTCCCACAGAGGTTTGGAAAGTGATCTATAAGCTAAACTGAGAGCATATTTTCTGTAATTTCACATTATCTTTCTTAGTCATGTGAGAATGAAGTCTGACATTCTCAGTAAAACATGTACATCCAACAAGGGCAGAGACTGTCAGTTGATTCCTTTGTGTTCTACTGCAGCTTCCAAGAGTGTTCCAAAGAACAACTAGAGCGCTAACACTCCTACGTATGATAAACGTATGGCACACCTGAAGCCATCTTGATTGGAATAAAGTGGTAACACTTAAAACATTTAATTTGCAAAGGAACAAAATGAGGGGGTTCATTTTGCCATAGAATGTTTGATTAGTGCTGCAGAAAGAAAAATTAGGGCACATTTTGAGAGACTTCTGAAATCCTCTTCTATTTCATTAAAAAGTTCTGACATGCAGACTGAAACATGCACTTTGAATACCAGCAGCAGACTTCCCTGGTGAGCAGTAGCTTTACTACAGTGATCTAATGAGGAACTAGAGTGCTAACATTCTGAATTTATGGCAAATGTGTCACATCTGAATGCCTTCTTGATGGAACCAAAGTAAACAAGCATTGAAAATGCAACAGGTCTCGCCCTCGTTTAAGTTAAATCAATTCTGTTTGTAATTAGGTGGCTTTTTAGCTTTGCTTTTATTAGTGTTTTTCAAAATTTCATGTACATAACATGCATATATGTATATGTATGCATGCATTTATATTTGTATTTATATAGATATGCAGATTATATATGTTTATGTATGTATGTATATATATATATATACACATATATATAAATGCATATGCATATATGTGCATATGTGTGCGGGTAGAGAGAGGTAGAGACGTAGAGGTAGAGAGGTAGAGGTAGAGAGGTAGAGAGTAGTAGAGAGAGAGGTAGAGAGGTAGAGAGTACAGGATGAGTAATAGAGAGTAGAGAGTAGAGAGAGAGTAGTAGAGAGTGAGTAGGAGAGAGTAGTAGAGAGTGAGAAGTAGAGAGTAGTAGAGAGTAGTAAAGAGTGAGTAGTAGAGTGAGTAGTAGAGAGTAGTAGAGAGTGAGTAGTAGAGAGTGAGTATTAGAGAGTGAGTAGTAGAGAGTAGTAGAGAGTGAGTAGTGGAGACTGAGTAGCAGAGAGAGAGTAGTAGAGAATGAGTAGTAGAGTGAGTAGTAGAGAGTAGTAGAGAGAGAGTAGTAGAGATTGAGTAGTAGAGAGTGAGTAGTAGAGAGTAGTAGTGGAGAGTAGTAGAGAGAGAGCAGTAGAGAGTGAGTAGTAGAGAGTAGTAGAGAGTGAGTAGTAGAGAGAGAGTAGTAGAGAGAGAGTAGTAGAGAGTAGTAGAGAGTAGTAGAGTAGTAGAGAGTGAGTAGTAGAGAGTAGTGGAGTAGTAGAGAGTGAGTAGTAGAGAGTAGTAGAGAGTGAGTAGTAGAGTGAGTACTAGAGAGTAGTAGAGAGCGAGTAGCAGAGAGCAAGTAGTAGAGAGTGTGTAGTAGAGAGTGAGTAGTAGAGAGTAGTAGAGAGTGAGTAGTAGAGAGAGAGTAGTAGAGAGTGAGAAGTAGAGAGAGTAGTAGAGTAGTAGAGAGTGAGTAGTAGAGTGAGTAGTAGAGAGTAGTTGAGAGCGAGTCGTAGAGAATGAGTAGTGGAGAGTGAGCAGTAGAGAGTAGTACAGAGTGAGTAGTACAGAGTGAGTAGTACAGAGTGAGTAGTACAGAGTAGTACAGAGTGAGTAGTAGAGAGTAGTAGAGTAAGTTGTAGAGAGTGAGTAGTAGAGAGAGAGTAGTAGAGAGTGAGTAGTAGAGTAGTAGAGAGTGAGTGGTAGAGAGTAGGAGAGAGTAGGAGAGTGAGTAGTAGAGAATAGTAGAGAGTGAGTAGTAGAGAGAGTAGTAGAGAGTAGTAGAGTAGTAGAGAGTGAGTAGTAGAGAGCGAGTAGCAGAGAGTAGTAGAGAGTGAGTAGTAGAGAGTAGTAGAGAGCGAGTAGTAGAGAGTGAGTTGTGGAGAGTGAGTAGTAGAGAGCGAGTAGTAGAGAGTGAGTAGTAGAGAGTGAATAGTAGAGAGTGAGTGGTAGAGAGAGAGTAGTAGAGAGAGAGTAGTAGAGAGTGAGTAGTAGAGAGTAGTAGAGTGAGTAGTAGAGAGTTAGTAGAGAGTAGTAGAGAGAGAGTAGTAGAGAGAGAGTAGTAGAGAGTGAATAGTAGAGAGAGAGTAGTAGAGTAGTAGAGAGTGAGTGGTAGAGAGCAGCAGAGAGTAGTAGAGTGAGTAGTAGAGAGTGAGTAGTAGAGAGGGAATAGCAGAGAGTAGTAGTAGAGAGAGAGAGTAGTAGAGAGTGTAGTAGAGAGTGAGTAGTAGAGAGTAGTAGCAAGTGAGTAGTAGAGAGTGAGTAGTAGAGTAGTAGAGAGTGAGTGGTAGAGAGTAGTAGAAAGTAGTAGAGTGAGTAGTAGAGAGTGAGTAGTAGAGAGTGAATAGTAGAGTTTAGTAGAGAGTGAGTAGTAGAGAGAGTAGTAGTAGACAGTGAGTAGTAGAGAGTAGTAGAGCATGAGTAGTAGAGAGTGAGTAGTAGAGAGTAGTAGCGAGTGAGTAGTAGAGATTGAGTAGTAGAGTAGTAGAGAGTGTAGTAGAGAGTGAGTAGTAGAGAGTGAGTAGTAGAGAGTAGTAGAGTAGTAGAGAGTGAGTAGTAGAGAGTAGTAGAGAGTGAGTAGTAGAGAGTAGTAGAGAGTGAGTAGTAGAGAGTGAGTAGTAGAGAGTGAGTAGTAGAGAGTAGTAGAGAGTCAGTAGTAGAGTAGTAGAGAGTAGTCAGTCAGTGTCAGTCAGTGTCTGTCAATCAGTGTCAGTCAGTGTCAGTCAATCAGTGTCAGTCAGTCAGTGTCAGTCAATCAGTGTCAGTCAGTGTCAATCAGTGTCAGTCAGTGTCAGTCAGTGTCAGTCAGTCAGTCAGTGTCAGTCAGTCAGTGTCAGTCAGTCAGTGTCAGTCAGTGTCAGTCAGTGTCAGTGTCAGTCAATATGTGTCAGTCAGTGTCAATCGGTCAGTGTCAGTCAGTCAGTGTCAGTCAGTCAGTGTCAGCTAGAGCAGCTCTGCTGACCTGGTTCTCTGGCTCTAAAGCAGCTCTGCTGACCTGGTACTCTCTCTCTAAAGCAGCTCTGCTGACCTGGGGCCATATGTAGATAACTAAATACCGGTCGGTAACGGCCGAAAATCGGTAATTTTCCTGTTACCGACCGGTATTTAGCCCTTTCTAATGCAGGAGGCAGGTTTTAAGGATTCGGTAATTTACCGAATCGGTATTTTAAGAAATCGGTAAAATACCGAATCGGTAATAACGAATATTACCGAATCGGTAAAATTTACCGATTTTTTTACCTACATTCTATTTACCGATTCTTAAATACCGAATCGGTCAAATTCGGTATTTAGGAATCGGTAAATAGAAATTACCTACATATGGCCCCTGGTTTCTCCGGCTCTACAGCAGGTCTGCTGACCTGGTTATCTGGCTCTAGAGCAGCTCTGCTGACCTAGTTCTTATGCTACAGAGCAGCTCTGATGATCTAGATTTTATCTAATTTTTCGTCGATCTCCTGTCCGCCTGCAAGGCAGGTTAATTGGACTGACCACTTTATTGTTGAATTTCTTACTCAGTATCCGAAGCATATCCCCTCACGTCCAACTCTACTACCTAGTATACGTAGACAATGGCACAAAGTTACCGACACCACTTTTAAGAAAAATTTTGCTTCTCCTTTTTTCCCTCCCCAAACTAACATTGAAACTGCCTTCACAAACTTTGACAGAGCCATTAAAGAAACTATAGATAAGATTGCCCCTCTGAAACAGTTTAAACCTAGACCGGCCAAGAAACAAGAAATCTGGTTCTCTGACAACTTAAGGACATTAACACTTAATGCCAGGAAATTAGAAAAGAGGTGGAGAACCTCTCATTTGGCAGAAGATAAAACCAAATATTGGGACTCACTATCCATTTACCACAAAGCTATTCGCACTGCTCGCAAAACCCATATCACCTCACAAATCACAGCTGCAGGCAATTCTTCTAGGGTCTTATATCAAATTCTTCAAACTTTTACTAAGCCTGCAGCATGTGAATCTTTTGAATTAGCCTCCCAACAGCTATGTGATGAAATGTCATGTTTCTTTACTAAAAAAATAGAGTTAATCCATGACAAAATAATGTGCGCCAATAGAGGGATCTCTATTAATATGGCGCTCCCTGAGATGGATGCTAAACCCAAGCAGGAAAAACACATATTAAACACCTTCCCACCTATTTCTTTACAAGAAACACTTTTATTAACATCACAGATTAAAAGCGGCAGTCCAGATGATAACATCCCAGCTAGGATTATGCCTGTCCTGATTGAACAGCTTTGTCCTATGTTTGAAAGACTGGTGAATCTTTCACTTAGCTCAGGCACTGTCCCAAGAGATTGGAAACGAGCCCTGGTTAGACCCATCAGGAAAAACACCTCCATTCCATGGACCGATTTAGCCAATCTTAGGCCGATATCCCTATTACCATTCCTAGGGAAACTGATTGAAAAGCATGTCAACCACCATCTGTCTAACTACATCGAACTTGCTGGCGCCCTAGACTATTCTCAGTCAGGGTTCAGGCCTAAACACAGTACGGAGTCTACTCTTCTGTCTGTTACGGATGATTTACAGATGTACCAGGATAGGGGCTTTTCAGTAATCCTGGTTCTTTTAGATCTATCAGCAGCGTTCGACACCGTGTCACATGCCATCCTTATTGACCGGTTGTCGAACGCTGGTATCAAAGATAAAGCCATTGACTGGCTAAAAAGCTTTCTTTTCGATCGCTCCCAGAGAATCATCATGGATACCTATCGCTCAGCGGAGATTGAGATCTCGAAAGGGGTGCCTCAGGGCTCTTGTTTAAGCCCAACCCTTTTTAACATATATGTGGCGCCCCTGGCTAGAGTGATGCGGAGATATGGTTTTATTCCAGTATCGTATGCTGATGACACCCAGCTCCTCTTCCCTTTCAAGACTCTCTCCGCTGAAGTAAAAAGCTCTTTTTCTGCTGGCATGAAGGCGGTGGCACACTGGATGTCCTCCAACTTTCTCCAGTGTAATGTCAGTAAAATGGAGATAATGCTGTTTGGTGAAGCAAAAATTTTATGGACTCCTGATTGGTGGCCACTCGATCTGGGAATAGTTCCCGAACCCAAACAGGTCGTGAAGAATCTAGGGATCCGTTTAGATCAAGATCTGCTTTTCAAACAGCATGTCAACTATACCTCAGGAATCTGCTTCCACACCATCAGTCTATTACGGAAAGTTTTTCCTCTCTTACCGGATTCCTTTAGGAGAACCCTGGTTCAGACCTTGGTTTTAAGTAGGATCGATTACTGTAATGGCCTGTTGCTCTCTGCCAACGAAGGCGTATTGGCTAAGCTCCAGGTCATTCAGAACACGGCAGCTCGCCTTGTTCTTAATGTTCCCCCAAGAACCGCTTCAAAACCCCTTTTGGAGCAATTACACTGGCTTTCGATCCGTCAGAGAATAAAATTTAAGATATGCTGCCTGATCCACAAATGTATAAATGGACAAGGACCTGTTTATCTTCAAAACAAATTTTTTCCCTACACCCCACTTCGATCATTGAGATCTAGCAACAATCTTTTCTTAGTGATCCCCCGTGCTAAGAAAGCCAGACATGGGAACAAAGCATTATCAATCACAGGCCCCACACTGTGGAATAAACTCCCTTTATCTCTAAGACAGTGTAAAGAACACCTCACCTTCAGGAAACTCCTGAAAACTGTGCTGTTTAGAAATGAGATCTAGCTCCTCTTTCCTCTTATCTTTGCTTTACCGGTTCCTGAAAAGCGCAGAGATACTCCATTTGGAGTCGATTTCAGCGCTATACAAACCAACAAATAAATAAATAAATAAATAGTTCTCTGGCTCTACAACAGCTCTGCTGACCTGGTTCTCTGGCTCTAAAGCAGCTCCGCTGACCTAGTTCTATGCCTTTGAAGCAGTTCTGCTGACATGGTTTTCTGGCTCTAGAGCAGCTCTGCTGATCTGGTTCTCTCCCTCTAAAGCAGCTCTACTGACCTGGTTTCTATGGCTCTGCAGCAGCTCTGCAGACCTAGTTCTCTGGCTCTAGAGCAGCTCTGTTGACCTGGTTCTCAGGCTCTAGAGCAGCTCTACTGACCTGGTTCTCTGGCTCTAAAGCAGCTCTGCTGACCTGGTTCTATGGCCCTAAAGCAGCTCTGCTGATTTGGTTCTCTGGCTCTAGAGTAGCTCTGCTGACCTGGTTCTCTGGATCTAAAGCAGCTCTGCTAACCTGGTTCTCTGGCTCTAAAGCAGCTCTGCTGACCTGGTTCTCTCCCTCTAAAGCAGCTCTGCTGACCTGGTTTCTCTGGCTCTACAGCAGCTCTGCTGACCTGGTTCTCTGGGTCTAGAGCAGCTCTGCTGACCTGGTTTCTCTGGCTCTAGAACAGCTCTGCTGACCTGGTTCTCTGGCTCTACAGCAGCTCTGCTGACTGGTTTTCTGCACTCACGATGCACGCACCCGACTTCGCAGAAATATATTTAAAAATAATATAAGTTTATTATAAGTACAAATATATTATTTTGATGAATATCTTACATAATCTCTTGCCTTAATATGTATATTAAAGACACATACATATCATTTTGGAACATAATTTTTTTTTGCGGGAGTCGCGCACCCAGTGCGCCCCAGCACGTATATGATGTCACGTGGGACCCGCCACCGCGCAATCATCTCGTACCGTAATGCGCATGTGTCACAAATGCGCGGGAGCAGGAGTCGCAGGCTGGTCGCATACTAATCGCGCAAAACCCGTGATATTAAATGTATATGATGTAACTGAAAAACACGCAGCCGTCACACACCATACGCGGATCCTTCATGACTTTTCTAAAATGGCGGCTAGAATGCGCACACCCACCGTGATGTGTACACTTTGAGTGCGCGACTCCGAAAAAAATTGGATTTTTTTTTTAAAGAAAATAATATAACTATATTAAAATAAAAAATGAAAACAAGAAAATTCATCAATATTTCAGTTTTAATAAAAAAAAAAATTTTGGGTGCAATTTTCAGAAAATATATAATGTTATTTAATGAATAAAATATTTATAAATAAACAGTTAAAAAACTGTAGAAAATCAGTACAAAAAAATAGATCTAACTACTATCACACTTAAAAGTTAGCATTTAAAAAACCTTTGAAATTCACTGAAAAAAATCATAGGTTTCAGAGACGTTATAGTTAGAAATTAGCATTTAAAAAACCTTAGAAATTCACAGAAAAAACCATAGGTTTCAGAGGTGTTCTAGTTAGCTGCCCATTTCACTCATACAAAACCATAGAAATTCCTCCGTTATAGTTAGTTATGCTAACTATAACTCACGCGCCCGCAATGCACTGCTGATGATGTCACATATTGCATCATTCATGACATGGTCAGTGACATCACTGATGACATCTCAAATGACATCACTGATGACATCATCCACTTGACAATCTGATACACCTCATCATACACTAGTATAACCTTTCATCACTCACTGTAAAATACAGAGTACCATATTTGAAACCATTGACACACCAATACCAGTTACTACATACCCACTCACTGATTCCTAAGTCTACACACACAACTACCCATTCAACAACAGAATCATCTATACATGCAGTCATTAATTAATAGAACACATATATAGACATTGACACATCAGCAGTCATCTTAGTCGGTTATGCAGTCATCCTACTCACTCATGAAAAAAATGTATCGCACTTAAATTTACTCACTTACACAATTATCCAACAACCCCTCATTTATTCAAACACATAGTAACTCATCGTTAATATGTTAAAAAAGCACCATTACAATTATACACTCATTCATATAGTTACTCTCACAATCACTGACTCTTACACATACTTATTTATATACACCAACTCTCACATACAATGCCTTTTATTTTTTTACTTTGTTGAAGATGTACAACTAAAACATATATTCGCTCACCAACACACAAATAAATACACTCAGTCACCCAAACAACTGTTTCCACATGCACTCTTAAACCCATACACCTAGTCAATCAACCATTCACGCATCTATGCATAGAGTTACACACACCCCATCCAACCACACACAAACTCAGTGTCCCATACAAATACTCACCCAACTAATCAATAACTAATATACACACTCATGTAGTTTGTGACCAACTGATGCAGCATGTTATACAACAACAGAGACAGTGCTGCACACATTCACATAGTTTAGTTACTAATCCATGTACTAAGTGAGACACTTTTAATTACTCACTTAAAAAGACAGTCAGACAGCTACTAAATCCTCCATCTAGACAGTTATATATCCACTCAATCTTCAATACAGATTGGTATATCTATAATACATATTTAGATTTCAAACTAAACCACATTCAGTGGATGATGTCATCAGTGATGTCATTTGAGATGTCATCAGTGATGTCATCAGTGATGTCACTGACCATGTCATGAATGATGCAATATGTGACATCATCAGCAGTGCATTGCGGGCGCATGAGTTATAGTTAGCATAACTAACTATAACGGAGGAATTTCTATGGTTTTGTATGAGTGAAATGGGCAGCTAACTATAACACCTCTGAAACCTATGGTTTTTTCTGTGAATATATATATATATATATGGCCATAGAAGTTACAGATAAAACAAACATAAAATATACACCATTATTACACAGCGTATTTAAACTTGTGAACATTTTCAGAGATACTCAATCAATCAATCAGTACTTGTAAAGCGCACTACTTACCCGTGAGGGTCTCAAGGTGCTGGGGGAGGGGGTCCCGCTACTGCTTCGAAGAGCCAGGTCTTGAGGAGTCTTCTGAAGGTGAGTAGGTCTTGGGTCTGTCGTAGGTGGGTAGGGAGGGTGTTCCAAGTCTTGGCGGCGAGGAAGGAGAAGGATCTGCTGACGGAGGTCATTCGTTGGATGCGGGGGACAGAGGCGAGGGCGAGGCTGGTGCAGCGGAGCTGGCGGGTGGGGGTGTAGAAGCTGAGTCTGCTGTTAAGGTAGGCTTTTCAGGTTTTGTGGAGTACTTTGTGTGCGTGGGTGAGGAGCTTGAATGTGATCCTCTTGTCGACGGGGAGCCAGTGTAGGTCTCTCAGGTGTGGGGTGATATGGCTAAGGCGAGGGATGTTGAGGATCAGTCGGGCGGAGGCGTTTTGGATGCGTTGCAGTTGTCGCAGGTGTTTGGCCGTGATTCCTGCGTAGAGTGCGTTGCCGTAGTACAGCCTGCTGCTGACTCGTAACATTGTGTAGTGCTCAGTTAAAAAGTAAGAGAAAACCATAGTCAAAATCCTGTCTCGGTCCACCATGTCCTGTGACAAAATCTAAACATATTCTTCAGACCACAATTTACCATGATGGAATAGGAGAAATAAACCAGTTCCAGTTCTGAGAGTCCACGATATGTCACTGCCAGTAGCTATTTAAAAACATGTATACATGGTTTTCAATGATTGCAGTTGCTGTAATCATGCAAAAGGAAATTTTGTATTTACAGCTGCATCCTTAGTGTCTGACTTTTTCAACATGTGGGTACCTTCCCACCAAGTGCCAGAACCCAAAACTTCTTCCCAAAACTGTTTAGTTTTCAACTTTCAGACAGGAGCATTCATCACAGGATACATGTGGCATCAGTCCCTGAGACCGCTGAGCTGCACAACCTCTCCAGTTACCTCTTTCCAAAAGTAGCTTGTCTGTGTAGTTGATATGCCTGATGGAAGATTAGTGAGTAGATGGGGTGTTGGAAATATGATAGAACTTACACATTAGGATTAATTAAGTCACCAGTAGGCTACATTTCCTAATTTTACATTGTAGGTTTTGTCTTTTCCTATATTATTGGGGGATATCACGTTAGTGGAAGAACTTGAGGCCAAAGAAAGGGTGTAATCACGCTGCCCGATACTTATGCAAAAAGATTACTTAAGACATGACCACAGTGAGCATTTGTCCTGGAAGAGGCATCACGACTGTTCTTGCAGAATGCGCTTGAGGCTGAGATAAAGGTAAAGACATTTATAGAGTGCCTGATAAAGAACAATCTGGGGTGTCCTCAATAGATAACCTGCAAATCACTCTGATTGGCTTAAGTGGAATATTTCGATACAACAGAATTCCCCAGCCAAGCACTGCAGTGAATGAGGTGGGAGCTAATCCATTTACCATTACAGATTTATGGATGCTGAAGAACTAGCCAAAAGAACACAGAGTTGTATCTTGGACTGGTCAAAATTGTGACTGTGCTGAATATTAATTCTGTACAGCATTTCCTCAGCAAAGGAAGAGTGAGGATGTAGAGTCAGCTAGATGAAAAGTAGCTTTTGATAAGGTTGTATGTGCCCTGAGCACCATTGTGTCCCACCGGAAAATTGCACATAGATGCTTATTTTTATTCTCCAATAAATTATATTTAGTGCTGCAGATAAGTGATGTCAGTCCCCTGATCTTTTCTGTAACTTTCTAAAACACATTCTGTTATATTCAGGAGATTTTGACATATGGGCTGAGGACACCTTGTGCCCTCTTTTTAATACCCTGAGACATGATATGAATAGTTTTCAGCTCTTGTAAGAAGTCAAAGGTCTCCTCCATTTGCAACGGGCACTATTGATCTGGTTTTTAGCCTTCATTGGTAAAGTTCTGAAAAGAGTAAGTAAATATGTTAGTCTGCTTATTCAATGTATTCTGAATGTCTCTCTGCCTACTAGGATCATTTTGGCCTGCATGAAAGACAGAAATTGTCACACCCCTCTTAAAACCTTTACTATGTCTCCTTAATAACCTTCCAATTTCTCCCCTTCTCCTTTCTCAACTAGAAAGCCAAACTCCAGTCACATGTCTACTGCAGGAATACATGGAAGACATCTATTTTCTTGACTTATCAGTCAGGGTTTCGCCTTAGCTACAGCACAAAGCTACTGATAGTTTTATTGGTTCTAGACAAACTCAGAATATTCGTGGACATAGCAGTGTTGGTGCTTTGGTCCTAATGGAGTTGTTGGCGGCTTTCAATACCATTGACTGCCAGATCCACAACTGACTGTGATCTCTATAAGTGGGCAAGCTTTAAAAGTGTCCTTTATCAGAGTCGGGAAGCAATTGGGTAAATTTGTTGTTTCACCTCAGAACCTAACTCGGGCCCTAGGATGTGACTGTGAGGCAATGGGCTAGTGATCTGCTTGGCCAGGGCCTGAATTTTTCCATGTATGATGATGACACTCATACTGTGGGATATACAAGGTGGTGCAGGCTCAGACCTCGGAAAATTCCAGAAGCACTACATGGGCTCAGAAAGTAAATGAACAATAACTGCCTAATGTGAAACCTCTCTAAAGCAGAGGTTCTGATCACTTGCAATTTTCCTAATACTTGTGATACCAAATTTCCCCATCACGCCATTGGCAAATGTCCATAACTTACACAGATGATGCTTCATCTAGGTTTCTGTTCGTCCTTGATCTATCCTTAGATCTTTACATTTCACCTCTGGTCCGCAGTTGATGTACTCAACACCTCTTTCTTTGGAGAATGTTTCCTTTCCTGTCCATGACCCATAACATCATTGTTGGTGATGTCATTATCCATTCCAAAGTGGATACTGCAATGCAGGTTCCCTTCACTTCATCTCTGAAAATCCACATAAACTTAAATAGCAAAATATACAAATACTAGGTCAATCTTTAATGTTTGTAAATTTCAATTTATCTCTGGCAAGCTTAAACATCTGAGCCAGCTTCATGTAAAAAAGACAATTGAGCTTAAGATTTTTTACATTCTTCATAAACTTTACTTCTTTGCCCAGCCAAGTTACCTGGCACAATACTCTACGAGGTATTTCCCAACTAACAGACTGCAGCAGCAGCCACATGTTTTGCATTGCCCAAGTTTAAACTCTCCCTATGGGCTACCAAATTCTTTAGGTCAGTTGGTCCTAAGTTATGGAACAGCCTTCTATTCTGTCTCAGAAAATAATCTTTCCTAAATAGTTTTTATGAAGGTTGTTTTCCATGAAAGCAACTTCAGGTCACTGAAAGGCATTACTTCATAGGACTTGTGCATGAGACTAGGGCGATATTGAGTTTTTGTCTCACAGTATTTCTCCTTGCTGTGGCAATGAGGTCAGCCAGCTGGCACTGGCTAACCTCACTGGCATTGGAAAACACTTTCTTTGCCTATTTGTATGGGTACCAAGGACTGCGAGGCAGGTCTTGGTGGCGAATATTCAAACACGTTATCTGGTGCAATGCCTTTTACAAAATTAAGACCTGACAGTGGATTTTAGTTGCCTGAATTTCCAGATTGCCTGAGGAGAGTTGTGGCAATAGGGAATCAAACGTAAAGTAATAAACCATATATAGCCTTTGGTATTCCATAAAAAGTCTGACAGGGCTTGCTCCTTATTGGACACTAAAAAATATTTTTCTTGAACTGTAGTCTAAAACAGTAAAACTGTTTGTCAGGTACATTCTAAACCATATAGTTGGCAAGCAAAAATAAAGAGCCACAATGTTTATAAGCCTAATTTCTGTTTTTTGTACTGTGGTTTATGAACCGTTGCCATCAATTTACTTTCAGTCCTTTTTTGGTACTTTTTTAATTCTCTGATCATACGAAAGAAAGGCACTTTGGAGTTTTGTTGTATGTCCTTTGCAAGAAAGACATTTACCGACTTAGTCAGTTCTGTAAACTTACTCTGTAGGAGCTAAATCTTGTGTGGTACCTTTGCAGGGAAAATGAGTTGCATACTACATGCATTTCTTATGTTTATCTCACACTTGAGCCAAAGAATAAATATGTTCAGACTAAGCTGACATTTTTGTTACAATTGTATACCAATGAATGCAGAAACAAAGTTAGAGCAGAAAACATGTTTTTCTGTTATCACAAAAAGGTGTAGGTAGACAGCTGTCTATTTTATTTAGTTTCAATTGATACAGAGTAGCAAACTATAAATCTTTTTTTTTTCAATTCTTTTTTTAGATGACAACCTTTGGGGCATTTCTCCACAAAGGATCTTTCTGTAGGAATTATTTTAATTTGCTGGATTTGCTTGTTGTTGGAGTTTCTCTAGTGTCATTTGGAATTCAGTAAGTATAAAACAATTTTTGCATGTTATTTCTTGTTTTCAATCCATTTTGTAAGGTTGTAAAATACATAGGTAACTATAGTACATATCATATATGTGTTATTGATAAAAGATGTAAGTATAATAGTATGATAAACATATCTCAAAGCAATTTCTTTAGAAAAAATGCAAAAAATTATGATTAGAAAGGATATAAAATATTGAAGTTAAGAATAAATGTGAATTTGAAGGCAAACTAAGAAAGCGTTATAATGCATTACTTCAAAATCTTAAAATTATTTTGAGTTGCAGATTTGTTAACTCTTTTTGCTTAATGTGTTTAGAGAGTATTTAGAGAGCAAGGAAATAAGCAGCATTCAGTTACAACTTCGTACCAATGATGCTTAATAAAATACAAACATGTGGCCTAGTAGTTCAGACAGGAAAACTCCTATGGGGTAGGATTTAGACTGAAAATGGTTGCTCCCCCTAACCACAAAGAAAAGTTGATAAAATGCAATTGAAAGCAATTTGGATGAAATACCCGTGGTTAAAAAAAGCAAAAAAGCTCACCATTTCAATCTATCACGTTTTTGTCTCAGTTTTTCTAAGGAAAAGGGATATGCCCAAGATGTAGACTGGTTGAGCGTTCTGTACACCTGACCAAAGAGGCCCAAAAAGATTGAAACTCTTCTGTGTTTACATCTGTTCTCCTTTTGGGGCAGGTCAAGACTGGTGGTCATCAATAGAAAACAGTACAATCTGCAGATGCAATACCAGATATGTTTTGGTCAGTAGATACTGTACTTTCCCGAGGGCCTGTTATCCGTGTCTTGCAGCAACAACTAATAATAATATGATAATAGTTTATTTCGGCTTAGAAGCCATCAAATTAATTCATACAAACAGAGTTTATAGCACCTATACATAAAATCGTGCATGCATAGCAGAGAAGATCATCATTGGGCAATAAATGCACACATTATTAAAATTTAAACCAGGAGTGTACAGTGTGGTACAAAGCTGCTCACAAGAAAATTTCCATAAAATGCTGTGTGCAATGCATAGGATTATAGGGATGCCAGCTATTATTGTCACAATAAAGTGCAAATATCTTCAAATCGTAGCAGCAATAAATGCAAAAAGCGAACCAGGTCATTAGTAACTCTTCTCATACGGAATTACGTACATATACTGTAAAACATTTTCTTAACCCATAAAAACTTTAAAATACCTAGATTACTAAAACCACAGTTCATGTAACACCTGTTGTAACCTCGTGGCTTATGAGTTAATTTAAGGATCATAAGTGGGAACCTGTTTTGATCTAATTCTCTTTGCCCAAAGCAAAAATCTGGAAACAGTAAAGACAATCTGCTCCTTCGTATCACTTTTCGGGATCCTTAAAGCTTTTCAGTCATGTCTCAAACCCATAAGTTTACATACTGCAATTGTCCATTTCTTGCGAGGCAGTGCATACCTTGGGCAAAAGAAAAAAATGTTCCTCCATCTCTCTAGACAATGGGCAATGTGGTCAATAAATTGGTGATCAACCTTTTTTATCCCATTTTTATGTAAATGCTCTTAACGTCGAATCACCGATTCTAAACTTTACATACAAGCATTTAGCCCGGAACGGACAGATTCTATCCAGAGAAGGTTCAAAACTAAGTAAACACTTGTAATTTAAAAATTCCCCTCTTTCTGATCTTTCCAGATGCGCATCATAACACATCCCCAATAGGCTCATTTCAGATTAAAAATAACGCATTCGGTCGGTTCTGCTGGGGATTTACGTATTTCATCAATTTTAATCATTTCACACAAATACTTGACTTGCCTAAGGCACAGAGTGTGAACTTGTTTATCACAAATGAATAATTCCACTATGGCTTCCCTATAAGGTGCCAGCTCCACTTTTGTCCAATGATGCACCCAATATAATAGTGGTTTTAGTGAAGTTACCAGATGGATATTGTTTATTGGTAAGTCACAACGTAATGGTGTGAGGGGAATGCTCGGAGGTAAGACAAAGAGGGCCCTAATAAATGTAATCTCGCTCTGCGTAAGCAGAGAAGCATCAACATAGCCCCAGAGCTCAGCACCATAGATAGCCGCTGCCATAGTAGTGGCTCTATATACTCTGAGAATTGGTGTCACAGAGCCCCCTAAGGTTGCCTTGCATTTCCTTCCAATTGCTAACGCCATCTGATAGAGAATAGTTCTAATTTTAGCAGCCAACCTTACCCCCAAGTGATCACATATTTAACCTGTTCTAATGGGGCTCCCTCAATTGTCATCCTCCCTCTAAAGGACCAATGTGGGTTCATTGCCATAAATTTGATTACTAATTCCTGTGTTGATCTTGAAGCCCCCCACCCTGGCCCAAGAAGAAACAAAAAGTGCTATGCCCCTTTCCCTGCGTACAGCACTTAATTTAAGGAACATAAGTACTATAACACAACCTAGTGGATGATTTTGTTGACGTCAGACGTTTATATGCTTTTATGTTGGAGCTCATTGGTTGCCTTCCTGGTGGTCAATTAGCACTCAGATATAGACAACGCCTTGAAAGAGTTAGATGTTAATCAGTAGGAAACGGTTATACAATAACTGTTATAGTAGGCTCTGCATGTATCGCTTCAGTTGAGTCAAATTGCTGTAAATAGCAGATGTTGCTATTTCCTAATTTAATGATGCTTTGATTCAAAGCCTTTGAATGTGTCAGCTTTGCCAGGATTTAAGCACATGACCTCCAGGTTTCTGAAGGAGTCACCAGTGCATGTAGCTCACTGACACAGTTTGTCGACCAATGATAACTAAACTTCTTTAAAGCATTTCTAAAATTAAAGTGTTGCTTAATGAGTCTCATGGTCAAGAGAGATTATACCACAGTGAAGGAGCTAAAATGGAGATGACTTGTCCACCTGATTGACTCGTCCTAAATTTCGGTATGTTGGCTTTACATTGCATAGTAGTCTACAGGGCTCTTGCCAGCTGATAATAGGGCGTTTTTTGGTCACGGTTGGGGCACAGATCAGTGGCGTCCTTCAACCTCATGTAATAAAACCTATTTCAGAATACCAGTAATATGGTTTTTAATTACCTGTTAAGTGCAGGTTCGCATTGAGTTTCTAGAATTATAATGGACAGATTCCATATATACTATTCAAACTGCATTTAATGCATACCGCCTTATTTATTGCATACCTAATTCAAATTTTTTTCAGGTCAAGTGCCATATCAGTTGTGAAAATTCTCAGAGTTTTGAGAGTTCTGCGACCACTGAGAGCAATAAACAGAGCTAAAGGACTAAAGGTGAGGTATTGTTAAAATTTGTAATCAGTATATTTTTGATTTTAGAAACAAGTTTGCCATTCAGGCATAATTTGAAATAATACAATGTTTTATTTGAACCCTGGCGGGCCTTATTTCGGGTAGTTAGAGGAGGATTACTCCCTGCCTTGGAAGAATGCAGCCTGCCATAGTTATAGATCTCTGCCTGTCGACTCCACTGAAGGCGCTGCAGCCTTTCTGTGTGGGTGCCATTTGATTTTTACTAATTTTATTAAGTGTACAAAAAACTTTTCATTTACATACAGAATTCAAAATGGGTCACAAAATGCAATATTGCTCCCATAAAACCAAAACGCAAGTATTCTTTTAATTGTTAATAATTAACACCTTGCAATAGAATTCCCAAAGTGCCACTCATCTGGGACCCAACTTTGTATTTCGGACCCCAATAGAAAGGTGGGAATGGGATGGGGGGGAGGGTGAGGAAGCAAAAGCACAGAATAAAATAAATGAAGGAAGCTCAATTACTTCACCCCTTTCCAATGATAGACACAAATATCATACCCTCGTCAAAAGGTGAAACCATATGTAAACTCAGGCCCCGATTGCCTTTTTTATCTCCTTTTCCGCCAATTACAGCTTGCTTCCCCTCATTTAGTTGTCTGTCTTGTAAAAAAAAAAATGTTACTTATCTTTTCTTCAGGGATATCCCCGTTATCATTCACCGCTTTTAGTTCTTTCTCCAGGTGGAAACATGTAATCCTGAATTCCCCCTTTGTCTTATTCCCCAGTCAGACGCTTTAGTCTCCTGTCCTTGTCCCTTACCTTAACATACACTTTTGCATTACCCTGTCATCCTTTTCCCTCACAACTCTTCTCGCTTCCTGCCTGCTACTCTAAAATTTGAAAAATACATCTTTTCATTTCTCACCCATCCCTTTTCATCACCCCTTTGTTACCATTATTTTAATGTTCCTCCACAGGGTTATTTTCTCATTTTTCTCCTCAGTCCATCGTTCTCCTTTCCTTCTTCTCGGCTCATGCTTTTAGTTCAGATGTCATATTATAAGTAAACAGCTGATTTTGCTACCCTAAACCAATCTCTTTTCTTTACACGTTTACTTATTCTCATTTTTTAAAACAAAAATAAAGAATTTTAGGAACAAACTTCCATTTTCTTTTTTCTAAATTTGTTTAACTTCAGATCTGATGTTTGTTACTGGGTCCTTACTTTGTTTGCCATTTTCATTAATTTGAAGTTTCCAAAAATTGACCCTTTGACTACTCTAATGGTTTTATAAACATGAAATTTACAGAATTCGTATTTCTTGGCAACTACGCAGCACGGGGAACATCACTGATGACCTTGCCCTTATTTCTGGTTTCGGTGTCAACTATAGGGAAGGAATATGCAGTATGTTCTTAGGTGGGAGTATTATCAAGTCATGCAGGGATCTGGAAACCGATAACCTCAGGCTGGCTTGTTGGATATGTAATAGGGGGATATACACAGTGCTCCCAGATTTACACTGCCATTGCAGTGGGAGAAAAGCTTACTTCCAGGTCGGTTGAAGGCAGTGAAAATCTGATGAGTCAAGTAAAAGTCATTGTGTAGAGCATAAATAAAATGAGATAAGTGGAGGTAATGAAAAATCCAAGCAATGAACTCGAGCAGAGGGCAATACAGAATGAGCCTGAAACAGAGCTAGAGTTCCAAAAAATGCATTGATAAATCAAGTCATAGCAAAGGCGTTGTGCAGGGGCTATCGAGGAGCAGAGCAGGTGAAAAAGAGCAGATATGGCAATGCCTAAATTCAGTTTAGAGTTTCAAAAGAAGAAGCTCAAATAATGTAGGTAAGTCAAGTCGGGTATCTCTCAAGTACCTCTCAAGGCTATAGTTCTCTTCTTAGATGCTTACTAACAATCCATCTTCCACCTCTCGAGGGAAATGTTGGTAAGGTTTATTACAGTGAACAGTAAATCGCACAGTTTAACTACAATTCTCATCACGCCGCAATGGCCCCTCATTCAATTCCAAATAATCTGAAAAATGCCTTGACTAACCCTCAAAACCATACTCCTCAGATCACCTGTTTCTCACTCAAATACAGATTTTTTCTGGAAGTACCCACAGACTGCACAGTCTTTGATACGAAAGCACCAGCATTCAAACAAGAGCACACCATGCTGCTGTCCTTCTCAGAGTGACACCTGTGATATAGAACTCTCTCACACCATCTTTCTAGACCCCCACATGCTTTCCCTCTTTCAGAAAAAGAACTACAAATTCTACTCCCATGCCATTTTCAGTTATAGTAATATGCAATTGTCTCACCGGTAATGGAATATTTCTTATTCAGTTTGGTGTCAATGATGCATGTTTTCCTGACACCCTAATTGAAATTGTATCTTTCTATCATTCAACTTAACTAAAAAAGGGCCTGATTTAAAATTTGAGGGTCAGCTCGTCTTCTGCCAGGGCAATGGAGTAAATGACTCAGTCACCCTGGCAGAGGTGCCAACACACAAATTGGGAAATATCCATCGGCCCAGGGGGACATTTCAAGCATTGTCAAGAACTGCTGTGATAGCAATTGCTGTCAATGCATTATAACTTTCCCGGACAGCTCCAAACGTGGCAGAGCAGTACCGCAAAGATACAATTCTTTTATTCGCAAAAAGAAAATCCCAAGAGTAATCACACCTACTCTGAGTACCTTACCTCTGTCTTAATGAGATATCCACTGCCACATAGCAGTCCCTGAGCACAGCTTCTTTGTACACGAAACCACTATATATATAGGCGCTAGGCGCCCTGGGGTCCTCTATACTATGTGTATAAGAAGAAGGAGTGGAGTGGTAGGGCTTTCACCTATTCTGCAGCTTTTTTTATTATTTGCTCCAGCACAGGCCATGAGCATTTAGGAGCTAGTCATTGATTGTGTTCTTTCCATCAACCAATTAGAAAAGCTTTGGACCAACTTCAGTTCTGCTAGGACCATCTTTGGTGCTGTTGCCTTAAAGAGTCATTCATGACTGAGGACATTGATGTATAAACAGAAATTCATTCAGCGGCCTTCTAAATCAACTGTGATAGTACGCCAGTGTTTCGGTCTTAAGACAGATGACAGAAAACTCACCTTGTGTGAAGATCTCTCCGACGGCAGATATTTTCACCCTATGAATGAGAGGACAAGGAAGATACCCATATGTTTTCACATGAAAGACAAAGCTATAGAGAAGAAGAAACTTAACAAGTTTTCAGATATTAAGGTTGTTTTACTATATCCTAGTTCAGACTTGCATAAAGGAGGAATGACATACTACATTTAGGTTTAGGAATGACTTACCTCAGACAGTCGGGGCTATTGTTATCATTATGATGATTATTATTATTAGTATTATTATAATAATTATTATTCTGGCATAAAGTACACCCTGACATACATAACAAAAGTAAAGTCGCCAAAGAGTTCTGTGATCATATAGAGAAAGAAAGATGAAGGCTGTGTTCTTTTGTAAGGTGATGAGACCTCAAGCTTATGTGCAATATCCTTTTAAAGTACTTCATAGGATATTTATTCCATATAATATGGTCACATGAGGGCATGGCCAAGATGGCAGCCAAGACAGTCATATGGTAGTGCCCTCTGCGGCCACCGCTCACTTTTCAGAATCCTCCACAACGACGCCCCCAGTGATCTGGATTGCTAAAGATAAGGGACACCCATCTGCCACGGATGTTCAACTGACCCACACCTGCCCGGTGTGCTGTGCCCTTGAGGCTAAGGACACCGAGGCCAAGGATGAACAACTGGTATGAAAGATTGGGTGATTCCCTTTTGGCGGTGCCTTCAGATACTTTGCAGTCTGTGACATGCGCTAGGCGCCCGGGGTCCTTTCCGGGGCTCCGTCCGTCACCAGGGATCCCTGAACCTTGGGGAAATAGTGAAACTCAAGAGGGGGCATGACCTCTGGGTCTGATCCTCACCCCACTGCAGTCAGCCCTCCACATAATACCTCAGGGGCCTCTGGGACCAAGACATCAAGAAATCATTGGGGCCCAGAAGTGATGCACTGGCACTCAAGCTAGGACACCTGAGATCAAACCAAACAAAATTTAAAGACAGAGTGGAAGCCACATAATTATTGTTGGCCACTGTGTGCCCCACGGTAACCAAAATGCAAGAATACATCAAGGTTCTTCAGGAAGAGGTGTAACTCCTTCAAGGGAGGGCGGAGGACACAGAAGGCTGATCGCAATGTACAACATGCTAATCGTTAGACTTCCGGAAGTAGCTGAGGGGTCTAGCATGGAACTCTTCCTTGAGGACTTGTTACTCACCCACCTTTTTTCCCTGTGGAGAGAGCCCACAAACTACTGAATAGGCCTCCCCCCCCCCCCCGGGGGCTCCACCCAGTCCAGTGGTGGCTCGCATATTCAACTGTTGTGACAGAGACATTGTGCTTAAGTTTGCCCAAAACAATTGACCCATGGCACTTTGAGAATGGAATAGTAAACATGTTTCCGGACTACACGACAGATGTGCAGTGGTGCTGTAGTTTTATGGCTGTAAAAAGAAGCTCCGCAAATAGGACTCAAATTTTCACAAATGTTTTCAGCCAAGAGGTGGGTGCAGGATTTGGAGAGGGCTTGTTTATTACCATGCCTGCAGATAAGTGAGAGTGGCTAGAGACTAAGGGGTGCTCCAATCAACACACAACCTACCATGAAACTACCCTGGCCTATGAGAACAAGCCCAAAAGGGGTAAGGTAGAGGTAATTGGCCACCAAAACTAGAACTTGCAAAGTCACAATCAGATTGCTTCTCCTACCTCTGGAATGAACACAGTTTTAGAACAGTTAAATATAGTTCCTAATTGGTCAGAGGCTAGTCTTTGCAGTGGCCTTGGTGCGGGCTGTTGGGGTGAAAGTTTTTGGTTATTGTTTAGGTGAAATGAAGGCACACAGCAGTCAGCACTTACTTTCATTCAGGGAAATCCCACAGAGGGTAACAGCGTACATACAACTTCATTATAGTGGTTATCCACAAGAATCACAACCCAGGTACAGTATGATCTCCTGGAATGTGCAAGGGATGGCGACAACTAAAAGGTGACACCAGATCTACATTTTTCTGAAAACGCAGGCAGACGCATAGTGCATCACAAAATTACTTAAATGTGATTGGGCCAACTGGTGGCCACCTCTTATTCGACCTATGCGAGAGGGATCCTGATACAGATTTCACCTGCTGTACCATCGGACAGCCAATATGTAGTAATGGAAGGCATGGAAGATGGTGCTCCAATATCGCTGGTGGTGCACTATGATTGCAACAAGTACCAGGCACAGTCCCTGGACAGCCTTTCCCCCACGCTAGTGCAGGACCTCTTCGCACCAAGAATCTGGGGTGGGGATTTCAACTGTGTGCACAGTGTGGAACTGGACAGGTTGACACCCCTGCTGCATTGTGCGACGAGCATTATGGCAGTGTGCTCCTTCGACGACTGGACACACAGTTACATGATATGTGGCACACCATGCACCCCCAGACAGCTAAATACTCATACCATTCACTGATTGGCCACATACAAACTAGAATCAATCTCCTTTTTTGCAATTCAAGGATTCCCTCCTACATACTACTAAAGGAACAATTGGTGGACGGAATGCTGAACAATGCAAACATTCATCCCCAGTCACAAAGATCTGGGTATAATCCATCGTTCTTTGGCTCACCACACCACCCAAGTTTGGATCCAGCCAAATGCAAATCAGTCTTGAGCCTGTGCCTCATGGGAACAGCTCAGCCCGAACTGCCAAGCCCGGTCCTCCTTGGACTGAAAACAAGCATCCTGGGACCGGTTTCGGGGCATCACCCCTAATCAGCTGGGCTAGCTTGAATCTAGTGGTGCAGTGAGCACAGGACCCATGTCTGGGCATACCCTTCCCACTTAGGGTGACAAATGAAAAAGGAACAAGGATTTAGGCTCAGATCTCTGTACTGGGGTGAATGTATGACATTGTTCTGCATTCTGTCCATCAATTGTTCTTTTTGCATTTGTCACCCTGAGTGGGACGGGTATGCTCAGACGTGGGTCCCATGCTCTCCATGCCACTGGAGTCAAGCTATCCTGGCTGATGAGAGGTGAAACCCCGAAACCGGTCCTAGGATGCTTGTTTCCATTCCAGGGAGGACCTGGCCTGGCAGTTCGGGCTAGACTGCTCCCATTGGGTGCAGGGTCAAGACTGATTTGCATATGGCTGGGTTCAAACTGGAATGGTATGGAGAGCAAAAAAACGATGGATTTAGGCCCAGAGCTCTGTACTGGGGTGAATGTATGACATTGTTCTGCATTCTGTCCACCATTTGTTCTTTTTGCATCTCCCACATACTAGGCACCAAATATTTGGGCCACACCCTTTCTGGCCACAGCTCACTTCGAATAGTGGTGTGGTGAGGCCGGCAGCGCACATTGATATCAACTTGGAAACCACATGCTGGGGTGTTGCAGGACCCTAGGCTTAGAAACCCAGTACACGCATATTGATCATTATTTCTAAGACAACGAGGTCACTGCTGGCACAGAGGGGTGGAGTGTGATGCATTTCTGGTAGTGATCCGGTGCATGTGCATCAAGACTGTGTGTAGGGGAAAGAGCATTGTGTGCAACCAATTCCTGCAGTTGGAAGGCAATTTCCAAGAGAAGGAGGTACAAGTTGGAGTTGCTGCTGCTAGAAACACAACATAGCAAACATTAGAGGATGTGGTCTGACGGCTAGACTGCCGACTTTGGTGCTGGAAACCAAGGTTAGAGCCTCAGGGTTGCGTCCACATCCTGTGATTCTGGGAAAATCACTTAATCTTCCCGTGCCTGAATGTGTCCTTGTGTAACGTAACCGGTGCTCATGTAAAGCACTCCAATACCTTTGGGTCGAGTTTGCGCTATATATATCTGCAGAAGAAAAAAAAAAAAGGAACACAGAGCACTGACAGATAGGCTTGGAAAACGGGACTGTGTTGAATACATAGCCAGATACCACGTGGTCGGAAACAAAGATGGGTGCTTCTTATCTTGGCTCTTGCGGGCCAATTAGAGCCCCCACTGGCGATCTTCTCAGCTCGCAGACTGACAATATAAGATCTTTATGGATTATTACAGCTTCCTTTACGCAGCCTTAGAAGGGGCCAGCAGCCCTCCTCTGCAATACTACATAGACAGGACACCAATTCCACACTTGGACACTCTCCAGTGACTTGCTTTAGACATACCGCTCACAATAGCTGAGGTACAATGTGCAGTAGATCTAATGGCACACAATAAAACTGTAGGACAGATGGACTTCCGGTAGAGTTTTATATCACGTATAAAGTGAGGCTGGCTCCAAAACTCTTCTAGCTGTATCGGACCGCCAGGGAAGCTGGGGCGCTCTCTGCGACTGAGTGAGAAGCAGCAGCGGTTTCTTTATTGGGGTGTGGGGGCATTGCATCCTGTTTGTTTGTTGCCCCATATTAAATGGTTACTTTTGAATTAATTAATTTTTCATTAGCTGTAATGCCGCTTTTTGCACACAGGAAAATTTAGCGACACTGCATTCTGCTATTTGGGAAAGAGGGGAGCAGCGCAGACCACTGACACCAGGTTTGTGTGCAAAAGGCCACTTTATTGAAACAGGTGCACATCACAAAACAACATTGCCCTTTGCCTTAAAAAACTGCAACCTCACTATACAAAGTTATTCACCTAAGTTATGCTAACCTCACCCGTAAAATCTCCCTCCCCGCCCACAACAAATGACTGAGGAATACTGAACTTGCTCCAGAGCTGGTCAACTGTAACTGAGACCTTTAGACTCCCATCCCTCTTTACTCCATCTATTAATCTTTTAACCAATTAAACTTCTTACAGAGCCTTACACTTTCTGGCTCGTCCAGGTGTTAACTTACCTACTTGCTCCCTTTTCTGCCTGGATTGCCGCTGACAACAACCATAAAGTTCAGTAAACCGTGGCATCTTCTCTGCCAACCGCCACCCAGAAAAGGGGAGGGGGTCCACTGGTGTACCCTTATTTCTGCCCCCATCCACCCCCTTAAGAAAGATGTTTTGAACCCACAAATGTTAAGCACCTTCACCAACACCAGCTCTAGTTGCAACAAGTACAGTTCCATGTCCTTGGAGGACAACTGTACCACATTACCCTGAGAAATTCCCGATCTTCATAATAAAGGTGTGAATGCTCAACTCTGCCCTGGCCGAAGTCCCTGCAAAATGAGTGCTTTTCTTTGATCGACTTCCTCCTGGCCCTGTCTACAGCTACTGACCTGCTGGCCCCACTCCAAACCCTGGTTGGCACAAACTCTGACACCTTATGCAACTCCCTCAAGTCCTGCTTCCTGTATTTAATCAGTGTCACAATGTTCTGATGCACCGAACCGTTCCCCGCCTAAATGCATAAGCAGTATATCAAGCCAATTACCCCCTATCGGTAGTCTACTCCATCTCATCTCCCTTACCTACTGATCAAATATATAGCAATATTAAAAACCCAAATTCGCCCGGGCTGCTGAACCTCTTGCATCTTCTGCCCACTGTACGAACGATTGCCCACAATCCATATCTGAATACCTGCAGCCTGATGCCCAGGAACAGCACCTGCAAAACAGAAACAAAGTTGACAACCTGTATACTTATTCAGCAAAGAAAAACCCTCTCCGCTATAACACAGCACCGCTTAATCATGAACTGTCTGAACTGCTGCCCCCAGGCAGAACCTAACTAACGAATACATACTCTGAGCCTTATGTTCCTGTCCTCACCTCTTTGATCTGTCTTAGAATTGTAGAGCCCAACCCGCTGGCCCTTATCAAACCCGACCGACCGCCTCCCAGGGAATGCCCCTACTTCCCCTAGCCCCCAAATGCTCAAGGATCCAAAAAGCATCTACAAACATCCTGGCCATAAGGGCTGAAAACACATCTACTCACCAACCCCCGGCAAATTCAAAGAAGAACCAAAACACCTTATCTATATCCTATGCCTCCACAGGACCACACCAGTCAACTTCCCTGGACCTGCCGTCTAAATATTCTCCTCCCAAGCGTGCTCGAAGAGGTGACGTAACCCCACAAAATCATTCCTACACAGCCAATATCTGCCAATTTGCTGGAATGGTCACCCTTGTCTGATCTTTGTCTAAGAGCTACGTTATAAATTGAATTACATCCTCTGTGCTACCCCATTCCTTTGACCTCCTCCTGGTCCCATCTGCTAAAAATTTAGACCAGCCTGGGCATAAGCTGTCTTCGTAGACTGCCATGGAATCTGCTACTAGCTGAAGCATCCTCTCTCCCCCTTACTGACTAAAGATCCTGAGGCATCCTTGTCCTGACTCTATCCCCCTTCCGTGGCCAGCCAATGGAACTTCTCCCAGTTCACATGAGATAAAGCATAATCAATGTCATTGTCCACACTTGGTACATGCTTGACTCCCAACACAATATCAATTTGCTGGCTTTTTACAGCAAAAACCCTTGAAATCTATAACAGCTGTGAGTCCCTCGCTGACTACCCATTGACCTCCCCACCACCGACATGGTGTCGAGTCCAGTGAAAACTCCTGTATGATAACTGCTTACCCCATGATGCCCTTGCCCCTACCAAAAGAAACTTCAGGAAGGCAAAACTGCAGCCACTCTGCATCTACTCCGGTGGCCACTACTCGACACACCAATGCCATTGCCACGAAAACCCCCAACCAAAACCCACTGTCGCATCTGCAAATATCTTGCCATCCAAATCTCTTTCTGACCATGCTGTTAGGGGAATCCAATTAAAGTGAGCTAGACAGATTAGTCACGGCCTCAGGCCCTCTTGACCTGTAGACAGCCTGATATGATGGTGTGGTAATGGCCGACCCGAGAATGACAACCTAACCTTCTACAACTAGCCTCCCTGCTCTCCCTACCATGCATGCAAAGTTCCAATGGGCCAACGGTACCTACCCCTCTTTGACAGTGCCTGTGTTTACCCCAAACTTGCCTCCAGAAACCTCTGCATTGTTAATTACTTGTCTCTTGGCAATCGGGCTCCCATAACCCTTGAATAAATGTCAATATCAGTAAAAGACAATATCGTGCGGAGTGCCACAGTTTCCTCCGGTACCAATGGCACTCCGGTCACTCATGCGCTTCTGGAAACTTACCATCAGGTGCTGGCAGTCAGCGGAGCCAGGTTCCTCACCAAAACGAAAGTCATGCAATTAATGTATTATTTGCTCGTGACCTTTGTACCTTTTGAAAATTGATTACAAGAATGCAATGAATCATTCAACTACAGCCCACGAAGTGGAGCCACCCCATGTAAGTCGTTTGTCAACTATAT
This sequence comes from Triturus cristatus, assembly GCF_964204655.1. Lineage (NCBI taxonomy): Eukaryota > Metazoa > Chordata > Amphibia > Caudata > Salamandridae > Triturus > Triturus cristatus. The sequence continues at coordinate 151,917,355 of NC_140592.1, forward strand.
GTGCGGATTCCCAAACCGGTGAAAGTCAGCAGGGTGTACTGGCAACTAACAGAAAGGTGACTTAACGTCTCTCCTAGCCATATTTGCCCCTTATCCCACTCTTCCCTACTAAGGCTAGTGCTGTCTCCACTGATTAGTCTGTTTCTTAAGCCTGTTAATTAGGAATGAAATCATTGACTAGCAATCCGTCTGCCACGAAAGGTATTGAATCAACCTAACATGCCCCTGTTCCTCTTTGGGTGCCGCTCCAATATGGGACACAATGAACTCATCCCTTAGCCAATACTCAAAGGGGCCCAACCATCCTACCCTCTCGAATCACTTTGCATACTTTATACCCCACTACTTGTGTGTGCATGCTGGCTGATTTCAAGGTAGCTGCCCAGCGTCACTCTCATGCCCTCATCCCATACTGAATACCGACGTAAAACCTTGTGACCATAGCCTGGCGTCGTCCTTCCGTTCATAATAAAAAAGCCCAAATTCACATCTGTCCAAGTTAACTGGCATATGAGCACCTACTCCCAGAACCCTGTCTGCCCCTCCATGCCTTGCAACAAGCTGCCTGCCCTCGCTGCTGTGCTCCTGTGGAATACTGCTATTGCCCATGTCTTGCTGCATCACAGGATTGACCCCTAAGACCTGACCCAATGCATGACTGCCTGTGCCTTTGGCACATTCATGCCAGAATTTACCATGCTTCTTTGTGCACAAGGTCCCAGTTGACCAATCTGTCCTTTGCCTAAGGACCCCCACCTTTCCCCGGTTGGGGCGCCCCTGAAATGGCTATTAGATGATTGGTAGACCGCTAGCAATAAAAATTGTTTTTACCCACTTTGCTGGGCCCTTAAAATGGTGCCATATGTCATATTTAATCCCACCGCAATGCTTCTCCAGATCATGGGCCATACAGACCCTGAGTTCATCCTCTTGCTGCGCCCAAGCCTAACCGCCATAATATTTTGGGGCTTTCGGATGACGTCCATTGTTTTAAGTAGTGCAACTGACCTCTCAGAGGATATTTATGGTATACGCAGGCATGAATAAAAAACTGCCGTCCATGTCTCTATATTCACTGTCTTTTCGGCCGTTTGTAGAGCTCGAAGTCCCCCCCCCCCCCCTTGGAGCCTTTCTTGGACCTTAGCTCCACTCCCTGTGTAATAATTTCAGCACCTCTATGCACTCCCCCTTCCATCATCTTAATAGCGAACATGAGGCAAGCCTGAACTGGCTTAGATGGCTTAGATGTCCCAGTATATGATCGTAACTCCTTACTCCAATATGCCTGTCTACTTTTACTCCTCTGCTTTGTCACCTGACGTCCCCACATCTGTCTGTTTTGCCCTTTCGTACCGACACCAATGTCCTTCCCTTAAAATCTGTCCTGAGGCAGACCTCGCTGTTCATACCGACGTCAGCTTAGACAGGCCTCCCCATCATATCGACACCAGTTTATGCGGGTCTCCCCGCTCCTATCGGTTAGGCGGGCCTCCCCGCACATACTGTCATCAGGTTAGGCGGGTCTCCTCACTTGTACCACTTATGTGGGCCTCCCTGCTCATATCAACACCAGCTTAGGCAGGCCTCCCCGCTCGCACCGCGTGGGCAGCCCTAACTGCTCACCAACATAGACCATTTTGGCAGGATCCACCCTGCGTCAGCTTACCTGTCGCCAAAGCTGATGCCCGCTCTGGGGACTACCGTTTTGCCATGCCGTCATGCTGTAAGGTTCCACCACTTCTGCCTTGAGAGTGCCCTGAACCTGCATCCTGCAAAACAGTACGGGCAGATGGATTAATAGTACCCCCCGCCTAGATCCTTGTTCCTAACCACTTGGCTCCTCCACTATAACTCCTCCTCACTCTCACTTCCCGTTTCTCATCTTCGCACTTCCACATGCCCTCACGTCATGTTGCACCACCAATTGTTTGAGGCCAACTTGCACTGTTGGCCGTACACTGCCCTCCCAACCTATCTGATGATGTGGGATGGCCCATCCTGTACGCCGGTCTGCTAGGGGTTGTACCAAGCCCCCCAGGGTGTCATACCGCCGGGGCCACACCAGGCCTTCTTGGGGCGATGATCTGATTGTCCACCATTGCTGTCCAGCTGGCCGCACAGGAGCGCGCCTTCTCTTCCCCTCGGGGCCAACAAGCTGCATTAAGCTCTCACGAGTCCGTCATTCCAGCCACCTTGCCGACCTGTCAAAAGGTAAAAATGGGCCCGGTGTGCTGGTACAACCTATACTGATTACCTCCAAAAAAACCGAACTAAGCTTGGCCTTAATGCTAACCCCACTTCCCTGTGTGGGACCGCTACAGCTCCACTGGCACCCGATTCTCCCATTGAGCCAATGCAAACTCCACATGCACACATACAAAGCTTGCACAATACCAGACCAGCATACCTGAATAGCTGAATATACTTCCACCAGCCAGCCAGACACCTATGCTCAGCCTCACTCTCATGTGCACCCCCCCCCCGCATAAACAAGAGAATAGCAGGAGTGCACATGTTCTCCTTCATCTCACCCAAAACGTGGAATGGACTCCCTTACCTTTTCCCCTTAAGTCCTCTGGCAGGCTTCCACCAGCCCCTTCTCACTTTTGACCTACACCCACCCTCCCAGCGTATAAACCCCCTAATAAACTGTCCTTCCCCCTCCTGTAGTCTACCTGCTCACCGAGCCCTGGTCCCTACTGGCATGCCTATACTCCAGCTATCATTGTCCCAGTCAATGATATTCCACCTCCCTAATGACCTATGTCCTGTCCTTCCCATCGCTCCATAAACAGCTCATCAGCACTAGAATATAAACCTCCAGCACCATTTACAAACACACCACACCGAAATCTATATGTTATGGCACCCCTTCATGTGATGTAGAAAAAAAAGTCCACAAAGGGGCCCAAATCCATGCCCCCATTTGCCCTCCCTCCTCCCTTGTGCTTCTCTTCCTGCCAGCAAGAGCTCCCCGTAGCGCTTCCCCCCCTTCTCCGGGGCTGCATGTACCTCTGCAGAGGCCCCACCCACTTTTGTAAACTGTGAGGCCTCTACCCATTGCCGAGAGATCTTGCACTTGCTTGTTGCAGCCCCTGCAGTCCTGTCCACATTCTGGCACTGCAAGGCCTCTACTGCTTGCTGAGAGACCTCGCTATCCCTAGGGCTATTGTAAGAATCTAGCGTGCATCTGCACTCCGGCCCCTTTAGAAAGCACAGCCCCACGGCCCCACTGCAGACCTCACAGGGGCTGCTCTACGAGTGTGGGTGCGGCTCGCCCTCGTACCTGGATCGCTGGTACGGCATAGTGGTGGGCAGGCCCTTACTGCCGTCAAGGCCCCTTCAGCTGTTTCCCTATGGGGAGACCGCAACACTGCGGTGCCCCTTCTATCAGCACATTGATGTTCCACCCGCAGCATCAGAGTCTGGGACACCGTGCTGGACTCGCCGGATGCCGCCGTAACCACAAACGTAAGGGGACTGAAGGATGGGGATACCAAACTGCTCTGCCTTGACCTTGGCCCAACAACTACGCTGCCTTAACCTGCACAAAGCCAACAATGCTAAAAGGGACTGATCCTAACGTTATCTCTCAAACGACAAAAATGCCAGGTACCAGTCACCGTGTCACCAACGCAAAATAGTGGCAGGTACCGCAAAATGGAAGCATATATACCCCTTGGCTACATCAGTAGCCCAAAAAAAGCCCAAACCCTGAGCAGTCGTCCGACTGCTCCACTTCCCTAAATTATCTGGGGGGCAAACCTCCTTGTGGTCAGCTGCCTCCCAAATCCCCCTTGAACTAGACACAGACAGCAATATGTCTGACATAGTAAGTGGTAAAGACAGAAGTGAAAGTTGTAAATGTTTTTATTTAACAGACCTCGGATACTGCTTAATGATTAATAGCACTTACTCATACAGAGCCTGAAACACTGCTCTAGAAAATCATTTTTCTTATTAAAACCGAAGATATTGCTTATATCACCGGGCTATTGGTCTATCAAAGGAGCACTGATCGATTTAAACTCTGTTTTACCTCCTTGCATTTTCTGGAGATCAGTCACCTCACAATCTGCCTGCAGTAAAATCCCAGCCACTCAGTATCTGGTAATTCCATAGGCCTTGAGGTAATACATCCCTTGGAAGATGTCTCTGAAAGGATTTATTTATCAATTAAGGAACAGAACGAGAGCTGCGGGGAGGTGCTGCACTGGGGGAGTGAACTTTCAAAAAATAAATGGGCGTGATTTTCAGAGGTGTTAAAAGGCCTGTTTCACTACCGTTAATGCTGAATACAACAGCAGCGGGAGCCAAGCCATCTACTTTCCTGATGCAGGAGGCAATGCAGGTAAGGCAGGAGCACCAATCTCTAAAGAAAGAGAATGCATTAGATGCAAAATCCTTTACAAGCTGGGCCCCAAAATGAATAATTACAGCTTGCAAAAGTTACCGGTCCTGGCCAGATGGTCTGTTAAACATTCTACTATTAAATTCACAAAAAAATCGGTAAATCTGTGTTAAACATTAAAAAATTCATAAAAATCTTCCTAAATAGCTTTTTATGTGTGTTATATCAGTGGATTATTTTGACCACAGAAAGGGTCATTTTGGCCCACGAACGTGAAATCTATCCTCATAAAAACATTGTACAGGTTCACCGGGAAAGTTATTGAAATGTGACTCATAGGCTTATCCATTGCGGACATTTCAGACTGTTTACCTCATTCACGTATGACAAGGCGTATGCGAGTTGAATTTAGGATTTTTGTAAATTATTCAGGTAACTTTATATGCTGCCCTAACTATCCTGGCGTATGACTATTTTCCCCATGCTTTTTATTAGCAAGCCTCCGCATGTGACATTATATTTATTCAGAAATCATCAGCAGGCGTATATTTGGGGAATGTGAAACTGTGGCCTGTCTCTGGCTGTTACTTCTGGCCATTAGGCAGTGTGAATTATTCTCGAGCATGCACTGCACTGCAGGTGGTGTGACTGGGCAGGACAGCCTGCTTCTGAGGCACACCAACCTCAAGGTGATGAGCGCTGCTCGAAGGCGAATGAATGATTCCTTCAGATACTCTCCCGCAGTGATAAACATATTGATCAGAGGCTAAGGAGAAATCAGACATCTGATTTGTGAGACGAGTCCTTGCACATGGGAGCTGTGGCATAGAGCACAAACAGTCACTGCCAAATGTTACAATAGGGCACAAAATAATTTACTGTTTAATCCTTCTGACTGACAAAAAAAACCTTTGGGGGTTATCTCAAACTCTGCTAAGAAGTTCTCTGGTTATACTGAATAAGCAGCTACCTACGTCATTATCATATGAAATCTTTTTATTGACTATATTTTCACAATTGCTTTATTAACTTTCTTGCTTTCTCCAAATTTCTTGAAAATGCACCATTTGCCCACTCTTTTTCAAAATGTTCCTGGGGGACACCGCCCCCCGAACCTCCCTTATGGCAGTCGGGCTCCCTCGCTACGCTCGCTCGCCACAGGGCACTCATCCATAACTTTTACGCCTCACCACTTTCAACTGTCACCAGTTGCCACTGGTTAGGACCTGATCGGGGTCCTACCCAAACCAGATCGGAACCCAGTAGAGGTATGATCTTACAAAACCCTCTCCCTCCTCAATACGGACTGTAAAATTAGTGAGAAATGCATTGCCAATAGTCGGGCCCTGTGCCGCTCTACTCTGGTCTACCCGGATCAAAGTGGCTTCACAGCAAGCAGGGACACGTTCCTTAACCTGCGACTTTTGTTCTGCCTCAGGGCAGAAGATCCGCAGGAAGCCAACCCATGTATAGCGTTGTCGCTCAATAGTGAAAATGCTTTTGATACTGTGGGGTGACCCTATCTGATGAAGGTACTAGAGAAAATGGGACTGAGATGGGAAATTATGAAATGGAAATTGTTAAACTACTTTAACCCGACAAAACAAAGTCGACACCGAGCAAGAGATTGAGATGCCATCACGCTAGGCAGCGGCACTAGGCAGGGATGTCAACTGTCCTTAGTCATCTTTTCTCTAGCCATGGAGTCCCTTGCAGGCCTCTTCTGGCAGAGCTATGCATTAGTATACTTTAGTATACATATGGGAAGTGAAAAAGGTGATGGAGATGTTGAACGGCTTTAGCAAGGCATCAGGACTGAAGCCAAACTGAGCGAAATCCTGTCTATTGCCCCTCCAGACAGACTATGCCGAATATAAGCCCCAAATGGCGACTAGGTACATTCCAATACTTGGGGCAAAGTTACACTTCCTGGTTGAGCTTAAAGGACACTACTTGTGGTTATTATAGGTCACGAGTTCATTGTACGTACCTTGGGAGGGAGATGCCACGATCTGTTTTCTGTAAAAGATAACTACTCTCTCCTATGTCAGAATCCTGTAAAATCAATAAAGGTCCACTTGTAAAGAAAAAAACACTTTATCCTCCTTCTCACAAAATGCATACAGCCTTTGCACCTTGCTCTTTCATATGAAAGAGATAGTATTTATGGAGACAGAATACAATTAGAATCTGCAGCGAGTAATTAAACACAACAAAAGTAGTTTACAATGTGTTGCAAAAAGATTAGAATCAGATAAATAATGCAAGTGCGGTTAAAAAATGCTGTAACTCAAATGTCTAGATACATGCAGAATGTATCTTTCCTGAAATAACCCGAAGTTTTGAATAAACACGTTGCCATAAATCTCTTGCTGCTGATTGCTGTTCATTTTAGAAAAACATATATTTGTTTAAACAATTTTTTTATTACCTTTCACTAGGAATAACATATATCTGACACATGATGCATCGATGTTCGGGAGTGTGGCCATGTCTACCCTGAAAGCAATTTCTGACAGTACATCTCTCTATTTTTACAGAGTAGCGTCAGTTCTTTGTAGTTATACCAGAAGCGCATGTTTTTAAACTGCTTTTTTTGTGCACATACTGTTAGCTGCCTTCCACTAATCTAGTCTTCCCAGAGAAAACCCCTGGCGAGCTCCATACCATCCGCCAGAGGCAGTTGTGAACGCATTATTAATTATGTCTTAATATACTTCTGAAAAAAGTCCAAATCTTTTCTAAGTGGGCCTCTGTCTCTGGCAGTCGCTGCTAATTTTTCCATATCGTCCCTCGGGCCACAACAGAGATCTTAAAAACAAAAGAATCAGTTATCGCTTTTGCTGTTCAAACTGCAGCTGTAGTGATGGTCGGCGGCCTGCCTTTCACCTTGGCTGCTGGATGTGGCAGCAACTATTATGACATCAAAACTTAATTGTAATAAATTATTACATTTGCGCAACTGCGTCATTTTCTTTTCACAGTTCACTAGACTCATCACAGCTTGAATGCAATAAGGAAATTAGAGGAAGGCCTTTATATGGGGATTGCAGGCTCCCAGCTAATATAATAAGATTAACAATACTGATAATATTCACTTGCTGTCGAAATCAGGTTTGTTACTACATCATCAGTACTGTTGTAGCACTGTGAATTTATGGACTTTCTTTTACGTATGAAATAGTCGTCATTTTACACCTTGGAAGGATGAAAGGCTGGGCTGTCCCTAACGTATTATAACCCTGAGACCACCCACTTCACACATGAATCAGTCGGGAATATTTAAGGCACTCAACTTTCTTTTGCCAACATGTGTTAGATTTAGTAAAGACGATTTACTGAAGGCTCAGGCTCGCTGTCCACTTCTCTGTTGCTGCCTCCATCATCCTTCCAGAACAGAACACGACACTTTAGTAAAATACTCCATAATGTATTCGTTGAGATAAGGATTTGAAAAAAGAAATGTGTCACTCCATGGTGCTCAAAGGGTTTAAAGGAGCTCTGCGAAACAGTTCATCCATGGAGGATTGTTCTTATAAATCAGTAGTTCTACTTACAGTTTTCCTATAACCAGAAAACCAGAAATTGGCTTTTGTTTATACATAGTTGAAAAGATTAGTCAAAAAAACAAGTCTCTCAAAATGTCATTTTTGCATATGATGAAGCCACCTTTTAGATAGACTGTAAAAGGGCTATCAGGCACATGCATCAAGAAAAGCTTTTGCGAGTCCTGAATTGCGAAAATTAAGGAATCACAATTAAGGACTCGCAAAAGCCTATGCATGTAGGAATCGCTATTAAAATAGCGATTCCTTAACATTCATTAATTGCGACTCACAAATTGCGAGTCGCAATTAATGAATGGCTTCCCATTCATTCCTATGGGCCTCCAGGCCCATAGGAATGCATTGGAGATTGCAGGAGCAATTTGCAAGTACCAGTAGGTAGTCGCAAATTGCTCCCGCAATTTCGAGGGTGCAAGGGTGTCAAAATGACAGCCTATTGCACCCATGTATTTGAACTCTGCACACATGTTGCATACACACATGCTCTAAGGGCATGTGTGTGTGCAACATGAAACTTAGAAAAATGCAAATAAGTGCATTTTTCTAAGTTTTAGCAAATTACTATGAAGTTCAGCTTCATGGTAATTAGCTCCCGCTAATAGCGAAATCGCTATTTTTTTTAAATTTAATGCATTGCATTTAAGGAATCTCAATTAGGGATTCCTTAAATGCAATCGCTATTTAAGGAATCGCTATTTTGAGATTCCTTAAATTGCGATTTTTGCATTTGGGATGATGCATCCCAAATGCAAAAATACCGGTCGCAAAGGGGCAGGTTCTGAGAATCTGCCCGTTTGCGACCGGTTTTGTGGTTGATGCATGTGCCTGAATAAGACTTAAAGGATGCTTAATACATTAGCTGTATATTACGATTGTACAGAAAATTCTCGAAATTCTCGGTTTGATTATTCATCCGAGTTTAGCGACCTTCCTTTAAGTCTCACCCTGAGTTGACTGTGGTAATAGTATCTTTGTGAACAGAAGGGCTCTGCAGTTATATATGGGATAAAGTACCCCCCGCCATAGATTATAAGGGTATTTTTAAATCACTGAGGAGTTCCATGACCATTTAGAGTGACCAGAGTTCTTCAATCTGTGGGGCATGCCCTGGGGAGGGGGGGGCGCGACACCATCTCAGGGGGCGGCGCGCACTCCACCCTAAAATCTTACCTTTGATGGTCTTTTACTGTCCAGCGTCGCAAGTCTTCCCCCATTTCAAATGGACATTTTTCTTGGGAGAACTCTGGTAACAAAGGGTTAGGAGGGAGGGGAATTAGATGAAGCCCATGCTTTGTCTTGTTAAGAGTTAACAGTTTGTAATCGGCCCAGGAGGGGGTTAATTCGTAGAGCTGAAATGCTTCAGCTGCAGTGCAAGGCAGGAAGTCTCCTCTGCTAAAATCGAAATCAAACAAACAGTCAGTCCTGTTCCCTCCCTGTTCCTTCCCCTTGGATCTCATAGCAGAGGAGACATCCTGCCTCCCACTGCAGCTGAAGCATTTCCGCTCTATGAATTTAACCCAGTCCTGGGAGGGTTGGCTCTTAACAGAGAGGAGACAAAGTTTCTTTTAAAATTACACAGGCAGTGCACAATGTCCCACAGGGCAAAAAGGGCTTCAAGTTGCCAAAAGAACAATGCCAGCCAGCCATGTGTTGTTTAAACAGCCTGCAAATTACTTGTCTTGACATTAAATATGCTTATAAATAAAGAAGTATGTATTCCGTTGTAATGTGACATTTCTGTCTTTGTTCCCTTTTATTATCAGTCAGTCAGTCACTCAAATTCACTTTATTCGGTTAATTAAAACCATAGAAGCATACTACAAAAAACACAGTAAAAATGTTTTAAAATTATTGCAAAATCACTTTCATCACAGAATATAGATAACAAGATCTAAATCATCAATATACACATAGATATTTCATGAGATTTAAAGAAAATGCAAATTATTAATAATTCTTCCAATTCTCCTTAATCTGACAGCTGCAGTCAGAAAGCTAGCTATGTTAAAAATTTCCCAAACGTTGGTCAACATTTGTAAATATATAAAAGCAGGTCTAGCTTGAGTAAAACCTTTGCCTTTTAAAATGGGTAAAATTAACCGGTTTCAGATGTGCAAAATATGCTCACAAAATAATACAAAATGCATTGAGTCCTGGGTGGAAATTATATCACAAGTACATACATTCAGCTCCTCCAACTTTTTCCATCCCATTGGTTCAGCAAGGAGCAAATGTAATTGATTCAGTCTGAATCTCACCAGAAGAAAACGATGATTTTGATTTGTAACTATAGTTAAATATGGATCAATCGTTTGTGATGTGCATAACAACTGGTGTGCCCGCACAAGGGGCTTCCTTAATTCCCTGGACTCTATCCATTTGTGATAACTGCAGTTACGTGCTTTTAACACAGAACATGTCCGCCTTTAGGAGTTTCTCTTGGGAGCTAAATAGCTCTGGTCTCCCCAAATAAAATGCAATCCTTTTTACATAACTTAACCAGCGGATACTACTTGCTAAATCAAGAGTTAAACAATCGCGAATAATTTTGCGGTTCATCTCAAGCTCCGGATTTGTCCAAATACCTCTCCATTTAAGTAAAGGAGCCATTCCTATGATATCTGATACGAAACCCATACCCGTTTCTTGGTGTGTGATATAGGTAGATGTCGATTGCGGCACGGATAGCAAATTTCTTAGAAATGTATTTTCCCCTATTTGTACATCACCGGCATCTCTGTATCCCCAGAGATCAGAACCATAGCTTGCTATAGCAAGGCCTTTACCCCTGTAGATATTTAACATAGCATGCATAGGTTTCGATCCCAATCTGCGGGCAAAATCTAGTTGATCTGGCCATTACGTTTCTTTTGGTTTTCATTTGTGGGATCCATGTGCCCTTTTCGTCAAATAACACTCCTAAATATCAAAACAACACCACCCGTGTTAGTTCATTCCGTTCACAGTAATGGCTCTTACAATTCTTGGACTTTACCCCCATAATCATAATGTGGGACTTGGAGAAATTAACATCTAAGTCTAGAGACTTCATAAAAGCGGCAAATGTTGTTAAAAGATGCTGTAGGCCATTCGCAGTTCTAGCTAAAAAGGCAGCGTCATCCGCGTATAGGAAAGACAGAATTAATTGCTCTCCTATATAGGCGATGTCCAAACTAGCACCCACTAAAAGCTGGGTTAGTGATTCAAATCTGTTTGATGTTTCCACACCGCTGGTAACCGGACCAGCTCCCTTGGTACCCCACAAAGATAAAGGGATTGTAGGAGTCCCACTAGCTAAGCGGAGATCCTCAATCAACATGGGTCTAATATCCAGCCTTTGTCTATTCCCTCTCGAATGTGGCCCTAAGGAGGGTGGTAAACTGTTAGCCCTTTCAAACATTTTAGGTGGATAAAACACCCCCAATGGAAATGCTCTAATTCCCCCATTATCACCATACTGTGTGGCCCCAAAAAGCTAGCCTGCTACATCCCTTCTGTCAAAATTGACCACAACACAATCTCCCTCAATCTTTTTGGGACAATGGCCAACCCAATCAACGCGTCCGGCTATTATGATATAGGGTGACGCATTTGAACCTCCCGCAGAATGTCTAGGGCACCAAAATGTAACTTTGCGTATTAGATCTTCTGTAGTTTCCCTGACCCTGGTATTCACCTTAAGGCGGGGTACCCCAGTAAGAACTGCAACTAATGGTGTAGCTTCCGGAGGCAGATGAAGCCTTGCATGGCTCACCAAGCCATTCGGCTTGGTCAAGCTAACCGGAGATTTAATATGAAATTCTATATTGACCAGCTGATTGAAATCTCTTCTGATTTTCTGAGGGAGCTCATTAGGTTACTGGGGGCCAAGACCAAAGGTACTAGCACACTCTTCGCCTGCAACAATCCCCCTACTCATATTTGTATTACTATTCCTATAGGATGATTCACACCGTCCATTTCCACCCTTCTCATTCTCCATCGGGATAGTGTTCAGACAGGCCATCCCCTCCCATTTATTCTCAAGATGTAACAGTTTCTTCATAATCCCATCCACCCCATATTTCATACAATTTATTAATTCCACTCTCAATGTCTCAAATAAAGTATCAATATGGGTCAGAATTATATCCTTAGATGTGGCTCCAGAATGAGAGGGCTGCCTTTCTGTTACATTCAGATGACTACCAGGCCCCAACTGGGGGACCAAAACCTTTTTATTGGATCCTCCCTTAGCTCCTTTCTTACTTTTTTTCTTCAGAGGTGCTAAAAACAGTTCCTTTGGAGGGTTCACTGGTGTATTGTCAACAATACCCAAAGACAATTCCTGGCTTGAGTGCGGCATAGCTTCTTTTCCTTGAATAGAATCATGGGCCCGCTAAAATATCCATGACAAAGTCAATTCCTGACGTGCAAGGGGCTACCAACAGGGGAGTATTAACAGCCTCACTCACGTCACCCATCCCCAACTGGGCTTCTACGTTGTGGATCTCTGTAGTGATTGCCCCAACAGCACTGGTTAAATAAGACATTATAGAAGCACAGTTACGGGGGATTTAACTTTAGTCTTTGGCAAGTCATTTGAGCAAGTTGATTTGCGCTTACCCATGTTGGCTTCGGAGGGGTTGCCCAGCCCGGCCTCTGTCAGTCACTGACGGGCGCAGACAGGCCCGCCTTTGGCCCGGGCGCGCCCGCCCCACGCTGGGGGAGTCTGTGCAAGCCTTTAAAGCGCCGGCTGGCGCGGGAAACTGACGCAGCTCCTGCCGCGATGCTCCCTGGTCTCTGTGGTCCTGCCCGCTCCTGTGACCCTCCTGTGTGCAGCGAGAACACAATCCAAGCACTCTGGGACTCCCGCGCTGCTGGAGTCCGTGCGAGCCTTTAAAGAGCTGGCTGACACAGGAAACTGATGCGGCTCCTGCCGCGATGCGCCTTGGTCTCTGTGGTCCTGCCCGCTCCTGTGGACCTCCTGTGTGCAGCGAGAACACAATCCAAACACTCTGGGACTCCCTCATATTATCAATCATGGATCATTCACGCAGCCCTAGAACACAATTAAAAGTGATTTCTATTTATATGTGTTGTTCGAAGTATGCACAAACAAGTGCTGACAATACAGCTTTAGGTGACTGCTTATTTCTGTACCACCTGGGACATCAAAATAATGAGCTGGCAACACTAATTATAAAACTGGAAATTTGTTGCAAGATCAGCACATTTATTTCCTCCACCCTGATCCCTGGTTAATGACAAAATTGCTATAGTTTAACTTATCTGAAACGCTATGCTGCCGTCAATAACCTGCTGAGTTACTTCAAGTGTCTGGGAATGCACCCTGAATTCAGACAACTCACTCCTCATTCTCACCCTTCACTTTCACGCTCACCCTGCACACACAGCGATCACAATGCCCTCACACTGATCCCGATGCACTCACACCATTCACCCATTTACCCTGCACTCACATGACCATACTGCACTTATGCCACTCGCCCTGAACTCACACCAATCTCCCTCCACTTACCCTGCGGTCACATGAGCACACCACTCACTCTGCACTCACAGTGATCACTCTGCACTCACTTGCGCTGTTCACCCTGTACCTCACCCTGCTGTCACATGAGCACACTAGTTAACCTGCACTCATGTGACACTTCACTCACCTGTCCCCCTCATGGCTCAATCTGGAATCTCACTCAAATAAGCCCATCTCTAACCATACGTTCATTCGTCCCACTCTGCACTTACATCCGCACCCAAATTCATATGGTCACCTCACTCACCCTGCAGTCACTCCTCTTACCCTACTCTCACACTGTTGCATGGCTCACCGTGCATTCACATGGGTACTCCTGCCACCCACACAGCGCCTAGGGTTAATGTGCCTGCTACTAAGAACGTGTACCATGCAGATCAAAGAACTGAGTGTGAGTAAACAATGAGTAGTGCAATAAAAAAATGAAAGTGTGCCAGGAAGGTGCTATAGAGAGATGAGGTGCATTGTTGGTGAGTGGTAGGGAGGGAATTCATGGCAAAGGAGGCAATGGAGGAGGGGGCACCAAAACAGACTGTTGCACTGTGTGGGATCAGTGCTAGGGCCAGCCCTGGCTGGGAGTGTTAGCCCCCACCTGAAGTTCGGGTCTAGTTGCGCTCCTGTACACAAGTATGGGTGTGTCGTGCCCCATCAAGGTTTTCGTCCTAAATTACAAAAGGACACATTTACATGCACTGCAATCCAGCCTTTCAGGGGGCCCCTTGATAGAGGCAGCTCTGTTTTTGCTCTGATGGCCTGGAATAAATTCTAAACAGATTCTTGTAAATACCGTTTTGTTTCATTTCTTTTTAATATGATTGATGTGAGAGAGTCTATTACTATTTGCAGAGAAATGTGTTTGTTTCATGCAACAACCATAAAAAAGTGTATTTTAGATCAAAATGAGTCCTTGCATGTGAGAAATTGAAAGATATCACAGATATTATTCGCTGTAAAATTAGTGGGCTGCTGCTTTGTTACAACAGTGAAAACACACATCACTATCTCTGAATATTCGATGTAAACAGTTTTAGAATTTCGACCATAGTGCCTGTGCACCGTTAGTAGCCTGGCTAAAGAGGATATGGCAGAGCTGAAAGTGAATCATTTAATCCCAAAGCTGTTCTGAACATGGGCCCCCAAAATAGTTTTGGCCCAGGGCACCCAAAATCCTTAACATGTCCCTGCCACCACAAAGTCTGTCGGACAACATTTCTCTGAGATAAAATAGGCACCATCATCAATTTATAACAAGTTCTATTTTTTTTTAAACATAAGCTCGCCGTGTCCTAAACACCCACTGCTTCAGGCAAGCAACTTATCGTACCACTAAGGAATTCTCAATTAGGTGTTTGTTCAGCGCACTCTCTGTGGCTCTATAACTGGTTGGTGGCCAATTATCCCATTATAATGCTGCCTAAAACTTTTATTACTGATTTCTAGAGAAGAATTGTGTGTCGTGTACCAGCTCTGAGCTAGGGAGTGCTTGGAAAATCTGATAACACTGTCTCCCTTACAGTCATTGTTTTGGCTGAAAATGTCTGCAGAATATTCAGCTTTAAGAGAAACTGCTATCAAAACTCGCTTGCCTTTCATCTCATCCTATTTACGTGAGATTGGGTTATCAGTACTTGCCGTATTAAAGACTAAGTACCGTTCAGGACTGGATGTGGAGCACAACCTGTGGATGGCAGTAGCAAAAGTCGATCCATAGATTGACCATCTTAGGCACACCTGTCACATTTATGTTGGTAGTGTTATTATTAATCTATGTCATGTGTAAAACAAAGCATCCTTGTAAAAACAATTTGTGCACATTTTGTCTTGGAAAATTGTGTTTTGAGCTATGTAATAAGCCTCTGTCATTTCACCACACCCACTAACAAACCTGCAGTTTACTAAACACTCTTATTGTGTTGAACATTATTGGCTGGATATGGCCTATAATATGCGCTTGGCGGTCGATTGTGTAGTGTACCAGATTCCCAAAATTTCTGTTAGATGGTGGGGGGGTCCAACATCTTAAAAGATTCAGCTGGGGGGAGGGGGGGGGCTCAACCTACAAAAATTTGAAGAGGAACGCGGACAAAGATTAAGAAAGGTAAGGTTATAGTATTATTAGGTGCATTGCAATATCCTTAGCTACGGCGGGGGGTCCTTTATTCCTTTAAATGCCTGGTCACATCATTACCCTTCGCACCAAGCACTTAAAAACTTGGTGCGGAGACAGTATGTTTGCAAACATGAAGAATAAAAGTAGACAATCTAGTGCAAGATTAGACACATCTAAAAAGCTGTTAGATATGTGTTGCAAAAAGATAATAGAATCAATTTAATGTGAGCCAGTTTTTTTTATTTTTAAAAGGCACAGTAGTTCAAAATGTGTTGGTAAAATGTAGAAAGATTCTAACTTTTCTATAACTACCTAACAATGCAAACAAAAAAAATATGTTGCCAAAATATCTCCTTTCTGCCTGTTACTATACAGCTAGAAAAACCGAGCAGAAGAAAAAAAAGTAAAGATTTTTTTTCCTTAAACAGCTGCTTTAATTACACTCCGTGATCTGACCCGCCTTTCCCCTGGGCTGCTGGCTCTGCCAGCAGGCACTGTGATGTCAGAACTGTCTTGTGATAAGTTATTATGGTTGAGTTCTGATGTCTTTTCATTATAATAGGTGACTAGATGCGTCACAAGTTGCCTAATATATGCAGAAATATAGATTTGTAATTGTGAATTATGGGGACGTTTTACAATGAGGATTTCTGAGTGACATCAAATTGACAACGAAATCAAAGCTCAAGTTGTCCATGATGTCACTCAGAACCCCAAGAAGAAAGATCAAGGTTTCAATGCCACTCAAAACCCCGAAGTAAAAAACAGCCCGCAACTGATGGCTACTCATCTATAATTTTATATTCTATATACTTCTAGTACCCTTCCACATCATGAACTACTTTCAGTTTGTCATTTTTATAACTGAAGATATGTGCATTTAAAAAACATTTTAACTTAAAAGATGGAATACCTTCTTTTTAGATCACGTTCATAAATAAACAGCTTTTTGGGGCCTTTTATTCTGGTAACTTCTTTATATGTGCAGTTGTCCAAAGAAAAAAATTGGTGCTCTTTCCATTTGTGCCTCATCCAACTAAAATGCACTTTGCTAATTAATTTATGTCCTCTTGTTTGACCTCTTTCTTGAGAAGTGTGACCTATTTCCAAAGGCTTATCTGGTTGTTGTCTGATGAAGACACCATCATGATCTGTCAAATCTTCCACTGTTTATGTCTTTTAGATGCATTGTTAGGAAGCTGGTGGTTTGTTTATTCTTTGGCTGCTTACTTTTTTGTGCCAACAGTCCAGTGAGTCATGCAGCAGAACTGTAGTACGTCAGAGCAGCGGTTTATGAGTTTTGTTATCTATGGCGCTAAGAGAAATCTTCTATCATTTATTTGAGTTTTTGTATCTCATAACCCACTGACTTAGCAACAGTTGAGTGCAAAACTGGCTACCCACTGTTGTGACGTCCTAATGGCCTTTCAGGCCAGGCTGACAGGCCACCCTGAGAGCCTGTCAGCACAGGGCTGTTTGTCTGGGGTTGACTGAAGGCAGAAAGCACAGCTGCAGAAGGGGGAAGGAAGGTAGGGAAGTTGGTGGGGGTGGTCAGGGATGGCAGGTATTTTTTTCAAAAACCCTTGAAACAGGGATGCATAACAGAGGCCATGTTATGTATTGCTCCTCCATTACTCCCCCACGGCATTGCAGCTGAAAGCAGGGACAGATGATTTTGGTGGCCATACATAACGTAAAATTACAGATGGATAAAAAGTGGAGTATGTGGATGCTTTTCACCGAGAGGTTCAAAGTGATGTCATAAACAACTCAAGCTTTGCTCTCATTGTCTATGATGTCACTACGAACCCCTCAGCGACAAATATCCCCGTAATTCACTGTTACCCATCTATAATTCTATATGTTATGTAAGAGAGCCTCTGTTATTTATTTTGGTTTCTAAATGTCATAATTTACTGCTATGACATATCAGTTGATAATAAAACTTGCATTTCCCTCTCTATTGCTCTATGTCAAAGTCTGGTTTGAAAATTAAGTGTTGTTCCCCAAAACTGAGTGCAGTGGGCTCCACATGCAGCCACCAGCTCAAATTAAGCACTGGGACAGAATTCATCACATGAAGTTGAATAACCAAATGAAAAAATAATACCAGTAAAGTATAATAAATATAAGCTTATTAAAAACAACAAAGATTTTGTGAAAGTAGATCAAAACGTAGCTAAAAGCCATAAATTAATTAGGTTGTGCCGTTATTTGTCATTGGTGTGGCCAGTAAAATCTAGAAGCGTAATATACACAGACCAGGAAATCCCACACTGAACCAGCCCTGAAAATGATCCACTTGCCGAAAGTGGATGCAAGGATTTAAATCTGGTCACTCTTTGTCACCCATGGGGCCTATTTGAACAAAGGTCTATCGTGTTTCCAAAATATGTACCACAATACGTTCTCGCTAAAAACCTTCCTTTCTGATCGTTATTTTTTTATCCCACCTTGTACAATAATTCGCCAGAAATTCAGAGATCATTCCCTTTAAGTACACAGCCCAAAGGTATGTAACATGGTGGACCCTGGTCTCAGAGCCAAGTGCCTCCTAATAAAACAAAGGGTCTGATTTATTCTTTGTCAGACAGAGTATGTACTGTCACCATGGTGCAGTACTTTACGCCTGTCAGAAGAAAGGGTATTCCGCCCTCCAAATTTAGAGATGTCCGCCGGCCCAGTAGACGTCTCTTTGATTTCCAGGAACTGTCTTCACGGCTTTCCAGTAAATGCATTAAAAGTTCGAAAGTCACTGGCTCTGTGTCAGACTTTCAACTTTTTTTCCCTTATTTTTTCAAACAAAATTCCAAAGCAGATTTTATGTTTATGAAACTAAAAAAAACAATGACCCCCTCACCCTAGGACTTTTTTCCCATGGCATGGGAGTCATTTTGCAGTATCACTTATGACTAGGTTTGACCTCTTTCGGCCATTACTGTGTTGGGCTGTTACCCACCGACAAAGTAGTCTCCACCGATGACATACTGAAGGTCCACCCAACTCTAAATGAGATAGGCAGGCCTTCAGATTGGCTGAGAGGGTACTCCTTTCTTGTTGTGATGGAGTACCCTCTCTGCCAAACCCAAAATCAGGCCAAAGTTTTTAAGCAAGCCTTTCCTTGAGACCGTTACCGGGTGCCATAATACAGAATGTTGGAAGATTAGATGCCACGGCCCCGGCTCCCCAACTCACTTACCCGGGACTGGTCCTCCAACCACTCTAAGGTCCTTTCTTATCCGGTCTTGCACCTCGAAGCCCCACCTCCCTTTTCCTGCTTCAGCCTCTCCACGCACTCCCCTCCTCTGCCTCTCCCGCATGTGCGCTGTACCTCACTCTTGCACCATCTTGCACCTCTGCGCCTCTCCTTTCTCATACCCCGGCCTTTTTCTTTCTCAATCTTTTTGCACCTTTTTCTCACTCTTTTGTCATACTTTTTATGGCTCTTTTTTCCCTCTTTTCCATTGCTCTTTTGCGGTTCTTTTCTCATACTTTTTGACTAACTTCTGTCCCTTTTTCATTCCCTCTCTCATATGTTTGTGAATGTAACTGTCTTTTTCCCACTGTCCCTCACTCGTGTTTTTTCCTCCACCCGCTCCTAACCTGCTCTCTTGCATCTTCTGCTTCTTCCCGCATCAACTTCTCACCTTTCCATAGCCCCACCCATGGCTCCCCTCCGCTCCTCCCCCTCCAGGATGTACTTAATGATGGCCGCTGCGTGAACCTATTGAGCAGGTCCCCACCCCACTTACCTCAGACTGGTCCTCCCACCAGCCTAAAGACGTTTCTGACCTGGCCTTACGTCTCGAGGCCTGACCTTGTTCTTCCTGCTGCTGCCTCTTTCTGCACTCTATTCCTCTGCTTCTCCTGTGTGCTCTCTTGCTCTCTGTACCTCACTCTTGCACCTTCTTGAACTTCCTTGCCTCTCCTTTCTCACAGTTTTGTGCCTTTTTCTCACAAATTTTCTCATACTTTTAGTGCCTATTTTCTCACTCTTTTCGATTACCTGTATGCATTTTTCACTCTTTGCCATTACTTTTGTGCCTCTTTTTCTCATATTTTTGCCTTACTACTTGTGCTTTTTTATACTCTTTCTCATGCTTTTGTGACTTTTACTATCTTTTGACCACAGCCCCCCACCATTCCTGTGCTTTTTTCTCCTCCTGCCTCCCCCACTCCTTATCTGCTCTCCTGCATCTTCCCACTTTTCCATAGCTACCCTCCAACCACCCCTCTACGCTCCTACCCCCTCTAAGGATCTACTTAATGACAGATGCTGCATGACCGCACAACGGGTGTGCCTAAAGGAAGCTTGTCTGTGCCTATCCGTGCCTGTACCACACCCAACGACATGACCCCTGGCCAGATCACCATCTGTCGCTACTCCACAGCAACCCTCCAGTCGATCAACCCAGGACGGCCATCTACCTGCTGCTGCCACACCGCATGGCATGGTGCAGGCACCGTAGGACCTTTCGGCTCGTTAGGACCGTTGCCTTGCTTCCACTGACACTTTACCTGCAGGAACACGCCATCAAATGATCTCCAATCTCCGACTCTCCTGTCAATCTCTCACAACTCCACCTCTCCAAACACCACACCAGACCATCAGCAAACTCTCACATGCATGCTCCTCAACACCCGCTCGCTGACAAAAACACACAGTTGTAATCTCGAACCTCCTCAGGAACAGCACACCAGACCTCCTCTTCCTAATGGAAACCTGGAGGAACACTGCCTCATCACCCGACATCACTGTGGCCGTTCGACCAGGTTACAAAATTGCAACAAGGACCGCATCCACAAACTTGGAGGGGGACTTCCCATCACAAAGACACCCTCTAATGCACAGCTACCACACACCTGGGCATACCTGTCCTGGAGCACATGCCCTTTAATCATCAAACTAACATTAGCCCCACCCTGAAGGGCACCCTAGCTTACAGACCATCAGGTCCATGAGGAAACTTCAGCAACCTCATCTCAGACTTTATCACCCCCTCACCATCTACTCCAAGGATTTCATACTCCTGTGCAATTTCAGTTTCAACCTGGCGACCCTTCTGATAACTGCTCCACCGGTCTCTTCATAAGTCTACACAACAAAGGACCTTCCCAGCTCATCAGCTCAGATTGCACACACAGCAAAGTATACAATTTAAACGCAGTCTTGGCCTCTGACAACATCATCAGCTACAACTCCGCTGCACCACTCACATGGACCGACTACTGCATCATCCATTTCAAAATCTTCATGCCACAACCCAAAGCTCCCATCAACATAAACTAACCCAGACAGAAGTGGAACAGAATAACAGAAACTGACTTGTGGAGCACACTCAAAACAGACCAATCCAACACCACCAACAACCTAGCCAAGGACATCACTAACTTCAACCAGTGGATCTCCAACTGTGCTGATGCTCTGGCACCCAGCAAAATTTGCGAAACACCGCAGAACCAACAAACAGGCCTTCTGGTATACTGAAGAACTCCAGGACTCCAAACTATTTTGCAAACACCTGGAAAGGAAATGGAGAACCACCATGACGCTGATGCAAGATCAACCGACCAGGCCCCCCTCAGGCACCACTGACACCTCCTGAAAGACACCAAGAGAAGATCCCTCACAGACCAGATCGAAGCTCTCTCCAACAATTGCTAAAATATTTTTGCGACCATCAAGCAATTCACTTACCCAGAAGCCTCAGCCAACTCCATCATCTCCTCCCAGGAACTCTGCAACAACCTCTTGAACTTTTTCAATATCAAAATGTAAAATATCTACAGTAACTTTGAAAAACAACCAAACCTGGAGGACATCATCAGCAAGTTGTCCACCTACCACTCGGACAGACACCTAACCAACTGGAGAATAATCACTGAGGAAGACACCACTTCAGTCATGAAAAACGTCCTCTCCGGACCTCCCAAGACTCATGTCCACATCATATCTACAACCTAGGAGGACCTGTGATCAGCAGATTCCTCATTTACATCATCAACTCCTTCATCGAGTCCGCAACCTTCCCAGAGGACTGAAAGCATTCTGCAATCATGGTCCTCCTCAAAAAAGTTTAATCTCCCTTCTACAATACCCAGTGAAGGTGATAGGAAAGGCAATCAACCAACAACTCACCAACCACCTGAAACTTCACAATCTTCCCAACCGAAGCAACCACATTACAAAGACAGCACTAAGTGCTGCCACAAATGAGATCAACACCCTACTGGACTGGGAGAAACCGCCGCCCTCATACTGTTAGATCCCTCAGCTGCATTTGCTGCCTATGCACACTTCAGCCTCATCAAAAGACTATACGCAAAAGGCATCCACAGTCCAGCCCTCAAATGGACATGCTCCCTCCTTACAGGGAGAACAAAGCGAGTCAGTCTCCCACCTACACATTGGAGCCCAAGGACCTAATCTGTGGAGTCCCTCATGAATCATCCTTCAGCACCGCCCTGTTTAAAATGTACATGACACCACTCACCGAAGTCATCAGATCTCACAGGGTCTCTGTCATCTCCTATGCTGATGACACCTATCTCATTCTCTCAATGTCAGACAAGTCCACCACAACCAGATCCGACTTCATCAAATGCATGATCTGCGTAGCAGAATGGATAAGAATTAACTGCTTGAAATTCAACTCGGACAAGACAGAAGTGCTGATCTTCGTGAACAAAAACTCCCCCTGGGACTCGACCTGGTGCCCATCAGAGCTTGCTTCAACACTTTCACCCAGTAACTACACACGAAACCATCTTAGACGATGAACTCAACATAGCCTCACAGGTGAACGCAGTCAGCTCCTCCTACTTCCACATACTGTGCATCCTCAGAAAATGCTTCAAATAGATCCCCAACGCACCAGGCATGCCATTGGTCATGCCCTGGTCACAAGTAGACTAGACTACAGCAGCGCACTGTATGCCGGCATCCCCAACCACCTGCTCCACCAACTTCAGACCACCCGGAATACGACAGCTAGACTCATCCTGGATCTCCCACAGTCAGGGACATCTTAAGGATTTTGGGGGTCCAGGGACAAACATATTTTGGGGGCCCCTGTTCAGAACAGCTTTGAATTTATGATCCAGTTTCAGCTCTTTCATGCCCTCTTTGGCCAGGTCACAGACAGTTCCCAGTTGCATGGCTCCAAATTCTAAATGTTTTTACATCTACTAGTCGGGGATAGAGAGGTGTGTTTTCACTAATGTAACACAGCAGCAACACACTAACATTACTGCAAATAATGTCTGAGACACATTCACAATTACCAATTATGAAGTCCTATTTTGAACTAAAATATTTTTTTTTTATTGATGATGCATGAAACCTAAACACATTTCTCTGCAAAATGTCTGTAATAGACTCTTACACATCACTCACATTAAAAATGAATCAAAAGAAAGCAGTATATAAAAGCATTCAAGGTCATCGAGCCACAACTCTGCAGAACAGAGCTGGCTCTATCAGGGGACTCCCTGAATGGCGGGGTCCCTGGGCCAGAGCCCACTTTAAATATGCCTTAAAACCTTTCTGCCCAGTGTGCACCACCTCACAGAACTACACTGGCTGCCGATACACAAGTGATGCCAACTCAAACTCCTCACACATGCCCACTAGGCACAGCATAACATTGGGTCAGCTTATCTCAACTGCCACCTCCACTTCCAAAATCCCACCAGACTCATATGCTCTGCCTCTCTCTCTCGTACACACCCTTTGCATACACAAAAGCCGAACAGGAGACCTAGCCTTCTCCTAGCTCACACCCAGAACGTGGAACAAACTCCCTCTACACATAAGGGACACCTCCCCGCTTCTGGAATTCAGCAGGAGGCTGAAGACCTGGCTCTTCAACTAACACCTTGTCGATGACCCACACACGTGCTCCAGTGCATGGATACTCTTCAGGTGATGAGATGTGCTTTATAACTCCAAATAACATAATATAACAACAGAACCATACTGACCCACAGTAGTCTGATGCCATTGTGGGTATGCTTTACTTACTAACTTCTGGATAAACTAGTGACAGACAATAAGGTGTTTTAAAACACCTAAGTAATAAATACATAAATAAATATGTCAACTACAGTATAATAAACACAGGTACACGCATTGTAAGCCTTATACACCATAAGACTTAGGAACAGGTACTATCAGTCTGGGGGTACAAGACGAATGGACGTAAACTTGAGGATGAAGCATTTCCATACAGTGGTGTGTGAGTGAGAGTTCTGAGTAAAAAACAAGGGATGCTTCCCGTTTTGGACTGAAAAAAACCAAAAAACGGGAGGCCTGATGTACTTTGGAGGTACCTGAATCGATAATTGGTCTCATGAAAATTAAATGAACCTCCAAAAAACCTCCCACTCCCTCTTATTTTTAGGTCTCGGCTAGCGAAGGATGCGCTTGTGCAGTCTCGCTCGCGAGATTTAATGTTTTTTAGTACGGGGCTTGAACCCGCCCCTCTTCTCCATTGGCTGGCTTCCTAAACGGAGGCCAGCCATTGGAGGAGAGGTGCGTCTGTCCGTTTAAGCCCCGTCTTTTTCGGATTCGGGGGCGTGTTTTTTACTTTCTTTCTCTCCTCTGGAATGTAAACATTCCAGCCAATGGGAAGAGGAGAGAAAGAAAAACACGCCCCCCAATCCGAAAATGCCGCTGTGTTCAGCTGTATCGCCGCCCTCTCATTTCCTTTCTCCGGCTCCATTTTCACGCTTTTCTCCCTTAGGACCGTGCTTGCGGCAAGCAGGAATGTTCGAGCACATTTTTGGAGACGTTTATTATTCGTTGCTCAAGAGTCTGTATTTGGATGCGGGCTAGGAAAAAGCGAACATTTGACCATATTCCCAAATTTGTGTGATCCTGGGAACATTATCCTGGTGCCTCGGTTCCTTCGTCTGAGCGACCAAGTGAAAACAAAAGCACATAGTACGCGGAAGTATTGAGTGTTATAAAATATCTAGTCCTGTTATTCCTTCTGCGCTTACCCCTCTAGTCCTTTGTCTATTTTGCCAGTCGAGGGCACAACCCGCCAGCCTTCTGCCTCTCGGCCATCCTCGTGTGACGGCCCTGCAGCGCTGCACCCAGAGACACTCCACATCTGCTCGTGTTTTTGGAAGTCCTAAACTGAAGAAACAAACACCACCCCACAGCACATATCTGCTCCAGCCCCCGCGGGGATAATTGGGTGTCTGACATCAGTGTGCCCGAGCTGATGCCAAGACGGGTAATGTCTGACTCTAGCTACGGAAACCAGACGAGGACGACGTTTATTTAATAATTTCCGATGCTCGTAAACAGGAGGGGATTTACCTTTTCTTATTGGTACCGATAGCTTTCTCAGACAGACGAGAGCGGCGGAAGGGGGCAGAAGCGTCCGTCTCTTTTTATTACATTCATGAATTGGCGGGATGGCCAACAGGAAAGGGATATGCGTCCCAGCTCTGCACGTTGCTGGCCTGGGCATTTCAGGCGGGCAGAAACCATATCATGTCTACCCAGACCGGCCCGAGGCAGCCTCTGCGGTTCAAACGATATTTTAAGGAGGCTTAATCCATAATCTTTGTAAAATGTGAGGCAAATACTGGAGAAAAAAAAACTTATGGCTCCAACAGAAAACGGAGGGTCTGTGCGATATCTGGGTCTTCAATGAAGTGCAGGTTCTCAAGAGCAGGCATGGGAGAGATATCTTGCGATACTTGGATAAGTGGGGTGGGGAAAAGATGTAAGAGAAATGTTTTAAGGTGCACTGAAGCGGTCGTGGATAGGAAACATCACCTCCTAAACTGTAAAGCTAAACCACGAACTGACACTTAACTATGGCACTTGCCTGCAATTAAAAAGCAGGTAATCATTTAAAATTGTACTTCTACACGAAGACACTTTTTAAAGACCAGGTTGTGCTGCAGAACAACAGCGGCGGGAAAAGGCCAGAAAATAAGATGAGATTACTTTCTGGCATGGATCCTGAATTATGTGCTGATCTGTTAATACCTTATTTGTGCACTTCCAACAAACAGGACCCCATTATAAATAGTAGGATTCAGCAGATTCATATTCAAGGACAAGATGTCCCAGTGAGTTACAAACCTGCGATCTGGAGGCTACAAAAAACTTGTGCTGTTCACCGCGACTGGGTGAGACGTTTATTTGCACCAGATCTCCGTGGATGTATGACGATACATCGCAGACGATCTCATCGCGTGCGTTAACCACGCTGCCATTGCATCGCGCAATCCAACACATCGGCATGTTAAACTTCGTGCGCCGTTGCAACGCGAATGCGTTGCTGCCTATGGGCAAGTATGAAACATCGCCAACGGTAACATCGGACGTCATAACATCGGACGTCATAACATCGCGTCATTGGTGACACTTAATTCATCTTACGAATCAATAGCCAATATGAGGGCGCCCGAATAAAGCACCGAGCTGCCTGATGGTTATTAAGCAGCGTGGGCCCTCACGGTGCATATCTATGCACCTGTTAGTGCGGTTTGGCACAAAATTTATGACTGCCAGCTCTGCGGCGCTAAGCGCTTCGGCGGGGAGTGAAAGGAAGCGTGTTTCCCAAGCCCCAGGACTCTCGGCTTTGTAAAACAGGCCGAAGCGTGGGAGGAAGGCCAGCAAGAAAGAATCCCCGACTCCGCACATTCCTGCCTTTTCAGAGCCCACGGGCCCGGTTGATTTAAAGTGCCCCGGAGCGCGCCCACCACTAGTTGCTTGCTTCTGTGGTGGATACCGGCACTTCGCTCCAAGGCTCGCCCGGGAAACGCGTGTGAAATGTGGATGGTTTGGGGGTACGGCTTCCCGACAGGATGATACTGCAGCACAGGGCTGGGGCTCCCGACCACGGGGGACTGATGCAATCTTCTGGGCTCCCTGCTCGCGCTCGGTTCGTTGTTATTCTTTCCGGGATCGGCCTGACTGGTTGCATTTGTTAGGGCCCGATTATGTGGCTAAAAGGAGTTTCGGCTTCTGCCGGGCGTTGCTGCTGATCCACAAGAGACCTCTGGGAGCTAGTAGTTGCGGCTTTTGGGCGGTTGTAGTCCGGAGCCCTCACAGAGGCCTAGGGAACGAACTTTCCGCCTGAGTGTTTCGGATGTTAGTTTGCGAACATTTTGAAACGACTACGAGAAATGATTGCTAAAAACAATACACAAACATACAAGATAAGTTTTAGGAAAATATCGGAGCATCCACAGAGTCATCGCACTGAAACTTTAGCAACTGACATCGAATACTGTTGTGATATGTAAACACTAACATGTGACTAGACTACTACACGCTAGCAAGTCCTGTTTCAGGAAATTTCGCTGCATTTGTAATAAACGGAGCAGGCCCCTCGGCCTCAATCCGCATTAACCCCTGTGGTACCGTGCTGCTAGAGTCAATCTGTTGTGTGAGCGGCAGTGCGTTAAGTCTGCGGCAGTGTGAAACCAGGAGTCGTCATCGGTGACAGTACATGTAAAATAAACTCACCGTGAAAGTAACTGCGTTTGTTGAGATTTGGGAAAACGTGTCTTATGAATTATTAATAAACAACAAAGTGTGTAAAAGTTTCTAACCCGAAGACACGCTGTTCGTAATGTAAAAATGAACGAACACTACAGGGGGAGCGTTTTCTCACGACTGCAACAGCCTTGTATGAAAAACATCCATGTGACAAGCGCCTCGGTGGGAAATGTGAGTTGAGGGGCCGTCGAGGCGCACTAGGCTCTCCTTCTGTTATACTGCGTGCGTTTATAGGGACATATGTAAACTTGTTAGGGTGATCCTGTGCGCGATGTGTCACACAGATGAGGGAAAGCCAGGAGTTTGGAAAACTTGCAGTTCTTGCACTAATCCCAGGACTGCAATCCTCTGCGCCCCCCCCTCACCTCAGTGCTTCATTCATGAAACTGTTGACTAAGTACTTTCTGAAAAGTTTAAACAGTGACGGCAAATGGCAAAAAAATGGGTCACACTGAGAGACACTATCTATCGAGGCGACCTTTGGCTCGCAGGGCCATAACTCTGGGCTTAATGGACAACGGAGGGAGAGCCTTCCGGGGCCACAGCCCTGCGTTTCCCGTTGCACTTGCTTGCGTGTTTTTTTTGGGGGGGGGGGTCGTAAAAGCCTCCCCCTACTTTTGCCAATGTGCATGCGAACTAAAAACATGCGGTGAGCACGAGTTTATGCGTTTCCCGTTGCACTTGCTTGCGTTGTAAACGTTAGCGAAGTAAATGTGCAAGCGATCTAAAAACATGCGGTGTCAAGCCTCCTGCGATGTAAAAGCCGCGTTGCGATGGCAGCGCGTGAAAACAGAGTCGTTGTAATGGGTGTTTCCCGATCTCCGTAGTCCCATAAGTTTGTATTGCAAAATATCATACTACACGGCAAAATAAATTAGGGAGGCGTAGATTGCCTGGTGGTATTCCACAAACCTCGGACCCATCACTTTTGTCAGATCACTTCACCAAACTACAAACTGGAAACTTGTCAGACAGAGTCAGTAAAAACATGGATCTTCGAGCCTCAGACCCTTAAGTGATCCATTATTCTCTACAAGCCAACAGCATTAATTCCTCAAATACAGAAACGTACTACACGATGGGTCACTCCAGACAACAAAGCCCTGATACAAACAGGAGATTCCAGTGTACTTTTCCAAGAACAGCCAAACAGTCCCACACATGACACCGTGGCCTGGGGCTAAAACAATAGGGTAGCAGCTCACCCATGCGATGACTTCTCAATCAAGTACGTAAAGTAAAAACTATATGAAGTGCCCTCTAGATCCTTCGATCATGCCTCTATGGACTATGTGTTGCCGTTAGGTCCCGTGTATGGATAGGGTGCTCTTTGGAGGACTGATGGATGGCGCAGCTTACTTCACGCCTGTCAGTAAAGCCAAATTCAACCACAAATGGCTACGTACTTGGGAAGATACTGGTGCACTTTCTTATCTTTATGGGGCCATGTGTTTAAACACATGGCCCAATAAAGACACAAGATCGAGGCTTGTAAATACAGGCTGCAGAGCACACCACAATGAGAGTGCTGAACAGAGCTCTGAGATAGAGCAGCAGGCCTAGGGAGGGAACAGAGGAGTAAACCTGGACGCACGCTCATAGTCATGAGCAATGCCAATAGCTCTAACTTTTACAATGCCGAGACCATTGCATTGTAAATGCTTGTTATATGGTAGGTTTCAGTATACCCTGTTGATCCTAACTGTAGTAACAGTTTAATACCATTTATGTATTGTGATACACATCTTATCTCATCATCATGTTACTGTATGTTTTCCTATCCCTCCTCCTCCTCCTCCTATACCTTGCATTCTCATAGTACACACAACCTACCACTACCCACTACCATGTAGCAACAACTTACGATAACAACTTACACATAGTAAGCCTTAAACGGTTGTATGACATAATTTCGACAGACAGAATATCGACCTACAAATATATCGCAACAAAAATATCGATGTCAAGAATATCGACATCCTATCTACAACATGGTAAGTACAAAAATATCGAAAATTAAATATCGATGTCAAAAATATCGTAATTTAAAATATCGTTTTTCTTTTACTTTAAAAATATATGTAAAATAAACCAAATTATACTTAGAAATTAAATAAACATAATTAAATATATTGTATAATATTTAAAATGTATTATTAATATATATAATTTAATAAAACTTTAATTAAACATGTACATATAATATATAATATATATACTTACTGAATAATTAATTTTACTAATAATTTCTGTAACGTATAAATTATTAAATGTTTTTAAAAATTACCAATACATCTATACACATAAAATAATATCATTAATAAATATTTAATAATTACATATAGCAAATAATAATCAATATTTTTAATGTGATTAATTTGTATTATTAATGATATATTACAATAGCAAAAAAAATACAAAACATATGAAATATCAGACACAATAAAACTACTAGTCCAACTCCAACAAAAACAACAATAAGGAAAATGTTGGATACCGTAGGGGTAAAAATTACTATTCCAACTCCAAAGAGTGCAACAGTAGGGAAAGCGTTGGATAGCGTAGGGTTAAAATTACTATTCCAACTCCAGAGAGTGCAATAGTAGGGAAAGCGTTGGATAGCGTAAAGGTAAAAATTACTATTCCCACTCCAGAGAGTGCAACAGTAGGGAAAACGTTGGATAGCGTAGGGGTAAAAATTACTATTCCAACTCCAAAGAGTGCAACAGTAGGGAAAGCGCTGGATAGCGTAGGGGTAAAAATTACTATTCCAACTCCAGAGAGTGCAATAGTAGGGAAAGCGTTGGATAGCGTAGGGGTACAAATTACTATTCCCACTCCAGTAAGTGAAACAGTAGGGAAAGCGCTGGATAGCGTAGGGGT
Source organism: Triturus cristatus (assembly GCF_964204655.1). NCBI lineage: Eukaryota > Metazoa > Chordata > Amphibia > Caudata > Salamandridae > Triturus > Triturus cristatus. The sequence continues at coordinate 151,947,328 of NC_140592.1, forward strand.
AAAAATTACTATTCCAACTCCAAAGAGTGCAACAGTAGGGAAAGCGTTGGATAGCGTAGGGTTAAAATTACTATTCCAACTCCAGAGAGTGCAAAAGTAGGGAAAGCGTTGGATAGCATAAAGGTAAAAATTACTATTCCCACTCCAGAGAGTGCAACAGTAGGGAAAACGCTGGATAGCGTAGGGGTAAAAATTACTATTCCAACTCCAGAGAGTGCAACAGTAGGGAAAGCGCTGGATAGCGTAGGGGTAAAAATTACTATTCCAACTCCAGAGAGTGCAACAGTAGGGAAAGCGTTGGATAGCGTAGGGGTACAAATTACTATTCCCACTCCAGTAAATGAAACAGTAGGGAAAGCGCTGGATAGCGTAGGGGTAAAAATTACTATTCCAACTCCAAAGAGAGCAACAGTAGGGAAAGCGTTGGATAGCGTAGGGGTAAAAATTACTATTCCAACTCCAGAGAGTGCAATAGTAGGGAAAGCGTTGGATAGCGTAAGGGTAAAAATTACTATTCCCACTCCAGAGAGTGCAACAGTAGGGAAAGTGTTGGATAGCGTAGGGAAAAGAATTACTATTCCAACTCCAGAGAGTGCAATAGTAGACAAAACGTTGGATAGCGTAGGAGTAAAAATTACTATTACCACTCCAGTGAATCCAACAGTAGGGAAAGCGTTGGATAGCGTAGGGGTAAAATTTACTATTCCCACTCCAGAGAGTGCAACAGTAGTGAAAACGCTGGATAGCGTAGGGGTACAAATTAGCATTCCCACTCCAGTAAGTGAAACAGTAGGAAAAGCGCAGGATAGCGTAGGGGTAAAAATTACTATTCCCACTCCAGTAAGTGAAACAGTAGGGAAAGCGCTGGATAGCGTAGGGGTAAAAATTACTATTCCAACTCCAGAGAGTGCAACAGTAGGAAAAGCGCTGGATAGCATAGGGGTGCAAATTACTATTCCCACTCCAGTAAGTGAAACAGTAGGGAAAGCGCTGGATAGCGTAGGGGTAAAAATTACTATTCAAACTCCAAAGAGTGCAACAGTAGGGAAAGCGTTGGATAGCGTAAGGGTAAAAATTACTATTCCCACTCCAGTGAGTCCAACAGAAGGGAAAGCGTTGGATAGCGTAGGAGTAAAAATTACTATTCCCACTCCAGAGAGTGCAACAGTAGTGAAAACGCTGGATAGCGTAGGAGTACAAATTACTATTCCCACTCCAGTAAGTGAAACACTAGGGAAAGCGCTGGCTAGCGTAGGGTTAAAAATTACTATTCCAACTCCAGATAGTAAAACAGTTGGGAAAGCACTGGATAGCATAGGGATTCTATAAACTTAATAACCAATTAAATAATTAGTTATAAAAAAAATAGCATATTAATAACTAATTTACAAAATATGTATTATTAAATACCAATTATTTAAAATAAATATTTATATAAATAACTTTAAATTACATCCCACACTATTCCCCCTTTAACACACAACACACTACACATACAAAATACACAATGCATTTAAATATCAGTTTATCTATTATTTACAATTAATAATACATTCTTTATAATTAATATACTTATTATTTACAAATTTATACATATTAACTACCAAATTACAATTATTCACAAATTAATTATTATTTAACAATACATTAATTAGCAATAACAACAAAGAACATGAAATAATAAATTATTTATATTTACTATATTTAACGTACTAATAACAATTAATTACCAATTAATAATTAATTAACAAATAATTATTATTAATTACAAATAATTAAAAATTATCAGTAATTTTTTTAATTTAATTACATCCCACCCTATTCCCCTATAAACCCACAACCCACTACACATAAAAATTCACATAATTAATTTAAGCATCAATTAATCACTTAATAAAATTAAATCACCAATTAATTAGTAATTAACTAACAATTAATTAATCAATTAATATATTTAATTAACAATTAGTAATTAATTAACAATTAATTAATCATAAATACCAATTAAACAATACATATTAATTAATTAATTATAATTAAATTACTTCCCACCCTATTCCCCTATAAACCCACAACCCGCTCTGATACTAAAACGCTAAATTATATTTTAAATAATTATTAATCTCTAAACATTTATTTTTAAATGTATTAAAATACATTACAATAATCTTTCACATACAAATAAAATACATATTAAAATACATTACACTAATAAAATATCGATATTCTTGACATCGAAATTTTTGATTACGATATTACTTACATCTATATTAATGACTTCGGTATTATTAACTTCGATAATACTTACCTTGGGGTCGATATTCTGTCCATCGATATTCTTTACCTATGATATTTACAACTCGATATACTTGTAGGTCGACATTTAAAACTCGATATTTAGACTGCTCACCCCTTAAACACCATAATACCTAGGCATAACCCTACAATAATTTACTAGGAATAGGAGCATGCTCCTAGTCACACAGAGTTATGCACTGGGACATGGTCCTATTTCTGGACCAGCCTCATATATTCAAATACATCACCATATGCCCAGGTGCAGCCTCTCATTCAAAGGTACTATTCCATATGCACAAGTGCATTAATGTCTGGCAGTCACCGATCCAGGGGCCTGGATCTAGCCACATATGCTCAGGTATCACCTCATTCCCAGCTAAAGTTTAATATACCAAGTGGAACCATATATTAACAGGTATATACTCCTATTCCTTGTAAAGCAAAAATCACATGTATAGATATTGTGTCATGTAACATCACAAAGCCCCATGTCAAACAACAAACACAATACACAGACTCATATGTCCAGGTATGCAGTCTCGTGCCCAGGTGTGTTTCTTAATATGTCAGGATATAGATACATGCCTAGTTATAGCCCTGTATTCCTTCTATAGACCCATATGCACAGGTCTAATCCCATATGCAACTCATAGCCCCATTTGTCCAGTAAAGACTCATTTGTCTGGGCGGTCTTATTTGCTCCAGAACAATCTTATATGCCTGCTAAAACAACACATTTCTAGTATCCAATATCTAGTAAAGACTCATTTAACAAGATTTGGGCCTGATATAGAGGAGTCAGTAGTAGGACTTTGCCACCCCTCTTCATTCTCCTACCTTTTTTTGAGTGTGGGGCAAGATAGCTCTTATAACCTTATAATAGTGGAGCTGCCTGTTTAACTATAGAGAGGAAGGATGGAACGGACCGGATGCCACTCTCCAGTGGATCAACCAAGCTGCCGATATAGGGCGGCATGGCAACCTCCATTTTCAGTGGACCCACTTCTCTGCAAGACAACGGTAAAGCATGGCAGGTTTAGAAAACTAATCTAGTGAGAGACATGTACCTTGACCTTAAGGGTACATTTTCAGTACCCACTTTTATGACAGCAGTTCCATTGTGCTGCCATGCCAAACCGGAGCGCTGTCATGGAGATATTTGTCCCAAAGTAACATGCAGACATGGATAAAAAGCCCAGGCTGCATATCGTCCTGTACTGTTGTACCATAGATGTTTCCATTCCCACAACACTGTACTGGCAGCCCATACACTCACACAGCAAAACTAGGCTCATTAATTCCTATGGCTAGGGCTAATCATTTGAACTCATCACAATGTACCAGTCCCCGTCATAGTTCATAGTTCACAGAGTGCTCCTGCTTTGGCTTGGTCAATGCCTTCATAAGAGTACGCCATAACAAACATTTCAGAGATCTGGAGTGCTCTACTACCTGACAGTGTTCCCATTTTCCCACCTCCTGTCTCATTGTACCTAGCACTGAGTTTACTGCCAATCCTTCCGGCCCTCCTGAACTAGAGCAGAATACAGGCGAGCCAGGGTAGCACCAGAGGGAATGAGTCTTCAGTTACAGGACTCTGTTCTCCTTTTGTGCTGCTGCTTCCTTCCATTACCTAGGGCAGCAGACAAGAAAGCCACTGGTGAAGAAGGGGGTTGTAGATCTATAGGCTCATTGGCAGGCTTTTCTCACTCTGCTGTGTGCTTGCCTCATGGTGGACCGAGGAAAGTTTCCACCCCCTCCAGCTTAGAGGGTACAAGGTTTGTGAACTGCAGAAATAACTATTTTTTCCTGTCTCTGGCACACTTTAAGGTATTGTACTCTTTTGTGTTGAGAATTTGACACAGTATTGCAGCAAACTCCTGGATGATTAGCCGTGGTGGACAAATAATGTTGCAGGCTGGTAACTGTTTCACTACTTTTCTTTCCTGCTCCTCCACAAACCACTTTTATATAGTCAGTTCCTTGGTTATTAAATGAATAAAATTTCCTACAAACCGACTGACACTTTTTTAGCATTTCTGCTGTAAGTATACAAACTTTTGAAGCAGATTCCCATTCAAACTCTGTGCTGCAATATGCCATTCACTAAAGTAAATGTACATGCTTTAGTACATGCATTGCTTACTGCCACCAGTGAAAGGACATAAACTGTAAATAAGAGTATTATCAATGCTTCATTAAGCAGTTGAAACCCTTTGTTCATAAATTCTTCTCTTTCTCCACAGCATGTTGTTCAGTGTGTCTTCGTTGCCATACGAACTATTGGTAACATCATGATTGTTACAACTCTGCTCCAATTTATGTTTGCTTGCATTGGAGTTCAGCTGTTCAAGGTAATAATCCCTTAAAATCTTTGGAAACATGCACTATTACTTACTTTACAACCATTCAATATTGAGACAACTAATTTTTATTTCATTTGTAGGGTAAATTCTATCGCTGTACAGATGAAGCCAAACACACACCAGAGGAGTGCAAGTAAGATCTGTTTTCTTTTATGCAACTGAAATTTTAGGAATAGGTTAAAGATTTCAGTTTCAAATACAAGTGACTATTATAAGCAAATTACATTTCTATGGCCCAATTCACAAAGGCAATTTCAACTGAAGGCGTACTCAAAACTACCTAGAAAATGTAAATCCATTTACTACTTCATCATTTTATGCCACTGCTGTGTACATTACACAGGAGTAACTCCCATGCAGGTGCTGGGTAGCTGCATAACCAGCTGTGGTGTGGTTTGCCAAGTGAGTTTTTGCACACCTACAAGAAACAAAAATGTCCAAATGCATAGTGAGGCTGCCTTTGCCCAATGTGGAATGTTCCCCTGTGCACAACTTACACATTGGGGAAATAGCACTATCACAAAAAATCATGTTACTACTACCCCATTAGTTAGTACACGTTGAAAGCTTCCATAGAAAGACTAAACTGAATTCATCCAGCATATTTCACACCTTATGAACAGCCCCAGAGGCCAGATTGGATCATGAACTTTGTCGCCTACCAGTAGCTCTTTAGGTCACCAGGTTGTGCCACACTACTGTAATTGCTGCTCTGCTCACACCGGAATTGAAGACTCCAGCTTAAAACAAACATTTGCAAGTTGGAGCTATTGACATTGTAAATGGCAGTGTTTTTACCTACATATTTTATATTTGGAGTGAATGTATGTAGTGTGCAAAATCCCTTGGAAAGGTCCTGCACTTCGTCATAAATATATTGAAAAAGACGCAAAGTGTGGATTGTGTCAACAATTGCTTGGCACGTACCTTATGGGTGAAGTGTTGCCACACATGCACACCGTGGTGCTTTACTTATGCGAAACTCATTAATAAAAGTAGTGCTTACAGACAAACCAATGCATTTGGGATCGGAGCATGTGAATCCGAATACCGGCTTCTCTTTCATTTTCTAGACTATTTGACTCACTCTCCTGCGTCTTGGTTGTCCCCCAAACACTGGGAGGCAATGAAGTTTGCCAAGGGGGCGGGGGCAGGGGGGCCTCTGGGGTACAGGAAAATGTATTCATTGCCTAGTTGTCAAAGGTCGCCCGGTGCTATTAGTTAAAAGTGTGCAGATTTCATTAAGATATTAAGAGTACTTTACTTGCATCTATGAGAAAATGGACATTAACTAAACAAAATGCCAGAATGCGTGTCAGTTTTCACAGTGTTTTATACAGTACTGGTTGCTTAGTTTCATTGCATTCATTTTTGTATTTACTCTTGTACACAGCATCCAAAGTAGGTTACCTAACCCCAAAGCCCCGAGTTGTTAAATGACCCATAGAATGGAGTGTTTTACAGTTGAGCAAATGTGTCCAAATGTCATTTTGGTAGTGCCATGGAATGATCAGCCAATGACGTACTCGATGAGCAGGTATTTAACTACACGTTCAAAACGTACGGTATTGTGGCTGTTGTTTGTTTGTACACAACCACCTCTCTGAATGTGTTTATTAACACAGAGCTTCATCTACCAGACAGTGCTCACAGAGGGGTAACTAAAGCACAGAACAAAATGTATTCATTTATCCTGAGTGTGAAGACACCCGGAAGGCTCAGGTGCCCGCCCAGAGTGGCTAGGGATCCCAGCGCTTCTACAGACTCTGCCGTGCTCCTCTGCACCAGCAGGGCACAGCTCAGAATCTGCCACTTCTGCTAAGAATAGGTGAGGGGGATGAGGGTGGGGCATGCGGGACTTGCCAGCAGATTTCTAGGTTATTGAAAGTGATGATTCTGACGTGAGGCAATGGAGACTGACTTTGTCTGTTTGTCTGCACCAGTCTATTTCTCTACCATCTACCGGGCTCAGTGTCATGTATACATTAATCTCTCTTTGTTGGACGTGTGCGAGCCAATATATTAATTAACAGGTGGAGCCAGCCGGAGACGAATCAAGCGTATACGAGCCAGTGGGCGAGCCATGAAAATGATCGGCATGTTAATCATACAGTAAACATGATGTAAATATGCGATAATGTCTCTTCAGAATTCAAAAAAGTGCATTTCTTTAGCGCGTCACCGCAGTACACAAGATTATAGCACTGAATTGAGAGGAAGTTATTAAAATTGCTTGTTTTAAGCATGAGTAAAAACACTGCCGCGCCTCCTGCCCGACAACGATGCCATTTGTGAACTAAGAGGCGTCAGTTGCCATGCATACCCCGAATGTTGCCTAGAGTCTTATTATATTTAGAGTAACATTAAAATCTAGTTCATTAAACACAAGACATTTTTGTACAGCACGCATCTTGAACTCACATATTTCAAGGTGGCAATAATAAAGATTAAAACGGAAGTAGCGGCAGGCATGAAAACACGAACAGGAGTGGGGGGGTGGGGGAGGGTGAGAAGTCACAGACTGAGGGAGGGGGCGGTGGGGTGGGGAGACAAAGAAGAAAATTGTGTTATGAGTAAAGGGGCCAATAGCCGTGAAGGATACAAATTATGAATGAGGAGGGACTAACAAGCCTCAAACCAACCAGAAGGCAGCATTTAAGACAAAAGCCAATGGGCAGAGAGTGGGCAGAGCTTCCACGAAGCTTCCACACTACAGTATATACTGCATGTCTCGCATAACGATGGCAGCACATTCGCGCTGCAACGCTAGGCGAGACCTAAAAGAAAATAGTGTCAGGAGTAAAGGGGCCAATAGCCGTGGAAGGAAACAAATGATGAATGAGGAGGGACTAACAAGCCTCAAACCAACCAGAAGGCAGCATTTAAGACAAGAGCCAATGGGCAGAGAGTGGGCGGAGCTTTCACGAAGCTTCCACATTACAGTATATACTGCATGCCTCGCAAAGCGATGGCAGCGCATTCGCGCTCCAACGCTAGGCGAGACCTAAAAATGTTGTGGCTTGATGGGGTTGAGTAATTTCCTATTTTTCTGAGCCTTAGTGACACCGAACCAGAGCCTGGTTTCCAATCATGCATGCTTGTTTTGGAGATTAGTTCAAATGTGTCCTTCAAGGTATCAGGGTTTAAACCCTGTCGCTGTTGTTGCAGATGTCCTTTTTAGGTCGAGCCTACAGCAGCGCATGCGCTTTTACTCGACTTTTAGTAAGTGGGGGTTTTAAAAGTGCTTCCCACCGGCATTTGCTGGCCTAATGCTTGCGTTCACGCACGTGCACAGCTACCAGCTTTCTGATTACTTTCACTTTGGGCGCTGCTGCGCACGCACCACACGCGTATGTGCCGGTACGCGCGTGCACACAACTCCCTTTGCCTCTCTCTCCCGCTGCAGCCCCCCATCTTTGCATTCCTCGCGGCCAATGCTTGTTTTTGTTAGTAAATATGCATACCAGTGCCCACAACCCCTCTCTTTTCAAGAGTACAGCGACTGTTTTTGGGAAAGACAATTAAGCTATGCATTCCCCTCTGTTTAAATACAGCACAATAGCAGCAGTTACCTTCAGACATCACAAGAAAAGGAGTCTCATTCTTGGGTACACAAAATCATTTGTGATGTTTTGTTTCGTTTTCTGTGTTTAATTTTTTTTTTAGCATGAGGCTGCAGTTTTATCCTCACTGAGAGTAAAGCAGTGAACCAAATTATGTTTTAACTTTAATGGTGGAAAAAAAAGTACTCTTGGCTTATTACCATCTACGTCAAAGTTTGTTTATAGCAAAGTAGATTAGCAAAGTATTTTGGAAACCCTGATGTGCAGATTCAAAACGCTCAAAGTACAAAAGAAAACGAAACTGCGTGGGCCATTTATCAAACTGCCTCCGCTGCTCGCTTTCTCCCGACTAATTCAACTTCGCCATTAATCACTGCTCGACCCTTTGACCTTGTCAAATGTCTGGCCTGTGTGTATTACCTATTTGCGCAGGGAAGAGGTCGATTTGATCCTTTCTCCTTTCATCGTTTTTCCACGACCTTCGATTGGCCGCAGTTTGCCGCGTCATCGAGCTTTGAACGCCCGAGGCGCCATCTGGAGCGTGATTACTTTCACTGCCTCAGGCGACATCAGTATGAGCTGAACAGCTTCTAAGCGCTTGGGCTTCAGTGCTGGATGGAAATTACAGTTCACTGTAGAAGTGCGAGCTATCTCCCAGGGCCTGTCAATGCCCCATATATGCTCAGATGGATACAAAGGTGTAATGGTGGGACTTTGACAGTGATTGTTTCCTGAAAACTCTCATTTCCTTACCGCACTCGTTACTGAAGATTTATGTTCTACAAATAGGCATGTAATTTTATTAATAATAGTGATGTAAATATGCAACATTGGTGGCGAACCCGCTGTGACTTGATGTCCCACTTTCATATTAACTAATGCAATGCTTCGTGAGTGAAACAGAGGACGCGAATATGTGCTGCGCTTTATGGGTTACACGTTCGAGACCTGTCAAGGGCGACTTCACAGTCTTTTCTTCAAAGGTAATTTAAGAGAGTACCATTAAATTGGGTTATATTAGGGTATACTGTAGTGCACCGGAAGCTTGTGGAATAAAAAAAAAAGCTGCCTCGCAGCCTCAGGGAATGAATATCAGGGCCCAGTCATATGAGTAACAGTTTGAGGCATGGTTATATAGAGACATGGTATACAAAGTCTCTGTGCATTTGTACATGTCTGTCGCTTCAAAACCAACCAGGCCTATTGGCTTTGCCGGTGTTTGCTTTCGATGCCGTCTCAACTCGAAGGTGAAGCTTTGACTGAATTATGCCCAAGTGGTGTAAGGTTTTAATGGGCGAATTTTACAAAGTGAGGAGCTGTGAGGCCCTTTTCCAACATCGACATAAAAACACAGATTGCTGAAATCCTGACCAGGGGCTAATTTGTGGGAACTGTTCCCACAACCTCGTGGCCGTCATTGTCATCAAAAAAATCTTCACAAGCAGTGCACCCGGGATTACTAGTTAGAAAAGCAACATCTAGTTGGAGAGCTTCTAAAATCCCAATCAACTTAACCTAGGTCTGTGGAGATGAAGGCTCTTCAATTATTTAGGGGATTGCCATTAAGACTTCCCTGGTTCAATAACTAGAGATGGTTTGCAAAACCAAAATGAAGGACAGTGTAAATGATGGCCAGAGGATATCTTTAACTGTAGGCAACTAATGACTATGCTGCCTCCGATAAAGGACTGATAGACACAAATTATCTGCACATCTAAAGTCCACTCGGGAGACAAGTAAAAAAAGCGAATTTCACATTCCAATTTTAACTCTACGAAAGCAGAGTGTGGTGGAAATGTAGCATTGGAAAGTTGACATTCCAGGGGGAGGGTGTTTGGAGGTTCCTCTTCAAACAGTCATCTTTTCTCTCCTTTAAGAGGAACCATTTACTACAGATATAACACAAAAGTACTTGACCATGGCTGTTTAGCAGAACCCCATAATAAAAAGAAAAGCAAAATGCAAAAAGTCGCAGACCATTTTCAGGGGATGGATATGGCTGATTAATCTGGCATGCCTTCGCATGACTGGAGAGGTTAAGGCTTGGTTCCAGTGTTGGATAAGCATTATTGATTAGGCAAAACTCCAGCTTGGCATGTTCACGTTTGCTAGATCTTTTGTCACTTTTGTCGGATCAAATGGTGCTCACAACGCTTTATAATGGTATCTTCACTAAGCAAGGAGGCTTTGATGTGTAAATAGCAACTGCAATCGGTCATATGGAATAGGATGGCCTAAAATTAGGATAATTTGGGAAGTCTCGCTTCTGGTTTCAATAATCTGCTTTATATTGGAGTCCGGGCTGTTTTTATAATTATACTTTAACTGAGTGCTAACTTTTATCATTAAGAAAGGCACTTTATGTTACATTAGTTTAGACTGAGCTTGCTATAGGAATTAAAAGCCATGTCAAGATTTTTGAAGAATGATACATAGACTTTACAGATTTACAGAAAATAAATAAAAATACAAGGTCCCAAACAATTGTAACATATTTGCTCATAGACAAATCTGTGAGGTGTTATATAAAAGTGATATATATAAATGGCAAAATCTTTACACCAACTTCCTAACCAAAAGAGCTACACATCTAACATAATTGTGATACTGAAACCGCAATACTTTAGCCTAATTCTTATATTTTCAATTTCAAACTGTCATAGTTGGTTTTATATAATAGGAAATATACGGACAATGCATGGTATTTGCATTGCGCCTGGAACGAATGTCACACATAGCTGTAAATAAATCTTCTTAAATTAAACACTATATACCAAGACCACCTCCAATCCCTGAGTTTCGTACCAATGGTGGCCTTGGCTAACCTCTTTTGCGTGGTTATTCTAGCAAGAGTTTATTTACTTTTTATCTGTTTCCTGGCAGCCCTGGTCTCTTTTCAGAAAGACAGACCATAATAACTTGACTCTTAATCCCCAACACCTTTACCATCTTCTCAGAATAGAACAGATTTCAATAGATTCTTAGTCATCCTAATGGTATGTGTCCTCATTGTATCATAGACACTAATATGTTTGTTCCAAGGTACGGTTTCAATTATGAGACCAGTTGAACTGCACATTAAATTATTTATGCAATGCTGGGGCGGGGGGTATATTATGTGGTATATATTGGTTGACCTAAGTAATTTTCCTTTAGATTGTAAACTGAAAGTAAGACAACGTGTTGGTAGATCCTGAAATGTTGATTTAATGACGCTGGATGGTTAACTTGCTTTCAATAGTAATTTTGTTACTGAAAAAATTAATATTTGCTTATGGTCTACTGTCATTTGTCTACAATCACATATTACTCTATATGAGAGTGTCTCCCTTCCTTCCTTCCCTGTAGTCTTCTTTCCTAAAACTAGTGCTCCTTAGCCACGTCTGATCTAACCTCAACATTATTTTCAATTCCTCTTTCTCTACACGCAACTCGCCATTTTCTTTATCTTTCATTAACAGCTCTACAATATATGGACAATCGCTGAAAGCAATGTACGCTCCTTTCTGGTCTTTTCTAGGCTTTCACGTTTAAAACTGATGCCCTGGCTAACGCGCAGCGGACGCGCGCAGAGAGACAGTACTGCTTTGTCCTGCTAGATGACAAGTGTTGATGGAGCCAGTTCTTTTATTCGGTTTTTAATGTGTTTTGTGTGAAGCTTTTATTGTTAAATAATAACTTGCACCAGCTACCGTTATTTTACTGTAATTGTGTCTCCCTTCAGCTATTGGCACAGTTACGTATTTTAAAACGCCTGTTTGCACATTAAACGCACCCTAAATATTGCTATTTGCACTTAGCTTACCTGTTCTCGGTGCTGTCTGATTGCCGTGACCGGTTGCTCCTCCCCGTTCCACCACGGGTGTTGTCCCGATTGATGTGGAGGGAGTCTACTACTTCCGGTACATGGCAGTCAGCGCTCTAGTTGCTGCTTCTCCTCACGTTTAAAACTGATGCCCTGGCTAACGCGCAGCGGACGCGCGCAGCGGGCGCGCCGGCGGCGCGCCGAAGGCGCGCCAAAGGCAAGCCCGTCTGCGCCCGTCCGCGACCAGTGTGCGACCAGGGCCAGGCACGCTGCTCGAAATGGAACCGACAGGGAAAGGATCGTGTGGTCTCGAGATGATCTGTGGAGGCTTAACACGGATGTTGACTGCCACTTGCACAGGTTTGACCCAGGCTCCCTCCCCCTCGATTTTACTTGCGGGACGTGTGGGAAATACCTCGGTGTATGGGAGAATGAGGTGAAGGGGCTCCGCAAGTCCAGACCGCTCAGCAATAGAAGTCTTAGAGCAGGGTTGCTGAATTGTAGATCCCTTTCGAAGCATGCCAATGATATCTGGCTGCTACTGGAAGGCCATGATTGGGATGTTTTATTTTTAACTGAAACGTGGCTTAGTGAGGATAACGTGACGGCTATAGCCTTGGCAGTGCCCCTGGGATACACAATGTGCCTCGCCAACCGACAGGGTGGAAAAAGAGGTGGTGGGGTAGCTGCTATAATTAAAGATCAGCTCACACTAACATCCTCGGCCCCTATGCTGATCGCGGGCATGGAGGGGCTTCACTTCTGCATTCAGGTGGGCTCTCAGACATCCTTAGCAGGTCTAGTTATCTACCGCCCACCTGGGGGGAATGACTCTAATCTTACTGACCTGCTGGACGTAATAGTGCAGAGCTCCCTCCTCCATCCCTACTTCCTTGTTGTGGGGGATTTCAACATCCATATGGACAGAACAGATTGTGCCCAAGCAGAGATATTAAGGGCCACCCTGATGGCCGCAAATCTGAGCCTAATTAATAAGGGACCCACACACAGGGCGGGTCACACACTCGATCTCATCCTTTCGAACATTGAAGGGGTGTTGCTGGAAGATCCTCTGCCACTACTTTTGTCTGACCATCTGCTTTTACCTTTTTCAATAAATCTGGCAGCTGACAGACCAACGCCAAGCAAACGAGTTTTCATGAAAAGACAATGGTCGAAGCTTGTCCCGTCCGCTATGGGCCCAGTCCTGGTGCAAAACATGCCCACGTTAACACGGAACGCTAATTCTGACGCGCAGCGGCTTCATTACTGGATTGAAAATATGATTTCATCCATTGCTCCAGCTAAACGCGCGCTGTCCAAAAGGGACTCCCCCTCTGCTCCATGGTTCTCACAGGATCTTAGAACGGAGAAGGCTAAATGTAAACGTTTAGAGAGGCGGTGGAGGGTAAATTATGGGACTCTGGAGAGAACTCATTATAAGATGGCCTCCCATAAATTTCAGAAGGCTGTCCGAAAGGCAAAGAAACTATTTTTTGCTGCGTCAATTGAACAGGCAGAACACTCCAGCAAGGAAGTCTTCAAGGTGGTTCAGTCCTTCTTCAAGCCTAGATGCATTGAAAGGGAGATACCGCCTTCGGTCACTATCTGTAATAAAATCTCGGATTTCTTTGACCAGAAGATTAAGAGCGTTTATGATTCATTTGGCCCAGAGGTAGCAACAGAGAAAACAGAAGAATCTGCTAAACTGCTGATAAACGGTCCGCTGACCTGTTTTCAACCTGTAACTCTGCCCGCGGTTTTACATGAATTAAGGTGTTGCAAGTCAGGCTCGCCGGATGACCCCTGCCCTCCCAAACTGTGGTTCACAATGGCGGATTTTGTGGCCCCGTCCTTACAACACGTCTGGAATACATCCATCTCATCGGGGGTCTTCCCAGACATATGGAAACATGCTACCCTCCTCCCTTTAAAGAAAAAGCCTAATGGAGATCCTACGGATCTCACCAACCTACGCCCTATCTCCCTTCTGGCTGCCCCGGGCAAGATGCTGGAGAAAGTTGTCCAGCGGCAACTCAGTAAATACATAGAGGACAACAAGATTCTGCACGAGACTCAGTCAGGTTTTAGACCAGGTTTTAGCACTGAGACAGCTCTGATCGAGGTGGCAGAATCAATAAGATGGTCGTTAGATTCGGGAGACTCAGCTTTGCTGGTGCTCCTGGATCTTTCGGCGGCTTTCGACACCGTTGATCACGCAAGGTTGTTGATGAGACTGTCGGAAGTGGGCATACAGGATCAAGCGCTGGCCTGGTTACACTCCTACCTGTCCCAGCGAACCCAGAAGGTCGCCTTGGGGACTGTTTCTTCTACACCTAAGCAGTTAGGTTGTGGCGTACCTCAGGGCTCGGCGCTTAGTCCACTTCTATTTAATATCTATATGGCCCCACTCTTCACACTGATCGCTAACTGGGAGGTCAAGGCAGTATCTTATGCCGATGATACTCAGCTTGTGTATCCATACGCAGAGGGGTCTGAGGCAGCCTTGTCATATTTTAAAGGCTGCCTCCAGGATGTGGCGCGCTGGATGAACACTAATAAATTGAAACTTAATGTGGACAAAACGGAAGTGCTGCATTTTGGCAAAGGCGCCCCGCCCCCCTCTGAGCTCTGGTGGCTGGCAGCAATGGGCTCCCCCCCTTCTCCCAGCCCCTCGGCAAAAAATCTGGGAGTGCGATGGGACAACAATCTGTCCTTTGTTTCCCACACCCAACAGCTGATGGGCTGTTGCTTGGGTAAACTTAGGAATCTTCGCAAAATCCTGCGACTTTTGCCGACACATTGCAGGAAAATGGTAATTCATGCGACAGTCACATCTAGATTGGATTACGCGAATGGCCTGTTCCTGGGATTGCACAAATATTTAATTCAACGCTTGCAAGTGGTCCAGAATGCGGCTGCGAGACTGTTAATGCATATTCCATTCAAGCATTCCATCTCTCCGCATCTTCGATCACTTCACTGGCTACCTGTGGCACACAGGATTAAATTCAAGGCTCTTACGTTGGCTTTCAGATCCTTGTTTGGCTCATGTCCTACTTACTTGAGGGACCGACTGCCAAGATACACGCAGGCCCGCTCTCTTCGCTCCAACCTCCGGACCCAGCTTGCAGTCCCGCGAATAAGAAGGGCCCGGCTGGGCGGCAGAACGTTCTCTGCCAATGTAGCAAGTCTTTGGAACTCACTCCCCCCGGAGCTCCAACAGGCCCCCTCTGAATCGTGTTTTAAATCAATGCTGAAAACCTGGCTCTTCTCCCAACCTCGTTAATTAACTGTTTTGCACTTCGGTATTTGTTTTTTCTGCTTGCGTTCAGCGCCGGGACACCTCCTGGAGAGGTAACTGTTCGCGCTTTATAAAATTCTGTATTATTATTATTATTATTATTATAAAGGCCAGAACTGCAGCTGACGGGGATTGAGAGTAGGGCACTCTAATTAGTGTTATTGATTGCTAATAGCTAAATATGTTCAACCTCTGACATCAGGTCCTTCTCCTCTTCATTTAAACAGTTTCAACTGCCCGTAACACTAGTTACACTCTACAGACCAGCAATACCCATGGCAGTCCCACGCTCAACTGTTGCATGGCTAAACACTTTTAAGGTCCCAAAGGCGAAACCTATTATCTATGCCAATGCTTGTGTGATGTGGTGTCTGTGGTTGTGATTCATGTGCCTTGGAAAACCGGAAGACCATCAGTGAGCGGAGGTCAAGTTGTTCTTGAACTGACCACATACGATACCCTTATCCAGCCCTTTTACTCTCCCTCATCTAAGTCTTCTGGTATAGAATATCCACCCAAAGGGTCCTCTCATAAGAAGCACATGAAACACTGTAGGAATGACAAGTTCTCCTTTTTCTCATCTGGAAAACAGTCCAAGACTTGAGATCGTTAGGAAAGTCAGCAGTGCCTTTCCACAATGCAGCTTTCTTCTTTTTTAGCCTCAGAGCTGACCTGGTTTTTCCGAAGCTTTGCGCATAGTTTCTGTCTGTTCTTCAGTCTGTCTCAGGTTTTCTGCAGGCCAGGTTGAGCTTTTTGAAAGCTGCCCTCTTTCCTCTGAGTGCATTTCTCTTTCCTAAGTTTGGGCTAGATTCTTCAGATTCGCAGCTCCAAACTGACACCTCCTAACTGCACACAATTACTGGCTGTGGCTACAGCACTGTTTCTACTGAAACCACCTCCACCCAAGACCTAGCAGCTATGCTGCTTTTGACCTTGTCAATGATACCACTCTCGGAGCTCCATTCAGTGAAGACTCAACCCTTGCAAATGGAGAAGATCCATTGTATGGCTAGGGAAGAGTTCAGTGGGTCCTTTGAGATTAACACTTTCTGATCCTCTACCCAGAGCCCAGAGATTAATGCACTATGAAGAACTATTTAGCATAGACTCAGGTGCAGTTCCCTACTGCCACTCTGGACCACCAATCCTAAGTCCTTGACACAATGGGGCTCAAAGTATTTGCCTTCAGCAGTCTAGCCTTGTGTACTGCCAGTGCCACTTGAGTGCCAAATCCACGCTTTGTGGGACATAGCAATGTGAGCTAGCACTAGCCTCCCTGAAGATATGAAAGGGTAATTCACTAAATCTGTTAGGGGCACCTTGATGCTTCAGACAAATTCTGAATTGTGGGCTGAGCTCATTGGCACCATAGCCCACTGTTTGTCCAGGCACACCTGGATGCACTCCACAGGAAATTTTGGATATGCCATTTGTTTGTGAGAAGCTGTTTGGTGAAAAAGCTTTGGAGTGGTTTAAGAGTAGTTAAGTTACAACATGTGCTACAGCATGTTTGCTGGGGTTGGCCACTCCAGCATAAGTGAGTTCCTAGACCAAAACAAAAATGGGGTTTCTAGACCTATTGGTGGGAAGCCATACACTTGGTCAGTGAGCTCTAAAATAAAGAACTAGAGGGCGTGTTAATTGAGAAGGTGGATGCCTTGAATCTCAGGTCCCTTCAATATCATTAACTCCACCCCGATGTGATGGATGTTTTTCCGTCAACTTGGATTCCCTTGCATTAACCTCTTTGCAATGGTCCTGACCAGGATATGCCATCTGCACTGTGCCCTTTATCTCACGTGGACCTTTGTGTGACGCCTTCTCCCTACCGTAGTACATTTTATGTGTTCCATCCAATTTCACTCATCTCTAGTGAGCTGCAGAAAGTGCAAGTGGATGTCGCACAGCTGAATCTCATCTCCTCAGATTCAGAGAGGAGGATTTGGTAACCCAATGTTTTGGAGCTGAGTTTTTGGCCTGCTGTTCATAACAGAGCTGACCTGCTTTTGAAGCAGGAAGGTAGGGTCTCCCACCCCAAAGCTCACACTTCTTTTCTACAAATGTGGGGGCTTAGCAATGTTAGTTGGAGGTTTTCAGTTGCCTTTCAGATGTCTTTCTGGTTTCCTGGAAAACTGCCACAATGTCTGTTTACACTAGGCACTATCACATTGAGAATCATCAGTCGGAAGTTATGGCTTTCCACTTTCCCTCAAACAACCAGCTTAAGCAAGCCACTACAATAAAAGGGTACTTGGCTGCAGTGCCTCCCTTCCTGACTAGATCTCCTTGTTCAGATGGCTCCTGGTGGCTCAATGCTTTAAAGATGTTATATATATGTAACCCCTTTCCTCCAAATCCCTGCAGTGAGACTTAAATTTGGTTCTGACTTTCCTTATGACATTTCTGTTTGAACTGATGAACAGCTGTTCTGTTTTTCTTTTGATTCTTAATACTACCTTTCTATTGGTGATTGGTTCAGCCCATAGTGCCTGTTTTTGTGTAAATTTCTTTGTCATTACAAGTTGCAAAAAGAAAAACAACCACGAGCGTCGTCAAAGGAGCATTACACAACAGTGCTATTTTATATCTTATAGCCATACTGTAAAGCATTGCACTGGTATCTCACTCATGTTCCATCCCCCCCTTACTGTTGGCTCTATATCCATCTCACGGTGACAATATTTAATTGTAAAGCAAGAGGGAGAGAGACCAAAATGCCCAGCACAATGCAGCATCTTCTTGTATATAAAGAAATACAGAAATCAAAGGTTTATGCTGAAATTCCCATCAACAGTTTAAACATACCCCCTTTCCTACCCACCCTGCTTCCGTTCTCCTACAAATAAGGGAACATTCATGCAGCTGCGTTCAGTGCAGGTAACAGTGGTGGGGCCGGTAAGGGGGGATTCCGAGGGACGATGCCGAGGGAAAATTAATTATTTTATCAGATATGGAAATACATCAGGCATGATTCCACTACGCATTAGCAACACCCTGAGCTGGTGACCATCATGAGTGCCATCTAATAAGGCCTTTTCCCAATTATGTTCCCCATCTAGCCAATGGATAGCATGTTGTAAATGCGACACATTTACAACATCTCCAACCCTCATGTGCAAGGCACCACCCCAGAAAAGGGAGGGCAGACCTGGATCAACTACATCTTCCACAAAGGAGAGTGCTTGTATACTTCCTCCGTCATCTTGCCCTTAGAGAATCGCACCCTACTCCGCAGTATCACCTCACCACAGGCCTCTCTCTCCAAGGGTCTGTCTCTCCTCCGCTTTTTGTGTGAACCAGGGCAACCTCATATATGCGCTGCCGTAGTGCTTTCATGCTAGTTCAGGCAGGCCGCACCACACCCAGCCCAGGCGTCGAGTGGCCCCAGACAGCCAAGAGGGTGCTGCCTGCGCTGGCTTTGAGCCCTTACTGGCCTTCACTTACACGAAGATATATGCGGGCCGACCTACGTCCAGCCGTATCTCCCACAGGCTCTTCAGGCACAGTTCTCTCATGTTGAGTGCAGAGCAGTGTGCAATTCAGCCTCGCAGCTCCACACAGGGCACTTCCCCAGTCACCGGTGTCCCATTCAATGGCTGGTAGCCTCAGAGGTGCCCTCCCACAGTGCCTCCGCAGTCAAGATATATCGCTTACTTGTGATGAGGAAGTCTCATACTCTGCTGTGCAGTATCCACTCCCCTGCCTTCCAGGGTGCTGCCTGATGTGGTGACTTTGCCCTCTACTAAGCCTCCAACCTAGTCTGCAAGGCTTTGACAGCTGACGCTGCCATGCCCAGCTCAGGGTCGTCACCAGTCTCAGCCAGCAATCCAGTTGGGTGCTGCCACAACGCTAATAGCAGGCTGAGGATCTTCCTCCCTTCGGCAGCCAACAGCTGCTAACTCCAGGCCCCCAGGCAATCTCAGCATAGGCCAAGATCCCCGGTTAGGAATCCCCGCGAGTGTAGCAGACCGGGTCGCCCAAACTGCAGCTCGCCAGGCCGCTTCAGATCACGGGGCGCGCTTCATCGTATTACGCTGCTCCTAAGGGCGCATCTCCGTCTCAATGTTCTGGTCCCGTAGTACAACAAGCACAGGACGGATTTTGAAAATTTTGAGTGCTGGGGGCCCACAGTGGATGGCTATGTATCGACGAGATCTATCTGTCCTCAAACCGCAGGGTTCCACAGGATTTTGCTCCTCTTGGCCGAAGCGTCGTCAAGGCACCTCTATTCGGACATCTTGGTTGGCCATGCGCCTTTATCCTGTGTAGTTGTCCCTGTTTTTGCTAATGGTGGTGTCTGCATTCACATAGGCGAGGCTGTCACTCTTCTATTTTTCTTGAGTAGTTACTCAGACAGCACCCCTCAGTAAGACAAATACTGTATATGTTTCAAATCAGCAGTGGTTCTACTCTTCATAAAAGACCTACTACTGAGTCTGATTTTCTGCGACCTGTCACCCAATATTTCAACTTCCCTGCTTCTATAACTGCCTCACACAGGGTCTCTCCTCAAACATCCTAATGAAGCTCCTCCAATCAAGTTTTCCTTCCTTTCACTCCACTCTCCACTCCACTCCACTCCAACCCACCCCACTCAGCTCCACTCCTCTCCTCAGAAACAGCACCTCCCATATATACAACTTCATCAATGCTGCACATCACAACTAGCTCTCTTCCAGTTCCTTAACTTTTAACCTATCAACTGCCTTTGACACTGTTGTTCCTCCTGTGATACTCTCCTCTCTAAATTCTGTAGGCAACCGTGGCCTGGCTCACAACTGATTTACCTAGTAACTGTCTAATTACTCTTTTACACTTGCATGGGTTTCTCAAAGCCATTTGCAGCACAACATTCCTAGTGGATTTTCTGCAATGCTTAGTCCTTGGCTCTCTTCTCCCACTACCTCCCTCTATAACATTGTCTCCTCCTTTAGCTTCTCATATCATCTGTGTGTGGATGAGACACAACTGTGTTCATCTTCCCAACTTTTGGCACCTCACTTCCTGTCACATATCATCCACTGCCTCTAAGCCATCCGTTACTGTAGACTCTATGGTCCCTTATGCTGAACCCATCACAAATTGAAGTCTTATTCTAGCCTCCTCCACTGCACCCACCTCTCTTACCAGTGTCATCCTCTTTCCTCATGATTTACTCAATTTTGCCCTATCTGCGGGAAGCGTTGTTGTTTTCTGTATCTCATCAATGTGGACAGAAACCTTTATCACCAATATAGCCGGTGCAGCACACTTTCAATTACTTAATATATATGCACGAACCCATAACAAATACAACTGATTACAGCTAAACTAGTTATTCACTTTCCGGTCTTCTGAAGACTGGACTACTGAAGTAGTATTTTGATTGGCCTCAACAACTTTTCCTATGCACTTCTGGACAAGGTTCTAAACTTTACAATTACATTAATTATTTCTGAGGCATCAAGAAAATTCAGCAAGAGGTTACTTTTTTGTACAAGTCTATTTTGTAATTTATCCAAATGTAAATTGTATTCTGTTTAACAAGGCTAAAGATGATTTCTCATAAGACATGAATATATTACAAATCTTATGAATAAACATTACCTCTGTGTATATTAAAAGAAAATATACTCGCATGAAAAATCTAAACTGAAGATAATCTTGAACGAAACAAGAGGTCTTCCGGTAAAGAGTTCCACAAGGATGGTGCCACCTTTGTAAAAGATTTGGAAAGAGTCAGGTGGGAATTTTTCACAGAGTAGTTTTCTTGCTTCAACAGCAGTGCTTTTGGTGATGGGTATATGAAGGTGATGCTGGGCAGTGTAGATTTAATCCCAGCTTCAAATGGAAATCAGTGGTTAGCACAGGGTTGGTCAAGTCCATTGTTTCGTGCGAGCAGGGGCGGCTCCTCTGTTACGGCAGACGAGTGTCGCCCCACTGCTGAAAGCCAGCATTGGAAAAGGTGAAAGATAAAATGATAATAGAACAATTTTATTATCATTTTATTTTTCACTGAGACAAAGCCTGACAGATCAGGGTGGGGCCATCCTCAGCTTTAGGGGGTGGTAATGGGCACTGCTAAGTGCGCATGTCAGTTTGGACGGCTGTCTTAGGATGGCTAAACTGACATGTGCACTTAGCCTTTCTCTGACCCAGGCTGTGTTACACAGCCAGATGGAAACCGTCCCAGGCACCCAGGCACTGTCTGAGCACC
This sequence comes from Triturus cristatus, assembly GCF_964204655.1. NCBI lineage: Eukaryota > Metazoa > Chordata > Amphibia > Caudata > Salamandridae > Triturus > Triturus cristatus. Next base: position 151,968,860 of record NC_140592.1, read on the forward strand.
AAACCAGGCCACTCAGACCAATCCCAGCTCTTCTCTCATGCTGGGTAACAGTATTCCCAGCAAGAGAGAAGCAAGTGGGTTGGCATCTGGGAGCCTGTGCAGCGTGCACCAGCCCTTGACTACCAGAGTCGAGGATCAATAGAGAGGAGCAAGGCGGCCGCAGAAGCAGCAGGTAAGTACAATTTTATATTTTATAATGATGTCTTCTGTGCTTTTTTTTGTATTCCCCCTCCCCCGCTGCCCCACCACTTCGCAATGCGAGCAGCTGCCACTGTGGGACATGAGTCTTGCGTCATCATGTAATGCTGCTTTGAGAGGCAACTTGAGTTTTTTGGGAGACCAATTAGGTTGGCAGGTCCATAGTCCAAGCCTGTAATCTCTAATAATTGAACAACCAAACAAAATGTATTTAGTTGTAGGACTGTTTTCCTTTTTTGTTACTGGCATGACTTTTTTTGTTACTCATCTAGGATCTTGGCATGTTTTTTGTTTAGGCACATCTCTAACGCAGGAGATTTTTATAAAAAGTTGAGTCACGTCTACATATTAGTGAATAATGCTGGATTCCTTCATCAGGATTGTTAGTGACTTCATATACAAGTGAACCAATGGGGGGACACCACGAATGGCTAAATCTCTAATTTGTTTACTGTTGGTTAGTAATAAGCTGAACCAATTGTGAATACAATCTTTAAAACTCTTGTACAGGATTGGATGCACCACTGATGCTCATCTGTATTGGAGTCTTCAGTCAGGTCAAGAGGAGGAGGAGACACATGTGACCTTGGTCCAATATGCTCATCCAATCCTGTAAAAACACAAGTTTTAGGGCAGTATTCAGTTGGTTAGCATCATTCTTAAACAACAGTAAACAGTTTACACAAACCGCCCAGACTGAGGCTGATTGTTGATATAAACCAGAATGACCTCTGGCATGATCATTCTGTCAAGAAAGCCCCCCTGTTAATGGTTTGAGACCTGGGTTGTTATAGTATCTGGTCTCAGATTGTATGTCATTCTTCTAAAATAAAATAGCACGCAACAAGATTAAAGCAATATGGAAAAGAATGTGTCAGCTCTATTTACATATAGATAAATTGTCCCCATAACTAAAACAATCGAAACATGGCATCTTCATTGTAAGCGTCCATACTGTTATGGCAGCGACCATAATAAAATCAGCAAAAATATGTTGGTCTAGATAGGAGGCAGACATGATACCAACACGTCTGTCTGTGTCTAAAACGTCACACTTTCTATTAAAAAGAGATAAAAGAATCAGCAAGCAAACATATGATGAAAGTTAAAGAGGTCTAAACAGGACATGCCACTGTGTTCACTACACCATGGTACCCCACACAGCACAAGGGAGCAAAGGGGAAGAAGGGGCAGTCGGCTGAGTGTAGTCACATTTTATGAAACCCTGAACAGGAACCTGCATGAGATAGACTTGACATAGTGTGAGGATAGTAAGTCATATTGGGCATGAGGGTGTATCCCGATTGCTGCATGTGAGTTGGAATTAGTAGTGGTAGGACTGCATGAAGGTGTTCTCTAAATCTATTAAACAGGGGTTGGCAGGATCTCAGCTTACCTCTGTCTCTCACTACTCTTTCCACAATACATGGCAGACCTTCTCTATCCGAATGCTTGCCAGATTATCTATTTTTATGCACATGCTAATGTGTGGAGGGAAGATTTGGAGGGCCAAACTTCCAGATGGGCAATATTGAGGAAGACTTCAATGTACAAGGCCTCCAGACTGTCAAGAAGGTGTTCTAGGTCATCAGGTTCTGTGTAGTCCAAAGATGTGCCAGTTTGCATCTCACAAAACACGCAATGATCTTACGTGCTTATCTTAAGTGGTGTACCTAGACCTAACTCTGTGGGCCCTTTGCACTTTGCAATTCTAGTTGTAGAGAGAAATCTCAGCCTGTCTTCTTGATCCATCAGGATTTTTTTTAAGTGCCACACATCTTATCTCCATTCTGGTGTGGCATTTATTGGTTCTAGGCGGTTTTCAAATTGCTTTCCGGTGATGGATAGTTTGTACTGAAAGTTGGTGAGGTCTAACCTTGTTGATTTGTCCTCAGGGGTAAATTCTGTTAAGTTGCTAACAAGAGCATGACCTCCTTCCCGCTTCAGCAAAGGAGTGAAATAAGCTGCAGCAGGCCTGGCCACGCTCTACTGTAGGTGTGCCCTTCAGAGAGACTTTGGCCCTCAGGATATTTTTGCCAGGTGCTGGGGAAATGACTATAAGCCATGGCCTTGAATAGACCAACTGGGAGAGGGTGAACTTGCACTCTCCAGAGTTCTGGCCAGGGCTTCCACAACAATAACATCCGTCTTGCGCAGGTCAATTCTTTCTGGGGTTACTCTCCCTCATGTGTGCTTTGGGTAAAAGGTGTCAGAGCTACTGATACATGACAGGCTCTCAAATTCTGCTAATTTACCCTGTGGAGCACTAGCTTGAGGTGGCTATTTTGCTCACGGCCCAAACTACGCCCCCTAATTTTGAGATCTGTGCATTGGTTGCCACTGGAATTTCTTGGCCTCATTCGAACTGGCTAGTGCGGACTACAAACCCCGTGGTACTTAGGCACCCATCTTAACTGCCCAAGAAATTAGTAAAAGGTCTTGTCTAAAACAGCGTAAGAACCCCCTTGATTTATACATTTCTACAGTTGCAGGTTCAACAATACTTTGCCGAACTTTGCTAGACTGGGTTCCTGCTTTTGGAGCTCTCTGCCTGTGCCATTATCGCTTGGCTACTCGTTGGTGGTTTTCAGACTAGAAATAATAACTTTTCTTTTTTTAAATTCCTTGGGCGCTTAATATGTGAGGATAGTAGAATAAAGTTTTAGTGACTGCACTCTGTAAAAATGTTATGTATAATACCAACAACTTATGATATTTTACATCTTTATTGAATCAGTAAAATGGGCTAAGTATGGTTTTTAAAAGGACCTTGTGCAAAATGGTGCTTGCATAGTTGTTCCTCCTTTGAAAATCTCATTTTAGCCCTGCAAATATATATGTCTCAAAGTCAAAAATGTATTATTATATTTCTCCCTTTGGCTTTTTATTACAGTATGCAGCGTCTGGACCAGATTATTTTGTGTATTCATTAAACGTGTTTCACCTGTTGTGGAGCATGTAGTCAGCTTACTTGTCTGGCATTACACCCTCTTTGGAAGGGATGTGAAGCGCACTGTATTTATTGTTCATAGGTGTTTGTATCCTCAAATGATTTACCTCGAATCTGCTTGGTTTCCACTAGTAAAGAGAAACATATTTTGGATTAAAAATGTCAGCAGTCTATCAGATTCCAATAAGGGTGCATTGACCAGACCCTATTCAATTTTTGCGATTGCATCTCAGTGAATCATCTCTGCTAATTTCAATCGTGTATCGCTGTGCCTCATTATATCACAACAACCAAGCATTCTGGATTTCACTGCACCTTCTAGCCACACTTGATCCAGTGAAGATGACATGGTTGCTTATGCATTTACAATTTACAGAACAGTGTATCTGGATTCTGTTGCAAGTGATATCACGTGCCACATCTGTAGGGGTTGACACTCTGAGCTTACCCTATTAAATGAACTCCCACTGCTTCTTGCCCAGTTGATCCAAGCATAGGATAGTGCATTACTTATGCAACTGCGCATGATGTGTGGGGCGGAGGGTCTACTCTCACTGGTCCATCATTGGATTAAGGATAAACGATTAGCCCTAAGTGGTGCCAAGGGAGTTTTTGCTCACCGGAAGCCCACCTCCACACTATTTGTGGGTACCTTATCTCTGAACTGCTGTCACTCGAGAGCCTCTGATATTCTACGGCTGAGTCGTAGTGAATGCTGAACCACTTTTGCATCCATACACACTCCTGGTAGCCTTGGTCTTTTGCTTTTGTCATACTCCAGCCAAGAATTTACAATCTTTTTACCACAGACTGATTTTTTTTTTTTTTTAATCTTTATCTTGAAAAAGGTAAACTGAATACATCATAATTGGTGAAATTACCATGTCAGGAGTAGGGAATCCCAATTATAAATCTGTATCATCCAAATTCACACCTACAGAGACAGACTGACTATTTTAATGTTTTTGATTCTGACTTACTGGTAAACAAACAATAAAAACTCCAGATTGTCAAGAATGGGACTTCCTGTCTAATCTGTTCTCCACTCTTTGCCAGTGGCGAGACTGTCTCTTCTTTCACGCTGTTAACTAAGCTTTGCGTTCTGGAAAAGAGGATCTGAATTATACATGAAATAGTGTCAACAGTTGCAGCTCTTTCTGTTCTCTCAGGGGGACCAGCACTTGGCCGTGTCAAAAGTGAAGAAGGCCTCAGGGGCGGCTCTAGGCTCATGGTGGCCCTGTGCAGGGTGCGCAGGTAGGGGGCCCCGGAAGAGGGGTCCGGGTGGGGCGGAGCTCAGGAAGGTGTTTTAATAAAACGTCCAGAAAAGGTGTTAGATGACCAGTAACATGGTAACAGAAAAACGACGTTTACTTTTTGAGTGCTCATCACTTGGATACTTTGTTTTAGAATCTGGGTCTCTGGAGGGACCACTTTCAACAAGAAAAACACGTTGTGCGTCCGTAAGAGAGTTCGGCCACAAAGTAGGATCCCTCCAGTCACATAAATCATATTCAGAACACGGGTCTGTTAAATGGTCTTGCTCTTTGGCTTCCTTTTCAATACCAGCATCAACCGTCTGTAAACTCTGAACCTCCTTCAGAATGCCAGATGTTGATGGACCGATGAATGATGTTTCAGTTTCTCTGTCTGAGGGTTTTTTGTAATAATCCTCATCCTGAGTTGGTAATTGCTGCATGTTTGTATCAATTTCAGAGTCACCTTGTTCATTTTCATTGGTCTGCTCATGAGTATCATTCAGCTCATGGATATCATCATTTTTTTGTTCTTCTTTATGGTCGTCAGCGCCTGTTTTACCTAGTGCATCAGTAGTACTCTGGCCAGTGGATTCTCCATCTTAAGGTTTCCCTAGGGTGATAAAGTTCAGGATTGCTCCTTCCTGTGACACTACGAAAGCCTGCTGAGCCACCTTTCTTTCGTTTCGAATAACCAGATTTGTGTACTCTAATTCTCTTCATTTTGCTTGCAATGCAGCGGGCGAGGCTAGCAGTGGGTAAGGAAAAAAAGAAGACAATCAGCAGTGGCGGCTGCTGAAAGATTTTGATGTGTCATTTTTATTTTCTTGGAAAAACAACAGTTGATTGACAGAATGCAGAACAATGTCATACATTCACCCCAGTACAGAGATCTGGGCCTAAATCCATCGTTTTTTTGCTCACCACACCACCCCAGTTCAGACATGGCCATATGCAAATCAGCCTTGACCCTGTGCCTCATGGGAACAGTCCAGCCCGAACTGCCAAGCCATGTCTTCCCTGGACTACACAATGAAGGACCAGCATACCTTAATGAACGAGTGAATTTCCACCAACCTACCAGGAAAATATGTTCCAGGACCATCTCCCTAGCAGCCACCCAATGCAACCGCTGATAAAACAGTGGAGGCCGCTACTTCTCCCACCTGGCAGTGAAGACCTGAAAACCCTCCCCCCTGCACCTCAGAGCCTCACCATCGCTCCAGCAGTTCAGGAAGGACCACAAGACCTCGCTGTTCAACCAACAAGCAGCATGATCCAGCAGCAAGAATCCCACACCACCTCGAGACCCTTATGTGTGAAGCAGCTGAGCTTTACAAACCCTGACTGATTGATAGTAATTACCCTTCCCACTACATGTATGACACATTATGAGGACTAGCCACATATGGAAGGTTTATTTGAAGAGTGTTATAAAACTATAGGTTAGATCATGTGACTTGGCATACAAGGTCTGTTTTCTCAGTCCACTGAGAACAGTAGAGCCTGGAGAATAGTTCATGATCTATTTGGGAAGTGACCTTAGCAGGAAGAGAGTAAGCTACCTTGAAATCATGGCACACAGAGACCTGTCTTAGTACGTCACTAACTGATCCTGAAGACAGCCTACAGGTAACCAAAGACTCGTCCACTTTACCACATTGTCAAAAGACAAAATACAATATATTTAATTAAGGTTTCTTGTATAGTGCCATATTCCAGCAACCAGTTCTGCTCGCTTTCAGAGCACCTATTAAACAAGGATTAATTACAGTGAGTCCTAAGGCTATTAAAAGGCACTAGAGGTTCACTCAAGCAAAATTAATGTGCAAGGAACATCCAGTCAGGAGACAACTTTCACGCAGACGTACGAATCACTAGCACAGCGTACCAACGACCCCATGGGCCGTTGCATAAGCAAGGAAAATGGCCCCTTTGGCTGCTGCTCAGGAAGTAAAATATAGCAATTATCAGGGTTCAATGGGCCCCTGAGGGTTTTGGGTCTCAGTACCACTGTACTTGCTGAACCAATGGTAACTATGCCCCTAGTATGGACAGAGAAGGCTGCTTCACCAATTGCAAACTGAGGACTAGTTAAACTAGTTTTCTCTGCTAGTCACATGACAAGCACTGGAATGTAATCAAAGAAATGATCAAGAAGCCAGTCTCCTACCAAGGTCTCTGCAAAAGGGCATTAGATTGAGTTAACATGGGTAGGCACTGCCATCCTATTCCAGGCGTCCATCCATAGGTGCTTGCATTTCATGTCTGCCTCAACACCATATAAACAGACATAACCAAATGCCAAGTACATTCGAACACTCGATGTTTTAAAAGATTTGTGCAGGCAGATCCACTCATTAGATCACAAGTATCAGCTTCATACTCTGTTTTCATGATTGTTGATAAGTAATTGTAATCATTTTAATGAATCCTTAACATTACGTCTAACACCTCGTACCCTGCTCTCCTCTTCCCCCCAATACGACCGTGCCTCCCAAGTTACACCTCTAAAAGTCACCATGCCTCCCCTCAGCCACAAGTAAACACCGCCCCTGCACTCCTGACTCACATTTCCCTCAACATACAGCGCCGATCTGTACCACTCCCTACCCCTGGCGCACGGTGACAACCTCTCCGACCCGCGCCCTCTCAGAGATGAATCGTGAGAGAGAGGCTCTCTCTCACGATTCATCATGCCCTCCCTTCCCATGACCACCAGAATACCTCCAGCTCGCCACCTCACATGGCTTACCTCCACCCAGACCCAAAGCACACACCATCTACAATAACATCCTCACCCAACCTTCCCCACGCCCCCGGCTCCTCACCCCCACGGGCTGGGATACATTCCTATGCCTGATCTGCCCTCCTCCCCAGGGCTCCCCACACCCTCCTCCAATGGCTCACCTTCCCTCTGGTTCACTCTGCAGTGGCACACGCTGACCTCCTCACTCCCCCTCCCCATGCCCTGACCCTCGGGCTGCTCACCTCGCAGCTGGCACCAAAGGTTGCACACTGGCATGCTATCCTCTGCAAGGCGGCCTTTCTTGCCCAGGGTCTCTAGGCGCGCCGGTGCATGGCCTCGGCCAGTCTCGGTGCTGCTCGCTGCATGCCGGGCACGGGTGCTGCCACCCCTCCTGCCGCCAGTGATGCATGCTGCTTCTGTAACCCCTTCGCTGCAGGACTCGCGGGCACTGCGCATGCGCGCGCATGCGAGCCTCCGGAGGTGCCAGATCTGGACTATTAAAACAAGCTCGATTCTCCTGGAAAAAAAGTTCTAAACAAGCACAAGACCTACCAGAAGAACCCGAAACAAGGCCGACCCCACACAAAGACGAGACTGGGTTAGAAAGGAAAAGAGTATAAGAACTGTGGAAATGTGGATTTTCCTGATCAGTTATGTCCCCTATCTTGGACCCCAACGGTTCTATATGCATGTTACAAGTACATGTATGTTCCCTCCAGTTCCAGTTTCTAAGACGCAAACATATGTGTGTCTACCGTCGACATGTTCTCTGTCAGATCCGCCATCAAAGGGCTGGATATTCGATTCCTAAGTATGAAAGGCCACCGACTTTATATGGCTAAGTTACTTCATTTTTACAGTTCAGGCAAGTAGGCCCGATTCTGTCCTCAAGCCTTTCCCTGCTCTCTGTCTCTGACAGCTTCAGCTTGAGCTCGCATCTGTATCCATGAACTTTGTCCTACTCCCTGTGCAGCTAACGGTGCCTGCCTCGGCCAGTTTTCGCCTGCCTGCCAAGAAGTTGTATTTCACCTTCGAATTATCTATTTTGCTCTCCAGCCGATGCATTCCTGTCTAGTGATTTAGGTAAACATTTCCTTTAGCTCACAAGCAAAGGACTCAGCCTTTCCGTCCTCCTGCAAGTGATTCATAGCCCTGTTGCCATGGAAAGTTTTCTATCCCTCGCATCTCATATAGACACTTAGACGTTTGTGCACGCACACAGTCAGTATAGACTAGATTCTGTTCGAGAGTCCTTCCTTGTGGATAACATAGTTCTTTAAACATAGGATGTTAGATATGATTTGGGATTAGGTTGACTTGACCCCCCAGACTTCTCGTCTCCACATGTAGAGCTAAATGTCAAGTCCCCTTCACCCCCTAGTTGCACGTCAATTACACGTCATGCTGCCGCGCGCGCATCTATGCCAAGTATTATCTTATAGATCCACCTATGTCTGATAATCCTAACCAATCATGTTTCTTTTATTCCTTATTACGCCTAGTTTCGATTACGTACCTGTCATGTCACTCTTCTTATCAAATGTTACGCCTTCTACATTCGTTTCATTGTAATGTACTTATTATAAAAATGCATGTCTGTCAATAAAGTATTGTACTTCACTTCCTGAACCCTCGTGGTGACGGAACCTGAAGGCCGCGACTCGAGTCGGCCATTTTGAATGGAATAAAGCCCATTTAGAAACCTCTTATACCACGGATTCTGCCTCTTGTTATTCTGAGCGATTTTACTATTATTTTAAGATTCCGTATGAAATTCAGTCCGGTAAAGAAGATTTTATTTACCACAGAATGGCGCCCGAACAGGGACACTTTCTCATCTCACGCGCCGGCGGTGCGTTGCAGGCCCGGTCTCCTGCCACAGCTGGACGGACCATAAACGCGTACCAGCAGGATTTCCTGTAAGCTCCCTCCGGTCAAGCGGGGGCGACTGAGGCTGCGATCAACCCAGACGAGGCGGTGAGAAGTGCGAAGTATCCCGACCAGAGCCTAGCTGAGAGAGCAAGATCCGAGGTATACAGAGGCCCACCAGGTCTTTCGAAATCCCGATGTCCAGAGGGTCCGCTGTCCGCAGTTATCGAGTCCTGTCCATTCTCTGAGGCCTTCCGTTTCAAGGAGCTACTCGGTGAGTACCATCGCCGGGGAGGCGTGTTGACGCGCACATAGGTTGTGCCGGTCAAGACGGATTTGGGTACACAAATCCGGTCTGCACTGTTTAGCAGTGTATATGTACTGTTTAGCAGTATATCAAGTATTCCGAAGTATTCAGTTATTGTCAAGAATTCAGCGTGGTGATTAGTTAGGCAGACTGTCATCATTGTCGATCATTGTTACAATGTTTAATGTTTAATGTTTAAAGTGTTCAAAATATTGTAGTATGAATGACTGTTCATTGTTCACTGTTCATTTATTGTGTTTTTCGTATTAAGTGAATTCAAGAGTAAGTATCAGATCAGTTGTCAATATGCCGCTCTTCTCGAAGTTAAGACAGATTACTACCAGAAAAGGGGTGCTTGAAGAAGCAGTTCCTATTCCTCCTAGGGACACTCCAGGGCATTTTATGTACCATAAGCATGGCTTAGATGCCATATTGTTTCTTGATCTATGGGTAGATTATACCAAGGGATTGCCGGAAAGTCAAAGGTGGCCCGCAGCGGGAACCTGGGATGCAGAGTGCATCATGAAAGTGGAGGAAGAGTTATGGAAAAGAAAGGTCAGACAGTCACAGAAAGACGCTGTTGAGTTATGGCGTAAAGAATCTCATAGACGTACAGAAAAAGCACGTAGACAAGAAGAGAGGAGTAAAGAAAGTTCAAATAAAGTTCAAGAAAATCTATTAATTGAGGAAGGTGTCCGAGTGAAATCAGAACAAGTAAATAGACAAAGAAATGCTCTTATGAATGGTATGTATCCCCTTCTAGTCGAAGGACTACCTAAGGCTGTTACAGAGATGCCAAAAGACTTGCCACCCCCATTATTTCCAATTAAGGTACATCAAAAAGGGCATCCCAGAACCGCAGAAGATGTTTTTCTTTCCTCATATCTAGACGATGCAGCTCCCGAGTATGCTAACGCCACACCACATAGACCGTCTGGCGGAGGGGTTCAACGTCAGGATCAGGTATCTGTCCCCGTGCAACAGCAAGTCCCGACACAAGCTTCGGCAAGCACATCTGTTTCCGCATCTGTCTCCGCGGTCGACTCTACAGGGGTATCGACACCCATAGTTGCTGTGTCACGTTCAACGAACCCATTCACACCCGACGCCCCAGATGGGGCCACGGGAGGGGCTAGCAATACCTTCACACCACCTAGAATAAATAAACTTGTTTTTCAAGAGTCAGCACATTCACGTACACCTAAATTCGTAAGTGAACGTACGCTTAAGGAACTCCTTGTAAATTGTAGATATGACCCGGTGGTTGGTAAAGAGGACGAAATGGTCCTGGCATCATTACGTATCAGGCGAGCCGCAGAGTATTTAGCGAGGTTACCAGGGATGATTACGCATCTAGATAGCATATATCATTTTGTTCAAACAGGACGAGATCCAGGATGTATTAACAGAGCTATGGAATTCCAGAAAGTAGAGATACAGGGGGAACTGTTACGTTTCCTCATAAACTGTGTAATCAGAAATCAAGATCGTCCGGGGGTAGACCCGAATGCAATGCTTACTCTTACAAGATGGAGTCAGAATATATCAGAAGGGAGACACGATAAGCAAAATTGTATAATAGCCATGTGCCGAAAAATACGTAAAGAAATAGAGCGTATTCATGAAGAAAGATTGGGAACAGACGAGTTTGAGCAAGATGAAGTGTCCGAATCAGGGAATTCCGCAAGACAGTCAGAGACCATAGCCTATGTAGGCAGAGGAAGATCCTGTGATAATGCTAGATGTTTTTCTGATCCCATACACTCTGTATGCCCAAGTAATAGCAGAACGTATCCGACGCCTGCAATAAATCTGAAGTCTCCTGAACATTCGTTTCAAGCCGCAGATAAGATACCACGAGAACGAAGGGGTTACCACCTCCTCGACTCCCTGGATGAGCAAGAATTAGCCAGATCAGCCGTTCACTGGATTGACAGTCCTGAAAAATACGGTGATGAGACCGTAGCACACACGTTTTTTAATCTCAGTACAGATGAACAACGTTTAGCTGGAATCTATATGATTCAGCAACTCCTCATATTATATAAGAGCCAACATGCTGACCCCGGTCCTTTACCTGATATATTAACGGAACTACTCACGAACAGATGGAGAGGTTCTAGTAACAAGCTAATTAAAGAGATATTAGTGTCACGTAAACAGTATGTCCTTTTTGTAAATACAGATTCTCTCTCCCTGCCCCGCAGAGAAAGAGCACCGTACTATATGGATAGACAAAATACTTTACGAGAAGTGCACCCAATAAAAGGCGAAGACAATGAGTTTCACCGTGTATTTGTTTACACACCCATATCAAAAATGGAATTATTAGAAATGAAGAAAGTAGTACCTAGTCATGACAAAGACCCAGCGGGTTTCCACCGAGAAATTAAAGACATGTTACTAATGGGAGAGTACACCTTTCCTGATATTATGACGATATTAAAGGTGCTTTTGCCTGCTGGCATTTATGAAAAACTGAAAGAAAAAGAGTGGGAAGTAGGAGACCAAAAGATAGACTGGACAGCATTAGCAGAGGAAGAAAGGGCCCGAACTGCAGGTTCAGGGCTCGGGGATAAAGTTAAACTGTTACCAGGTTTACTAGTACAGGTACTGCCACGTTTATTAACTACAAAAAAGGAAGATTGGGGTGCAATCACAGCCTGCAAACAAAAGCAAGATGAAGACACAAGCGATTATTATGCTCGATTTGAAAAATGTTTTGGTATAAATAGTGGTATAAAAGCAAGTAGTGACTCATATCCACATTTATTTGTGACAAAATTGGTGGAAAATGCATTGCCTCCAGTGAAGAATAGAATATTGAAATTCGAGAGTACCTGGCAAAGTAACACTCCGTCGCAAATGCTACAAATGTTACAGTATCATCACAATAGAATTAGGGATGAACAAGAACATGAGCATAGACGCATGAAGGATACAAAAATGAAAATGCTAGTTTCTCAGACAGTACCAGCAGATGGTCACAAAAAGGGTGTGACACATTCTGGTGATTCTGCAGTTCCTGTAAAAGGAACCTGCAATTACTGTAAACAACTAGGCCATTATGTACATGATTGTCCAGTCCTGAAACGTAATATAGCTACAGGTATTGCAAAAGAGAGACCACGATTAGTTAGACAAGATCAGAATGAACAAGGAGCTATGCAGCATGGACAGTCCATGCCAGTTCAGCAACAGGCAATGCCAGCCTCACAGCAACCCATACAGTTTGTGCCAGCTGCACCACCGTTGCCTGCTACTGCCACACAAACCACAACACGACAAATGTATCAGACTGCACAGTATGAATATCCTGAGTATCAGCGTTACGCATGAACAAGCCTAGAGAGGGAAGTTGACTTACCGCTTATCGAGATTCCTGTAGATCAAGAAGGACCTTATGTACATAGTGAATTATTAGGTCAAGATAGAAAATTCTTACTCGATACAGGGGCAAGTCGAACAACTATAAAACGTAGTGAAGTTCCAGGGGCACCCCTCTCAGGCTCTCAAAATGTTTCCCTTGGTTTTTCAGGAAAACCTATTGTTAATGAAGTATCACAGCCTCTACCACTTACGATAGGACCTTTGACACGAACTACAGATTTATTGCTTACTAAATCATGCCCAGAAAATCTGTTAGGAATTAAAACTCTGAAAGCACTAGGAGCCATAATATGTTGTTCTCCGGAAGGAGTAAGGTTGTTTTTACGTGATTTTAAAGGTCACTATGTGTCTAGAGACATGGATCCCCGACTACAGACTTTACCAGTACATCTATGGGCACAAGGCCCTACGGATGTTGGCTGCATGAATATTACACCCTATCGAGTTACATTGAAAGCAGGAGTGGTACTACCACGAATGCGACAATACAAGTTACCGCATGATGCTGTAGTGGCTTTGCTGAAAATCATTGATGAGCTGATTGCCCAGGGAGTAGTTATAGAAACAGACTCCAATATATGTAATTCACCGATAATTCCGATTCTTAAACGAACTGACCCTACTGCCCCACCAGTATACCGATTGGTCATTGATTTGCGTGAACTAAACAAGTGCATTGTACCACAATTTCCTGTGGTCCCTGATATATCATCATTGTTGACAGCAATTGATTCCGAAGCAACATTCTTTACTGTAATCGATCTCAAGAATGCCTTCTTTAGCGTCCCAATAGATCCGGAAAGCCAATACTTGTTCGGATTCAGTTTAAATGGGCGCAGCTTTAAATTCTCACGCGCTCCCCAAGGATTCACAGAAAGCCCCAGCATCTACAGCCAAGCACTGAAACGAGAACTTGACAGTATCCACATGCCAGTCAATACTGCACTGCTTCAATATGTCGATGATCTGCTGATCACCGCAAGAAGCGAGCCAGAATGTGAAAAGGCTTCTCTGACAGTTTTACATTTTCTAGCCGACAAGGGGCACAAGGTGTCTCCTTCTAAGCTGCAATTCTGTGTCCAGCGAGTTATTTATCTTGGTCACTCGCTGTCCAAGGAGGGAAGGCAGCTTACACCAGATCGCATCCAGTTAATTGCTAACATGTCAATACCCCAGACACAAAAGGAGGTGCGAGCTTTCATAGGCCTCACTTCATATTGTAGGCAGTGGATCCCTCAGTACGCATTTCTAGCAAAACCACTCATTCAGTTAACCACACAGGAGGCAGCCACATCGACTGTTCTCCCTTGGACTCAGGAACATACACAAGCTTTTGAAAGCCTAAAGGAAGCTTTATGTCAAGCACCTGTTTTAGCAACGCCATGTTATAGCAAACATTTTACACTCTTTGTTACAGAACGCGAAGGTACTGCCTTGTCAGTACTCACTCAGGATCAAGCAGGATCACGCAAGCCATGTGCTTATTTTTCCAGTACATTAGATCCCGTAGCTCAGGCTTTGCCTGCATGCCTGAAATCAGTGGCAGCGACAGCCTTAGCTATCAGACAAAGCGATGCCATAGTATTAGGACACCCATTGACAGTACAAGTACCACATGCAGTAGAGGTTCTTGTGAACCGAACACAAACACAACACTTGACCATAGCAAGACTTACCGGTTATGAACTGACATTGTTTCAACCACACATAGAGATCCGACGATGTAATACATTGAATCCTGCTACACTATTACCTGTAATTGGAACAGACCCACTAGCTCATGATTGTGTTGAAATCATTGAAATAAAGACGAAACCTAGACAAGACTTGACAGACGTTCCATTGTTAGATCCAGACCTGACGTTGTATGTAGACGGATCGTGCATGAGAGCAAGTACAGGAGACTTAGTGGCCGCGTATGCAGTCACAACAGACACTGAAGTTATTGAGACAAATTGTATAGATACTTTGTCAGCCCAAGCAGCAGAACTTATTGCCCTAACGCAAGCCTGTATTCAAGCCACAAATAAGAAAGTTAATGTATACACTGACTCACGTTATGCATTCGGAGTTGTACACGACTTCGGCGTGCTGTGGCGAGAGAGAGGTTATTTAACCTCCCATGGTGCCCACATTCAGCACGGACCCCTCATTCATGCCTTGTTAGACGCAATACATCTACCCACTGCTATATCGATTATGAAATGTAAAGCACACACGAAGGTTACTGATATCATTTCTCAAGGCAATGATTTAGCTGACAGAACAGCTAAACAGACTGCTCAGAATCGCACATTAGACATGACAAAGCCAATAGTTCAGACACCAACACAGTGCATGACAATTAAGGATCCCGCACTTGACGTAATTGACATACAGACACATGCCACAGCAGAAGAAATAAAGAAGTGGACTGAACTAGGAGGGATCCAGACAGATCAAGGATGGATGACGAAGGAGAAATCTGTATGGTTTCTCCCTGATTCCATGGTTCAAGCCATTATAGCTACAGTTCACAGTCCAGCACATTTAGGAGAGAAGGCTATGCTAGACAGCATTCAGCACATTTGGTTCAATAAACATTTACGAGCAGCAGCTAAACAAAAGGTTCGTACCTGTATGATATGTTGTCAGTTTAATCCAGGAAAGAGTGTTCCCGTAGAGCAGGGTGGATTTCAGCCTCCTGACCATCCTTTTGAAGTCCTCCAGATGGATTATATTCAGATGGAACGTTGTCGAGGATTCAAATATGTTCTCGTAGTTGTCTGCGCTCTCTCCCGTTGGACAGAGGCGTATCCCGTATCAGATTACACTGCCCCGACTACTGCCAAGCAGCTAATTAGAGAATTCTTCCCACGGTACGGTTTACCACGTGTTGTATATTCAGATAACGGTCAGCCTTTCTCATCCGAATTAATGAAACATGTCTCACTCTTGTTGGGATATCAGTGGAAATTCCACTGTGTCCGACACCCCGAGGCAGCAGGTCTCGTGGAACGACATAATCAACTTTTAAAAATCAGATTGTCTAAAATATGTCAGGAAAAGGGTGTGGACTGGATAGTAGCCTTACCAGTTGCGCTATTTTACATGAGGATGGTAGCACACTCTCGAACAGGGCTATCCCCTTATGAGGTGATCTTTGGTAGACCACCGAATATGTGGGGGACGCCTATACCCCGTAAAATAACTGATGTTGACTGTAATATGCTGACAGATTACCTGGCTTCCTTGATGTCTGCACTACAATCTTGTCGTTCACAGATAGTCGCAGCTTTTCCTGACAACACCGAGGTGAAACCTCATGACGTAATTCCCGGCGATTATGTTCTCGTCAGGAATTTTGATCGGAAAACCCAACTGGAGCCAAGGTGGAGGCTTCCTAAGTTGGTCCTGCTGACAACAAGAACAGCTGTGAAGATCGAAGGGAGGAAAGGCTGGGTGCATTCCAGCCATATAAAAACATTTCATGGACTTCCTCCTGACACAAACAGTACTCCCCGTGTGTCTTCCCCCATTGACTCAAAGCTACCTTTGGCTGAGGCCAGTAGCACCGAACTCTATAAACAGAAACTCAGGTCCAGATCTAAACTGTCGGACGATTTGATTGTTTAAGTCCTCTCCAAGGTGAAGCGGTTGAATCTGTCCCGACATGTATCCCTTAGGTCTGAATCATGTAGAGTCCAGAATCATAATGAAACGACATGCTTATTGTAAATTACTGCGTAGCCACTGTATTGTGACTTTATTAATTTTGTTTTTCTTGAGTTTCTTAATAGTTACTGCAAGTATATTGTTGCATATGTATTATCCTGTTTCTAAACGTGCTTTCAATATAACTGGTGAACATTCTTTTAGTGACCTACCCCCACATGAGTTGTCCTATAGACTTGCGCTGCGCAATAACACCTTCATTAGTATGTTACATCATTCCCATCAGACTAGTAATGCGACCAATTGTTGGGTGTGTGGCCGACTTCCTCCCTATCAGAATAACAAAGGAGTTCTGCCTTTCTTTCCACATCCATTCACACACAATGGCTCCTGTGGAGCATGGTTTAGTTTATTAAATTCCATAGACCCAGACACAGCAGTTTATCAACAACATTGGATATGGGGAAATCTGAATCTAGTTTTATTCAAAGTCTGTCACCCTAATAAGGAGGGTCACCCCAGTAGAACAGGAACTGATTTAGAAAATGAAGTGTATAAATTAGGTAATTTTACGCCTAATCTTATGATTTTGAATGTCAAATCCGAAGTTGAACTAATTCTGCCCACTATGTCAGTATTTCCAGTTAAGGGTGAATTATGTGTGAGAAAAGTTGGTTCCATACATATGGGCCATAGTAAATGTGTTACTACAGTAGAATATAGTGATCAAGGTAAATATTCATTTAGAGCTTCTCGCCATTCTTACTTCATATGTGGTCAGACGGCATATATGCGTCTGCCTCTAGATTGGGATGGTACCTGTTACATAGCATTCCTTTTGCCACCTGTTTTCCTAGCTCCCCCTGATTATTATCGAAATGTTCATTTAGTACACAATAGAGAGCGAAGAGATCTCCCAGTTGTCGATTATACTGAGACAGCATGGGACAAGTATGTAGATTTCAATAAAGGTATCTTTCCCTATATAGGTACAATATCAAATAGTAAGCTGATACGCAGACTCACCAAGACTCTTGAAGCTGTAGTAAACGAGACTATAGCCGCCCTAGGCAATCTGACAGAGGAACAATCAGTGATGAGAATTGTTGTTCTCCAGAATCGTCTTGTCCTTGACGTCATCCTGGCCGATAGGGGCGGAGCTTGCAGGGTCATCGGATCCAGCTGCTGCATATTCATACCAGAAAATTCGCCATCTGTATATAAAGCTATAACACGCCTTCATAAGATTGTAAGCCAGATACACGAAAATCCAGGCACTTGGACGTGGTCCGGGTGGTTTTGGAGTGTGATATCAGCCTGGGGATGGAGAGTTTTATCCTTCCTAGGTATTGGCCTTCTTATGCTTTTCAGTTGTTGTTTATGCCTGCAATGTGGACCAGCGATTTGTGGTCTGTGTGCCACATCATGCATCCCATATCACAGGTCTCGTTCAGAATGCCGGAAGAAGAAGGAAGAAGAAATGATGCTCCATGAGCAAATCGATGGAATGATGAAGATTGATGTCTCTTGAAGGGCAAGAAGGGGACAAGGAGGGAATGTGGAAATGTGGATTTTCCTGATCAGTTATGTCCCCTATCTTGGACCCCAACGGTTCTATATGCATGTTACAAGTACATGTATGTTCCCTCCAGTTCCAGTTTCTAAGACGCAAACATATGTGTGTCTACCGTCGACATGTTCTCTGTCAGATCCGCCATCAAAGGGCTGGATATTCGATTCCTAAGTATGAAAGGCCACCGACTTTATATGGCTAAGTTACTTCATTTTTACAGTTCAGGCAAGTAGGCCCGATTCTGTCCTCAAGCCTTTCCCTGCTCTCTGTCTCTGACAGCTTCAGCTTGAGCTCGCATCTGTATCCATGAACTTTGTCCTACTCCCTGTGCAGCTAACGGTGCCTGCCTCGGCCAGTTTTCGCCTGCCTGCCAAGAAGTTGTATTTCACCTTCGAATTATCTATTTTGCTCTCCAGCCGATGCATTCCTGTCTAGTGATTTAGGTAAACATTTCCTTTAGCTCACAAGCAAAGGACTCAGCCTTTCCGTCCTCCTGCAAGTGATTCATAGCCCTGTTGCCATGGAAAGTTTTCTATCCCTCGCATCTCATATAGACACTTAGACGTTTGTGCACGCACACAGTCAGTATAGACTAGATTCTGTTCGAGAGTCCTTCCTTGTGGATAACATAGTTCTTTAAACATAGGATGTTAGATATGATTTGGGATTAGGTTGACTTGACCCCCCAGACTTCTCGTCTCCACATGTAGAGCTAAATGTCAAGTCCCCTTCACCCCCTAGTTGCACGTCAATTACACGTCATGCTGCCGCGCGCGCATCTATGCCAAGTATTATCTTATAGATCCACCTATGTCTGATAATCCTAACCAATCATGTTTCTTTTATTCCTTATTACGCCTAGTTTCGATTACGTACCTGTCATGTCACTCTTCTTATCAAATGTTACGCCTTCTACATTCGTTTCATTGTAATGTACTTATTATAAAAATGCATGTCTGTCAATAAAGTATTGTACTTCACTTCCTGAACCCTCGTGGTGACGGAACCTGAAGGCCGCGACTCGAGTCGGCCATTTTGAATGGAATAAAGCCCATTTAGAAACCTCTTATACCACGGATTCTGCCTCTTGTTATTCTGAGCGATTTTACTATTATTTTAAGATTCCGTATGAAATTCAGTCCGGTAAAGAAGATTTTATTTACCACAGAACAACCATTCAGCGTGCATCACATTGGATTTAGCAAGCCTCAGTCGTTCATGCGCCAAATCCCTGCCAGGGGCCGCCACGAATATGTATTGTATCCGATTCCTCGTGGTGGCCCCTGGGGTTTGGTGGCCCTGTGCAGGTGCACAGCTTGCACATGCCTAAGGCCGCCCCTGAAGGCCTTTAGGGATGGCGGTCCTTCGACTTCCATCATGTCACGATTTAAAGGGAATCCTAAGCCTCGTGTCTTTTAGAAATACAGGCACCGAAAGCCTGCGTGTTCCTGCTGCCTGCCAGAAATAACATAAACTCTGTGTATGCTGATTATTACCTTCTGTATTTGTTTGAGGTTGTTTGTTTTTCTGTTCACTATCAACTGCAGACATCAGCAAAATAACTCTAAGTCAAGCACGTGGCAAAATACCTGGGGCAGATTTAATAGCCCCTTGCGCCACTGTTGCGTCACTTTTACATGGGAAAAGTGACGCAACAGTGGCGCAAGGGGCTTGTAAATCTGCCCCCTGCTCTCTTTCTACCCACAACTCTTACAATACTCAAATGTCTTGTACTTCGGGCATCTTTGTGAAGTGACAAGTGGTGGTTTGTTTTCTGCAGGGGGACGTATATTGTTTATAAGGATGGTGATTATAACAACCCTTCGCTGAAAGAACGAGTGTGGCGCAACAGTGATTTTAATTTCGATCATGTCCTCTCCGCCATGATGGCTCTCTTTACCGTCTCCACCTTCGAGGGCTGGCCCGCGTGAGTAAACAAGTGTTCGACCAGTTGTTTTCTTGTACTATACTACTGCATAAATGTAGCGCATGCGCTTGAACTGTTTTGCTTGAGTTGGAGCGAGTGAAAGTCCCTCTACGGAAACTGCCTCCCGTTAGTTTCTAGCCTGTTTCCAGATGGCTGCCCTCCATTCAGAGGATGCGAAACTCCTTTTTTCAAAAGCACAGAAAGACTTCATGGAACTACAGAGGCTGTGCTCTTACCACTAAATGCACGAAAGTGGAAAGTGCTTTCCAGTGCTTAATTTGTCAAATATTGAGCTCCGCTGCTTAGAAGCCCGCGCCTGGAGCTATTGCATGTGAGCCTGCCGAGTGCTAAGGCGAAGTAGTCCTGAATCCACCTCAGGCCTCCTCAATTCACTGCCAGACACTCACTACCCCTTTATCTCACTCTTGCAGGTTCCTCTTTTCTCACCCTGTTTGTTTTTCCCTCTTTTTCTCCCTCTTATTTCCCTTTGTGTGTTTTTGCCTCTATTGCTCTCCGTAAATGTCAAATTAAGCTCTGGCACTTACACCTTTTAAAGCAAATTAATTAATCTAATAGGTAAGAAGGATTTAGGGAGTTGGTATGCAGAAATGTGTAGCCAGGAGTCGTGGCTCAAGAATGAAGGTTATTTTTTTTATATGCTGTTTTTGCTTTTTAGGTCTGGCTTGGAAACGCATTTATCCACTAACACATTGTCACCAACTCTTACAGCCCTACAGTAATAAACACAATGTGTGCTTGCAGTGCATGTAAACATCATTTGTGTATCTGTGTTTACATGCGTTGGCACCTTAAACTCAAACTCTTTTGCTCGGCAGTTCTTATTCTATTGGAGGCCCATCGATGCTGGTATCGACACTGCATTTTCTAGAGAGAGGATTTTGAGTTACTCATTTGTTGAGAAACCTATGATAAAGATTAGTACATGCTGGATGGTAGTGGCATGCCTTCTGGAGTTTATTTTCTCTAAACAAAAATCAGATGACCTAAACACACCGACGCCTACGGGATATTCTGCATTTTCCCAGCCTATGCCCATAGGCAAGTAAATTCAGTCACAGTTGCTTCATCCTCAATAGGGTGGATATGTTATCTCATTCCTCTGGTGGCCTCTAGGTGGATGGACACCAGGTCAGAGGTAATCACCGGTAGAGCAAATGAGGGCTCAGCCAGTGCAAACCTGGCACCGCCCCAGACTCTATGTAGAGCCATGGACCTCAAGTTTGATGAGTCTGGAGCACCACAGAGTAACAGTAGTGACCCTGCTCCATGAAACTCTAAATAAGGCCTATTTTCATGTTCAGTTTCAAGTTCAAATTTAGCCATCTAGGCCTTTTTCATCCTTGACTGCTACTGTACCAGCTGTAAAAGAGCAATAATGGCAGTCAAGAGTGCTCAACTATATTACTATATTCATTCTGCATATTCATTCTGCATGCGTAGACTTTAAAAATATATTTTTATAAATAAGCAACACTGTAGATAGTTGGTTGCCTACGTGTTTGTTTGGTGTGTTTGAATTGTGTGTTTTCTGCATTTTTAGACTACTTTACAGAGCCATTGACTCCAACGGAGAGAATGTCGGTCCAATCTATAACAACAGAGTGGAGATATCTATCTTCTTCATCATCTACATCATCATCATTGCATTTTTCATGATGAACATCTTCGTTGGTTTCGTCATTGTCACATTTCAGGAGCAAGGAGAAAAAGAATATAAGAACTGTGAGCTGGATAAGAACCAGGTGAAATATCCTTCATTTACCTCCTTTCAGCATTTTATTTTCTACATTTATTTAGTCATTCTGTTTTTGTCTCAAAAGAAAATGACAGAGATTTTTCACTTAATAAATGAAAATAGATATAAACAGGTACAAAGTGCATAGGTTGAAACGCCTGTAATGTCGCTCACCTTGCTTAGCCTCTTTCAGGTAAGGCACAAATTTCACACACCTGATCAATTTGAAAGGTTACAGTTTGGAAGAGTTCAAGTTCCAGTTCAGTAACCCCGGAACAATGCAAATATTTACAGCATCCCAGGAAAAATATACTTTTGCCAGCTGGAGCAGTCCCCATATACTGAAAGAGGCAATTTTCTGACCTTTTTCAGCAATTTGGCACCACTTCAAAATAGCATCCCCGGCTGCAGCCTTAACAAGACATATGGAAGTCATAACCGGTCAGGTCATGGGATACAGTATGGTGTAAGAGAAGGCAAACTTGGAAGAGATGGCACATAGGACAATAGAAATTACACCGTTTGACGCATAAGACCACATTTGCCTAAATCAGAGTTGCAGCCCTAGTCACTAGACACCCATCCTTCGCTGCAACCTTTTCTGGTCAATAGTGGCTGTTAAGAGTATTTAGGCATGACTCACACTGAGATCACTTGTGTGGCAACAGTGGTTGGTGTGACTCCTTGCAACTCGTATTAGTTCATACTTGGACTGACATTTGTTATTTCCCCCTGTTCAGTTCCCTCAATTCCCTTATTCCCTTTCCTGCTGTTCCTTATGACCTTCTTGCTTACCTTTTGTTGAGTTCGTATTTCCCATCCAGTCTCCCTGCCTCATGGTGCGACAGTGGTCTTAATATTCGGCTGTTGTGTTGGTTTCCTGGTACACAGAGTGCTAGTTACAGTCTGCCATCTGCTTGCACCCGGTGGAGGCCTAATCTTGATACTTCTGACTTGCTACGCTGTGCCTAGGAATCCACTCAGGACCTGCCAACTACCATGCTGTAGCAGTCTCTCTCTCTCTTTCCATTTCCTCATACCCGTATCCCATTAGCCTGGGACTTTTTCACCATCATTAGCCTCAGACAAGGGGATGATCCAACTTCTAGGGCGAGTGGGAGGGATTGGCTTTGACTCCATCATGCCCACAATATCAAGCACTTGCCTTGCCACTCTGCTCAGCAGAATACTTAATTGTATTCTGTGCCATTCGTTATTGCAACTCAATCACTGCCTTATTGTCAGGGCCAGCAACTCTGTCCCAAACAGTTTCTTATCACCATGCAAAGGTTTAAGTGAGGTCCATGTCCTTCATTTCTTAACCTCACCCGTATTCTATCTTCTTTCCCTCAACTGCAGATGTATATATAATGTATACTTTGCTATAGTACTGCCATCTATACAGGTATTCAGTGACTGCCATCTACGAATGCCGAAGCCCTTCTGCTGCCGGGCTTTGTCCCCGGTGGATGGTTGTGTACAGGCTACGCGCTATTGAGGCTGATCGTAAATAGGAGGTTCCGTGCAAAGAACTGTTGGATGTGGCATATGATCAAAAACCACCAGAAATTCACCGGAAAAAATTAAGGTTAAATGAAGTTATGGTTAGCTTTGATTGGAAGTTCTTAGTACACATTAAAAAAAACCTTAGGATTTCACTGAAGAAAGCCAAAGTTAAAGTGAAGGTATGGTCACAAACCAAAGCTAAAAAGCACTGAAATTCTTGCATCCCATCATTTACTGCTTCTGAACTTACATATGACATCACTGATGACATGGTAAATACAAGGGCCATTTTTTACCACTTGGTCCTTCAACCTTTGGGAGATACTGTTGCGGTATTTGTTCTATTTGCTAGAAGTCTGCGGTTAGAAGTGTCCATCAGAAAAACAAGTCACTTACCTTTGTTTACGCTATCTAACATGCCCTACCTCCTCCCTGTTTGGTGTAGGGGACATCTACACATAGTAGTAAGGTCCCAAACTAGAGTCTGGCACACTGTTGCCTACAGTTTGTCTACAATGATCCCCATTTGAGTGAACGGAATGTAAAATTTTAAGAAACCAATCACAGCACGCAGGTATGTTACCTATATCTTGCCTTGCTCCATCACTGTCTGAGTCCTTGCTGGAAGAATTTCACGGCTCCAGTCTGGCACCTGAGATATTTTACAAAGTGATGAATCTGCTGTTGGATTATCCACCAGAAAGAGAGTTAATGAAGATAAGTAACTTGTTCAACTATCCTGAGCCCTTGATAATCAAGGGTGATTTTACCTGCATTCTAAATCCTAAATTAGATGCATCTAACCTTAACTATAAGACAAGCCACGTAAGACTATAAAGAGCACTACTTGCTTTATGGAGGCACTAGGACTAAATAGTATTTGGAAGCTGGACAAGTTGCAAACCCGGAGCTATACTTTTTTCTCCATATCGTATCAGCATTGCTACACAATAGATTTATTCCTAACATGATTAGAACTTTTCTCAACTGTGTATTTTGCAATACAATCAATGGTGGAATTCAATCACTTTTCTGTTCTCTTAGTTTTACGGAGGCTCTAGTCCTCCTAAACTTGGAAAATTCTCAAAGTCCATCTTTGACCTTAATGATTGCAGTGATTAACAATCTATCCCATTAAATGTGAGGATTCTGGAGTAAAAACGTAAGGAGTCCCTCCCTCCCCATCAGTCTAGGTTGGGGGAACTTAAAAGCTTATAGTTGAGGACCCAAACAAATTTAATTGACGGCGGATTCGAAGGTGGAGAGGGATCAAGAAGCTTCCCTATAATTAAGATTCCCTTAATTAGCAAGCTGCTATTTACAAATAGAAAATGACAAAGCAATCTGAAACTAAGAAAGCTGCCAGGATATTGTCTTTATAGTCAATTAAATTTGTTGGCAAATTAAGGCCTTGCATGTGGTTGTTTTCGTTTTTGAAGGAGATGAAAAATCATTGCAACTACCTTCGCATATAGTAAAAAAACGTGAAAGTAAGACTCTAATGAAAAACTTGAAGAGATTAGATAATTAAACTACAATTTATACTGCCCAATTTCTGTAGGGCTTTAACCATACTATTCTTAGGTTTATTTTGACATATGTAACCAGGCATTGGCTAAACACTGCGGATCCGTATCTCCAGGAAATGGTCCTGCCCATACTAGAGAGTCCTGAAACAGATACTTGGTGAGCCACTATCTGTATCAGAAGTTATAGGAGGGATTACCACACTCCCTATGCAAACGAACCCAGCCCAGATGCTATGTGGAACAAAACTTTACAAACTCTTAGTAAACAACATTACTCCTTTATTTTGAAGCTGTCAAGTTGCACTAACCTTGTAATTCAGACCCAACAGGATCGATGATAGCGTCCATGTATCTACTTACCCACATCCACCTTATACTAACAACATATACATTAGTAGTAGATCTAGGGAAAGGAGATATGCTCAAGAGAGTGAAACAGAGACACTGGGTATTGTCACATTGTCTGACTACACAGCGAGGCTTGATCTGTACTGCAGGAATATTTATATCTAAGGACAAAAGAAGACCTTTAGTATGTTGTGGTATTGAGATTGAAAATTAACTGCTGATATTAAGTCTGATACACCTATTGACACGCTCTGTATTTCCACTCTCTATTTTTGCATGAAATTCAATATTTCACTTGAGCTGCAATGTAATTACAGTTAATCTGGATATGGTGACAGTGAAGAGCACTATGAGTTATTGTATATAATTTGCTAAAAGAGTGCCTTCAAAATTACTCAAAAACCTTTTGTGGTTCTGATTACATACAATGCAGTGGTTGGTCACTGTAACATGAAAGCAAGTTTGTCTATATCACGGTTTTCAACAATTGTGTGCTGTTTCTAATCAAAAACTTAATACAATAATTGTTATAAGAACAATAAATTATTTATATCAGATGTGAATCCACTGGCTTCGCTAGTAAATTAATATTGAGTTATCAATCCTAATGGATGTCTCTATCTCGAATGAACAAATGCAAATAGAGTCCATAATTCTAATGGATGATATCTTGTGAAAACTAGCAAAGTAAAACTTATGAATTCATAATCCTGATGGACTGCAATAAAATGACAAAGGCTGTTCAAGAATGAAAGGTAATGAAGTGAAGTGGAAACTAGTTAAATTTAGGACAGGACATGCAGAATGGGATTGGACATGCAACAAAGGGGGAAGACGAAAGGCAAAATGGAGAAAAGAGCTCAGCCACACCGGTAGATAATGATGATAAAGGTTAGAGGATAGATAACCTAGAGCAGCAGAGCAGAGCATAGACATGCAACTTCAAAGGGACCTAATGCACTAAAGAACTGTCAGGGAGCCTAAAAAGGCAAATTTAGTTATGCCATTCTCAGGCAGTTGGCCGTCTTTTTGCAAAATATGCAATTTCAAGTTTATTAAAGGTTTAATAATTTTTAATAATAATAGCCACAGATTTATTCCATCAGCTTACTTAACTCTGACACTTGAAGTCAGAACACCAGCAAGCAGTGGTTTCAAATATAAACAGTCACTAATTTTAAGTCACTGAATGTCATCATTCTGATAGTCCACCTGTGACTGAAACGGGGCGGGTAACCAGAAAAAGAGGGTGTAAAAGATCAAGCACATTGGAATGGAAACGATATTTCCAGTTACTAGCCCCAGTACGAATAAAGATGGTTCTCTTCCAGGGGATCCTCATCAATAGCCATAAGCACTGAATATTCCCGCCCATGTGCGGGGACCCCGGAGATAATAAAATTATATATGAAGAACATATATATACAGCTCTGTATATGTATACGCATATATTATTTTTTCCAAGCAAATGCAGCCCCCATAGAAGGCTAAACAATGTAGATACAATATCCAATAATGCACCATCGGTATAAAAATACACCTACATTTTTTTTTTTTTTTTTTTTTTAATGAGGTAACAAACTCATGATAAAGGAAAAAAGAACACTGTGCAAAACACAGATCCACCAAACATTGTTAGCCTGCAGGCTGCATTGCAATACAATACCATAGAGACTGAAAAGCCTTGTACAGGTAAAAACGGGCACCGTGCCTTTAAGGCAGCCCTGACTCCAATATCCCATCATGCCTCAGGGGTGACAGTTGGGTCAGTTGTTCTTTCCGGCTCCTTCTGTCAGGACCCTGGAACTCAGCTCTCTTCTTTTTTGACTTTTCAGTCAAGAATTGATACTTTTCTAGTAATTTTTTGGGCTTCCTCTGGTTAAAGTCTGTCAGGGAAGCGTATATCTGTGTTTTCTGACTAAATTTAACAACTTTTTCTGTCAGAAAAATGCCTTCTTTATTCATGCCGTGTCCATCCTGTGGCAAAAAGAAGGCCTCTTCAGACACACACAAGGTGTGTATCGTCTGCCTACCAGATTCTCACTCTCCGGCATCCTGCCGTCACTGCAAGGACCTTTCAAAGAGAACTTTGAAAGAGAGAGGGAGAATTAGGCTTTATGGCCTTTCGGAGCGGTCGACGTCGAAGCAGCTGGTCTCTGTCTGTTCTCCATCGGCGTCGGGCTCGGCGTCGAAGACTCCAGCGGCGGTATCGTCGCTGAGAGGTGAGGAGTCCAGGGGGAGTCATGCTTCCAAACGAAAGTCCACGTCGACGCTCGATCCGGCGGCGAAGCACATTTGTTCGTCGTCGGCTACTTCCACGTCAAGAAAACATCCTTCAACGTCGAAGGAGGCTCATTGCTGATCAACGTCGAGAAAACACCGTTCGACGTCAAGACATCGCTCAACGTCAAAATCGACACCAAGAGAGAAGTCGACGTCGCAGGAAGAGCACAGGCATTCGACGTCGAAATCAACATTGACGTCGAGGCAAAGATCGGTGTCAAAAGATCCTGCAAGATCGTCGACGTCGAGACATGATTCGCCGTCAAGAAAAAGACGATCCTCTTCGAAGGTGCTGTCGACGTCGAGGCAAAGATCATCGTCGCAACATTCGACATCGAGGCGGGTGCCTCTGTCGGAGTCGACGTCGAGGCGGGTGCCTCCGTCGGAGTCGACATCGAGGCGGGTGCCTCCGTCGGAGTCGACGTCGAGGCAGGAGCCTCCGTGGAAGTCGACGTCGAGGCAGGAGCCTCCGTCGAAGTCGACGTCGAGGCAGGAGCCTCCGTTGTCTAAGTTCTCCAGATCTTCGGAGAAGATGGTGACGTCGAGGCGAGATTCCCCGTTGGGTTCTAGACCTCCGTCCAGGACAAGCCCTCCGTCGACGACAAGGCTCTCGACGTCGAGGCAGGACACATCGCCGGTGATCCATTCGGCGTCGAGGTCCAGGTCTCCGGTGATAGGCCTATCACCTTCGAGACGGTCCCCCGAGGTGGGATACCAGGAGACGTCACACATTCGTCTGACTCTTGAGAAAGTATCAAGACGCAAATCTCCTCATAGGGTGATATATACCATGTCGGAGCACGATTCATCGCGTCCGATCTCCATTTCACCTTCGGCCTCTCAAGGCTCAAGATCAAGATCCGGATCACCGGAAGTGTTGGGTGTCTCTCCAGTTCCTCCGGTGGAGCATACATCTCAAGACGAGGGCCATGCTCTACCTCAGAGCCCCGTCAGGGAAATGCCTCAGAACTCTTCCATGATTCAGGCAGTTAAGGAGTCCTTAACAAGACTAAGGACTCTGGATCAAACATTACGACCAGCAAGATCCCATTCTCGATGAGGAGAATTGCAAGGGCGCTCACGCTCGCCCAGAAGGCGATCCAGGTCTACCTCTCAGAGGAGAGAATCAATCAGATCGGGGAGAAGGCGACGGAGGTCTCCTTCATCTTCCTTGTCAAGCCGTTCGTCCAGAAGGGATTACTCACCCACACTCACAGATACTCCACCATCTAGAGTGTCGCCAGTGGACGACATCACCACGTTTCAAGATGTGCTGTGCAGAGGGGCAACTAAGTGGAACATTGCCATGCCTGTTCAAGAAACCACCTCTTCTGTCATCTTCGAGACCCTTCATGAGAGAGCGGTGTTTCGTCCATTGTTGCCTTTAGTCCCTGGGCTGCTTAAACCAGTAATGGACATCTTCCTAACGCCAGCGACTATCAAATCCGCGCCGGCGCGGATTCTTAAAAAATATCGTCCAGCCCCCGAGGATACTCTGTTTCTCAAGGCGGACCCTCCACCGGACTCGGTGATTACAGCTGCTGCCAGAAAAACGCATTCAGTGGTGTCATCATCCACAGTGCCGCCGGATAAGGACAGTAAATCGCAAGACTCTTGGGGCAGAAGAGTATGTGGCTCGGCGGCCTCGAGTCTGAAAGTGGCTAGTGCCTCAGCGCTTCTGGGGCGCTACGACTGATCACTATGGGA
Organism: Triturus cristatus; assembly: GCF_964204655.1. NCBI lineage: Eukaryota > Metazoa > Chordata > Amphibia > Caudata > Salamandridae > Triturus > Triturus cristatus. The sequence goes on from NC_140592.1 coordinate 151,997,859, forward strand.
TTCCCTGGCGCGATTTATAGAAAAAGTGCCTTCCGAAGACAGAAAGGACTTCGAAGAGATCCTGCACGAGGGCAGTCTAGTTTCAAACCAAGTGATCAGCGCAGCAGCGGATGGAGCAACGTTGGCAGCGCACTCATATGCTCACGGGATTTGTGCCAGAAGATCCTCTTGGCTGAGGCTGACAGCTTTGAAACCTGAAGCACAGGCAAGAATTCTGAATCTGCCTTTCTCGGGTAGTTCGCTTTTCGGTTCTCATGCGGTCGACGAAATGGCTCGGATGAAGTCAGAACTTGACACCATGAAAGCCGTGGGCCTAGAGAAATGGAAAGAATTCCGTCGCCGTAGGGGAACCGACAGGCGTAGCTACCAGCAGAGGGTTCAAACCCCTCACTGGCAGAAAAACCAAGATCAACAAGGGCAAAAGAAACAGCAATTTCAGTCCTGTAGATCATCCAGGGGACATGGAAATAACCGCCAGGCCGGCGGTGGAAACAAGGCTCAAGGAAAGCAATGAGAGCCTGCTTCCTCCAATGCCGTCCACCGCTCCGGCGGCAATCCATCACAAAGGACAAATGGGTTCTGAATATACTGCAACATGGATACTCGCTTCGTTTCCGGAGCCCTCCTCCCTCGATCCACCCTGTACAATCATCTCAACACCTCAAGATGTTAAGAGAGGAAGTAGCGACCCTTCTGCTCAAATCAGCAATAGAAAAAGTCCCCAGGGCGCATAGAGGAAGAGGAGTCTACTCCAGATATTTTTCTAATCCAAAAAAGAAATGCAAAAGCAGAGTTCAGACCCATCTTGGACTTACGGACACTAAACAAGCATATCAAAAGGGAAAAGTTTTGCATGCTTGCGCTTCACCAGATATATCCGCATCTCCGGCAAGGCGATTGGATGTCCTCGCTGGATCTGCAAGACGCGTACTTTCATTTTCCCATCGTACAGAGTCATCGGAAATTCCTAAGGTTCGTGGTGGGAACCTCTCACTGTCAATTCAAGGTCCTACCATTTGGCCTGAAATCGTCCCCTCGAGTATTTACAAAATGCATGGCAGTAGTAGCGGCTGCACTGAGGCGCGCAGGAGTCTTCGTCTATCCCTATCTAGACGATTGGCTGATAAAAGGACCATCGCTTCAGAGTGTACACTCACAGCTGGAACGCAGCCTGACCCTGTGTCACAGATTGGGGCTCAGGGTGAACTTCAAGAAATCCAACTTCACACCAACCCAAAGGATACACTACCTCGGTGCAACTATAGACTCCGCAGTAGGAAAAGTGTTTCCTTCGGAGGAGAGACGGTCATCCCTGATCCACAAAGGCAAGCAGATTATGACCAACAAGCTCTCTACAGCGCGACAGATTTCGTCTCTGCTAGGGGCCATGGCATCCTGCATATTCCTGGTGCCCAATGCCAGGTTGAGGATGCGTCCTCTCCAACAAGATCTGGAGGACAAATGGGACCAAAGGAATTCACTGTGGGAGGAACCAGTCTGTCTTTCCTCAGCGGCCAGGCAGTCAATCAAGTGGTGGTTGAAGCCACTCAATCTACAGGTGGGGCTTCCTTTTCATCAAGAACCCCCATCTCAGACGCTGATCACCGACGCATCCCTGCAGGGTTGGGGTGCGCATCTGGGATCCCTACAGACTCAAGGACGGTGGTCAAGCAGCGAAAGGTTGTACCACATCAACATGCTAGAACTCAGGGCAGTCCACCTAGCCCTCAAAGCATTCCTGCCCGCTATCAGGACGAGTCCCATTCTAGTACAAACGGACAATACCACCACAATGTACTACCTGAACAAACAGGGGGGTTCTCGATCCAGGACGCTCTCGCTGGAGGCTCAGTCCCTGTGGCACTGGAGCCTAGCAAGGAACATTTCAATAAAGGCGGTGCACCTGTCAGGAGAGCTCAACGTAAAAGCGGACTTGCTCAGTCGTCATTTTCAAGATCCAGACGACTGGGTACTCAACGACGAGGTGCTAGAGGGCATCTTCAAGGAGTGGGGACGTCCGCAAATAGATCTCTTCGCGGACGAACACAACACGAAATGCCGAGGCTTCGCCTCAAGATACCATCGACCAGGATCCATAGGGAATGCCCTTTTGATCGATTGGTCAATGACATTTGTGTACGCCTTTCCCCCGCTCCCGCTGATCCCCAAGGTGGTGACCAAGCTGCAACACTCGTCTGCCAAGATGATCCTCATAGCGCCGGACTGGCCGAGGCAGTGGTGGTACACGGATCTCCTCCACATGTCGACCTCACAAGCGCCTGCCATGCAGACCGAACTTGTTAACCAAGATGCAGGGGAAGATTTACCATCCCAGTCTTCCCTCGCTCAGCTTAACAGCATGGCTCCTGAAGTCCTCCAGTATGGCCATTTAAACCTTCCTCAGGATTGTATGACCATACTGAAGGAGGCTAGGAGGCCTTCTACAAGACACTTTTATTTCTGTAACTGGAAGAGGTTTTATGTATGGTGTATGCAACATCAGTATAACCCTACAAAATGTCAGGAGGAAGTGATTTTGCCTTATCTCCTTCACTTAGCCAGACTGCGGTTGAAATTTTCATCCATTAAAGTTCACCTAGCGGCCATTACAGCATATAAGCGCTCCCCTTCGCAGCTTCATTCTTCAAGCTGTAGGTGGTTAAGGATTTTTTGCAGGGGCTCTAAAAGGTTTACCCCCCAGTAAGGCCTCCCTCGCCTTCTTGGGAGCTGAACTTGGTTCTATCAAAACTTATGAGTTCACCTTTCGAGCCCATACATAAAGCTACTTTACAGCACCTTACGTGGAAAACAGCTTTTTTAATAGCTATCACTTCAGCACGTAGGGTGAGTGAAATACAGGCCCTCTGTTCTAAAGAGCCCTACACTATTTTTCATCTGAATAGGGTAGTGATGAGAACTCATCCATCTTTTTTACCAAAGGTGGTGTCAGATTTTCATGTTAATCAGACTATCTCCTTACCTACCTTTTTTCCCAACCCCTCATCGCCAGCTGAGAGGGCGTTGCACTCTTTAGATGTTAAGCGGGTTCTAAAGTTCTATCTAGATAGGACTAAGGCTGTCAGGAAGGCTGACCACTTATTTGTTAACTATGGTGCTGTTCGCACAGGTTTTGCTGCATCTAAGCGTTCCATTGCTAGGTGGATTGTGTCAGCCATTAAATTGGCTTATCAGCTGGCGCAGAAGCCACTGGTCGCTCGACCTAAAGTGCACTCCACAAGAGAAAAGGTGGCTACTGCTGCTTTTCTCAATAATGTCCCACTCTCCGAGATCTGCAAGGCAGCCACTTGGAGATCTGTCCACACATTTACGAGGCATTATTGTCTGGACTCGGACACCAGAGCAGACACTCAAGTAGGACAAGCCTCCTTGAGGAATCTGTTCAATAACTGAATTTGTCAATGGTTTATTACTCCATGTATAGTGCAGTTCTCAGTTGCCTGCAGGTGGAAGGTGGGCTTGCTATTCTATTCAGTGCTTATGACTATTGATGAGGATCCCCTGGAAGAGAAGGATAAGTTACTTACCTGTAATCCTAGTTCTCTTCCAGGGGTATCCTCATCAAAGTCATAAGCAACCCACCCGCCTCCCCAGGCAATTATGAGGTTTGTATTATTTAACATGGAGGAAATATATCTTTGAGTGTAGGACTACAGTCCCGCAAAGAACAACTGACCCAACTTTCACCCCTGAGGCATGATGGGATATTGGAGTCAGGGCTGCCGTCGAGGCACGGTGCCAGTTTTTACCTGTACTAGGCTTTTCAGTCTCTATGGTATTGTATTGCAATGCAGCCTGCAGGCTAACAATGTTTGGTGGATCTGTGTTTTGCACAGTGTTCTTTTTTCATTTATCATGAGTTTGTTACCTCATTAAAAAAAAAAAAGAGATTTAGGTGTATTTTTATACCTATGGTGCATTATTGGATAATTGTATCTACATTGTTTAGCCTTCTATGGGGGCTGCATTTGCTTGGAAAAAATAAAATATGCGTATACATATACAGAGCTGTATATATATGTTCTTCATATATAATTTTATTATTTCCGGGGTCCCCTCACATGGGCGGGAATATTCAGTGCTTATGACTTTGATGAGGATACCCCTGGAAGAGAACTAGGATTACAGGTAAGTGACTTATCCATCCAGGCCACAATAGCCTCTCTGGACCATATCCTCTTCACTGCACTCAACAAGCATAGTCCAAGTTCCTCCTGTTCTACACATGACCTTTTCATGGAATGCCCTAGCTGGTTCCACTTGGGTGAAGGAGTATCCCTTCTCCTGATACTGCACCCTATTCCTTGCTTCCTGGGCGAGGTTCAAATTTGAATGCTTTTCAATTCTCTCCTAATGGCTGGTGGGACCTTTTAGTTTCTAATGTTGTGGGCTGAGGTCAGGGAATGGTTAAAACAGAGCAAAACGTCTTTCGCCGTAATTGCATTTCTCAGATTCATGTCCCATTGATTGTCAGAACAAATCTTTGATCATTCTGCCTTCAATATACTTCCCTAACCTTGATCCCGTCCCAGTAAGCCTATAGATTTGATTTGTCTCGTTTCGAGGAGGCCCACTTCACCATAGGTCCTGCAAAGTGGTCACAGAATAGTCAACCTCGTCCTACAGATCACAGAACTCTGTCAGGTTCAGGGACCCACTTCAGGTTATCCAGGATTTCTATCTTGGAGTACTTCTGCGAGATGTTTCCTCCAAGGCATCTCTGGCAGTGTCAACTTTCCATGTAGAAGAGGTCAGGCCACTAACCTTCCATTCCAAAGTGTCTTATCTCGTTTCCATCTTTCCTTGGGACTGCTCATGTTTGCAACTGCCTCGTACATGCTCTGCAGCTCTCGCTTCAGTGTCTGCAATGCTGTTGAAATATCTTCAGTTTTCACATTAAGGTCTGCATGAAGCGAAGTGTATTTATGGATTTAAGTGTATACCATCTGTCTATGTGAGAGCTTCTATGTCTGCGAAGTAGACACTCTTTGGCCTCTACATTGCACAGTGTTCTCAGTTTGAAGAACCATTTCATGTTGACTGAATGTTAGAGTAGTGTTAGCTATGATCATTATTCATCAAAGCTCAAAGTCTCTTTAAATCCCCTTTAAAATATTTTATGAAAAATGATTACCTCTACTTGTTCATATCCTGAATAAAAGAGGCTTTTTGGCAAAACACTTGTTGGAAAGCCGTAACATCTATTTCTCTAATATACCTTTTTTAATTACAGCAAATAGGGCACCATTATATAAAGTTGATCAAAGAGTAGATGACTGATGCATTATCTCCCTAACTACCATTTTTTGGACAAGATGGCTTATGCTTTCTTGCTTATACCCAATCGACAGAAGCTTATTTTAGGAGGCCGTTGAAATAGTTTTGAGTCTGATCTACAGACAGGCACAGCAACCTTATATATTCTGGCAAATGTCATCATTATTATCTCTTGCAAACTGTCTTCCTATTATCCCCATATGTATGCACTGTCACTAAAAAGCCTGGTTTTGTTTATGTACTGTTATAAAGCATTTTACCATTAGACATATCTTCATCATTATAACAATTTACACACATTTTTCTCCTTCTCAACCTTTACTTTTGATTTCAAATCAATACTGAATGACTACCTGACCTCTTAATGCTTATCTTGGCTTAGTTAAAAAAAATTGCTTTTTCTTCTAATTCTAAACCTAAGCATCATCCAAATCCTATTCTATTTCCCACTGACCTTAACCCGAAAAGGGGATGTACTATTCAACTCTACTTTTAGTATGAAATCGATTTTTACATCAACCGTTACAGCAGCCAGGTACCAAGTATTTAACATTTGCTAAATGTTTTCCAACATCCCCTTCTACATGATGAAAGCACTAAAATACTTCAACACCACGTAGTATTCTTATCTCAGTTCCCTTTTCTGCCATTGGAGAAAGTTTAAACTTAGCTACAATAATTTCAAGAATTCCACAAACATCTCACTATTGTCACCAAGTCAGCTGGTTGTCCGCAAATAATAGGGCTATATACAAACTACTTAGTTTGGTATTTAAAATCATACACCACCTACCCCCAGCTATCTGCTACAAATTCTATACAGAAATGTCCTCCACGCACCCTTGTAACCAAAATCTCCTTGCCTTTTCTTGCCTCAGTGCCCTGCCTCCCGGTTTTGCTTATTCTTTGCAGCTACTTCGTCTCTTCCACAGGAATAGGCTCTCTGCTGAGCTGCACCACTACTCCTCTTTTTATTTATTTTTATTTCTTTCAAACCTTACAGCCACACTGGCTTAGATTGGAAAGTGGAAAGAACTAGCATTTTTATATTCTCCTGTATGCTCCTAGATTTCCCTTATGGCCCATGATGCGAACACATCGATGTGCGGATATCTATATTTTCCAGTGGTCTGAGTAGTCTGTTGTTAAATGCCACACTCATATCTAGTGTGCCTACTTTTCTGTTCCATTACTCTGCCTCAGCATTGAACTATCTTTTTGTCTGCATAAAGCAAGTGCTATTGTTCCACCTGTATTTTGTTTGTACCACTTTGAAATGTAGTGCCCCATATCAAGGGTCCGTAAGCAGAATCACATTGTCACATGTAACAAAATCATGTTTTACCAGCATGTCCCTTGAGAAGGGACAGCAACTCTGTCAATAGCTCTGCGGCACCTGAAGGCATATTATGTGCTTTACAAAATCACTGCAGTAAATCAATAAATGCATTTTTGTTCAAAAGTACACTCACATTGCTTAATTTTTTTTCTTTTACAGCGCCAATGTGTAGAGTATGCGTTGAAGGCACGCCCTCTGCGTAGATACATTCCAAAAAACCCCTACCAGTACAAATTCTGGTATGTGGTGAACTCCACTGGCTTTGAATACATTATGTTTGTTCTCATCATGCTGAACACACTCTGTTTGGCTATGCAGGTAGGCCCCTCCGCAAACTCATGATTTAAAAGTTGTTACTTAATTGAATGGTAATTTGCAAACATTGTAAACTTCTGTTCTCGCCCATGGGAAAAATAATATATATGAAATTACACTCAAGCTATTTTACTTATCAGTTTTTCTTTTTTCTTTTATGTTAATACTGGTTTTACAGCAATTAGTTGTTTTCTAATAGTATACCTTTTATCATTTTATATTCAAACCTCACTAAAGGGAGACACCTTTGAGTATGAGATACTTTGATAGAGAACCATGTTGTAGATCCGTCAATAGCCCCTACCACCACTAACTATCTACGCTGTTGAGCACGGGAACTTGCCTCTGGAAATAGATATTAAGGAGAGAAACAGGGAAGGGAGCGAGAGAGAAATCCTGGAATGGCGCCCAAACTTCTTCAAGGTTCATCTTTTTCAAGTGATATCACCACTTTGTGTAGATATTATGCATTGGGTAGATCGACACCGGCTGAAAGGCTGAGGGAAGAAGGTAAGTAAGGAGTCAAGCCAGAAAACAAACAATATAGCACAGATGGAATTATGCTTTCTATTTCTAGCAGTGGGTGGTGCTGGTATGAGCCTGAAACTGACAAGGATATATGCAGAAGGCCCCAGAACGCTGAAGCAACACACCAGCAAGACTCTACAGAAAATGGGGAAAGACAACACAACACAAGGCACAGCGAAACTGGAACAAAGAGGAAAACCGAGGGAACCGAAAAGGGAAGTAAAACAACGAATATGGGGGGAACCCAATAAAGAGTGTGAACTAGTACTTGAGTGAAACAGCAGTGCATTCATGCAATATATTGTCCAGCAAGTCTAACGGTCTGCATGTGCCTAACTAGTGCTCGACCTCTCTTCACCTCAGAGTGACCTAAACCCATGGAGTGAACTACTGCTACACTAAAGGTAGTATTCTAGTGTGTCAGCCTTTCATAACATCCACTGGCCCATTCTCCAACTTCTCCAGCCTCCTTGCTCCTCCTATTTATTCTGAATTCTCACAGCCCCCTCCACCCCAATCCCCCTCTCCTCCCCCCACTGCACTGCAACTTGAGGTCTGCAACTTTTCTATAGTTTATAACCGCTATTTCAGTTCTAAAGTTTCTAAACCATTGATAGATATGGTTAGAAATCGCTTTTAGGCAGGGATGCCTACATCCTGCCCCTTCCAAACAGCAAATCCTTATCCATTTCTAAACCCATTTTAGGGGTCAGAAAAAAGGTATTGACTCCTAAAATGGGTATAGTGCATTACAAAAAGCATTTTTGCAGTTGTAAACACTGAATCCGAGCATTTGTGGCCAAAAACATACTTCATACATCTGGCCACCAGCTCCTTCCCTACCCCTTGTAAAGCTGTAAGCTGCCGGCTGCACGTTACCAATAATGTCCTGTGACAAAAATTGTGGCCTCCTTTACTGAACGCCACAATTGGTCTGTTGAGCATGGGCACCTACTGTGGTAGGGAATAGGATAACCTCACAGCACCGACAAAACCACTATGTGAGCATAGACATGGTAATCTGATCAACAACAAGCGTTTGAAAAAAAAAGAAGTCGGCCCCGTCAGCAGAGACCACAATGAAGTATTATGACCCCACCAAGCCAACTGAACCTCTAGTTGGTGCCAGCCCTACTGGGCTCGGGCTGTTCTAATGTAAAATCAACATAAAGATGTCAGGGCCCCAGTTGCCTATGACAGTCGGGCACTAACGGAAACCAATCAGAGGTACTCTCAGATAGAATGAGAAGCCATTACAGTATTGTGGGACTGCAGACATTTCCATCTGTACTTCTATGGAAACACATACCACTGTTTCGAGGTCAAAGTCAAAACAACTGCCGCAAATTAAGATATGGATCCTGCAGGTACAAGAGTACATGTTAGAGGTGAGATACCAACCTGGGCAGGACAATCCAGCTGACTATCTTGCCAGGAGATGGCCCGTGACACTGAAGAGTATGTCCGCATGGTGGTAGATGGCTCCTGGCCCAAACATTCACAGTAACTGGCATCTGTAAGCTTCACGAGGATTAATGCTTTCAACATGTACAGAAATCTATCAAAAACAACTACTGGTGGCCAGCCATGAAGGAGTAGTCAAGTCAGAGGCCAGAGGCCCGTAGGCATATTCAAGCAATGCACAACATCTGTGAAGACCTGTCGTTAGTGGAAGATAGCCTCGTTCTCCGAGGAGACTGCATAGTCGTGCCATCTCGACTAATACCACTGCTTTTGCAAGCTGTCCACCTCACCCATCAGGGTGAGATCAATCATCAAGACATAGATGAAGCTCAGGTGGAAGGTTCTGGTTCCACCCATGTTGATCATACCAGAAGAAACTCTCACAACACCATGGATCCAACTGAGTGCTGATTTTGCTTCTCTACCTGGAGGCCAACACCTCCTTGTTGTAGCCCAGCTTAGAAGGTATCTAGAAGTGGAACTAGTATCCTCCATGTCTGTGTAAGAAGTGATACCAAAACTTGAGAAAATGTTTGCCACTCATGCCATCTCAATAGAAATCAAGACGGACTTTGGACTGCCTTTTTATGGTCAAGAACAGGCGCTCTGCCTCAGCTCCTTAGGTGTTGTGCTTCCCTCCAAGCAAACGGGGAAGCACAAACATTCATGTGGATAATTAATAAAGTAATCAGAATTGCAGAGATGGACAATGACCGCAGTGAATGGTCCATCTACAAATTGCTAAAAGACTACCATAACACTCTGCAAGTCACCACAAAGATACTTCCTGTTGCTATGCTGGGTCGGAGACAAATAAGGGAATGTGTCCCAAGTTAATCATCGTGGGTTCACTCCGTTGACACTCCTGAAGCCATTCAGGACAATGATGCTGGAAGCTGATGCAGCATCATTGTTTTTGCTAGCAGTCCGTCTTTTGTCGTTGATTACCCAGTTTTGCTGTGTACCCATAGAGGTGAAGGAAAGTTAATCCCAAGTTTTGAGCCGCACCCATGGTACATTACAGATGTGAGTGGCACCATGATAACTGAAACTCGAGGAGGTGCTTACATTATGCAAAACATCTATTTCAAAAAGATTTCCATACAAGCCTCTCACTGCCTATGTCTCCACCGGTCCCTGATGACAATTGTGTGAGCTCTCCCATTGGCACAGAACTGGTACCTCTCATTCCTGCAGAAGTTGAAGTGCGAACCATGCCGAGTCAGCTGCCTATTCAAAACTCAGCATCTGGTCCCTACGGTGACAATCCACGAGGTGGTCGATATCCGTATTAGCTGAGTCCGAACCCAACCCCAGCGGCACAGAGACAATAAACACTAACAGCTAAGATGGCTCCGTCACAAAGATTGATCATACCCATCGTTACTCTAAAGTTTCTCTCTCTCTCTCTCTCGCTCTATCTCTCTCTCTTTTTCTCTCTCTCTCTCTCTCTCTCTCTCTCTCTCTCTCTCTCTCTCTCTCTCTCTCTCTCTCTCTCTCTCTCCCTCTCTCTCCCTCTCTCTAGCTCTCTCTATATCTCTCTCTTTCTCTCTCTCTATCTCTTTCTGTATTGTGTTCTTACTATAAGGTATGATCTTATCTAAATGTTAGGAGGAACATAATGTCTTATGACGATAATTGTGGCTGCCCCTGCTGGACACAACCAATGGTCTCTCATAAGTGTGTAGTTGTCAGCTGTATGAATAGGTCAGCACATGAATGGCCATAGAAGTGTGTATGTGTTTCTGTTCTGCCCATCGCCATGTCAGCCCATCGCGCGTCAGCTAAGCTCCTGGGGAACCACAACCGTTACTGTCTCATGCTGAAGAGTGATATTTACAACTTAAGTGGTCTTTCAAGGGGTGCTGGCTTCTGAATATTTCCGCGTCTACTCACCATAGCCCAGTACAGGGCCTACTGCAGGTCCAGCGTGCAGTTAATGGAGTGCAACTTGTGAGATCTTATGTGCCTACTGGGTATCAGAGCACAAAAGGTAGTGTTGTAAATAGGAACTGTATGACTCTCGGTGCCGGAGTGCACCAAATATGCTGCTCCTGTGTCATGCCATGCATGGGGGTCTGAGTTGTTATTATGATGGGCCCCATTGTGAGTGGTGCTGGGTAAAGAGGGAAAACGAGCAAGGGACACCATCTGACTAACTGACTGTTAGACCTGGCATCTTTGGCGTGGTTTCCCCAGACTTTTTGCCTCTACCTCCTATATTTTTGACGCTGTGCTGAACTTCCTTTTTTGTGGTTTAGATGCTTTGGGCACTTTGCCACTGCTGATCAGTGTCAAAGTGCAAGTGCTCCCTAGGTAAATTCTTATTGTAATTGGTTATCTATGATTGGCATATTTGTATTACCAGGAAGTCCCTAGTAAAGTGCACCAAGTGTGCCAGGGCTGGTGATTCAAATGCTACTAGTGGGCCTGCAGCATTGATTGTGCCACCCACATGAGTAGCCCTAAAATGGTGTCTCAGGCCTGCCACCGCAGTGCCTGTACGCAGTCTGTGAACTGCCATGCTGACCTGGCCAGTGTCCCCACTGACCAGGTCTAACCCTTCCCTTTCTGTACACACTGGACAACCCTCTAGAAGGCCCAAGGTACCCCCCTAGGCAGGGTGCAGTGTACATGAAAGGTAGAGCATGTACTAGTGTGTGCGACATGCCTGGTAGTGAATTACAGCCATTTTAGTTTTTCACTATTGAAGGGCTATCTTGTCCATAGGCTATAATGAGGGATGCTGGGTATAAGGTTTACCTGCATATCTTCCCATAGGAGCAAGATAGAAAATAAAAGTCTGGTATCCCTGAACTCAGAATTTAATAACACATCTTTTTAGAAGGATGGTTTTTAAATCCAGTGTTTGAAAACAGCACTTTATAGAAAGTGGCTGTTTTCTTGTCTAACCTTTCTATGTGCTTCTGCCTTTTTGTGAATTGGCTGTCTGGAGTTGGGGTGACAGGTCTGGGAAATTCCAGGAAGCAGGGTGAGTCAGCGAAGGGCTGAATGGAGCTATCTGCATTCGGAGTAGTGGAAGGAGTTGCACCTGGGACCTGAATAGGGCTGTGCCTGCCTTCCACAATGCTGGCTCCACCTCCTGCTGAGCGGCTGACGACCTTGCCCCTCTCTCTCAAAGGAAGATGGTGCCCACTGACAGAATCCACCCAGAACTGGGTTTTGCTGGGCTCAGAGCCCTCCTGCACAAAGGGAACAAAGACTTTTTGGGGAATAAGTACAGGACCACAAACCCCTGAACTTTAGACTTCTACAACCAAGGGGAACCTCTGCCGGAAGAAGGACAGCTTGAGGAAATATGAATTTTTATGATCGATTGTGTCCCCTATCTTAGACCCCAACGGCTCCATGTACATGCTACAAGTACATGTATGTTCCCTCCACTTCAAGCTATGAAGACGCAAATACATATGTGTCCAACGTCAACATGTCCTCTTTCAGATCCGCCATGAATGGGTCGAATATTCCGTTCCTAAGTATGCCTTGCCACCGTCTTTAAATGGTATACTTTTCACGTTTTTCAGCTCTGGCAAGGTAGGCCCTGAATTCTGCCATCGAGCTTTTCCTGCCTTCTGCCTCTGAATGCTCCAGCCTGGACCTGTATCTGTATCCATGACCTTTGTCTTACTTCCTGCGCGGCTAACGGTGCCTGGCCCGGCCTGTTGCCTGCCAAAGACTGTATTCAGCCTTCAAGTTATCTGCTCCGCTCCTCGAGAAATGCATTCCTGTCTAGTAGTTTAGGTAAACATCCTTCCAGCTACAGAGCAAAGGGCCCGGCCTTACTGTCCCCGTGCAAGTAATTCATGGTTTTTGTTGCCATGGTAGGCCCATGCCCCCTCGCATCTCATGTAGACACGTAGACGCTTATACACGCACTAGCAGTCAGTATAGGATAGCCTCTGCCTGAGAGACCTTTCCTTCCAGATAATACAGTTCCTTAAACACAAGATATTAGATACGATTTGGGATTAGGTTGTTCTGACATCCCAGACTTCTGTCTCCTCATGTAGGGCTAAATGTCAAGTCCCCTTCACTCTCCAGTTACACGTCAATCACACGTCATGCTACTGTGCGCGCATCTCTGCCAAGTATTTCTGCTGATTTTGCAGGATTCTCTTATGGATCCACCCACTTGTGTCATCATCATAATGACGTTTCTAGTACACGCCTTCATGCACGCCTATTGTAACGCCTTTATTCATTACGTATGTGTATCCTTATCTCTCTTCTCAGCTGTCACGCCTTCTGCATATGTCTTCACTGTAATGCATTTACTATATATATGATAACCTGTCAATAAAGTATTGCTCTATCCCTTCCCGAACCTTAGTGGTGACGGAACCCGATTGCCTGGTTCGAACCAATTCCTTTGTAAGGAATAAACCCATTTTAAAACCTCAAATACCACGGATTCTGCCTCTTATTTTTACTGAGTTATTCTTATTGAATTTTACCGCATAAATTAAGTCTAGATAATTAAATTTACCACATAATTGGTGCCCGAACAGAGACACCTCTCACACCTCACGCGCCGGAGGTGCGTTGCAGACCCGGTCTCCTGCCACAGCCGGACGGACAACTACGCGTACCCGCAGGATTTCCTGTATCTCCCTCAGGCCAACGGGGGTGACTGAGGCTGCGATCAACACCCAGACGAGGCGGTGAGGAGTGCGGAGAATCCCGACCAGAGCCTAGCTGAGAGAGCAAGATCCGAGGTATACAGAGGCCCACCAGATTCCGAAGTTCCAAAGTATCTAAGTCACGAGTCGAGTCCAGTCCAGTTTGGTCTAGTCCAGTCCAGACTTCCGAGGCCTTCTGTTCCGTTCCGTGCTTCCCGGTGAGTACCGTTGCTGGGGACGCATCTAGACGTGCACATTGGTTTGTGCCGGTCAAGACGGGTTTGGGTACACAGACCTGGTCTGCACTGTTTCAGCAGTGTATCTGTGCTGTTTAGCAGTACATCCAGTATTATGCAGTTAACTAGTTTTATTCTAATTATTATTGTTCGTTCTAAAATGTTTTAATATGTTTTAAATGTCGTGGTATGAGTGATTGTTCGATCTTCATTACTGTGTTAATTGTATTAATTGTGTTCAAGTCCGAGTAAGAACCAAGTAGCAAGGTTCAAGATGCCGTTATTCTCGAAATTAAGACAGATAAAAACTAGAAAAGGGATACTCGAAGAAGCCGTTCCCATTCCACCTAGGGACACTCCAGGGTACTTTATGTACCATAAACATGGCCTAGATGCCGTATTATATCTCGAATTGTGGGTAGACTACACCAAGGATTTAGCAGAGAATCAGAGATGGCCCGTTGCTGGGACATGGGATGCAGATTGCATCATGAGAGTAGAAGAAGCATTATGGAAAAAGAAAGCCAGACAATCACAGAAGGATGCCATTGAATTATGGCGTAAAGAATCGCATAGACGCACAGAGAAAGCGCTCAGAAAAGAAGAGAAAAGTAGGGAGGATTCAGAAAAAGCCCGAGAAAATGTATTAATTGAGGAAGGTATCCGAGTAAAAGCCGAACAAGTAGACAGACAACGAAACACTCTTATGAATGGTATGTATCCTCTTCTGGCCGAGGGTTTACCTAAGGCCACCCTGGAAGTACCAAAAGATCTGCCACCTCCATTGCTTCCGACTAAATTACACCCCAAGACCGCAAAGGACATTTTCCTTTCTTCCTATTTAGATGATGTAGCCCCCGAATATGTTAATGCTCCGCCGCCACGCACACCACCTGCTAATGGCGCTCGACCCCGAGAAAATCTGCCCCCACTTGCGCAGCAACATACTCCTCCATCCGTTCAAAATCTTCCACCCGTTCCTTCACTTCTCCCTGCACCTATTCTTCCTACCTTACACCCAACGAATCCTTTTGGACCTAGCACCTCAGGAGGTGCGACAGGAAGTTTTCATACGCCGCCATCAGTGCGTCGATTGACTTATAGGGATCTAGCACACCAACGTACACCTCAAACAGCGAATTATGACATATTTAAAGAGCCTCTTACAGATTGTAGATATGATCCAGTACCAGGTAAAGACGACAGAATGATGCTATCATCAGTACGTCTATGACGAGTTGCGAACTATTTAATGATACTACCAGGAATGATTGAACATCTAGACAAAATATATCACTTTGTCCAAACAGGGCAAGGTCCTGAAAGTATTGGCGAGGCCATGGCATACCAGAAAGTGGACACGCAGAAACTGTTGTTACGCTTCTTTATAAACTGCCTGATAAGACACAGAGATAGGCCAGGTGTAGACGCGGAAGAAATGAGAGCCCTTAACAAATGGGGCCAGAATATAGCAGACGGAAAACATGATAAACAGAATAGTATAGAAAGTATGTACCGAAGGATCAGGAAAAAAGTAGAACAAATATGTGAAAAAGAACAGCCTGAAAGAGAAACAGATGCAGATAAAACTGAGTCCTCAGGCGATGAGGAACAGCTAGAAATGACAACAGGACAATTACAATTACCAGCTAGAGAAATGATAGCTTATGTAGGAAAAGGAAGATCCTTCAATAATCCAATACGTCCGATACGTCCAGAAAGTAAGAGAATTTTTCAAGCAGCTATGTCAAACCCAAAGACCCCTGAACATTTGTTTCAGGCTACTGATAAAATACTTCAAGAACGAATGGGGTACCATGTACTCGATTCTATGGATGAACAAGAATTAGCCAGGTCAGCAGTACAATGGGCTGACAGTTCTGATAAATATAGTGATGACGCGCTAGTACATACGTTTTTGAATCTTTCACCAGACGAACAGCGTTTAGCTGGTATATACATGATACAACATCTCCTTATATTATATAAAGGCCAACACTCCGATCCTGGTCCCCTACCTGATATATTGATAGAACTACTCATGAATAAATGGAGAGGTCTAGGTACCGATCTAATTAAAGTAATTCTAGAATATCGACACAGATATAGTGCCTTTTTGTGTCCAGAACATGATCCAGCTCCCTCCATGGAAAGAAAGACGTATTACATAGACAGACAGAATCCCTTACGCGAAGTACACCCAGTTAGAAATGATGATAATACTTTTAGACGCGTGTTCGTGTACACGCCTATAACTAAAATAGAACTATTGGAAATGAAAAAATTAGTGCCCAGCCATGACAGAGATCCAGCAGGTTTCCACCGTGAAATAAAAGACATGTTACTCATGGGTGATTATACCTATCCTGACATTATGAAAATATTGAAAGTATTATTGCCTGCCGGTATTTACGAGAAACTCAAAGAAAAAGAGTGGGAGGTGGGAGAACAAAAGATTGATTGGACAGCATTAGAAAACGAAGAAAATGCCCGAACTGCAGGCGTAGGGCTTGGAGACAAAACTAAAGCGTTACCAGGATTATTAGTACAAGTATTGCCACGTTTATTAACTACGAAAAAGGAAGACTGGGGAGCAATCTCAGCTTGCAAACAGAAACCTGATGAAGACACTAGTGATTTTTATTCCCGATTTGAAAAATGTTTTGGTATTAATAGCGGCCTGAAAGCAAGTAGCGATTCATATCCACATCTTTTTGTAACGAAACTAGTCGAAAATTCCTTGCCTCAGGTTAAGAACAGAGTATTGAAAGTAGAGAGCTCTTGGCAAGCTAATACCCCGTCACAAATGTTACAAATGTTACAGTACCACCAGAATAGAATTAGAGAAGAACAAGAACACGAACAAAGACGTATGAAAGACACGAAAATGAAAATGCTCGTCGCCCAGTCAGTTCCAGCTGACAGTCATAAAAAGGGTGCGACACAGTCCAATAATTCAGCAGTTCCTGTTAAAGGGACATGCAACTATTGTAAACAGCCAGGTCATTATATAAACGATTGTGCAGTTCTGAAACATAATATCTCTACGGGTAAAACCAAGGAGAGACCACGTCCGCCCAGACAGGATCAGATCCAACAACAAGTACCTCAGAATGTACAGCCTATGCAGGCTGCACAACAGACCGTAGCGGTACCACAGTCACAGCCTATTGCCGCAACACAAAACACGACACAACAGATGTACCAGTATGCACAAAATGACTATCCCGATTATCAGCGATACACATGAAACAGCCTAGAGAGGGAAGTTGGCTTACCCCTTATTGAGGTTCCCGTAGATCAAGAGGGTCCTTATGTACATAGTCAAGTATTAGGGAAAGACAGAAAGTTTTTAATTGATACAGGGGCAATCAGAACAACTATAAGTCACGACGAGGTTCCAGGGGCACCCCTCTCAGGCTCACAGAATATTTCCCTTGGATTTTCAGGAAAGCCTATTGTTAATGAAGTATCGCAACATCTTCCTCTTGCAGTCGGTCCATTGACACGGACTACAGATTTGTTGCTTACAAAATCATGCCCAGAAAACTTGTTAGGTATAAAGACACTGAAAGCTCTAGGAGCTCTAATATGTTGTTCCCCGGAGGGGGTACGACTATTTTTGCGTGACTTCAAAGGTCACTATGTATTTAGAGACATGGATCACCGGTTACAGAATGTCCCTGCACATTTATGGGCACAAGGCCCCACTGATGTAGGTTGTATGCACATTACACCATATCGAGTCACACTCAAAGCAGGAGTGGTATTACCACGAATTCGACAATACAAGTTACCTCCAGATGCTGTAGTGGCTTTGCTGCAAATCATTGATGAGCTCATTGCACAAGGAGTGGTTGTGGAAAGCGACTCCAATGTGTGTAATTCTCCTATAATTCCGGTTCTTAAACGAACTGATCCAAAGGCACCCCCAGTTTATCGATTGATTATTGATCTGCGCGAATTGAATAAATGCATTGTACCACAATATCCCGTGGTTCCAGATATCTCTTCATTATTGACAGCTATTGATTCAGAAGCAACGTTCTTTACTGTAATTGACCTCAAGAACGCCTTCTTTAGCGTTCCAATAGATCCGGAAAGCCAATATTTGTTCGGATTTAGTTTAAATGGACGAAGCTTCAGATTTGCACGCGCACCTCAAGGATTCACAGAAAGCCCCAGCATCTACAGCCAAGCACTGAAAAGACAACTTGACAGTATCCACATGCCTGTTAACACGACACTGCTTCAGTATGTCGATGATCTGCTGATCACCGCCCGAAGCGAACCCGAGTGTGAAAAAGCATCACTGACGGTTTTACATTTTCTGGCCGACAAGGGGCACAAGGTGTCCCCTTCGAAGCTGCAATTCTGTGTTCAGCAAGTTGTGTACCTTGGGCACTTGCTGTCCAAGGGGGGAAGACAGCTCACACCTGATCATATCCAGTTAATTGTAAACATGCCACCACCCAAGACACAAAAGGAGGTACGGCCTTCATAGGTCTCACTTCGTACTGTAGACAATGGATTCCCCAATATGCATTCCTAGTAAAGCCACTCATTCAGTTGACAACCCAGGAGGCAGCGACTTCGACTGTCCTCCCTTGGACTCAGGCACATACACAAGCTTTTGAAGACTTAAAGAAAGCCTTATGTCAAGCACCTGTTTTAGCGACACCATGTTACAGTAAGCCTTTTACACTTTTCGTTACAGAACGCGAAGGTACTGCTTTGTCAGTACTCACTCAGGAACAAGCAGGTTCACACAAGCCGTGTGCTTACTTTTCTAGCACATTAGATCCAGTAGCTCAGGCTCTGCCTACGTGCCTGAAATCAGTCGCAGCGACAGCTTTAGCGATCAGACAAAGCGATTCCATAGTATTAGGACATCAATTGACAGTGCAAGTTCCACACTCCGTGGAAGTTCTTTTAAACCGAACTCAGACTCAGCACTTGACTATAGCACGACTGACAGGTTACGAATTAACATTGTTTCAGCCACACATAGAAATCAGACGCTGTAGTACATTAAATCCTGCCACACTTTTGCCATTAAGTGGAACAGACCCACTGGCACATGATTGTATTAAAGTCATTACTATTACGACGAAACCCAGACAAGACTTGACAGATGTTCCATTACCAGATCCAGACCTGACACTTTATGTGGATGGTTCATGCATGAGAACATGTACAGGAGAATTAGTGGCCGCTTACGCAGTCACGACAGACACTGAAGTTATTGAAACAAATTGTATTGACACATTGTCAGCTCAAGCAGCAGAGCTCATCGCTCTGACACAAGCCTGTATTCAAGCCAAAAATAAGAGAGTTAACATATACACAGATTCACGTTATGCATTCGGAGTTGTACACGACTTCGGAGTCCTTTGGCGAGAGAGAGGTTATTTGACTTCTCACGGTGCCAACATTCAACACGGTCCCCTCATTCAAGCTCTGTTAGATGCAATACATCTGCCTACTTCGATATCTATCATGAAGTGCAAGGCTCATACAAAAGTCACCGATATCATTTTCCAGGGTAACGACCTAGCAGACCGAACAGCTAAGCAAACAGCACAGAATAGGACTCATGCAACTGACTTGACAAAGACAATAGTTCCGACACCGACACACTGCATGACAGTTAGGGATCCCGCCCTTGATGTAATTGACATACAGACACATTCTACACCAGAGGAAATCAAGAAATGGACTGAACTAGGAGGGATCCAAACAGATCAGGGATGGATGACGAAGGGAAAATCTACATGGTTTCTCCCCGACTCAATGGTTCAAGTTATCATTAACACAATACATAGTCCAGCACATCTAGGAGAAAAAGCTATGTTAGACAGTATTCAAAACATTTGGTTTAATAAACACTTACGAGCTGCAGCCAAACAGAAAGTCCGTACTTGCATGATTTGTTGTCAGTTCAACCCAGGTAAAGGCGTACCTGTAGAGCAAGGTGGATTTCAACCTCCTGATCACCCTTTTGAAGTCCTCCAGATGGATTATATCCAGATGGAACGATGTCGAGGATTCAAATATGTCCTCGTAGTTGTATGCGCTCTTTCCCGTTGGACAGAAGCATATCCAGTCTCAGATTACACTGCCCCGACCACTGCCAAGCAGCTGGTTCGTGAATTCTTCCCACGGTATGGTTTGCCCCGTATCGTGTACTCAGATAATGGCCAACCGTTCTCATCCGAGCTGATGAAACACATTTCACTCCTGTTAGGCTATCAATGGAAATTCCACTGTGTCCGGCATCCCGAGGCAGCAGGTCTCGTGGAACGCCATAACCAGACTCTGAAAATTCGACTTTCTAAAATCTGTAGAGAGAAAGGCGTCGACTGGATAGTAGCCTTACCAGTTGCACTATTTTACATGAGAATGGTAGCACATTCTCGAACAGGGCTATCCCCGTACGAGGTGGTCTTCGGTAGGCCACCAAATATGTGGGGGACGCCTATACCTCGTAAAATCACTGATGTTGATTGTAATATGCTGACAGATTACCTTGCTTCCTTGATGTCTGCACTACAATCTTGCCGTTCACAGGTAGCTGCAGCCTTTCCCGACAACACCGAGGTGAAGCCCCATGAAGTGGTTCCCGGAGATTTTGTTTTTATAAGAAACTTCGACAGGAGGAGCCCGCTGGAGCCTCGCTGGCAAACGCCGAAATTAGTACTTCTGACCACGAGGACAGCAGTGAAGGTCGAGGGTCGCAAGGGTTGGCTACACTCGAGCCATATCAAGAAATTCCATGGACTACCTTCTGATTTGAACTCTCAGCCCTGCCCCCCTCCACAGACTGATTCAAAACTCCCCCTGGTCGAGAACACTGCTGCCCAAAACTATAAACTGAAACT
This sequence comes from Triturus cristatus, assembly GCF_964204655.1. Lineage (NCBI taxonomy): Eukaryota > Metazoa > Chordata > Amphibia > Caudata > Salamandridae > Triturus > Triturus cristatus. Next base: position 152,018,557 of record NC_140592.1, read on the forward strand.
AAGGTCTAGCAAGTCAGACAATTTGATTGTTTAAGTCCTCTCCTAGGTGAATCGGTTAAATTAGTCTCTGACATGTATCCTCTAGACCGAAATCGAGAGAGAGATAGACAGAAACAGCTCAAGAAACGTGCATATTGTAAAATACTTCATAGTCACTGTATAGTGACATTGTTGATTATATTTTTTCTAAATCTTCTGATTATTGCTGCAAGTATATTGTTACACATATACTATCCTATTTTCAAGCGTGCTCATTCTGCTTACAATGTTACTGCCGAACATTCTTTTAGTGAATTGCCCCCACATGAGTTGCCCTACAGACTTGCGCTGCGCAACAACACATTCATTAGTATGTTACATCACTCCCATCAGGCCAGCAACGCTACTAATTGTTGGATATGTGGCCGACTCCCTCCCTATCAGAAATACAAGGGAGTACTGCCTCTCTTTCCGTATCCATTCACACACAATGGTTCCTGTGGCGCATGGTTTAGTTTGATTAATTCTTTAGATTCAAATACTGTAGTTTACCAGAGCAACTGGGTATGGGGAAACCTGAACTTAGTTTTGCTTAAAGCCTGCTACCCTAACAAGGAGGGACTTCCCAAAAGGACAGGAACTGACCTAGAAAATGAAGTATATGGATTAGGTAATTTTACACTTAACCTCATGATTCTGAATGTTGAATCTGAAACTGCACCAGTCTTGCCTGCTATGTCCGTATTACCAGTCAAAGGTGAATTATGTGTAAGAAAGAATGGTTCAGTACACCTGGGTCATAGTAAATGTACTACTGTGATCGAATTCAGTGATAAAGGCAAGTCTACATTTAGAGCTTCCCGTCATTCCTACTTCATTTGTGGTCATACCGCATATATACGTTTACCTCTAGATTGGGATGGTACCTGTTACATTGCATTCCTTCTGCCACCTGTTTTCCTAGCCCCTCCTGACTACCATAGAAATACCCATCTAGTACACAATAGACCCCAGAGAGATCTCCCGATTGTCGACTACACTGAAACAGCATGGGAACAATACACAGACTTCAATAAAGGTCTCTTTCCCTACATAGGTGTTGTCTCTAATAGTAAACTGATACGTAGATTAACCAGAACCCTTGAAGCAGTAGTGAATGAAACTACCTCTTCCCTAGGCAACTTAACAGAGGAGCAGTCTGCGATGCGGATTGTTGTTCTCCAAAATCGTCTTGTCCTTGACGTCATCCTGGCCGATAGGGGCGGAGCCTGTAGAGTCATCGGATCAAGTTGTTGTGTTTTCATTCCAGAAAACGCGCCATCCGTATACAAAGCCATAACTCGTCTTCACAAGATTGCAAGTCAGATACATCAGAATCCAGGCACCTGGACATGGTTTGGTTGGTTCTGGAGCGTGTTGTCAGCCTGGGGATGGAAAGTTCTATCCTTCCTAGGTATTGGCCTTCTCATAGTATTCAGTTGCTGTCTGTGTCTACAATGTGGACCAGCGATTTGCGGCCTGTGTGCCACATCATGTATTCCACGTTCAAGTTCTCGTTCAAAATCCCGGAAGAAGAAAGAAGAGCAAATGATGTTACATGAACAGATTGATGGATTCCTGAGGATCAATATCTCATGAAGGGTCCGTAGGGGACAAGGAGGGAATGAGGAAATATGAATTTTTATGATCGATTGTGTCCCCTATCTTAGACCCCAACGGCTCCATGTACATGCTACAAGTACATGTATGTTCCCTCCACTTCAAGCTATGAAGACGCAAATACATATGTGTCCAACGTCAACATGTCCTCTTTCAGATCCGCCATGAATGGGTCGAATATTCCGTTCCTAAGTATGCCTTGCCACCGTCTTTATATGGTATACTTTTCACGTTTTTCAGCTCTGGCAAGGTAGGCCCTGAATTCTGCCATCGAGCTTTTCCTGCCTTCTGCCTCTGAATGCTCCAGCCTGGACCTGTATCTGTATCCATGACCTTTGTCTTACTTCCTGCGCGGCTAACGGTGCCTGGCCCGGCCTGTTGCCTGCCAAAGACTGTATTCAGCCTTCAAGTTATCTGCTCCGCTCCTCGAGAAATGCATTCCTGTCTAGTAGTTTAGGTAAACATCCTTCCAGCTACAGAGCAAAGGGCCCGGCCTTACTGTCCCCGTGCAAGTAATTCATGGTTTCTGTTGCCATGGTAGGCCCATGCCCCCTCGCATCTCATGTAGACACGTAGACGCTTATACACGCACTAGCAGTCAGTATAGGATAGCCTCTGCCTGAGAGACCTTTCCTTCCAGATAATACAGTTCCTTAAACACAAGATATTAGATACGATTTGGGATTAGGTTGTTCTGACATCCCAGACTTCTGTCTCCTCATGTAGGGCTAAATGTCAAGTCCCCTTCACCCTCCAGTTACACGTCAATCACACGTCATGCTACTGTGCGCGCATCTCTGCCAAGTATTTCTGCTGATTTTGCAGGATTCTCTTATGGATCCACCCACTTGTGTCATCATCATAATGACGTTTCTAGCCTTCATGCACGCCTATTGTAACGCCTTTATTCATTACGTATGTGTATCCTTATCTCTCTTCTCAGCTGTCACGCCTTCTGCATATGTCTTCACTGTAATGCATTTACTATATATATGATAACCTGTCAATAAAGTATTGCTCTATCCCTTCCCGAACCTTAGTGGTGACGGAACCCGATTGCCTGGTTCGAACTAATTCCTTTGTAAGGAATAAACCCATTTTAAAACCTCAAATACCACGGATTCTGCCTCTTATTTTTACTGAGTTATTCTTATTGAATTTTACCACATAAATTAAGTCTAGGTAATTAAATTTACCAGAAACTAAGAAGGAAGATTGCCCTTGCTGTGTGCTCTTGGGCTGACCTGCTGTTTTGCTGATTCAACTGAAGGAGAGAAGAAGGGGACTTTGCTGTGTGCTGTGATTCCCCCCATCCACTTGAAACCAAGACTTTGCTGTGTGCTGTGTCTGTCTAGAGTCTCCAAGGGCCTGAGAAGAGCTGGCCTCCTGTTGGGAACACAGGGACATCAAGATTCCCAGAAACTACCTTTATTTTCAGCTGAGCGCGCGTTGCTGTGCACAGTCGGTGCCTGAGGGTGGTCTATCGGTCGGTGTGCAGTCGGCACATGAGGAAAGGCACCCGTAAAGAGCAACACGCACTGAGGGCCGGTATCTTTTCACCACCGGCCCCCATTTGCCCAGCATGCTGAACAACCTCCCCCTTTGGTTCACACCGCCACGTCTCAAGCCCCAAATAGCCCGAGACCGGGTTCGCGATATCAGGAGATCGCCGCCGTAGCCTTTCACCGCCACTGGCCGAGGTCCGCAGCATCACCGGTGTGCCGCGCTGGGATTGGCTCCAGCTGCCAGGGATTCCCTTCATGTCATCCAGGGGCCGCGCTGGGATTGGTTCCAGCCGCCCGAGAGTCCCGCCGCATCATCGACGTACTGCACCCCAATTGGTCCCGCCCGCTCGAGGCCCGTAGCGTCATCGTGGTGCCTCGTTGCGATTGGGCCAGTCGCAAGGGCTTCCCCATGCTTCTGCGAGGAGCGGAGAACTGCGCCGGAGGCCGGGGAGCGGTGAGAAGACGGAGTCTGCCTCGCCGGAGAACCTCGTGGGATCTCCCGGACTGCCCAGCGCTCATCTCTCAGGTAACTGGCCCCGCTCCTCTAAGGAAGTAAGTGTCTACCCCAGTGCTCACGGAGGGCACTGCCGGTGGACTGTGTGGGGCGCTGGTTGCCTGGCTAAGCGCAACGGCAGCAGAGGGGAGAGGGAGCGCGAGGGGGCAGCAGTGACTGAATTAAAGGTTGGAGTCCCGTTTATCTCACTCAAGCAGCATTGCCATACTCGCTGCAATACCGGGGCACTGAGACTGCCTGGACGGTTTATAATTGAGCCCCCCCCTTGTTAGGATCACGCTTTTACAGTGACAATTGAACTAAGGAAACAGGAGAAAACTACCAGACGTTGGGGCTACAAGAAATCTGTGTATATGTTGGCCTTGTTTTTGATATTTGGTCTTGCTTAATTGATATATAAAAAGCTATTTTTGATACTTACCGGTGTGGTGTCCCTTTGTGGTGCTTCCCAGAGTTATTGTGGGTGTGGGTGCAAATACTTTACACATTGCCTGGAGGATAAGCCTGTCTGCTCGTGCCAAGCTACCAAGGGGGTGAGCAGGGGTTATCAACAGTGTGTACCCCTTTACCCTGACTAGAAGAGAGGGTCCCTATTTGGTCAAAGGTACCTACCTCTGCCAACTAGAGACCCCCACTTCTGACACTGACTCTAAAGATTTCACTGTCTCCTAGAAACTGAAAGGCAAGCAGTGTCCATTAGAGATTTATGGACACACAGCACAGCTGTGATTGGGTGACCTGCAGTATGATAGACCTACAGGGGTGGCAGGAAGTAGCAAAAGTCAGAAGACAGTGGTTGGAGGAGGAGATTAGTGGAGCAAACTGTGATCATCGTTTCATCTAATTGTCTTGAAAACTAATGAAACATATGTTGTAAAAACTTGAACTTGATTGTTTCATTCAAGCCTTCAATCCCTTAATGTTAAAAGAAACCTTATCTAAACATGAATCTCCACTCATAAAAGTTTATCATGAGGGCCTTTGAGTCACTTTTTTGTGTGCTTGTTAATTACTTAAATTAATACAGAAAAATCATTGTTGGCTCATTCTCAATTATCAAATGCTTTAACATATGACTACGTGACTCAGTTAAGTACTGAGATGATGGCGTTTGAAATGTGGTAAATATACACACAAATTCATGCTAAAGTGATCTACTGTCTGAAACTTTCCTCTTAAAATATTAGGATGAAATGTCCGGGTCTAAACCACAATGCAACTATATTTATTTTAGTACCTCTCTGATCTGCCATGGTTGGTACATGCCACGTAGTGGCCCAGTCAGATAAGCTCAAGTACAATATTTGCTGAACAAGAGTATAAGTATGTGTGACTGAAATATAAAGACCCGGAGGGAGGGAAATAATTGAATATTCACTTTATATGTACAAGGAATCACAGGTGCGAGGTGATTGCACAGTTGAGGGATAGATGTCAGTAAAAACCACCAGTGGGTGGTAGTACCTGGGCAAGTAGGATACACTCAGCGGCAACAGCATCAGAAACCAGTGCTAGAACAACGCAGAAGCAAGAGAGTGAGAACTTTACTAGGACCTCCATTCTGCAGTAAAACACCAAACTGCACATCAAATGTGAACATAATGCCTCCAAAGTAATAGTTTTTTGTCCACAAACAGGACACGTCACTCTTGAAACATCAACCGTATTCAACAGTCAGTTATTGTAGGAAAATCATTCTTTTTGCCCTGATTTCCCCCATTTTTTATCGTTCGACTGATGCTGGTGATTACTGACTCTGAAGGTGCCCTGGGCTCTGCTTGTCAGACCCAGGGCCAGTGCTCTGTCCTCTAAAGATATATGGTCATTGGCATAATTCGGACTGGCAAAGATAACCTACTAATGAGTCCCTAATATATGACAGAGGCCTCTCAGGGGCTGCACCATGTATTGTGCCACCCCTGGGAGACCTTGCAAAATGACACCAAAAGTCTGCTACAGCAGCCTGTGTGAGGTGGTGAATGCACACCTTACTTAGATATAGGTTCACTATATCTACCCATATCACTGCACATATAAACCTATCAGTCACCCCTATGGCAGGCCTTATTAATCCTGAAGGCAGGGTGCTGGGTTTTATGTGAGAGGGTGCCCATGCATGAGCAGAGCCCCTCTGCAGCCTTCGGAACCTTTATTCTGGGGTTGTTTGTAATGCAGCAAAACCATGTACTCTAAAGTGCATTATAACCTCGCGGTAAATGCTAACTGTGGAATGGTTGCAAGGAAACATGTTGTGTTTGGTGTCAAACACCTTGGAATCATACCTCCCGCCAGTAACTGGTGGGGTGGGGTATGATTCCACCCTAATAGAGGGAGAAATGTGATTTCATAGGTTCACCCGGTACCAGCATTACAGAACCCTGGCATCACAAAATGGATGCTGCCAGTCACAGCCACGAGCCTGCCCCCATGCTGCTGGACGAAACTCCGGCAGGGGACGGCTGGACAATAGGTTTCTTGTCACAGGGACAGGCTTTAGTGTATTGGGGCTGGGTAGGTGCACTCCAAGAGTGCTTTGATGTCTGCACTAGGGGCACATTTGATGTCCCTGTGCATAGTCCAGCTCAAGCCAGTTACAAGGGCCACCGGCCCCTGCTCTGGCACGAAACTGGACAAAGGACATGGGTTAGCCGCCCCTCTGTCCTGACCCTCCCATAGGTGGGTCCCCAGAGTTTGTCCCACCCCTTCCTTGGGTATAAAGTAGGAACCCCTGGCTATAGGACTTTAGATTTACCTGAACAAAACTCTGCTACAGAATCCCAGAACTTCAACTAGCTACATGACGTTTGATGACTGAAGAATCTCCCTTGGAGTAAAGGAGCTACAAGGAAGGCACCAAAGACGCATCTGTCCGGTTTGCGACTACGCAGCTCCTGAAGGACTCCGAAGACTTTGCAACACAGGAGGTGGGTTTCCAAGCTTCCCCGAGGCCGACCCGTGTTCTCAGCAAACCTGAGATCCAAAGCCCTCGTTGGGACCATGCAACCCGAACCCCTGGACACCGTGCACATTTGCAGCAGCATATGCTTTTTGGCGATCCCTGAGGCTGTGCTTTGGGCTACTTGTATTCCAGACCCCGAGCAGTGTTTCCAACGAAGATTACTGGCCTACACTCTTCAAGTGTCCCGTGGGCTGGTATTTAGTAATTCCTCTCGAGGTCCCTCTGCGATCCCTTGTCCATCAACTTGTGGGTCCCTGAGTAGGGTACTTTAACTTTCAACGGGCTTACCTGGTTGCTCCAGACGTGCCCTGACTCTCCATTGCTTGGGGAGTCCACAGGACCTTGCTGGTCCACACCGAAGCCGTTTTACTCTCACCACGTGGGTTGCCGTTGTCAAGGCTTTTTGGTCTCCAGTCTGGACACCGACCCCCCAGCACTCGACATCCTTTGTTGGACAGCTCGCCTGTGGACTGTGGTTGTCATCGACATCTCCTGGTCCCTATGGCAGTGGAGTCAAGCTTCACCTCTTTGCACCTGAAACACCCGACATTGGTGGGCATTGGTCTACCGTGCCCCTGGTCACCCTGAAGTGACTCAGACTCTGTCCCCTCTGCTTTCAGGTTCTTCACAACTCAGATCCAGGCTTGGATCACACTGGACACTTTTCCTCCTCACGGCAGCAGCACTTTGCAGCAACTCTCCATTGGAAACGACGAAGATTCCCGACATCATTTGACACCTATGCACCCTGCTTCCCTGGGTTAGGTAACACAGGTACTCCGGTGCTCACATGGGTGCTGGCCTTAGAACCTTCTAAATCTCCAAGGGTTTGCTCCAAGTCCTCTCTGAAGTGTCCTTAATCTTTAAAATTCCAACCCTGACTTTCCCATAGGATTGTACGGAGCTTGCGGCTGTGTTCTCACACTTCACGTGTCCCCCGTGGGTCCCCTGTGTCACTACCTTGGGTGGTTCCTTGGGTTCCCAGCAATTCTACGTGCTCTAGGCACTGTGTCTAGTCAAGTTGTGGTTCTTATACCACTTTCTTAATATATGGTTTGGTCTCCCCCTGGGGCCCATTGTATATTGTGCTATTTACTGTTGTTCTAGTGCTTTAGTATTGTGTATCTTGTTCTCCAATCTCATAAAGAGGTTAGTAGAGAGTGTTTAGAAATAAATACATATATTTTATATATACCTTGTGTGGTTCTCCTTTCATTTGGTCATTCAGGAGGTTATAATCTGGTAAACCAAGCTGCCTTACATTCCGTCGAGACTTAGCCTAAAGGCTGCTCTCCATAGCTACCACTAGGATAGCTTTCAATAAAGGTTGTCTTTAACCTAATCATCAATAAGGGTTGTTTGGACTGGTACAAGGTGCCCACTTTAATTAGTGGACAGCATATACCAGGCCAACTTCTCACAATAGGGCATGTAAGTTTAGAGTCCCCAGTGGACTTAATACACTTAAGTGTGCACTGCTGCGGTGTCTGTTGTAATATTAAAGCCAGGCCTGCCTTGCAGGCTGGTTTTAAAATACAACTGTGTCCACATTCGCCTCTGGAATTAAAAATGCTTCCAGAATTACCTTTTTATTCCATTTAAGTCACCCCTAAATTCTCTCCCTACGTGCCCCATGGGTGTGGTGCATTGTTATAAAAAGAAGAGACAATATAAATTATCTTTTATATCCTCTAGTAAGGAAAAAACAGCCAAAGCTGTTTTTCCCTATTGTAGTGCTGCTAGCCCCATGCGAACATTGGTAGGCTTTATTAAACTTAATAAAGTCTAATGTTTGATTGGAGCTAGCTAGACAAATCATTCAAAGTATCAAAATAATGGTTACAATAAATCCAACAACTTGGATTTATTATAACTATTAAAGGAAAGTCGTTTTAGACCTTACTATCCTGAAGTTATCTTAAGCAGCCCTGTCGCAGCCTCTTCTGATTGGTCATACTTTTACAGCCTAAGCCAAGCTGCAAACTGAGTAGGTGTGAAGAGGCCTGGGGCTGCCACAATACAGCCATTTGGTGGGAGGAGATTTGCTTCCTGGAGAAAACAGCAAGAGGAAGGGGGCTGGGGAGATAAGCTGAACTTCAAAGGCAGGAGAACAGAGGCCACAGGACCCAGCCAAGCCCCCACTTCCTTGATCCCCAGCTGAATGGAAGCTCCCCTAATTAATTAGGAGAGGGGCTGGAAGGGGAGTGTAGTCAGATGGTAGCCACACCTCTGAATTGGGTTACACAGACACACACACAACAAAGAGAGAATTTCTCTATTTTGATTTGTGAAAGAACAGTGCATTCTGGGTCAAAAATATGCCACACTTCGCAGGAGGTGGTCATAGCAGAGGAAAGTAGCTTTACTCCTATTGGTTGAGGTGTCCCCCCCTTCCTGCCAGCCCAGAGTTGATGGTAAATATGGGAGAGCTGCAGGAGCTCCTCAGATCACTGCCTGGAACATCAGAAGAAGAAGGACTGTCCTGCTGGACATTTGAACTGTGCCACAGAAGGCTTGCACTCACAAGGCTGCACATAAAAAAGGACTGTGCCTGACTCAAAATAAAAGGAGTAGACTCCCTGATCAGCAACAGGTACAACAGAGCTGGATGCAGTGACCTTCCAAGCCAAAGAGAGGATCACCCCTGATGACTAGTCGCAACTGGATTTTTCCTGGACTGTGCAGGTGCATTATGGGATATTGATTTCTAGCCCCCGACAGGCAATCCAGAGTCTATGAGCCCTTTGCTGGAGCTGCTGGACCCTTATTTTTCCAAAAGAACCAGCAAGATCTCAAAGTTTGGAAACTTTCTGCACAGTTTTACAGAAAAGCTCCAGGATGAGACCGGCTCGACGTCGAGAGTCAAGGTGCCATAGTCAACTCGCGAATCGGCCGACCATGCTGGCTTGTCCCGCTGAAAGGTCCTGAGCAACTAACCATCGCCATTGAGGACAAAGATTTCCAGAGGCTCAATGAGGCATCGCCCCCCAGCAGGCCGCTGTCGTCGACTCAAACTGCGGATCCGAGGAACCCTAGGACTCAGCGTCAAGAGTAAAGCTCCAAGAAAAAGACTAAGGGCCTGATTTAGATCTCGGCAGGCGGGTTACTCCATCACAATGGTGAAAGACACCATGTCTGCCAAATTATAATTCCCATAGTATATAATGGGATTTATAGTTTGTTGACGAGATATCCGTCACCGTTCTGACGGAGGAATGCATCTGCTGAGATGTAAATTAGGCCCTAAGTCCGAAGGTTAACTTTTGACCGAGATCTAGGGCTCTGTTTATCTGACCCGTGGCCTAAAACCTTGACTTCGTCCCGGTCCAGTGGGACCAGATAGTTGCTAGTGGCCTTTTAAGCTTTTTGGCACTAGAATGAATAATTATGTATTTAATCTTTAAGAAGTCATACCTCACGTTCCCTACATTAGATTTTTGTCATTTTGGTGTCGTTGTGAAGATAAAAATATTTCCTATTTTTATAAATTAAGGGTTGGATTTTTATTGTGTTGTGTCTTTTACTTATTCACTGTTTTGGTGGCATTAAATGCTTTATACACACCTGGCTCCTAAGTTAAGCCTGACTGCTCCTTTGCTAAGCTATCAAGGGTTGAGCAAGGACTAATTTACTGAGACTTGACTGGACCTATCAGTGATTGTGGTATAATTACTAGCTGAAGTTGCATAACCCTTCCTACTAATCACCCCCTCTCCTACAGTTATTGAGACTATCCCCAACAAAACAAAAGCATTCTTAACCATGACAGATGAAAGGGCTTGTGGATTCTGAGCCCCGGGTAGCCAGACATCAGTAAATAGGAGCATCTCGGATTGATAGAAAACTTCCTTTTTTGTCAGATCGATTTTTATGGTAAAGTCAACATCTTAGAAGCATGTATTCACTTTTAAAAAGTATGGTAATACTAGTATTTTGTAATGGAATGGGCTACCATGTTGCAGATACGTATACGATCACTCCCATCAGGCCAGCAACGCTACTAATTGTTGGATATGTGGCCGACTCCCTCCCTATCAGAAATACAAGGGAGTACTGCCTCTCTTTCCGTATCCATTCACACACAATGGTTCCTGTGGCGCATGGTTTAGTTTGATTAATTCTTTAGATTCAAATACTGTAGTTTACCAGAGCAACTGGGTATGGGGAAACCTGAACTTAGTTTTGCTTAAAGCCTGCTACCCTAACAAGGAGGGACTTCCCAAAAGGACAGGAACTGACCTAGAAAATGAAGTATATGGATTAGGTAATTTTACACTTAACCTCATGATTCTGAATGTTGAATCTGAAACTGCACCAGTCTTGCCTGCTATGTCCGTATTACCAGTCAAAGGTGAATTATGTGTAAGAAAGAATGGTTCAGTACACCTGGGTCATAGTAAATGTACTACTGTGATCGAATTCAGTGATAAAGGCAAGTCTACATTTAGAGCTTCCCGTCATTCCTACTTCATTTGTGGTCATACCGCATATATACGTTTACCTCTAGATTGGGATGGTACCTGTTACATTGCATTCCTTCTGCCACCTGTTTTCCTAGCCCCTCCTGACTACCATAGAAATACCCATCTAGTACACAATAGACCCCAGAGAGATCTCCCGATTGTCGACTACACTGAAACAGCATGGGAACAATACACAGACTTCAATAAAGGTCTCTTTCCCTACATAGGTGTTGTCTCTAATAGTAAACTGATACGTAGATTAACCAGAACCCTTGAAGCAGTAGTGAATGAAACTACCTCTTCCCTAGGCAACTTAACAGAGGAGCAGTCTGCGATGCGGATTGTTGTTCTCCAAAATCGTCTTGTCCTTGACGTCATCCTGGCCGATAGGGGCGGAGCCTGTAGAGTCATCGGATCAAGTTGTTGTGTTTTCATTCCAGAAAACGCGCCATCCGTATACAAAGCCATAACTCGTCTTCACAAGATTGCAAGTCAGATACATCAGAATCCAGGCACCTGGACATGGTCCGGTTGGTTCTGGAGCGTGTTGTCAGCCTGGGGATGGAAAGTTCTATCCTTCCTAGGTATTGGCCTTCTCATAGTATTCAGTTGCTGTCTGTGTCTACAATGTGGACCAGCGATTTGCGGCCTGTGTGCCACATCATGTATTCCACGTTCAAGTTCTCGTTCAAAATCCCGGAAGAAGAAAGAAGAGCAAATGATGTTACATGAACAGATTGATGGATTCCTGAGGATCAATATCTCATGAAGGGTCCGTAGGGGACAAGGAGGGAATGAGGAAATATGAATTTTTATGATCGATTGTGTCCCCTATCTTAGACCCCAACGGCTCCATGTACATGCTACAAGTACATGTATGTTCCCTCCACTTCAAGCTATGAAGACGCAAATACATATGTGTCCAACGTCAACATGTCCTCTTTCAGATCCGCCATGAATGGGTCGAATATTCCGTTCCTAAGTATGCCTTGCCACCGTCTTTATATGGTATACTTTTCACGTTTTTCAGCTCTGGCAAGGTAGGCCCTGAATTCTGCCATCGAGCTTTTCCTGCCTTCTGCCTCTGAATGCTCCAGCCTGGACCTGTATCTGTATCCATGACCTTTGTCTTACTTCCTGCGCGGCTAACGGTGCCTGGCCCGGCCTGTTGCCTGCCAAAGACTGTATTCAGCCTTCAAGTTATCTGCTCCGCTCCTCGAGAAATGCATTCCTGTCTAGTAGTTTAGGTAAACATCCTTCCAGCTACAGAGCAAAGGGCCCGGCCTTACTGTCCCCGTGCAAGTAATTCATGGTTTCTGTTGCCATGGTAGGCCCATGCCCCCTCGCATCTCATGTAGACACGTAGACGCTTATACACGCACTAGCAGTCAGTATAGGATAGCCTCTGCCTGAGAGACCTTTCCTTCCAGATAATACAGTTCCTTAAACACAAGATATTAGATACGATTTGGGATTAGGTTGTTCTGACATCCCAGACTTCTGTCTCCTCATGTAGGGCTAAATGTCAAGTCCCCTTCACCCTCCAGTTACACGTCAATCACACGTCATGCTACTGTGCGCGCATCTCTGCCAAGTATTTCTGCTGATTTTGCAGGATTCTCTTATGGATCCACCCACTTGTGTCATCATCATAATGACGTTTCTAGTACACGCCTTCATGCACGCCTATTGTAACGCCTTTATTCATTACGTATGTGTATCCTTATCTCTCTTCTCAGCTGTCACGCCTTCTGCATATGTCTTCACTGTAATGCATTTACTATATATATGATAACCTGTCAATAAAGTATTGCTCTATCCCTTCCCGAACCTTAGTGGTGACGGAACCCGATTGCCTGGTTCGAACTAATTCCTTTGTAAGGAATAAACCCATTTTAAAACCTCAAATACCACGGATTCTGCCTCTTATTTTTACTGAGTTATTCTTATTGAATTTTACCACATAAATTAAGTCTAGGTAATTAAATTTACCAGAAACTAAGAAGGAAGATTGCCCTTGCTGTGTGCTCTTGGGCTGACCTGCTGTTTTGCTGATTCAACTGAAGGAGAGAAGAAGGGGACTTTGCTGTGTGCTGTGATTCCCCCCATCCACTTGAAACCAAGACTTTGCTGTGTGCTGTGTCTGTCTAGAGTCTCCAAGGGCCTGAGAAGAGCTGGCCTCCTGTTGGGAACACAGGGACATCAAGATTCCCAGAAACTACCTTTATTTTCAGCTGAGCGCGCGTTGCTGTGCACAGTCGGTGCCTGAGAGTGGTCTATCGGTCGGTGTGCAGTCGGCACATGAGGAAAGGCACCCGTAAAGAGCAACACGCACTGAGGGCCGGTATCTTTTCACCACCGGCCCCCATTTGCCCAGCATGCTGAACAACCTCCCCCTTTGGTTCACACCGCCACGTCTCAAGCCCCAAATAGCCCGAGACCGGGTTCGCGATATCAGGAGATCGCCGCCGTAGCCTTTCACCGCCACTGGCCGAGGTCCGCAGCATCACCGGTGTGCCGCGCTGGGATTGGCTCCAGCTGCCAGGGATTCCCTTCATGTCATCCAGGGGCCGCGCTGGGATTGGTTCCAGCCGCCCGAGAGTCCCGCCGCATCATCGACGTACTGCACCCCCATTGGTCCCGCCCGCTCGAGGCCCGTAGCGTCATCGTGGTGCCTCGTTGCGATTGGGCCAGTCGCAAGGGCTTCCCCATGCTTCTGCGAGGAGCGGAGAACTGCGCCGGAGGCCGGGGAGCGGTGAGAAGACGGAGTCTGCCTCGCCGGAGAACCTCGTGGGATCTCCCGGACTGCCCAGCGCTCATCTCTCAGGTAACTGGCCCCGCTCCTCTAAGGAAGTAAGTGTCTACCCCAGTGCTCACGGAGGGCACTGCCGGTGGACTGTGTGGGGCGCTGGTTGCCTGGCTAAGCGCAACGGCAGCAGAGGGGAGAGGGAGCGCGAGGGGGCAGCAGTGACTGAATTAAAGGTTGGAGTCCCGTTTATCTCACTCAAGCAGCATTGCCATACTCGCTGCAATACCGGGGCACTGAGACTGCCTGGACGGTTTATAATTGAGCCCCCCCCCTTGTTAGGATCACGCTTTTACAGTGACAATTGAACTAAGGAAACAGGAGAAAACTACCAGACGTTGGGGCTACAAGAAATCTGTGTATATGTTGGCCTTGTTTTTGATATTTGGTCTTGCTTAATTGATATATAAAAAGCTATTTTTGATACTTACCGGTGTGGTGTCCCTTTGTGGTGCTTCCCAGAGTTATTGTGGGTGTGGGTGCAAATACTTTACACATTGCCTGGAGGATAAGCCTGTCTGCTCGTGCCAAGCTACCAAGGGGGTGAGCAGGGGTTATCAACAGTGTGTACCCCTTTACCCTGACTAGAAGAGAGGGTCCCTATTTGGTCAAAGGTACCTACCTCTGCCAACTAGAGACCCCCACTTCTGACACTGACTCTAAAGATTTCACTGTCTCCTAGAAACTGAAAGGCAAGCAGTGTCCATTAGAGATTTATGGACACACAGCACAGCTGTGATTGGGTGACCTGCAGTATGATAGACCTACAGGGGTGGCAGGAAGTAGCAAAAGTCAGAAGACAGTGGTTGGAGGAGGAGATTAGTGGAGCAAACTGTGATCATAGTTTCATCTAATTGTCTTGAAAACTAATGAAACATATGTTGTAAAAACTTGAACCTGATTGTTTCATTCAAGCCTTCAATCCCTTAATGTTAAAAGAAACCTTATCTAAACATGAATCTCCACTCATAAAAGTTTATCATGAGGGCCTTTGAGTCACTTTTTTGTGTGCTTGTTAATTACTTAAATTAATACAGAAAAATCATTGTTGGCTCATTCTCAATTATCAAATGCTTTAACATATGACTACGTGACTCAGTTAAGTACTGAGATGATGGCGTTTGAAATGTGGTAAATATACACACAAATTCATGCTAAAGTGATCTACTGTCTGAAACTTTCCTCTTAAAATATTAGGATGAAATGTCCGGGTCTAAACCACAATGCAACTATATTTATTTTAGTACCTCTCTGATCTGCCATGGTTGGTACATGCCACGTAGTGGCCCAGTCAGATAAGCTCAAGTACAATATTTGCTGAACAAGAGTATAAGTATGTGTGACTGAAATATAAAGACCCGGAGGGTGGGAAATAATTGAATATTCACTTTATATGTACAAGGAATCACAGGTGCGAGGTGATTGCACAGTTGAGGGATAGATGTCAGTAAAAACCACCAGTGGGTGGTAGTACCTGGGCAAGTAGGATACACTCAGCGGCAACAGCATCAGAAACCAGTGCTAGAACAACGCAGAAGCAAGAGAGTGAGAACTTTACTAGGACCTCCATTCTGCAGTAAAACACCAAACTGCACATCAAATGTGAACATAATGCCTCCAAAGTAATAGTTTTTTGTCCACAAACAGGACACGTCACTCTTGAAACATCAACCGTATTCAACAGTCAGTTATTGTAGGAAAATCATTCTTTTTGCCCTGATTTCCCCCATTTTTTATCGTTCGACTGATGCTGGTGATTACTGACTCTGAAGGTGCCCTGGGCTCTGCTTGTCAGACCCAGGGCCAGTGCTCTGTCCTCTAAAGATATATGGTCATTGGCATAATTCGGACTGGCAAAGATAACCTACTAATGAGTCCCTAATATATGACAGAGGCCTCTCAGGGGCTGCACCATGTATTGTGCCACCCCTGGGAGACCTTGCAAAATGACACCAAAAGTCTGCTACAGCAGCCTGTGTGAGGTGGTGAATGCACACCTTACTTAGATATAGGTTCACTATATCTACCCATATCACTGCACATATAAACCTATCAGTCACCCCTATGGCAGGCCTTATTAATCCTGAAGGCAGGGTGCTGGGTTTTATGTGAGAGGGTGCCCATGCATGAGCAGAGCCCCTCTGCAGCCTTCGGAACCTTTATTCTGGGGTTGTTTGTAATGCAGCAAAACCATGTACTCTAAAGTGCATTATAACCTCGCGGTAAATGCTAACTGTGGAATGGTTGCAAGGAAACATGTTGTGTTTGGTGTCAAACACCTTGGAATCATACCTCCCCGCCAGTAACTGGTGGGGTGGGGTATGATTCCACCCTAATAGAGGGAGAAATGTGATTTCATAGGTTCACCCGGTACCAGCTTTACAGAACCCTGGCATCACAAAATGGATGCTGCCAGTCACAGCCACGAGCCTGCCCCCATGCTGCTGGACGAAACTCCGGCAGGGGACGGCTGGACAATAGGTTTCTTGTCACAGGGACAGGCTTTAGTGTATTGGGGCTGGGTAGGTGCACTCCAAGAGTGCTTTGATGTCTGCACTAGGGGCACATTTGATGTCCCTGTGCATAGTCCAGCTCAAGCCAGTTACAAGGGCCACCGGCCCCTGCTCTGGCACGAAACTGGACAAAGGACATGGGTTAGCCGCCCCTCTGTCCTGACCCTCCCATAGGTGGGTCCCCAGAGTTTGTCCCACCCCTTCCTTGGGTATAAAGTAGGAACCCCTGGCTATAGGACTTTAGATTTACCTGAACAAAACTCTGCTACAGAATCCCAGAACTTCAACTAGCTACATGACGTTTGATGACTGAAGAATCTCCCTTGGAGTAAAGGAGCTACAAGGAAGGCACCAAAGACGCATCTGTCCGGTTTGCGACTACGCAGCTCCTGAAGGACTCCGAAGACTTTGCAACACAGGAGGTGGGTTTCCAAGCTTCCCCGAGGCCGACCCGTGTTCTCAGCAAACCTGAGATCCAAAGCCCTCGTAGGGACCATGCAACCCGAACCCCTGGACACCGTGCACATTTGCAGCAGCATATGCTTTTTGGCGATCCCTGAGGCTGTGCTTTGGGCTACTTGTATTCCAGACCCCGAGCAGTGTTTCCAACGAAGATTACTGGCCTACACTCTTCAAGTGTCCCGTGGGCTGGTATTTAGTAATTCCTCTCGAGGTCCCTCTGCGATCCCTTGTCCATCAACTTGTGGGTCCCTGAGTAGGGTACTTTAACTTTCAACGGGCTTACCTGGTTGCTCCAGACGTGCCCTGACTCTCCATTGCTTGGGGAGTCCACAGGACCTTGCTGGTCCACACCGAAGCCGTTTTACTCTCACCACGTGGGTTGCCGTTGTCAAGGCTTTTTGGTCTCCAGTCTGGACACCGACCCCCCAGCACTCGACATCCTTTGTTGGACAGCTCGCCTGTGGACTGTGGTTGTCATCGACATCTCCTGGTCCCTATGGCAGTGGAGTCAAGCTTCACCTCTTTGCACCTGAAACACCCGACATTGGTGGGCATTGGTCTACCGTGCCCCTGGTCACCCTGAAGTGACTCAGACTCTGTCCCCTCTGCTTTCAGGTTCTTCACAACTCAGATCCAGGCTTGGATCACACTGGACACTTTTCCTCCTCACGGCAGCAGCACTTTGCAGCAACTCTCCATTGGAAACGACGAAGATTCCCGACATCATTTGACACCTATGCACCCTGCTTCCCTGGGTTAGGTAACACAGGTACTCCGGTGCTCACATGGGTGCTGGCCTTAGAACCTTCTAAATCTCCAAGGGTTTGCTCCAAGTCCTCTCTGAAGTGTCCTTAATCTTTAAAATTCCAACCCTGACTTTCCCATAGGATTGTACGGAGCTTGCGGCTGTGTTCTCACACTTCACGTGTCCCCCGTGGGTCCCCTGTGTCACTACCTTGGGTGGTTCCTTGGGTTCCCAGCAATTCTACGTGCTCTAGGCACTGTGTCTAGTCAAGTTGTGGTTCTTATACCACTTTCTTAATATATGGTTTGGTCTCCCCCTGGGGCCCATTGTATATTGTGCTATTTACTGTTGTTCTAGTGCTTTAGTATTGTGTATCTTGTTCTCCAATCTCATAAAGAGGTTAGTAGAGAGTGTTTAGAAATAAATACATATATTTTATATATACCTTGTGTGGTTCTCTTTTCATTTGGTCATTCAGGAGGTTATAATCTGGTAAACCAAGCTGCCTTACATTCCGTCGAGACTTAGCCTAAAGGCTGCTCTCCATAGCTACCACTAGGATAGCTTTCAATAAAGGTTGTCTTTAACCTAATCATCAATAAGGGTTGTTTGGACTGGTACAAGGTGCCCACTTTAATTAGTGGACAGCATATACCAGGCCAACTTCTCACAATAGGGCATGTAAGTTTAGAGTCCCCAGTGGACTTAATACACTTAAGTGTGCACTGCTGCGGTGTCTGTTGTAATATTAAAGCCAGGCCTGCCTTGCAGGCTGGTTTTAAAATACAACTGTGTCCACATTCGCCTCTGGAATTAAAAATGCTTCCAGAATTACCTTTTTATTCCATTTAAGTCACCCCTAAATTCTCTCCCTACGTGCCCCATGGGTGTGGTGCATTGTTATAAAAAGAAGAGACAATATAAATTATCTTTTATATCCTCTAGTAAGGAAAAACCAGCCAAAGCTGTTTTTCCCTATTGTAGTGCTGCTAGCCCCATGCGAACATTGGTAGGCTTTATTAAACTTAATAAAGTCTAATGTTTGATTGGAGCTAGCTAGACAAATCATTCAAAGTATCAAAATAATGGTTACAATAAATCCAACAACTTGGATTTATTATAACTATTAAAGGAAAGTCGTTTTAGACCTTACTATCCTGAAGTTATCTTAAGCAGCCCTGTCGCAGCCTCTTCTGATTGGTCATACTTTTACAGCCTAAGCCAAGCTGCAAACTGAGTAGGTGTGAAGAGGCCTGGGGCTGCCACAATACAGCCATTTGGTGGGAGGAGATTTGCTTCCTGGAGAAAACAGCAAGAGGAAGGGGGCTGGGGAGATAAGCTGAACTTCAAAGGCAGGAGAACAGAGGCCACAGGACCCAGCCAAGCCCCCACTTCCTTGATCCCCAGCTGAATGGAAGCTCCCCTAATTAATTAGGAGAGGGGCTGGAAGGGGAGTGTAGTCAGATGGTAGCCACACCTCTGAATTGGGTTACACAGACACACACACAACAAAGAGAGAATTTCTCTATTTTGATTTGTGAAAGAACAGTGCATTCTGGGTCAAAAATATGCCACACTTC
Organism: Triturus cristatus; assembly: GCF_964204655.1. Lineage (NCBI taxonomy): Eukaryota > Metazoa > Chordata > Amphibia > Caudata > Salamandridae > Triturus > Triturus cristatus. Next base: position 152,037,742 of record NC_140592.1, read on the forward strand.
GCAGGAGGTGGTCATAGCAGAGGAAAGTAGCTTTACTCCTATTGGTTGAGGTGTCCCCCCCTTCCTGCCAGCCCAGAGTTGATGGTAAATATGGGAGAGCTGCAGGAGCTCCTCAGATCACTGCCTGGAACATCAGAAGAAGAAGGACTGTCCTGCTGGACATTTGAACTGTGCCACAGAAGGCTTGCACTCACAAGGCTGCACATAAAAAAGGACTGTGCCTGACTCAAAATAAAAGGAGTAGACTCCCTGATCAGCAACAGGTACAACAGAGCTGGATGCAGTGACCTTCCAAGCCAAAGAGAGGATCACCCCTGATGACTAGTCGCAACTGGATTTTTCCTGGACTGTGCAGGTGCATTATGGGATATTGATTTCTAGCCCCCGACAGGCAATCCAGAGTCTATGAGCCCTTTGCTGGAGCTGCTGGACCCTTATTTTTCCAAAAGAACCAGCAAGATCTCAAAGTTTGGAAACTTTCTGCACAGTTTTACAGAAAAGCTCCAGGATGAGACCGGCTCGACGTCGAGAGTCAAGGTGCCATAGTCAACTCGCGAATCGGCCGACCATGCTGGCTTGTCCCGCTGAAAGGTCCTGAGCAACTAACCATCGCCATTGAGGACAAAGATTTCCAGAGGCTCAATGAGGCATCGCCCCCCAGCAGGCCGCTGTCGTCGACTCAAACTGCGGATCCGAGGAACCCTAGGACTCAGCGTCAAGAGTAAAGCTCCAAGAAAAAGACTAAGGGCCTGATTTAGATCTCGGCAGGCGGGTTACTCCATCACAATGGTGAAAGACACCATGTCTGCCAAATTATAATTCCCATAGTATATAATGGGATTTATAGTTTGTTGACGAGATATCCGTCACCGTTCTGACGGAGGAATGCATCTGCTGAGATGTAAATTAGGCCCTAAGTCCGAAGGTTAACTTTTGACCGAGATCTAGGGCTCTGTTTATCTGACCCGTGGCCTAAAACCTTGACTTCGTCCCGGTCCAGTGGGACCAGATAGTTGCTAGTGGCCTTTTAAGCTTTTTGGCACTAGAATGCATAATTATGTATTTAATCTTTAAGAAGTCATACCTCACGTTCCCTACATTAGATTTTTGTCATTTTGGTGTCGTTGTGAAGATAAAAATATTTCCTATTTTTATAAATTAAGGGTTGGATTTTTATTGTGTTGTGTCTTTTACTTATTCACTGTTTTGGTGGCATTAAATGCTTTATACACACCTGGCTCCTAAGTTAAGCCTGACTGCTCCTTTGCTAAGCTATCAAGGGTTGAGCAAGAACTAATTTACTGAGACTTGACTGGACCTATCAGTGATTGTGGTATAATTACTAGCTGAAGTTGCATAACCCTTCCTACTAATCACCCCCTCTCCTACAGTTATTGAGACTATCCCCAACAAAACAAAAGCATTCTTAACCATGACAGATGAAAGGGCTTGTGGATTCTGAGCCCCGGGTAGCCAGACATCAGTAAATAGGAGCATCTCGGATTGATAGAAAACTTCCTTTTTTGTCAGATCGATTTTTATGGTAAAGTCAACATCTTAGAAGCATGTATTCACTTTTAAAAAGTATGGTAATACTAGTATTTTGTAATGGAATGGGCTACCATGTTGCAGATACGTACTTCTAATAGCAGATTTCTCACCTATTGAATATCCCCCAGGGACCAGACTGGGCCCAGAATTTTTCATAGAAATTGCTCCCATCAACCGGCAGATGGTGCCATCAGTCTCTTCAGCGACCTTGCATTGCCTCTGGAAGTAACAGTGCTGAGCCACATATAGGTGCTGCCCCACATGCTGACATCAGTGCTTTCTTTCCACACCCTTTGTCGCTGATCCAGAGATATTCTCCCTACTTTGTTGGATTTTTGCTGATGACAAATTCTCCTTTTCTGTTGGACCGTTCCTGCTGGTGGCCCTGGTCCTGCCCAAGTCACCATCTTTGGGCAAGTCAAAGATGAAGTCCATGGACAAACTGCAAAAAGTCCAAGTGGTAGTCAGATCTATATTGCTCCTCCCATGACAGGGACACACTTCACAGTTGACTCAGCAAGGATCCAACTCCGATGCCATTCTCTGACTTTGTGCCTATTTCAAGGCTGGTCCCCAGCATACCCTTAGATTTCTGGGCCATTGCCAGCCTCCACAGCACATAGAGACCTTCAAGGAGGCCATGTTGCAGCTGTTCAGGATGGCTTCAACTTCCTCTTGAGTGCCTTTGTGCCCCACAGAGCCACAGGAGCCCCCAGGTGGACTTCAGCTGACAGGTTCTGCCCTCGTGCCGACTGACCTCATGGTACCTTCGCCCTGTTCTAGGCACTGGCCCAAAATTCTACTCCAGCGCCAGAGGCCTCTTCAGGGCTCACCGTCCAGCTGTTGATCCCAGTTGCAGAAGCACTAGCACCGGAACTCATCCAGGCACCAATCTTGGATGTGGAACCGAGTTCAACCAGTTTCTGTCCCCTTTTCCTTTCATTGGTGATAATGATTCCTTTGGATAGAGAATCGTACTTTACATGACAACTTCTGGTTAGCAGTATACATTTTTTTGACAGATTGTATCTGTGATGGCCAGTTTATTACCATTAACAAAAATATCCTGTTTAATCTTGTTATACTTAAGTGATGTCAGTTGAAAAGCCACGTCAAGTTGGAAACAATCAATAAATATGTATGTGTAATGATGTATGTGTTGCTACTATTCTCAGTTTAATTTTGTTCAGTAAGAAAGGGGGCGTTGATGGGAGAAGATGAGTACTGGGGAATTCCACCCTGCAAGTCCCCCTATGCCAAGGCATGGTCTCCACTGGCCATGCAGATTACGACCTTAACCCTACACAATTCGATTAGGGCGGTAAATGGTCGTAAGCCCTCAGATATTCCCTCGAAGTGCACCTATAATAAAAAAGATCACGAATCCCATTTGGACTATGTTATGGTAGAGTCTCGATTGTGGCCAAAGATAGTGGACCTGGAGGTACTGAATAGAATGGATAGTGACCACAACGCCCTAATGTTGAAGATGGAATCTCCCTTTATTTTAAAAAGCTATAATGAAATGACCAAGGATCCTGGCCTCGTCATCACTAACAATAGGCGGCGGGTTAAGTGGGGGAATTTGCTCGAGAAGAGGGATGCACTCCCCAGCCTATATAAAGTAATTCTTCCCCTTTTTATAAAGGCAAGTGATATTTGGGCACAAGCCCCGAGCCTAGGTGCACCAGTGAACCTGCTTTCGGTCCACCAGGAATTGGTGGACAGTCTAGCAGGTATCTTTAACCCGATTGCTCTTCCAAATAAGACTAGGGTGCCTTCTTCTTCTTGGTACAACGGCACCTGCAGGAGGATTAAAACGGAATTGTTAAGTGCCATAAAAGATGGCACAGACAGGACGAAAATATGCTCACTTAGGACATTGTATAAAGAAGCAATGAAACAGGCCAAGATAGATTGGGACTGGGAGAGATGGCAGAACCTAGCCTCAGCGCTTGATAATAAGGAAATACGGAGATTCTGGGCCATCGTGAACACAGGGTCCGATGAACCCCGCAATGCGATTGAAGCTAATATAGATGCGGGGGTGTGGGAACTACATTTTAAAACCCTATATGCAGCAACTACTGACTTAGATTTTATGCCATTGCACACATCTAAACCCGGGGAGGTGGAGGCACTGGAATTTACCCCTGAGGATGTTTTTATTGCCTTAGGGAAATTGGCGATGGGTAAAGCACCAGGTATAGATAAACTCCCTGGCGACTTGTGTAAAGATCAACCGAAGATTTGGGCGCCATATTTTTGTGCCTTATTTAACTCTATTTTGCGTGGTATGGAGGTGCCGGGTACTTGGCTGGGAGCAGAGATTATACCAATTTACAAAAAGGGCTCCCCTCTGCTCCCAGTCAATTACAGGCCTATCAGCCTCATTGACGTCCCTCAAAAAATCTTCTCACGACTCATTTTAGATCGTTTGCAGGAGTGGATCAATGAGAATGAAATCCTTTCCCCATATCAGGCTGGCTTCAGGAGGAACACATCCACCATGGATCAGATCTTCCGTTTAGTTATGCTGTATTGGAAGATGGTATTAATAGAGGGTGGCAGCCTCTACATGGTGTTTGTAGACCTTCGATCCGCCTTTGATACTGTTCTCAGGGGGAAACTTTGGGCCGTGCTTCGGGACTTGGGAGTTCCGCAAGCACTGCTGGAGGTTTTAGTAAGGTTACATGCTCAGAATTTTGCACAGGTTAGGTGTGCGAGAGGAGGAATACTGTCTGCTAGGTTTCCGGTAAATAGGGGGGTCAGGCAAGGGTGCGTCCTGGCCCCAACCCTGTTTTGCTTGTATGTGAATGCAATGATCACACACTTGGATGCAGTGCCAAACAATGATGCACCTAGATTGGCAGGTAGGAAAGTCTCGGCAATAATGTTTGCCGATGATACTCTCCTACTCTCCAAGTCCCCTATGGGGATACAACGTATATTGAATGGTTTTAATGATTTTTGTTGTGCCCATGGATTACAGATTAACGTAGACAAGACTAAATTTATGATATTTAATCCCCCTTCACACACTCGATCAGCACCAATATTGGAATCGGTCAGACTGCAGAGGGTTCAGACATTCCAATACCTAGGCGTTACGCTAAGTGAAAACCTCTCATGGGGCCCTCATCATGCCAAGTCCCAACTTAAATTGTCTCAAATTGTGGGGGGTATTCTTAAGATGACAAATGCCTCAACATATAGGCCTATAAGTCCTGCGCTTGAAATATACAAAGCTAGGGCGAGGGCAGCGGCATTGTATGGGGGGGAACTTTGGGGGCGTGCTTCCAGGCCTGAAATCTCCAAAGTGGAGAACAGATTTCTGCGGCAGCTGCTGCTGCTTCCCCAAAGTACACCCCTTCTACCGCTAAGGCTCGACTTGGGTTTATTCCCCATCCAGGAGGAATTATCTATTAAACCCCTTAGGTTTTGGAGGAGGTTATGGATAACCCCCGAACTTTCGCAGTATAGAAATGAATTGCAAGAAGTATTGAGCTCAAGCAAGGCAGCGAACATACCATGGCTCACCTTTGTTAAACAAGAACTATTGACAATGGGTCTCTCAGCCCTGTGGCATAATCCAGCTAAGGCCTGTAGGGAGATCTCAGGGAAATCACTAACGGAGTGCTATAGGTCACGCTGCAGCAGTATATGGCTGCACGACTCTCGAAATGGCACTATGGTAAAATCATTTTTAGAAATTAAATCTGCATTTGCCTTTGAAGAATTTTTGAATGTTATTCACCCTGTTGCGGCCAGGAAGCTGTATATACAATGGAGGTTTGGTTCACTCCCAATAGGGTGTCTCACAAGCAAAATGGTCATCTTCTAGGGTCACCCAATGCCCAGGCTGTGGAGCTGAAAAGGAGAATGAATGCCATATTTTATTCTTTTGCCCTGCTTATAGTAGAGCTCGGAAGTTCTGTATTGTACCAATCTGTAAAAACTTGGGCTTCCAGAAGTGTTCAGCTGCATTAAGAATTTTTAAATCTGATACTGCAGGATATATTGTGTTTGCCTTATCGAAGTTTCTGCTCGCTATGTGGTCTAAAAGGAGTTTCCTAATAGCGAATAGTGGCTAGTGCCTGTGGCTTTTGTATTGGATTTTGAATCTGTATCCATAGTTTTAATGTTTTATTATCTTATTGTAATGACGGTTTTACTTGTATCTTTTATGGCTGAAATATTGCCGAAATAAAGATTAATGAAATGATATAGTTTTAATAAACTAATGTCCTCGCTATAACTGCTGCTCAATTTTCTTTTCCTAACACAGTAATGTGATTTTTACTTGCAGCACTATGGACAATCCAAGATTTTTAACGATGTGATGGATGTTTTGAACATGGTCTTCACTGGTGTGTTTACTGTGGAGATGGTTTTAAAACTGATAGCTTTCAAACCCAAGGTACATTTGAAGACAATTGTTCATACTATTTGCAATGTTCTTTGGCAAAGTTAACTGAAATATTACCATGTAGACTGGCATTGTGAATGGAATATAAGTTGATCTGTACAATGTTTAGTCTTGTAAATAATACAAAAAGAGAAGGATCTTTGAATACATGTGCAGTGTCTTGGTCATCTACATTGAATTGTAAGTGCGCTACTCACCCGTGAGGGTCTCAAGGCGCTGGGTGGGGGGGGTTTAGCAGCTCCGTTCAGTCGAAGAGCCAGGTCTTGAATGTCTTCCTGAAGATATTCAGGGAGGGGGCACATCTGATGTCGGTTGGGAGCTAGTTCCAGGTCTTGGACGCCATGTAGGAGAAGGCTCTTCCACCTGTCCTGGCATTGCGGATGCGTGGGGTTTCGGCGAGGTTGGCGGATTGGAGGTTTCTCTTGGGTACGTGGAAGGATATCCTCTCGTTGAGGTATTGGGGCCCGGTGTTGCGGAGGCATTTGTAGGCGTGGGTGAGTATCTTGAAAGTGACTCTCTTCTGTATGGGGAGCCAGTGGAGGTTGCGCAGGTGTTGGGTGATGTGTTCGTGTCGAGGGATGCCAAGGAGGAGTCTGGCTGCGGTGTTCTGTATGGTTTGGAGTTTGTGGAGCAGAGACTTGTTTATCCCGGCATAGAGGGTGTTTCCGTAGTCCAGTCTGCTGGTTATGAGTGCGTGGGTGATGGTCTTCCTTGATTCGGGGGGGATCCATTGAAGGTCTTTCGGAGGATGCAGAGGGTGTTGAAGCAGCTGTAGGCGATGGCGTTGACCTGTCAGGTCATGGAGAGGGAGGAGTTGAGTATGATGTTGAGGTTTCTGGCGTGGCCCGTGGGGGTGGGAGGGCTGCCAAGGGCGGTGGGCCACCAGGTTTTGTCCCATGAGGATGGGGAGGGTCCGAGGACGAAGACCTCTGTCTTTTCCGAGTTGAGCTTCAGGCAGCTGCTGCTCATCCAGGATGCGATGTCCTTCATTCCTTCCTGGAAGTTGAGTCTGGTGGTGACTGGGTCCTTGGTGAGGGAGAGGATTAGCTGGGTGTCGTCAGCATAGGATACTATGCTGAGTCCATGGTGTCCAGCGATCGCGTTGAGGGGGGCCATGTAGATGTTGAAGAGCGTGGCAGCTGAGCAACGATCCTTGGGGCACTCCACAGTTGATTTCCGTGGGTTTAGAGAGGAAGGGTGCCTGTCTGATTCTTTGGCTTCTGCCGGTGAGGAAGGAGCTGATCCATTCGAGGGCCGTTCCCTGTATGGCGGCGTCGTGGAGTCTGGCGGTCAGTGTGCTGTGGGAGATGGTGTTGAACGCTGCAGAGAAGTCAAGTAGGATCAGGGCCGCGGTGTGTCCTTGGTCGAGGAGGGTGCGGATGTCGTCTGTGGTGGCGAGTAGAGCAGTCTCGGTGCTGTGATTGCTTCGGAATCCGGATTGGGAGGGGTCGAAGATGGAGTTTTCTTCGATGAATGTTGTTAGCTGGGCATTGACAATCTTCTTGGTGACTTTGGCCGCGAAAGGGAGGAGGGAGATGGGTTGGTAGTTCTTGAGGTCCGTGGGGTCTGCTGACGGCTTCTTGAGCATGAGCAGGGGTCTTACTTCTGCGCGTTTCCAGTCGGGGAAGGTGCCGGTCTTGAAGGTGGTGTTGATGGTGTGCCGTAGTTCGGGAGCGATGGCGGCTCTGTGATAGATGTGCGGTGGGCAAGGGTTTGTGGGTGTCCCTTAGTGGAAGCAATAGCTCCCCAGCATGTCTCATTCTACGTTTTTGGAATTTAATCCCTGTTGCAGATGCCATAAGATAATGTCCTTGATGGACCTACAAAACATTTACAACAACCTGTTGATGGGTCATTTCTTAATACCTTGGCATTTGTAGGCAATCTTTTTTGCATTTGTCTGCTCTGTGGGCTATGACACTCATCTAGACCACATCACAGTGCATAGTGTCCAAATCAGAGCATTTTGAATCCAACAGAAAAGCAGAAGGCGGAACAAAACATGTGAAAGAATCTCACTTCTAATATAAAATTATATATTGCTGAAGTCAATATTCTTTGAAAAGCCAATATGGCCTATTTTGTCCAACGTTCAGTGAAAAACTGACTTGAGAATATGCCAGCACACTAAATTGTAATGGGCTTCTCAAATTCCCTTGTAGTAGGATACTTAGAAGTGCCAATCCCTTCACCCACAGATCTTTTCAAATCTTTACACTGGCGCACTGCCTGCACTTAAATGTATTGGGCTGTCTGTCTAGCCATAAAGGCCTTCCTATGGTCCTTCTCAGGGAGCTTCATTCAAGTCCATCAATGTGCATTATATCAACAGACAGGGCAGGATGTGGTCATTGACCCTTTCCTTGGAGGAGAGTCGACTCTAAAGATAGGCCTATCAGTAGAGATGTTTCTTGGGAATGCCCACATGTCAGTCACCCTTATCATATGAGTGGGTGCTCTGAGACTTCGCTCTTTAGAGGACCATGAGTGAGACCTTCATTCTGAAATGACAGGATATTTGCCTGTCCTTTCTTCCTTCATGTGTCTCATGGACCAGCCTTCTTTCTTACATTAGCCACCAGTGGTGTGTTTTCTAAAGGGTTTACTCCACATGTGTTCTGCGACTTGGTTTATTGTTTCTCAGTAGGATTTAAATCTTGTTTTAAAGTTTCTCATGGCAACCTCATTTGGGCTGATGCACGGTTGCCCGGTTTCACTTCTGATATTTAAAACTGTTTTGAGTGGAAATAACCTCATCCATTGGGGTTGAGGAACCTCTGGTCCACTCGGCCTGGCCATGCATCACTGTATGCTGCCTCGGTTAACTAGTTCTTTGCAGCTGCCTGTCATTTTGTTCTGAAGGTGGTATCTGCATTTCATATGGGCCAGTTCATCACTTTCCCATCCTCCTGACCCCACCAAACCGGAGGAGTGACTGCATTGACTAGGCCCCAAGCTTGCAATGTTTTATTATATCAACTGTATATGACAAAACATAGTGGATAATTAGCTCTGTATATACTTTGTCAGAGGGCAAGGTGGTAACCAAGGTCATTGACCATGTTGATTTACCCTGTGCACCAAGATCTGCTATGTATTGGCCAAAAAAGACCCTCTGGATGGCATTTGGCACATTCTACAAGGGGCACGGCTGCTTCCACAGCTCTCACCAGAAGTGTTTCAGTAGCTGACCTCCGCCGAATGGCTACATGGTCATCCTTACATACCTTTGCTAAACATTATGGCCTCACAGCTCAGACAGATACTTTGTCAGACAGGCGTATGGCTTTCTACAGGGTAGCAAGTGCAGTGTTTCATGGTCCAGAAATGAGAGGACATATTTTACCCCAAATATGGTTACTTTTTACTACCCAACGGAGGGTCGTGGGGCCCATTTTCCTTGCTTTAATTGAAGCCCATGATATTGTTATTTCCAGGGCTATATTGAACGACTCATTTGGTTTATTGGCACTACTTTGTCCCACGTCCTGAAGGGTATTACTTTTGGAGTCAGTCATAAAGTGAGGAATCTGCTGGAAAAATTATCTATCTCAAGAAAAACTTTCTCTCCTCCCTCCTACCTCTCCTGAGGAATTAGTGCAGTGATTAATAAGATCCCAATGTATGTAACATTTCACATACTGTATTTGTTGGTGTTGATGATGCTTTCTTCGTTCCTCTGCATTAATCTCAATGGAGAATGGAAAAAGTATCCAGACCGACATCAGTGCACCAGTTGTCACATCCTGCACAGGTAGAGTCGCACCAGAATCCCAGATGCTAAACCTGGCAATGCTGTTGACAGAATGTTTCTGAATCCAGTCAGGCGCCAGAGGGTGTTTCTAAGATGAAGAATCATCCAAAACCTTGATACATAACAGTGGAATCCCAGACTGTGATTTATTGGCCATACACATCAACGGGACCTGGAGAGCCTCGGTAGGCTGGAGGGTCCTGCAATACTTGTGATGCCTGGAGAGTCTCAGACCATCAAGTCTTAAAATAAGCCTGTTGAGAGTGAAAAACTATTTTCCTAAAGTCACGTTTAGATTGGTTGCTGTGGAGAAACAAAGATCCTAGGCGCTGTACTAGATTCCAAAGCATTGGAATGTTTCATGAGTTTCTCTTCATTACTATCTGCAAAACCTATGGTGTGCTTGATAAAACATATCCAAAAACCTGCTGAATAATAAAACAGATGATCCAATTGTTTAAAACCTTTTTGGGGAGCGAGGCACCAAACTTTTTAAGGAGAAATCAACTGGGTACAAACATTATGTCTATGACTCACCCCTTCAATGAATTCAGTGAAGAACTTCACTAAGGACTTCCTTTCAAAATGCAGATAACTTTGCTATCAAGAATGCATACACCTCAAAACCAAAAACATTTGGTGTCAGCATGAGACTACGGCACAAATTGACTGGGGTGTAGTACCAATTCTGCATATGCATGTTGTGTACTTTCCTGTTCAGTATATTCCCAGTCTTCGGCTTGATAACTTCCCATAATGCAGTACACATTTTGTTCATCAAACTGGCTTCCTAATAAGGTTTCCAAATGTGTCTTGGGCATCCAATTAAAATTGTGAGCGGAAAATATCAAGATGCAATAAATATTGCAAGCTGGGCCTCTGGACATTGGCCCACTGGCAAAAAAATTCTTGAATAAGTGCAGTGGTTTGGTATTGGGATGCATTTGTTCCATAGAGTGCATTCTTTCTTCTTTTCTTCTTCACCTACTACAAACACCATCAATATCTATTCTAATCATGCCACACAGTGGGAGCAGAACTGCATAAGAAAATTATGTAACCAAGGAATTTCCCAACGTGTATTTCCCTGTACAGCTTGTCCATGTGCACCCACATTCTGTCAGAGCTCAGTTTGGATCATTATACCAGTACCTTGAGCTGCATGATAGTAGGTTCTGAAATCGAGGGGTCACCAGATCAGAAGGTTTAAGTGAGAAATGATCATTAGCAGCTATAATTAGAAAGACCATGAAATTAATTCTGTCGCCTATAAAAGATGAAGCAAGCAAATGGCAAGGTCAATTAAAATCAGGAATCTCAAGTGAAGAGAAGGACTAGTCCATGCCAGCATGGGTGCAGCTTATTCCTGCCTTCTTCATATGGCAGTGTTGGGGGGCTTCCAATGCAACCCACCCCCCAGGCCTTTTATAAAATTCGAGGCTGGTGTTTATTCTTCTATGTCAGTATATTGGAAGTTATCAGTAGAGATGTTCAAGGCTGTCATAGTCTCCTCTTTGTTAAGGTAGTGGTAAGGCTTCGTTTGTCTAAAAAACTAACCAAACTCTTGGCTGTGTTCTTCCAAAATGGATCTGACATGCAGGATTTTGTGAAGTGTTATTGAGGAGTTAGTTTGAAAAGATAAGCAAAACTGGTCCTTGGTCATTGATTTTATTGTTTTCTTCAAAGTAGTGAATTCAGCTAGGATGTCCCTTGATCTTTTTGAGTTTTTCATGAACCTCTTGTAATGTAGGGGAACTCTATCAAGATGTACCATAGGGTGTTTGTCACCAAAGAGAGATGAATAAACACTCAAAATAAAAGACTCAATACCAGCACTTATAAAATCATGCAGCCCCCAGTGACAATTTTCAAAGTCCACATAATTAGCAAATGCCTGTTTCTCCTTTTCCTCATAGGGTTTAGCTGAGTGCTGTAAATTGATGCAAACTGCCTCTAGGGGTTGCAGTCTAGAATTCCACCCCCCCCCCCCCCGCCCCCCCAGGCAGCAAATAGAAGTATCTTCCGATGAATCAATCTTGGCGCACTGATCACAGCATACCTCTGGAAGACAGCTATGCGGCACATGCAGGGTCTAATACCACCTAATGTGCAGGGCCTATCACAAGTGACCAGGACACCTGTGCAGAAAGGAGGAGGTATAGGCCCCTAGGTACTATAGCGAGCAACTAAGCCCTAGAAGGAAACAATCACAAAGCTTGTGACAGATCCAAATGAAGTGTCCAGCAGGAACCCACAGGTGCTATACAAAATCAATCGCAAACATAGAGGGGCACAATTGAGATCAGCACTTTATCCAGTAGTTCTGAGCTCATCTCCTAGAGGACCACTACTTACCATTCCCACTGCTCATTAAGGTTGTCAATTGCATGTCAATCTAGAGGTCTGTCTAATGTGAGGAATTGTGTGCCCCTGTGAGCTAAAGCCATGAGCTGCAGAAGAGCCAATCCCACTGCAGACCTTCATGTAGGTTTAAGCTGCAAAAGGAGCTAAGTAACCTCCTCTTGGACTGTTGTGAGAGCCACCACCCATCTCAAGGACACATCTATTCCTGGATCAGACAACAGTCGTTGGAGGGATTGTCAGAGCACCAGTGTTGGGATTTAACACCAATTGAGCACCCCTTTGTGCTTTCTGAGTCAGACCTTCGATTCAACAGCCAGTCCCTGTTGTTGCAGATGGAAGCAATCCCTCCACTCATGTAGCTTCTCCTCTGCTGCACTATACAGGACCACCTTTGAATGCGCAAATGGCTTCTGAAATATTCAGTCTCAGGAGTTTTGTTAGTGGAGAAGACCGGAGGAACTTATGAGGTAAGGTTTCAATTACAGTTGCTGAGGACTGAAGGAATTGGTCTAAGTGAGACAGGCATTTATCCCTTGGAACAAGCGATCATGAACCAGCCCAGGAAAACAGTGCCTTCATCTTGGTGTCATGGCTCTATCATGCTGGAATGTCACTTTTAATCTGGGTAAATCCAGTCTGTTTGTCCTCTGCAAATCGATGCTGAATTTGACTTTTTGTTTTGGCATGTAATTTGACATGCACAGAATTCCATATAAAGTATAAATATATTTTTTTTAATTCATTATTTTGAGTGAAAATGGGTCCAGAGAGAGCTGTATTTCAAAAGGAAAAGAACTTGCTGCAATTCTTGTGCCATGTGATGTTTTAGTCTCATACAAGATCTAGTGGCCGGCTGAACAGGAAAGACAGTGTAGATGATATTCCACCTGTTGCTACTTTTTACTTGTGCCCGATATATATATGATAAGGGAAACACACAAAGCAGAGGCACAAAATATAAACTGAACTAGTCCTACATTCTCAAACTCGTTGATGACTTACATGCCACTATTTGCTTGACTTAGAGGATGATGGACGGAGTAAAGGCAGTCAGGGAAGCGGAGGACTTTACGTCCGCCACCTTGCCTTTACTCTGTCCACCAAATTTAGAGTTTACCACCAGCCTGGCACTGAACTCTATGGGTGAACATGAATGGTTCTTACAGAGCCCTTTAAAAGTCTTGGTGGCCAACGCTTACACCAAACTTTTAAAAGTGTTTACTTTTTCAAAATCAAACTCCCTCATTGGGAGTTTGTTTTTGGAAAAGTAAACACTAATGACCCCAACACCATGGGAGTTTTCTCAAAACTGGCCAGGGAGGCCACAAATTGTGTACTCTGTCACTTATGTGATGGAGTATCATGTCCACTAAACTTTAAATCAGACCCCTTCTGTGCCTGTAGCTCCTGGTCCACTGATGCCTGCCTCACATTCCACTTACTTTCTCTTTGGGATCTGCAGCAGCCAATTGCTGATGTTTCCATTGCTGCATATTTTACCTTTCCTATCTTAAGTCCCTGGCATGCTCATGCATTCCGTACCAATAAAGCTGGCATGGGTGCCAGATCCTCCAGCAGACTAATGCCTCCCAAAGCTACATATACTTTTTTCAATATCTGGGGCCTGTGGCCAACTGATGAATCTGACATGCTGTATGATTTTTGCACCATTCATTCCCTTTAACCTCTGTTCCTCTTCCACTACTTTGATGATGCCAATCTCACTTCCCTGTCAGTCTTGGCCTTTGTCCAAAGAGGATCTCTGACACACACCTTCATGACTGGTCCCAGCAAGGTTGTACCTCACTTTTACTTTGAACCATCTTGCTTGTTTCCAGAGAGGTGGACATGTTTTGTGTCTCATCGCCTTGTTTAGCCATGAGCTTTTTCCAGAGGGACCTGCGAGGTGGGATATGGAGGACGGGCATTACAGTGAAAAAGGCTAGACATCCAGGCCACCTCCAAGAGAGAACTAGTGAGATTCTGGTCATGAGTGAAACAATAAACTACTTGACAGTGGTACTCAGTTGATGAAATATCAGATTGGAGATCAGTTGTTTGTGATTGTTCACACCTGTGTGAACAAAGGACATGCACAATTGTATGGTTTGTGCTAGATCAGTGACAAGGTTACATAGACAGTTCACTTATTTGACAAACCCAAGAGAGGCTAAATACTGAATATAATTATTCTAAATACATGGCAGGATCCTTGCAAGGCCTGTAATGTTCTTTTGAATTAAGATGATTCCCAGATCATCCTAATGCGTGCTAAGAAGATCAACAAACATGGCCTGGCCACCTCTTCTTTTCTGGTGTACCACAGTGCACATCTGTTATGAAATTCAAATAGTACTAGCTCAGTCAACATAGAAATCTACCAGCTTCCCAAATCCTATGGAAAATAAAAACCAGCCTCCACTCACCTCCAAGTCCAATGTGGCAAGAAAAACCTCTTTCAGGAATAAAATCTGCCTTAAGACAATGCTTCAGTACAGGGACCACTACCCTTTTGATGGTCAAAGATTTCTCCTTTTCACTGATAATAATGACTCCTTGTTGCTGATCTTACTCAACTTCTCTCTCTTCAAGACCAACTGCATCAAATACAAGGATAATAGTAACTCCTGCATGCCTTTTTTGAAAAATGACTGCACCAGGCATATATCACCATGCAGTAATAGTGGGCACTGCTAGACTGGAAGAACTGTAAAAAAGGAGAAGGCATGAAGATCTGGAACAGCATTCTCCTCAACATCAGAACTCCCCCAAACCACTTATTAATTGGAAGGGATCTGAAGACTGAGCTATTCAAAAAAGACTACATTCCTCCACCAAGGAATATTTTTACCTGCATGTCAAAAATCTTGGTTTATATCCATGAACTCCCTCCTAAGGAATGAAATGACGAGACAACATTATTAAGGCGCAAGAAGACATATTTTGGGGTACCTAGAAGTAGACTATTTTAGTACTTTTTCTTCTAATCTCAAATATGTTCACAAGTGACTCATCCATATTAGTGAGATGTAATCCTATGATAAGTAATCATACTTACAAAAAATAGATCTGTGTTTAGGTTCAAGTGTCATAGCTTTAGTAATAGATCGGGCCCTGATTTAGAATTTGAAGGACGGAGTAGTGGCTTGTCAATTTTAGACCTGAGTGCTGACCCAGAGAACCTCTCTGTACATTGCAAGGAACCATCATTCACTGATTCCCTTCAAGGTACAACATGTTTTGTGGAAGGCCACCATCGGTTTAGACGGCTGTCCACCAAACTTTTAAACTTTTTTGGTTTTTCAGAAACTAACTCCCCAAGTGGGAGTTTGCTTATGAAACACGTGAAAACTAATGACTCCTGACACCCTTGAAGTTTTATACTTGGTAGTTAGGGTGAGGAGTCATTATTTCTATTTTTTCGTCCCACACTTTCAGGTTTATATCTGGCAGTGACAGACCAAAAATAATGGACATTAAATAGGACGGGCAGTGTAATGCCCTTCTTCCAACAGCTGATATTCTCGTGGGCTGTCAGAGGAAGCTTTCAGTCGACGATTCATAGGATAATTCAATGTGTTTATGACAGAGTATCCTGACTCCTGACGGCCAAGCTCTAAATCAGACGGTGTTTTAAAGGTAGCCAGAGTCAGCATGTGACACATGCATTTTTTGGAGTGAGAAAAATGTTACTTTAGTAAAGAAACCATGTTATTTTATGGCTTACTTAATGTTTCATAATTAAAATGTGTGTTTGGTGTACCAGCAAATGTACCAAATGAAAAAGACTAAACTAGGAATGCTGGAATGGTGGACGGATATTTGGGCCTTTTGGGAAGCACATAAGGACAAGCAGTTTAGCCCTCCACATATGGTAGAAAGAAGTATATAAATTTTGCAATACAATGCAGGTATACGGATACAGAAAACCAGAAAAAATGCAGAGCTTGGCCGCGCAGCAAAATGGCCGCTCACTAGAGAGGCTCCGTCGCCTGAACACACTATCCTTCAGCATCCTCAGGCCACTGACCCTCAACACTGAACCTTTTAGGGTGCCTGAGTGAGTAAATGAATGGTTCACTCACTCTGCCCTGGTGAAACGTGCCTGCACTGAATTGCGGTGATTGGGAAGTGTGAGCACTGTGCCTCTGAGAGGCACAATATTGCCTCTAATTCATACAGCGACATCCTCCGCCACCTGTTGGGTAGTAAAGACACGCCGCAGGTGTCCAATCGAGATCCTGAAACCCACTGCCTCTGCTGCCCCCGAGGGCCCGCCAGGGGCCGCTGTGTGACAGGAGAGCACTTGGAGCCCTGAGGTGAGGGGCGGATGTCCAAGCCCGGGCGGCTGGTTTGCTGGGCTGGGGTATGCCGGACGTGCGCCTGCCTTAACGAGAATCCGGGCGGCCCGGGCGGTACTGAAATGTGAGGCGCCACACCCTCCGTGCTGCGGGTTTGAGCCCCACCTTGATCCCCGCCCCTGCTGAATTTGTCCACAATGTAGCTGGTCTGTGGAATGGAATGCCTCCGTTCCTTTGAGCTGAATCCCATCCGCTTCCCTTCCGGAAACTTCTTAAGACCTGGCTCTTCCAAAAACCTGTTGCATAGCATGTTGTAAACTCCTGTCTAGACGCAAGTGCTGGGACGCCTTCGGATAGTTATGCGCTTTATAAAAGCTAATAATAATAATAATGAAAGATGTGGAGCTACATCGAACCTTGCCCGTGACGGCTGGGAGAGCTGCTGCAGCCGAACGGAGGGAATACGCACTGGTGCAGCGGTGAGGAATGCATGGGTGAGCTGGGCAGGTCGATCCTGTCTGCGAGGTGCGGGCGGGCGCTTCTGACAGTGCGCTGACTGTTTGTGCTGCAGGGGTGGTGGCCTGCCTCGGAGATACACTGGGGGGGTGGCCTGAGCTGATCTTGCATTTCCTCAAGCTGATGCCCTGTGCCTGATTCCTTTACTATTACCCATCTGAAGCCAAAGAACACCACACCACAAGACCTTTGGGCTGCCATTGGGGTAGGTGAGCCCAGAATGTTGTCCTGACCCTGCACTAAGCAGAAGACACAGGATCTTCCTGCTAAGGGGCTGGCCTTGAAATGAGATCTGGTGATCCTTTATTTCTTCTTGCTACGCATACACCATGAAGGAAGGTGTAAGATACTCAACATGTCTGCTGAGTTCGAGCTTGCCCCCGGATAAAAGCGGTAGTGCATAGCTGTACGGGCATCAAACACCCCACCTCTCCCTTCTTTGCTGCGATTAAGATATAGCTGCCTGCATCAATATACTGAGAGAAAAGCGGGGCGACACAACAGACCACTATTAACTGAGCCCAAATAGGCTGAACAACAGAGAACTGTCTGGCGCTCGACGGGTCCAGGGTGCCGCCTCCTGATAGCAAAAGACACACAATTGATGGATGGGATGCAGAACAAATTTAAAACATTCCCACCCAGTCAATAGATCTGGGTTAAATACATCATTCTTTTGCTCACCATGCCACCCCAGTTTAGACCGGGTCATATGCAAATCAGTCTTGTCCCTGTTCCTCATGGGAACAGCCCAGCCTGAACTGCCAAGCCAGGTCTTCCCTGGACCGGAAACAAGCATCCTAGGACCGGGTCTGGGTTTTCACCCTTCATCAGCCAGGATAGCTTGAAGCCAGTGGTACAGTGAGCCCGGGACCCACGTCTGGGCATACCCGGCGCACTTAGGGCGAGAAAGCAAAAAACACACAATTGATGGACGGAATGCAGAACAAATCAAAACATTCACCCCTAGTCAAGAGATCTGGTTTAAAACCATCATTCTTTTGCTCACCATGCCACCCCAGTTTAGACCTGGCCATATGCAAATCAATCTTGGCCTTGTGCCTCATGGGAACATTCCAGCCCAAACTGCCAAGCCAGGTCTTCCCTGGACCGGAAACAAGCATCCTACCTGGACCGGAAACAAGCATCCTAGGACCGGGTCTGGGTTTTCACCCCTCATCAGCCAGGATAGCTTGAATCCAGTGGTACAGTGAGCCTGGGACCCACGTCTGGGCATACCCAGCGCACTTAGGGTGAGAAAGACCTGGCCATATGCAAATCAATCTTGGCCTTGTGCCTCATGGGAACATTCCAGCCCGAACTGCCAAGCCAGGTCCTCCCTGGACCAGAAACAAGCATCCTACGACCGGTTTCGGGTATTCACCCCTCTTCAGCCAGGATAGCTTGAATCCAGTCGAACAGTGAGCCCACTTCAAGATAAATACCATTTTAACTTGTGTTCTGCAAAGAGTGCTTTGAGTATCCTGTTTATAAATGTTGAGGGCTTTATATGTTTACACAAAATCTACAACTAATTTAATGTGATCAGACATTTCTGTTAGTCGATGTCTGTGACAGCTGGACATTGAGGAATGTCTTCACTAATCCTCACCTTTTTAAGCCTGACACCCAGACATATGCAACTTGTATCACTGCTGTCTTGTAGAATATTAATTAATCCATCTCAGTTCTTTTCTTAAGCTTTGAATTTTGTATTTAAGTATGGGAAACCTACCTATCGATCATGGCAGAGAAGGAAGAGTGAATTTTGGCCTGTAGTTATAAATCCACAAACCAAGTATCTTATCTGGAGTAACAGTTTTGCTCTTCAATCTGTCTCATTATGAATTAGACATGCTATGGTCTAATGGCTGTTGTAGGTATTTCATTTTTCTGGCCTTTTGTAACCTTTGTGAAGGGCCAAGCAGGAATACAGCTGAAGGCATTCAATATAGACCTGTGTGATGATTATGTCCTAGTAAAATTATTTTATCCAGTAAAAGGTTCAATTTGATAATCTACAGAGACTAAACACCTTTGGGATCTGCAATTACAGGCAAGTCTCTTTTTCGTTCTAAACAATGTTTGTTGTTTATTAAATGAGTCCATGCTTTTGATTTTAAAATAATTTCCTGTGCTATTCAATATTATCAGCTGTGCGTGAAAAAAAAGGACAGATGGCTAGTAAGTGAATTTATCAAGGATACTTGCAGTGTTACAATATACTAATCTGTGCATGACATGGTTGGTTTGCTGTGACTTGGCCTTTGTTTTTATCTTTTCAAACACCTTTCAGATTTCCATTTGTGTTTTCATTTTTCTTGCATATTATGTTTTATACATTGTGTCCTAACAGGTCAGTGTATAGATACCAAAATGTGTTTCCGCCAACTAGGTGAGGTTAGCGTTTGATGACTGAAATTTTTCATTTGCTAGCCTCAAGTTCTAGCAGCTTCTCAAAGAAGCCACCAGCCACAGACCTCCTGATTGGTAGATGTGCCTATAAAATCCTATAAACTTTGACTAGTGATTCTTTGTTCTTGTAAACCTTGATATCTATCCCTCTAATTAACAATATCATTGTTAACATGGCTGTTTCCATAGAGACAAAATAAGTCATCTTTTTCCAAAAATTAGAAACTTGAAGTCCACAGAGTTGTTATAACTACTGGTCGAGGGTTTAGAGGTTTTGCATACCTGTTTTTAATTGAAAACTCTATATTAAAATTGTAGTTTATTTGACCCTTTTGAAATCCTATTAAATCTAGATAATTAAAACATTACTATTCCTCAACCACATCTTCCTAGCAAATAAAAATCTTGTAGCTTGCAATCTTCAAAATAAATTCTGCTTTAGTTTAATTAAAACAAAACTTGATGCTAGAAAATCTTGGCCTATTTTCTTGTGTGGATTGGATTTGATTGATAACATTTTATAAATATTAACATAATAATGATAATATTTAACAATCAGGTGCATGGACAAATAGATATAGTTAGAAATAAATGCATGGAAATTCACCAATTAGTGGGATTTTGTACCCACAAAAATCACCTGATATTTGCTACCTTATCCCAGTAATGTTAATTTGATTCACAGAGCTGCACTGTGGTCAGAAGTGATAAGGAACTTAATTGCTTTGTTTCTAAGCAGGCATTTGCCTTTTTGTAATTCTACCACCCACTTTTTGCATATGTTATTTTCTTACTTCAAAATTCAAACCACTTTATTTGTCCATCACTCAGTACTGATTGATGTGTTTTAATTTTTTACATCGGTTTAACAGTCATAATGACTCCAAAGTAATCAAGAGCATGTACAGCAAGAGCTTTCAAGTGTTATCCACTTGAGCATTCCTTTATAACCTTAAATGTTTACACCCTACCTGCTCTGTTCAGGGATATTTTAGCGATGCATGGAATACATTTGACTCCCTCATCGTTATCGGCAGCATTGTAGATGTCGTTCTCAGTGAAGCGGATGTAAGTATACGCGAGTCTTCCCATGGTATCTTCCTTCTCTATGTTTTTCCACAACTTTCATTTTCTGGACAAGTCACAGATTTCCATTACCTTTCTTATATATTATTTCTTTACAGTTAGAGAAACAGAAAATAATTGAGTGACAAGCTCAAGTTCAATTTGGAAACAAATTAACTCAAAAATAAATGAGACATGAGTGTGTTCACTGAGTATTGTCTTGGTCTATAGTTAAGGCTACCCAATGACTATGTCACCAAGGACAGGTTGCTTCCTTTCTGAACCTAAGCTTAACAACTTAATGCATTTTGACAGATGCATCCTATATTCACTTCCGTTAATTCAAATGTACAAACACACCTGAAAACAATGATTTGTAAAACAAAAGCCAGGAATGGAGCATTTTATCATTGGCAACATGCAATCATCTGATAACCTTATCTTTTGCCCTTTTCGAGATAATTCATTAATTGTAAAATGTTATGTACTAAAAATATATACATTCTAGTATATCTCCGAGTTACTTCTTAATGTATTGTAAATCAGACCAGAAATACACTAAAGATACTTTTTAACTTCACTAAATATGAATTATAATGTTAAAAAATATTAACAAGCCAAAAGATGTCTTTGCGGTTATACTGTCCTTCTCTTATTTCTCTGTTTCTGTTTTCTTGTTTTCCATTTCCATTTCTACTGAATACTTATCCTAACAGCACTATTTTACTGATGCATGGAACACTTTTGATGCCTTAATTGTTGTTGGTAGCGTCGTTGATATTGCTATCACAGAAGTTAATGTAAGTAACAAATGAGCATGCACTGCACTTTAAAAGAAGCCTTTAAACGTTGTGTTACATTACTGTTAACTTTTTTAGATGGTATTTGGCCCATTGATATATGTGGAAAGTGGATTATTCTCTTAATTTATAGTTAAAATTAGTTTGCCATGCTAATAAAATATGTGCGGAACAAAGCAGTTGCACACAAACACATGAAATGTGGAAGACAATGTAAATCGAGCTTGAAACATACAAACAGGAATTTGTTAGTCAAAATAATGTATTGTCTTTGGGCAACATATTTATTGGTCCATTATATTTCATATGATTTTATAAATTTGATGAGCATGTTTCAACACTTTATATTCCAAAATCAGAGCAGCTCGGTGACAGGTGTGAAATGTTTAGGTTTTCATATTTACAGTAATCCAAGAAGAATCATACTTTCCCATTGTTTTTAACTGCACATTTTACTTGTCGGTCCTAGTTTAAGTGGCAAGTATTTGCTTAGTATTTTTTTTAATTGTAACAGCATATTTTATGCTAATCTGATAAATGCAAACATTTAGATGTATAATGCATATATTGTGCATCCAAAAACATGTTAAAATTAACTTTACACATGTGTTGTGGTGGCAGGAATGATCTAATGTGGCAAACTTTTAGGTATGGATTTCAAGCTGCCATTTCAAGATTAATTCAAAGTCTTCTTACACAATCATAATGAAGACAAATATATCTGGTGAAGGATCTCTTGAAAACAAGCTCAACAGAAAAGTTGAAATTCAGTTCCACATCTTGGATGTGTAGATTTTGTTATTCTCAGCATCAATATTTTGAATTCAGGCAATATTTTGAATTTGTCATAGTTAAATCTGATAACTTATTCTATTGAGGGCGTTGTGGGACCATTGGCTATCCAATGGGAAAAGCTACCAGAGGAGGTCAAATGGGCCTCAGATCATGAACCTGCCATTTAACTAGGAAAAATTAAAATCAGATCAAAGTAACCAAGCAGTATTTGCCATCTCTTTCAAGTTGCCACTGGGTAAAAATCGGATTAATTTAATCAAAAGCTGTTGATATGTCCAAGTGTACTTCTTGGATGTACAACCAGCTGGATTACATGCTGCATCCTAAACAGATGCCAGATTTTCATGATGCCAGATTATTGTGCCTCCTAGGCTGGATTTCAGGGCTATAGCTGAAATGTAATACTATTTGGCATTAACCTAGTTACTGTAAAAAGGGCTGCTTATTGGCCACGTTAAATGATATATCAATCAGGCTGGGAGTCATATTCATTATTTTCATGAATTTTAAGCTCAACTTGTAGAAGAGAATCATGTGCCAGTGCATGAATGGGTAAGCTCATGGATGTTCTACGTTGTTTGATCATTAAAGCTGAATATAGAATAAAAAGAGAAGAAAGGGGTTTTGCTACAATGTACAGTTAATTACAGTGCTTCTGTGGATATTGGAGTAAATTGAAACAAGAATGTGGTTCCTCTGTAGGTGGCTCTTGAACAGAAAGAGAGGTTATTGTTGCATCAATTTGTAATTTTAAACGTGCAAACTGTTATGGTATATTTAGGACTTGTATAACTGATTGCATCACAATTGCTTATTGAAGCTCTATGTATATGGTACGTCGTCTCTGGATTTAGTTTGGACCTCAGAAATAGTATGGGGGATATTGTTGCACATGTTTCTTAGGAAATCCAAAATATCAATTATTAACATAAAAAAATATTAATTTTTCATTACAGTCTCCCCAGGCATCCGTCTAGCCCCCCTCAGGCAAAACCAAGTGTCAGTGAACCATTTATTGTAGCCTTTATTATCAAAAAATATTGTTATGTGTACTGTGACTGACATAAAGCTAATATTATGTTTAGGATTAGAGAAGCATAAGTTTAAAATTAAAATTCGATGATATGTGCTATTTAATTTGCAATGTCTAATCATTGCAGAAAATCAAAATCAGAGAGTCAGCAGTAATATGGTTGACTGATTATTTTTGGTTGAGAAAGGAAGGTTTTCTATGTCAGATAGTAGTGTAATAGTCACAATGTCTAAGGGAAAAAGAAACTAGATGTTTAACAAAAATCATCTGTGAATGTGGTTGAGGCTTCCTCATTTTGATACATGGTCTGTTTAACATTCAGCTTTATTGGCATGATTCACAAAACTCTATTTGAAAGTCAGAAATGATTCCCATAGGCTACTACATTTTCCTCTTTTCATAGAGGTGATAACAAATCCCAGGAGTACTCCTGTACATCTGTGCAACCATAGATTTCTTGCCATTCATTAGCCTCATTGTCACTCTTCTTTGCAGCCTTCTAATTGCTTGCCTTGCGTCACTTGCTTTTCTTTCTTTGGCACATGGACCAACCACAGATTAATTTTGTTTTATCTGTGTCCCTAGCTGTCTATCCAGTGCTCGGGATATGAATCCCCAATTGGGCAGGGAAAGAGTCCAGGCATGTCTGCATCTTGTTTCCAAGCCTGAGGCTTTGAATAGGGGTTTTAAATGATGCATAAAGACTGCCATCCATTACTGTACCCAAGTCTGAACATGACACATGTGCTAATTTCTTGCTTTTGTGGATTTTACATTTCATTTTTTATTGTTTTATCAAGATTAGGAAAGCTGTTTAATCAGACCCCCACACGCCACGCCACGTGTCTACAAAAACATGAAAGAGCAGTTTTTTTCATTAATAATGTATCACCAGCCCGAGACCATACACTGATGCAAGGACATAGCACTGTTTTTCCAAAATGAAGCCATACTCCGCCTCCTTCACCTACTTGCATCCAGTCTGATCAAGTCTCATCTATATTCATGTAGCATTCACAGATAGCTCACTCTGCATCTCTTTCTAGCACTGGGTGCTTCATAGCGCTTTTTTTTACATCATGCTCTCCAACAATCACCCCCCCCTCCCTTTCATTTCCCCACCCCAATGCCAAAGCCAATAGCTCATCCATAGGTGAGAACTATTGGCTTTGCCAATGCTTGTTAGAAATTCTACCCTTCATATCCCCATTAGATATGTGGGGCTCTTGCCCCATTCCTATCCTCTAAATACTCTTATACCTGTCCTTGGTTGGATTTGCACGTGCTTCCCAGGTTTTAAACTGCCTCATGATGTATGGGTATACACACAAGCGTAAAGGTTTGTGGGTGTTTCCCTAATTTGCAGATACACAAATAGAAACCTACTCCTAATTGTAAATTCCACCATAGTGGTGGAATTTCCACACTAATAAATACTCTGTGCAAAGACAAATTTAAACTAATTTGAATACGTAAATGAAGATTTGGAACTTGACCTAACAAGGGCCCTCATTATGATGTCAGGCACATCGCCACCAACAAGATAGCGGTGGAGGTCCGCCCGACATCTTGGGCAGCGATCCAACCGCCAGATTACAATACCGCCCATCAGAGCCCAGAGGGTCGGGAAAAAGACCGCTGCCTCCGACAGGCTCAAGGAGCCCGTTGAGGCGGCTGTCTGACTATAATTCCTACTCTGAAGACAGTGCCTGCGAAGTCACCGCCATAGGGATTACGGTGTCCATTTCCCACAGCCTTTTCATGGCAGTCCCACCAACATGGAAAGGCTGTCGGAAAGGTACTTTGGAGGCCCTTAGCAGGGCCTACAACCTTTAAATTTGCAGCTCAGCCCAGTTCTTCCATATCTTTAATGTTATCTCAGTTTTTTCTACTTTTAAGCATTTAGTTTTAAAGTAGGAGTATTATCTGTTATTGAAATGATTCTCCAAGTACGTAAAGTTATTTTTGCAGCTTAACATTGTATTCATCTCCAGATTCCCTCTCTGGTTGGGTACTTGTTGGCTCTGTTTCAGCAGGATTCCCTCTTCGGGCAGAACTAGTGGTAGAATCAGAGGAATCAGTAATCAACATATAAGGTTGCAATGAATCACCTGCACACATGATTGAATGTCTTTAGAATAAGTTAGCAAACATAACATCTATATTAACAACTTCTTGCATCATATTCACCTGCACTTCCATCACATATAAATGCCAATCTCTGCCATTGCCATTGTCATTAAGACGTGATTGAGACTTCTAGCTGCAGATTCCTTACCTTTTGAATTACCTCCAGGCATAAGACTGGATCTCAAAATTGTTCTCGAGCAGTACCCCTGCATGCCGGTAGGTGGCGTTGTTTGGCATCACATGGCATCGTCCACGCAGGAAGTGACATGCGTAGTGCCTGTACAGGTGCCACCCCAATGCGCTGACAACAGTTCTTTTGTTTCCCTGCCAGAGCGCAGATCCGGAGAGAGCTGCCCTTTAGTCTTTTTTGACTAAATCTTTTTCAATTTTTTGTCAACTCTTTTTTTAGATTTATCTCCTGGTGTGCAAATTTCATCCTCTAGGCTGCATCATGCACCCTAAGGCTCTGAGGGAAAAATCCCTCAAGCTCTTGGCAGCTAGACATGCGATGCCGTGAAAATCTAGTTCCTGGTCGAGATGAAGGTCCCTGGAGCAGTCGCTGAGCCCGAGATCTTTGTCACACTCAAAGTCATCGGGTCACTCGGGTAAGTCCCACAAGAAAAAAGAAGAGTAAGAAGTTGAAAGGTTTTCGACTATGCCCCCCATTTGTCGAAGTCTTCTGATGAGACGAAGGAACATCATCACTTGAGGCCTGGCTCCATGCCTCCCTGGGTTTCCAGGAGACGGAACGAATCCCGCTCAACTCAGAGAGTTTTATGAGGCCATGCGCTTAATATTTGAGTAGCCTGTCTCTGCTGGCATTCCTTTGGGTCCTGCTGGGTTGGGAAGAGCCCCTACTGGTTCCCCGCCATCAGCTTTGACGCCAGTCGGGCCTCTTAGATGAACAGATGGATCCAGACCAGCACTGGTTGTGCCACCTTGACCTTCCCCGACGCCGGTCTTGGTGCCAATGCTCCTGGCACTGCCAATGCCCTCCAGCGGCGTCATGCCCATTCTGAACTCCGACATGGAGCTGGAGGTGCGTCATCCAACGCCAACTGGAGCCATGCCTTCCAGGCCAGAACCTGAGACCTATTCTTATGGGCTAGGACTTGGGGAGGAGTGAGAGGGTCGCTGGACCCTGAAGGATATAGCACCTTGATGCTTGCATGGACTGGTGTGAAGATTTGTTGGAGACTTATCTAGACTCTTCCCCTACTATGGCTATGGAGGAGGGTGTGTCTTTCGCAATGGTGGTGAGAAGGGCAGCCGAGGTCCTGGACCTTAACCTTCCCTCAGTGGCAGTCAAGTCTAATTCCTTGACAGAGGTGCTTCCGCTGGGAGTGACCCTGCCTGAACTGGTTCTCCCCTTTAATGAAGCACTTACGGATGTCCTACGTGGGACTTGGTCCAAGCCTAGAACAGGTCCTCTTGTGAACAGGACAATTGTCCACCACCACTGCCCCACCCCAGGGAACCCCACTTTAATCACCCAACCCCCTATCCCCAAAAGCTCAGTGGTCCAAACCTCGACTTCCCATGTAAATCCTACTGTTTTCCCTACTGCTCCCCCAATAGGGGATCCAAGAGGCTGGACTCCTTAGGGAAGAAGATGTTTTGCTTCTTCCACCAGCCTGCCACTGTGGTCTGTGAATACTGTGTGCCTTTTGTGCCATTACTCCCCTGCTCTATGGGACTCGGTTGCACAGGTGCTGCCATGGTTCCGGAGGACCCAGACCATACTCTCCCATGCTGTTGCCGACTGAAGGGATGCACCTACATTCACCATTCAATGTGGCTTGGACACCACCGACTCGCTGGGCAGAGCGGTTTCATCAACAGAGGCCTTGAGGCGTGACACCTGGCTGAGGACAACTGACTTTTCAGGGGATGTCCAAGCATCCCCTTTGGTGGCTCCTGTCTCTTCGGAAACAAGGCAGATTCATCCCTGGCGTGCTTTAAGGACAGCAAGCCTTTCCATGGCCCCATAGCACCCCCAATCTGCCTTCTGCCCCAGAAGGTGTTTCTAACTGTGTCTCTACTATCCAGCCACCGCGGCGCACAAGCTTCCCAGCCTCTGCACGGCCATGAGCGCCGTACCCACAGACCTCGTGGGTCGGGCAGCCAGAGGTCAGGCTAGTCCACCATCCCCTCTGGCAGCCACAGCCTCCAAACACTTATAGTCTGCCCTCTTACCACCATGGACTCCAGTGGGGGGCAGGCTCAGTCATCACCTGCCCACTTGAGGTCTGTAGCATCAGACCAGTGAGTTTTGCAGATCATCCAAAGGGGCTACTCCATCCCCTTCATGACTACCCTTCCCTCCATGCCACCCACTTACGACAGACTGACAGAAGACCACCTATCCATTCTCTTCCAGGTAGTGACCGGTCTCTGCCCTGGACCCGGAAGACTGGATGGTAGCATTAGATTTGCAGGACACATAAATTCACATCCTGTCCTGCCTGCCTACAAGCCTTACCTGTCGTTCAAGGTAGGTCATGAGCACTTTCAATTCACTGTGCTCACACTTTGGCCTTACCAGCGCCCCTTGGATGCTCACCAAAGTGATGGCAGTTGTTGCAGCTCATCTGCAGAGGTCAAGGGTAACAGTCTTCCCCTATCTTGACGACTGGCTGTTGAAGCCGTAATTGCCCCAGGTGGTCGTCTCCCACCTCCAGACTACGTCGGACCTCCTGTACTTGCTGGAGCTCCCTATCAGCATGCCAAAGTCACATCTGACTCCCTCTCAGACTCTCCCTTTCTTTGGAGCAGCTGTTCTGGACACAGTACAGTTTTGGGCTTAGACTCCAGAACAGTGAGTTCAGGATATTCAGGCTACGATAGCGATGTTTCAGCCTCTATCGTGGATTTTGGTGACACTTACTCTGAGGCTGCTGGGACTCATGGCTCTTGCATCCTGCTGGTGACACAGGCCTGCTGGCATATGTGGGCTCTGCAGTGGGACTTGAAGTTCCAGTGGGCGCAGTATCAGGGGAATCTGTCCGCATGATCCAGATCTCAGAGGGAACTGCAAAGGACCTGCAGTGTGGCTAACAAACTGCGATTGGGCCAGTGGCAGAACCCTCTCCCTTCCCCAACAAGGTCTGACAGTGGTGACAGATGCTTCAATCCTGGGATGGAGGAGGTGGAGATCCGAGGCCTGTGATATCTGGCAGAAACCGGACTCCCCCTCAACCTGTTGAAGCTCCAGGCGATCCGATTGGCATTGAAAGCCTTTGTACCTTCCATCAAGGGAAGGCTAGTGCAGGTGTTCACGGACAACACCACCACCATGTGGTACTGCAACAATCAGGGCTGGGTGGGGTTGTGGACCCTCGTCAAGACGCCCTGCGTCTCTCAAAATGGCTAGAATGTCAGGGCATATTCTTGGTGGTTCAATAAGTGACATGCTCTTTGAACGCCAGGGCAGACAAACTCAGCCAAAGATGCCTAGTGGATCACGAGTGACATCTCCATTCAGAGGTGATGCTATGTCTCTTTCAGCAGTGGTGAGAGCCCCGGTTAGATTTTTTGCCACCACAAGTTTCCAGGGCAACTCTCGCTTGGAGAGGCTTTTTATTTTGAGGGGAGCTCAGGCCTCCTGTACGCCTTTCCGCCCATACCACTCCTGCCCAGAATTCTCAAGAAGATCAGGAACGACCAGGCCCAAGTCATCCTTGTGGCTCCAGCATGGCCATCAGTCCTCCAATCAGGCTGCCCCTTCAGGAGGATCTTCTTTCACAGCAGCAGGTGAGGGTCCTCCACCTGAACCTGTCAAATTTCTGCCTTCTTGCATGGAGATTGAGCGATGACAGTTGACAGCTTTCAACCTTATTCCCTAAGTTTGTAATGTTATCTTGGCAGCCCAGCATTCCCCCACCAAGACAGTATACGCCTGCCTTTGGGGAAAATTTGTGGCATGGTGTATAGAAAAACAGATCAATACCCTTTCTGACCCCCTATCTCAGGTTCATCTTTTATTTATATCTCTTGCCTAACAGAGCTCTATTTTGGGCTCTCTCAAAAGGTTATCTTTCTGCTATTTCAGCTTTTCTGTGGTTGCCTGATTAGCAATCCATCTTCAAATCCCCTATTGTACATACATTTTTTAAAGGTTTGCAACATTTGTTTCCACCTTCTCCTTTCTTTAGGCCCCAGTGGGACCTCAATCTTGTCCTCTCAGGTTCATTACCATCAAGCCGGCCTTTCTGGTGACTATAACATCTGCCCGGAAGGCAGGCTTTGCCATCCAAGCCTCAATACTTGAATATCTACACAGACAAGTTGGTGCTGCATACAAGATCTTCCTTTACCCCAAAAGTGGTCACTCCTTTCCACATGGGCCAATCCATCACTCTGCCTACTTTTTACAGTCCAAAAAAAGAGAGACGTGGAAAAGATCCACTTCCTTTACTCAACGCAGTATTTTCGAGTCCCTAAGACTTCATTCCTTCTTAAATAATAATAAACATGAAAACAAATTTCTTATCTCTGTATCAATTTCTTTTGCTCAATTTATTTTATCAATTGAAAAATCCTAAATAAGTATCATCTATGTCATGCGAAAAGAATTCAATAAGAACAGAAACATATTAAATCATATTCTGTATCTACTTCATCATTAGCATTTGTTCAAAAATTACAGACGAATCACAAATGAAAAACTGAAAAGTGCCCAATGCATTTCGGGACAGGTCCCTTCTTCAGGGGCTTGTGATTAAGCTGTATAGTTTATGCTGCTGTTCTGACTTGTCTTTGCAACCATTAGCTGGAACAGTGAAAAAATATAAGAATGACATATGAGTAGACTGTACCAGTTCCTTATATATGATACATAAGCTAATTAACATATTAACGATTATACGTTTGTGCTTGCTGCCATTTTGTGTGAAGCAAGAAAATTCGTGTTGGAGTGCCAACCAAATTAAAATGAAAGTTGAAAAATTAAAAAATAATAATCGTGATGGTGAAAGACATGAAGATAGAAACTTAGTGCAATGATCGACCTTATCCGACTGTTCGAGTGCCCGGCAATTCAATGAATGTGAAAAAAGGACCCAAAGTTTTACAAGAAGAAGTGAACACGTGCCGTGATTTAAGCATACTTCAGCAGTTAAAACCCGTGACATCGTGTGGTATATTGGAAACTAAAACGCGTACCTACTAGCAGAAACCATCGGAAGAAAAGTAGTCCCCATATAAGACAGTGAGTTGCGTTCTGTAGATGGTGAAATCAGTGATTAACTGTCTGAATTACAATATCCAGGCTACCTTAAACAATTAGCAGAGGTAATATGTTAATACCTGCTAAATGAGCATTTGCTTCATAACGTCAACATTAACTCGCCCATCTGTAACATGGTCTGTGACACAAAAAAGTAGTGAGTCAGCTATGTGAGAAGATGAACTAACCAAGTGAGTACTCTATACCAGCACCTTGTGGTATACACTTACTGAGACGACTCGGACCGTTACTCTTTTTAAGCCGTAAGGAATCAGTTTTTAAAAAAAATATCTGTGGGTGAAAAAGCACACTTGTTGTAAAAACTACTCAGGTTTAAAAAAGATGGATTAGAAAAGATGGACTGCCCGTATTTAGTCTTCAAATCGCTTACCTAAGAGTGAAGGTGGAAATGTGCAACGCGGCTCCAGCGGAATAACCCACGGAATGGTAAAGAGTCAGTGGGTGGACTGTGAAGAGACGTACGTAAGAGCTAACGTCTGTGTTACGTATACGTGACGTTTTGGATCACGTGATTGCTCCCAGAATGAAAATACACCATAACTTTATTGGTGTACACAGCCTAGTCCAAAAAACAAATTGACACTGTGACATGTGTCGAGGAGCATAAAAACAGTATGAGCAAATTGCTAGCACCTGCAATTGTAAATAAACCGAACGAAAGCTGATTGAGAGAGGACGTGTGGTGCTCGTGTTAAGTGCTTACATAAATAGACGATTAGAATATAACAAAATGCTAATCAAATAATAAATGCTTACGAAAAATGGGTGCAAGTACAAACTTGCAAAAATGTATACAAATATTGACATATTCCATATTACATATTCACAAAATGCGCATCAAGTATAGTCAGCCAAAAAGTACCAGATAGGGTATCATAAAGTGAAGTATTTGAACCATAGGAGATTTATAAAAAACAGAGCATTTCATAATGATCATTCAACCCTTTCGGAATTATGGTATTAAGATATTTAATCCAAAATGTATCTCTCTGAGCTAACTTAGTGGCGATGTCTAAACTTCCTGTGTGTGTAATGTGTTCCAGGATAGTGAATCTAAGTTGTGGGATGTTATGTTTGGCATCCGCCCAGTGTGTAGCTAAACATGAGTGTTGGTTGAGATTGCGTATCCTGCTTTTGTGTTCAATGTGTTCATTGTGTTCATTCCCCCTCCCTCGACCACAGCACCCCAGCACAAGCCTGGCAGGCCTTTCAAAGGCTCCGGAGCAGGCACCAGCCCATGGGGGTTCTACGCCATGTGTTGAAACAGCTGCTCCGAGGCGGCTGGGCAGACGCAGGCCCAAACAAAGGGAGGAAAGAGGGTGAAAACAACACACACACGGCCCCCTCCAAGGCCGAGCTGCTGTTCACCCCTGTCCAGGGGCGCTTCAACGCCCTTCATTGGAAACTCAAAGTAGCCCCCCAAACAAAACAAGCAGCAAAAAACATACAGCCCGAAAACTCAAAGCGAATATCACACGCTCCGGC